>NC_090436.1:874950288-875575288 GCF_031143425.1 Pleurodeles waltl
AGGCGGAGGCTTATGTGTTGGAGACAAACTGTGATGGCTATAGCACCCTGCCACCTTCCAGAATCCTCCTGCCTGCTAAGCTTCACCTATGTGCAGCGCTACTGGCTTTTCAGGTGAAGGCCCAGTCTCACCATACAGGGCTACCGCTGCATTATCTTCTTCTGGTGAGGAAAGAGTTCACTCACTTCATACAGTGATAACGCGTCCAGTCCTTATAAATTACCTGTACCTGGACACGTTGGAGGTCGGTGAATCTTTTAACCGAGTCGGGCTCTCCTCATCCTCAATAGTCGGGTCGCTCAAATCAATAATCAATAACTGTTGTAATCGGTAATCAGTACTCAATTAATAGATCAATACAACACATCAGAAATCAATAACAGTTGGTATTTCGGCGCACCATGACCTTTCAGCCATGAATAACCACACCAGTTTATTAAAAGTTAGTGAATTTATTTCCCTATATTAACAAAGCTAGCACGATATATATGTGTCTCAAAACCAATTGATATATGTATATGAACATTACTAGCTGTCCATAACGGCGGAGAAACGCAATCTACGCAATATCTGAATGATGATACACTCTGTTATAGCAATGCAAATCACCAATGTGACTAACTGTATTTGACTAATTGCATACATTCGGTCAGCATAACAAGATTTCAATTCTTCATGATACATTGAATGAATACCTCGACTAGCCTCTAATTAACATTGGCATGTGGGACTTCATGCAAAAACGAATTTAGTCAACACAAATTTGGAAAACTTCTAGCTAGGACTCTATCAAAATTAGCAGTTGGTACCTAAAAGGAAAAACACAATGCATAATACATTTATCCTTTCATATTTACCAAATACAATCAGCATTCAAGAAAAGTCTTCGTCCTTCAGGTACCGGTTGATCAGCATGGGACAAATTTCAAAGGGGCAAAGTTAAGGGCAAGTTTCCCTGCAGCGGCAAGGAGAATGGGGCAAAGTTACTGCATGGGCAAGACGGGGGCAAATCAAAGTTAAAGTCTCTAGGGTGAGAATTCTTAAAGTCTCTTTCTCTCAGATAGAGAAAAGGGCATCAGGGTGTCGTCCAAAATGGAGTCTGGCATCAGGTTTCACACTGGCATCGAGGAAAATGGCTGACTTCTCTTTGTCCGGTGGGTTTAAGTAAGAAGCATTCCAAATTCTGTAGGGTCTTCCATTGGAGGGTTCATAGGTTGGCTTCAAATTGTCCAATCAAAAATTGTCTTTTACTAGCGCCCATTTATGCATACACTGTCCTTGGAGCCTTGGAACACAAATTGTATCATGGTTTGCCAATTATTTTACTATCTGTACCTTCATTGTCCGCACCTGCAGAGACTGACCTTGTATCAAAGGGGATGTAACCGGCCTAGCACGAAACCTTGGAGATAAGTGTACCAGCCAGTTTCTACTGGAAAAATACAACTTCAAGCAAGAATATATGTTTCATTAGTTCAAGGAAAAAATCACGCAGTTAGAATTTGAAACCAAGCAACTAGGCCAAAGCCTGTACTAAATTTAAGCTAAGCAAAACAGTTTTCAAACAAGAAATCATGGCATACATTTGCGATTATGACGGATTACTACAATTTTAATACTTCGTGATTAATAAAGCTCGTTTATAATGATGGCGAACTACCCCGAGGGCACAATTTCCCTCGCACATTATTTCTTTAATTAAAATCACACTTCATTATATATGTCGGTTACACGGTATACATGAATATATGTCGAACCTTCTTTTTCTGCGTCATCAACAGCGATATGCTCACTCAGTCTGGCAGGCTGTGATGACACCTCCGCCGGACCTCTATATTCTCCCTCATCATGGCATTTAAGGTGCAAGGTGGCATGGCATGTGAGGTCAGACCCTTTGCCGCCAATGTTGTATCGTGGGCCCTGGGCCCACATATTATATACATTCAGAAGGGCACGTGTGCCCAGAAGGACACTACAGCAGGGAGTAGCATTGTCTCACTTACAAGCTTCGTGCCCAATGAATGCAAGAATGTCTCTGACTGGAAAACAGTTTTCACATTGAAATTGACCAACACCTGGTGTGCACATCGAGTCCAATCGAAACAAGAACAACCCTCGGGTTAGTTTACAAAAGACCAAAGCTATTAATGGCAACCCAGGGCGGTGATCTACTTTTAAGCAGATCATGGCAAGCACATGCCCGAGGAAAGCGCATCTGTGTGTGGCATTTCAAAATGCCTTTCAGAAATTTGCTTACTTTAGTACATCCTGCCCTACATTTGCCAGGACGTGCTCTTTCATAATATTTAATATATCTGTTTTGGATGCGATTTATATTTATTGCACAGATTACACGGGGATGATGACACATTTTAATATATTAACAACACATTATTTTCGCGTGTCATTAGGCAGCCCTCCGGGCTCTCTCCTCCTTTCGTTAAAGCTCCGTGCTTTAATAGTTTGAACTAGGTACCTCGTGCTAGCCCGCCATGAATATGTGGCAATTATCTCAGGCTGTAGAAAAATTACTGCTCACATTGAATCTCGCGTTTCTTTCTCACTCTCACACAGGCAGGCAGATGAAAGAAGGCTGAAACACCAATCGAAAATACTCCTATAATCTTCCTTGGCTCTTCACAGTCAGACCCACACCTGCCTCGTCGCCGCGAGATGTATAATCACAGCGGTGCAGGTGTTTGCAGCTCAATCCCGCTGATTTGAATTGTGCCCTCGCGTTTAGTTTTTCGTAGCTCGTCTTCAGGTATGATGTACTCGGAGTGTGCTTGAGGAGATAGCTCTCTAATTATGGAGATTTCTCAGTGTAAACTCGGGGTAGGAGGTTTGTAACCTTATATTATTAACGTTGTTCTGCCTGGCAGTAATATGTCGGCCTGACAGTGGCAATTACATTGTTCTGGACTGCGGGAAATAAACCTGTCTCGTGATATCCCGAAAACACCATTGCATCGCACAAGGCGGTGGCGGATATTAATGTATGAGCAGGGAGAACAAGTGATGTAATACGATGAGACCGCACAGAGATAACCCTCCATCTCCAAAACCATTATTTTCCCAGACACCGTTGGAGACAAATGTCAATTATTTACTGCCCCTGCCAATGGATTATTAAAACCAGTGCAGGACGCGTATAGCTCACCTCCGCTTCCTCACTCTATACATTTCCTCCCCAATTTCCTTTCGGTTCCTATTTTAATTATTATTTTTCGTTCCCTGGTTCTAACAAACAAAGACAAGCCAAGACACGTACGCACGCACGCGTAAGCGTATGCGACCAATCATTCAAAATAGACAAGTGAGGCGCGCGCGCGCGCACACACACACACACACACACACGTATAAACACGTGCACACTTGAAATACAGACACTGACCCATCTCTCCCTCTCATCCACACACATACGCATATACATAATATTCAGTCACAGTGCCACGTCTCTTTTGCTCATGTACACACGAACTCTGTCAAGTACAATCTCTGCCACACAGACATTGCTCACATTCACATTGACATTTGTACAGACTTTGGACCATCACCTCTCAAAAAAAAATACCTACACATCACGTATATATTTTTGACACATGCTCACATACATACACACACGCACCCTTACAGGCACTCGCAGAGGCACAAAACACGCTATACAAACTCAAATAGGAACATCTCCCAACCACAACTGTTTCCCACGCATACTAATTTCCCACACGAGTATTCCTCTCTTACACGAACATCTCTTTAGCACACACTCGTTCAGAGATATACGCACATATCACTTACACAAACACACACGCACACAGGCCCATATTTATACTTTTTGACGCAAAACTGCGCTAACGCAGTTTTGCGCCAAAAAAATTAGCGCCGGCTAACGCCATTCTGAAGCGCCATGCGGGCGCCGTATTTATTGAATGGCGTTAGCCGACCGGCGCTGCCTGGTGTGCGTGAAAAAAAAACACGTACACCAGGCAGCGCCGGCGTAGGGAAAAATGGCGTTTGGGCGTCTAAAAATGGGGCAAGTCAGGCTGAGGCAAAAAAATCGTCTTAACCCGATTTGCGCCATTTTTTTACGACGCCCATCCCCCATTGAAATGACTCCTGTCTTAGCAAAGACAGGAGACATGCCCCCTTGCCCAATGGCCATGCCCAGGGGACTTCTGTCCCCTGGGCATGGCCATTGGGCATAGTGGCATGTAGGGGGGCACAAATCAGGCCCCCCTATGCCACAAAAAAAAAAAAAAAAAAATACTTACCTGGACTTACCTTTTCTTCCCTGGGGTGGGTCCCTCCATCCTTGGGTGTCCTCCTGGGGTGGGCAAGGGTGGCAGGGGGTGTCCCTGGGGCAGGGGAGGGCACCTCTGGGCTCATTCTGAGCCCACAGGTCCCTTAACGCCTGCCCTGACCCAGGCGCTAAAATCCGGCGCAAATGCAGGTTTTTTAGACCCGCCCACTCCCGGGCGTCATTTTTGCCCGGGAGTATAAATACGACGCATATGCATCGGAGTCATTTTTTAAGACGGGAACGCCTACCTTGCATATCACTAACGCAAGGAAGGTGTTCACGCAAAAAAATGACGCTAATTCCAGGTACTTTGGCACTAGACGCGTCTAACGCCAAAGTATAAATATGGAGGTAGTTTTGCGTCAAATTTGCGTCGAAAAAAACGATGCAAATTCGGCGCAAACGGAGTATAAATATGCCCCACAGTCTTTCTATCTTTCTTGATACAGAACTCCTTATGGTGCTTAGCTTTTCAATTTCACAAAAACTAGAAGCTTTTAGGGCAATTTGCTCTCATCTTGCTTGAAATAAATGGCAGAAAATGATGAGAAAAAGTAGCCACCTTTCAGCTTATCTCCATGGCTTGACAGAGCATCTCATAACTTACGAGACACATTTCATTGCTTTAAAGTAATTTATCTCCTACTCACATTCTTTGCTCCATGGCTCTTTTTCTTCTTCCGATCCGAAAGTGGCCTGAGCTCACAGCTAAATGTGATGCTGATTGAAATCTTGAACTCTCATTGCTAAAGAAAGATGCTACTTGCATAACAATCTAAAGCTGTGTTCTCTAGTCATCTTGGAAGACTGCTCTGAGAAAGTAGTCCTCTCCTCCCCGTTTCATGTGCTATTGTGATAAGCAGCTCAGGGAATATGAGGACACAACATTAGTGCAATAAACGTGACAGTATTGTTTCATAGGGGCAGATTTACTAACATTTAATGCAACACAGCACATCAACTACATTTGCTGTCCTGCTTTGCATTAAAGAGAACGGAGAACAGTGCCATATCTACTATGTTACAGGGCTGTTTCTGTTTCCCCTTGCACTGGCGAACTTTAAGCAGTCTTGCACAATGCACACATTCTTGCACCATAGTGCAAGTGTGTGTGTGTGTGTGTGTGTGTGATGTTTGCCATAGGTTTTGTACTGAAAGACTAGTACAAAATATTATTCTTGGAAATTCTTTGAAACTTGTCTAAGTTTATATGTATGCTATGTGTCCATAATGGGATTTCTGGTTGGCAAAGGTATGCACCTAGTCCAAGAAGGAATCACAATCCTCGTCAGGATAAGTTTCAAATACTGGTATCTTGGCACAGAGCAGGCAGGTTTATCCTAAGAGACAAAGGGGGTTATTCTAACTTTGGAGGAGGTGTTAATCCGTCCCAAAAGTGACGGAAAAGTGACGGATTTACCACCAGCCGTATTACGAGTCCATTATATCCTATGGAACTCGTAATACGGCTGGTGGTCTATCCGTCACTTTACTGTCACTTTTGGGACGGATTAACACTCCTCCAAAGTTAGAATAACCCCCAAAGTGTAAAGTATTTGTACAACACTTCAAACAGTAAAACAGTTAAAACACCATGCAAAAGATACCACAGTTAAAAAATAGAGCTTAATTTAATAAATAAAACAAGGCTAGAATGACAATTCAATAAGTAGAACTTGAGTTATGAATTTTTAAATAATGAACTGTGGAAAAGAGCTTAGAAGCAAAAAGCATCAACTGGGGATTTCTGGTCACACTAAACCGGGGAAAAGTCAAACGTTCATGCTGACCCAGATGGAGCGTGGGCTGGCTACAGAGTTCAGACTTGGCTCATTGAAAAGTTGTATTGTCATTGAAGATGAGTTGCGGGGTGCAGGGGAGGTGCTGCGAAGTTGTCGGTCCACACGGCTAGGACGATGTGTGGGTTTGAGCTGTTCAACAGTGGCAATGCATCAACAACAATGCACAGTCGAAGTGATGCACAGTTGCTGATCCTCACAACAGTGGCAATGTGATGATGCTGATCCTCACAAAGGTGGCTATGCATCCACAGTGAAGACGATGCACTGGTTCCGGGCTCCACGTTGACAGTGATGTGCTGGTTCTGGGAACTGCATCTGCGGGGATGCATGGATTCTGATGGCAAAGCATTTTAAGCCCCCTTTTAAGGGTCTAGGACTGGATGGGCACTACTTGGCAGAGCAGACTCACAACTGACAGAGTCTGGGTGCAGAAGCAAATGACTTGGAAGTCTTGTATATCCCTGAGATTTCAGAAAACAGGAAACCATACTGGTGGACCTTCAAATCAAATCAAATCATTAACATTTATAAAGCGCGCTACTCACCCGTGCGGGTCTCAAGGCGCTAGGGGAAAGAGGGGGTTACTGCTGCTTGAAAAGCCAGGTTTTTAGGAGTCTCCGGAAACCGGAGTGGTCCTGGGTGGTCCTGAGGCTGGTGGGGAGGGAGTTCCAGGTCTTGGCCGCCAGGAAGGAGAAAGATCTCCCACCCGCCGTGGAGCGGCGGATGCGAGGGACGGCAGCGAGAGCGAGGCCAGAGGAACGGAGGAGGCGGGTGGGGACGTAGAAGCTGAGGCGTCGGTTGAGGTATTCCGGTCCCTTATTGTGGAGGGCTTTGTGTGCGTGGGTGAGAAGTCGAAAGGTGATCCTTTTGCTGACTGGGAGCCAATGCAGGTGTCTCAGGTGTGCGGAGATGTGGCTGTTGCGGGGTACGTCGAGGATAAGGCGGGCCGAGGCGTTTTGAATGCGTTGCAGGCGATTTTGGAGTTTGGCTGTGGTCCCAGCGTAGAGGGTCTTGCCGTAGTCCAGGCGGCTCGTGACGAGGGCGTGGGTCACGGTTTTTCTAGCGTCGGCGGGGATCCAGCGGAAGATCTTGCGGAGCATGCAGAGGGTGAGGAAGCAGGCGGAGGACACGGCGTTGACTTGCTGACCTTGGAGTCACTCTGGGTGCTGGGGTCAAATGATGTGGGTCTAGTGCTTTTCATCTAGGCAAGGATGGCAGCAGGAAGCAGGTCAGCACAGCAAGAAGGCAGTTCTTCTAGAGAATCAGTCCTGCAGAGTGACAGTCTTTCAGTAGCACCATAGTTCCTTCTTCCTGGCAAATTATCCTCAACACGCAGAAATGTTCTGAAGTGGTAGGGTCTAAGGTTTAGTTCTTATACCAAGTAATGCCTTTTAAGTGGTGGAGAGCTTCAAAGGAGTCTTTAAAGTGAACAGCAGTCCCCTTTTCCTGCCCTTGCTCCAGGCTCATTACAGGGGGTACGCAGCACTTTCTGTGGGAGAGGTCAAAGCCAATTCAGGTGTAATATGAGGCTGTAGCCAGCTCCCCCTGCCCATCCTGTCCTGATGGCCCATCAGGGGCCATCAAGTCACAGCTAAGCTCTCGTTGAGTGTGGCTGTCTAAAGGGAGCACACAAAGCCTCGCTTTCACCCACCCCAGACAAGTGATCACAGAAAAGCTGCAGGCACACAAGGCTAAGAGTAGGGAAATGCCAACTTTCTAAAAGTGCCATTTTGAAAATTGTAACAATAAATCTGACTTTTCCATGTATTAAGATTTATCATTACAATTCCATGGGTACCAAACATGAAATATCTACCTCTTCTCAATTAGGAATTACAGCTTCTTAAATGTAATAAGGAATCCCCAATGTTATCTTATGAGAGGGGTAGGCCTCATAGTAGAGAAAAATGAATTTGGGAGTTTTTCACTGCCAGGACGTGTGAAACTGAAAGGTACATGCCCTACTTTTTAATTACATGGCACCCTGCCCTGTGGGCTACCTAGGATCTTCATTAGGGGTGACCTATATGTAACAAAGGGGGACTTTAAGGCTTGGCAAGGGATTTTACATTTCAAGTCCACATGTCAGTGTGAAACTGGATTCAGGCTGCAATATTAGGCCTGGGACATGTTTAAAGAGCTACCTACGTGGGTGGAACAATCAGTGCTGCAGGCCCACTAGTAGCATTTAATTTGCAGGCCCTGGGCATATTCAGTGCACTTTACTAGGGACTTATAAGTAAATTAACTGTGCCAAATAGGTATATACTAATCAAATCGTGATTAGGGGAGTGAGCACAAACACTTTAGCACTGGTTACCAGTGGTAAAGTGTACAGAGTCCCAAGGCTGACAAAAACAAATTCAGCAAAATGTGAGGCAAGCAGGCAAAATGTTTGGGGGAAACACCCTAAGGCTGACAAGTTTAACACTATCTAATACAGCACACATGCAAGGTTTGATAGGTTTGGAGAAAAGATAATTTTTCCCCAATATTATGCCTGTCTTGAGGAAATGTAAATGTTTGGCTCAAAGTTATGTCACCCTTTAGTAGACAGCGTGTTGCATCAAAATCCATGGGCAGCTGAAGGGGAACATACATATACCACCCAAAGAACGTCCCTTTGATGCAGAGTAGAGCAATGTATGTGCAACTTTGCAATATTGTTTGGAAAGTACATTCCAATGCAACACTTTGGAACTGTGTCACTTTTGAGATGCTAACTCGGTGCAGAGTGTTAGTAAATCTGGACATTAGTACCACATCACGATAAGCTTCAAAAGAGAGTTGATAAACAAGCATAGGCGAACCATACAAAGTAACAGTATAGGGAAACATCACGCATCTGTCTTTCAAGGAAATACATCGATGCCCATATCTCACAGAAACATCAATACACACGTTTCTATGGTCCATGGTTGTACCCATGATCCCAACCATCACAACATATTGCCGGAGAGCACGGTCACACACCACTATGCATATGTGGGTATGAATAAATAACAACTGATGCCAAGCTGCAAATGCAAAATGAAATGCACAGACACTAGCACAGGAACACTATGACTTCTTCAATCTATTCCAAATATGAGGCAAGCATACTGATAACATGATGTAAGAACACAAACAAAATAACTCACTCTCTCTCTGTCTCTCTCTCTCACACACACAGACAGACACACGCACACACACACACACATCCTCCTCCCACCATCAATCACCATACTGGGACCCAGAGCAAAATGGATTCTGACCTCCAGACATACATCAAGAGAATATTTTTTAAATATCCTTAAAACTGACAAAGTGGATATCATCTCAATACATATAGATAACAATAGCCACCAATATACTCATGCCCACATACTCCTTTGCAAATCTTCCCTAGCATCTTCAGGGTACGGACACATGAGGCATTGACTTGTGCCCTCATGTTGTGTTTGATGTGGATGACAATCTTGATGTTCTTGGATTGGATTGTGGGGGTTGGTCCTAGCTCTGGTGAGCAGCAGGTGGAGTCACACAGTGAAGTGCTCTTTCCAAAGATCATGATTCCCATCTTGCCAGTGTTCAGCTTTATCCAGTTGGTTTTCATCTAATGAGATATTTTAGTCATGCAGGTATTCAGCTGGATCCACCTTCTGGGTATCTTGCCCGTGAGGGTGAGAATGAGTTATATATTGTCAGCATAGGAGAGGCTGTTGATGTAATGAGAGTGGATGATGCTGACTAGGGGCTCAAGGAGGATTCTTGGGGAACTCCACACATGTGGTCACAGGTGTCTGAGAGGTACAGTTGGATAAGGATGGGTTGGGAGACTGTGAGAAACACTGCAAAGAGGTCCAGGAGTTTATTCTATGATGATGCCAGGCCATGTGGTTAGCACTGGTTCTTTGGATAAGATTGGGAGGCGTTTGGCTAGGTCTGTCTGGTCTGGATGTGAGATGAGGTTACTATAAAGGTGATTTTATTGCTGAAGAATTTAGATAGGTTGGTGCAGAGTTCCTGTGAGGGGGTGATTAAATTGTATTTGGGCACTGGTGAGGTGAAATCCTTCAAAATCATAAAGAATTCTTTGCTTCTGTTGGTGTTGGCATCAATGTGGTCCGAATCATTTAGTGGTAGTCTCAGGGTGGAACTCACTGTGTTTCTGTGTGTATTGTCCTAGCTCATTCTCCATTGGTGCTACAGTTGATTGCAGAGGTGTTTCATCAGTCTGACTTCCTCCATGTACCACCTGGCCCAGGGTCTGGATCTGGGGTGTAGGAACCTGGCTCCTTGTATAGTGGACCAAAAAGGTACAATGTTTAAAGAGTCGAGGCAAACCCCAAAGGAACCCCAAAGGAAAAAATTACATTCCAAATGCTCTCTTTTGTGGTAGTGTGGGCAAGCAGTTAGGCATATCAAAGGGTATTGCTAAGCATCTAATGTACACTCAAAGGCAGAAAGTGAACACTTAAAAAAGAAATCCAACACCAAATTATAAAAATAACACATGCTCTCATATGAATTTAGATACTGAGATCATCGGAATCAGACAAGCACTTTTCGAGTTATTCATTTTTACCATTTTCAAAAGAAAAAAAACATACTGCATTCAGGACTGTCCTCCGGGGCTTAAGGTGAGTATGGGGCAAGCTCAAGGCCATACCAACAGGTCACCTCAGGAGGCTCTACGGTGTCTTGGTGCAGACTTGTATTATTGTGTTGGGTGTCCCATTCATTTCAAAGGGGAATGGGCCTGTCAGGAAGAGGCTGCATGCTGAGACTGAGGGGTGAGTCCAGCTGAGATAACATGAGAACACAGGTCTCATGCTACTTAGGGATGTGGGAACACCTTCCGTCCTTTTGCAGAGGTGTCCTGAGGTATTGAGTTTCTGTCACCAGAGCCACCCATGTAAGACAAGGCCTGCAAAGAGGCTGCAGGCTGGAACTGGGGGACCAGTCCAGCTGAACCAACAAGTGGGCTCAGGTTTCACGATGCTCGGGTATGCAGGAACACCTCTGGTCCACTTCTCCTGGAGCTAGGGCAGAGGTGTCCTGAGGTGTTGGATTTCTGCCACTAGAGGCACTCGCGGTAGCAGGGGACTACACAAAGAGAACGAAGGCGGTGACTATGAGTCCAGTCTTGGCAAACCCAAGGGTTGGTTTAGCCTTGGAGGTTCTTGGGACCTCCTTGGCTTTTTTTTAGTCATATAGGAACAGTGTTACCTTCCTCAAACTCAGGCTGTGGGACATGGGTGCAGAGACACTTTGAGGTGTCGGATGGCGGAGTTCCCCGGTTCTATCTTTTTCTTGGTTCTGCTGAAGAGGGGCAAACAGGACAGCTGGGCCAATCACGATGTTGGTCTCCCTGTCCCTGAAGTCCCTCATTGTGCCAGTTGGTTTTCCTCAGCATTAGTGCCCAGGCTGCATACAACAAGCCTTGGCTGTTGTAAGGGGTCCGGTACCCCAGGTATTGGTGTTGCTTCTTTTGGTGCCTGCAGCTGTAGGGGAGGAGATCCTCCACTTCGAGGGAGTTTCTTTGGTAATTGGTCAAGCACCTACAGCTTTCTGGGAGTCTGCAGGACAAGTCAGTTGCTCCATAAGGGTCAGGTGCAGCAGGCAGTCTGGCAGGGTTTGTGCCAAGTCACTTGTGCTCCTTGGTTCTCAGGTCATCAGTCATCTTTGGCCACTCCTTCTTTTTCTTTGATTGAAATCTGAAGTCCTGGTATCCAGGGGTCGCCTAAGTACTAAATTTAGGGGCGTTAAGGGGAGTGAAGTGTAGTAGCCAATGGGCTACTTATCCCTGGGGTCACTATGCCCCCTAGATGTCCAGTTCCATTGTGGAGTGGGTGTTGGAAGATTGCTCTCTATATAGTGCAATAAAATGAAGTGCACTGTGCAGAGAGTCCAGTAAATCCTCAATTGGTATTGGAGAAGCAGAAGTAGATAGGACTAATGCTCTATTTGTGGTAGTGTGGGTGAGCAGTTAGGCTTATCAAGGAGTCGTGTTACTCACAGAAGCAAAAATGAGAAACACACTCAATGAATGAATCAGAGACCAATTTAGAAAAATAACATTTGCTTTTATATATGCTTTGAACCACGGAATTTAGTTATAAGGTAAGCAGTTTTTAAAAGATAAATACTTTGCTGTTTCAAAAATCAACACAGTGCAATTTTTCAGTTCAGCAATGTTAACCTAAGGAAAGAAAACAAGAATGAGGTTTCGCAGGTCACTACACAATTTACAAATCCAGTCTTCGGGATTTTAAGTCAACACCAGGCAAGGTTTAAATGACTGCCATGAGTGCACCCACAGCCGCACATGGGCAGCCGGGTGTGGAGGTCGAATTCAGAGTCGGGTGCCCAATGTAAAGAAATTGAGACTGGGGTGAATGCAGTTGCGACACTCATGGGTTCTCCTGGAGTTGAGTTAAGCACAAGGGGAGCCACAAGGCATCACCAAACTTATACCCTCAGCAGCACGAGGTGACCAGGTGCAGTGTGCCAATACAGCATTGGGTGCCAAATGTTAACCAAAGAAGACTAGGGGAAACTGAAGATGCGCTGCTCACAGGTGAGTAAAGTGGTGTCAGGGGTCGATTTTCTGCGGTTAAGGTAAGCACTAGAGGAGCCACAAGGCAGCACCAAACTTACATCCTCAGCGGCACAGGGGCAGCTGAGTGCAGAGTGGCAACATGGTATTGGGTGCCCAATGCAAGCAAATGGGGGAAGATCAGTTTTGGTAAAAGGCTGCAGGTTCGGGCCAGGAGGCTGAATGAAGAATACCCATATCTTCCCAAGTAAGTTCTGATGCTAGGTGACCTAGCAACTCCGATGGTCTGGCTCTCCATGTCCAAGGGGCTCCGGGTGCAGGGGTGCCCTTTGGCATCAGGAACAGCTTACAAGGCAGGTCGCGGTCAGGGTGAGTCTTTACTTGAGGCTGCAGGTTTTGAGGCAGAGTCCAGCAGGGTTCAGACCCCAGTAGACTCAGACTCAGAATGGCTGGGCAACCTTTGCAGGACCAGTAACCACTTGGACTTGGGCCATGGGGGTTGGGTGCAGTGGTGGGTCCGGAGACAGTTTTGCGGTTCCTCAGAGTAGAGTTCTTTTCTTTTAAAGTTGTTTTTTTCTTAAACAGTTCCGCTGCACTCTGGAGATCTTGACCTCTGTTGAAGGCAGGCAGTCCTCCCAAAGCTTTGGAGGTCAAAGGGCTGCAGGACGGGTCGTCTTTTGGCACATGATCATCAAGGGCTGCAAACAGGCCAGTGGGGCTGGGGCCAAGTCAGTTGGTGTCTGCAGTCTTCTCTACTGATGCAGCCCTGTAGCGTCTGGTTCATCTGAGGTTGTCAGGAATCTGAGTTCTAGGGTTCAGGTGTGCAACCTAAATACTCAATTTAGGGGTGTTACAGAGAGCGCTAGGCAGGATCCAATGGGCTGCCCACCTTCACAGTGACTACACCCTTCTTATGACCAATTGTGTTAGGCATAACACTAACCCTAGTGGCCTAATTCCTTCCAAACAAGATGGAGGAATTTAAAAGGTGGTGTCCACTTCAGCTTGTCCACCTTAGGGGTAGGACTGGCACGAAGTGGGCACTCCTCCTAATTTAACTATTTTTCCCACCTGTGGTGCTGCCAAAAGTGGGGTCAGGACAGAGGGCTGGTCATCTCCACCATCTTGGGAGACCTGGGTTGTATTACAAAGGCGGCAAGGCCTTTGAAGCACCCAGCCCTGGAATGTCCATCCTGCCTGGAAGAGGAGGTAACACCTCTGCCCAGTGCAGCCTTTTGTCTCTGAGCCTTGAGAGCACTGGCTGTCACCATAGGGGTCCAGAAACACATTCTGTGGTTGCTAACCTGGTAAGGAGCAGTCAGTCAACATACTAGTAGGTGCTAGGTTTTCAGAGGGCACCTCTAAGGTGCCTCCTGTGTGCATTGAGTATTATCCATCACTGGAATCACTGTGAGTTTATTATTCTGAGATGTTTGATATCAAACATCCCAGGATTCAGAGAAGACATCATGTAGCTGGAGAACTCGTAGTGACTAGTGTCTAGATTGTGCATTTAAAATGGCTTCCCTGTACACTTACTATGTCTAAGAATTGACTAAGACATAGAAGGGGCATATCTGCTTAAATTCACCCTGCCGTAGGGCTGTAAGGCCTGCTAGGGGAATGACTTACATATATTTCAGGCAGTGTTTAGGGGACATGGATGTGTGCCATGTCATGAATTCAATTTTGGAAGCACAAGGTCACACAGCCTGAAATGACAGTTTGCATAAGGTTGGTGTTGGGTCCCTCATAGAGGCACAAGTTGTGTTGTGGCTCTGGGGGCCCTCTTCAGTACCCATGCCCTAGGTACCAGCGGTGTCATTTAGTAGGGACCTGTAGGAGGCTGAAGGGCCTGGTCACATGGGGATCGAGTGACCAGGTGTCTAGTTTTAGGGAAGAAACACTGGCACTGGGGACGTGGTAAGCAGGAACCCAGTGCACTTCAGTTAAAGTTGCACCTAAAAACCAGGCAATAAGTGGGATGGGAGTACTGTAACCAGAACCCAGCTTCCTACAGTGGGCATCACTCTGTCCTCAAATTTCTAATTCCACCACACAGATGATGGTGGAATTCCTAACTTCCTGTTCACTTCAGGCTGGTCACCATAGTGGTGTGTCCAGCTTGGAACTGCAACACGCCTCCTGCATAGCTAATTTTCCCACCTGTCCAGGTGCCAAATGGGCACACTTGTAGTTGGTAGGTTTTCAGGGGGCACCTCTAAGGTACCCAATGGAATCAGTGTGGGTTTATTATTATGAGGTGTTTGAAACCAAACACCATAGATTTCAGTGATGCCACCATGTAGCCGGGGAATCCGTTTTGACCAGTACCCAGTGCATACCTAAAGAGGGCTTGCCTGTTCGCTTGTACTGTCAGTAATTTAACTGGCCAGCACAGGGGCATATATGCTCATGCAGATATGTCCTCACATGTAATATAATGCACCCTGCCTTATGGCTGTAAGGCCTGCTATAGAGGATACTTACAAATATTACATGCAGTATTAAGGGACATGGTACACAAGTATTTGCCATGTTGTGTTTCACTTTTTAGAGCACCTTGTCATCTACCCTGCAGTGGCAGTCTGCATGGGATTGGTGCTGGGTCCCTTAGAGTTTCATAAGCTAGGCTGCAGCTATTAGGGACCCTCTTTAGTACCTATGACCTAGGCACGAGAGGTACCACATACAGAGGACTTACAGAGGTGCTAAAGGCCTGGTCATTCGGGAATCTAGTTGCCAGTTGTCTTGTTTCGAGGAAGAAACACTGGGGACCTGGTTAGCAGGAACCCAGTGCAGTCCACTCAAAGTTGCATCAAATATCAGGCAAAAAGTGCGGCGACTACTGCAACAAAAACCCTATTTTTTACAAGGGGGCAGGGCTTTGGTGCTGGAGGTGACCCAATTGCTGACATTCATGATGCCTTTGGGGATGCTCTTGATGTGTTGAGGTTGGTGGTTGATGAGAGCAGTGTCCCAGTCCTTGCCTGTGATGCTGATCCAGTGTCTGCAGGCTTGTCTGGTGGTAGTGCGTCGGACTGGAGCAGCAATGCTGAACTTGAAGAGGGTGTGTTCTCTTCCAGGATACAGATGTGGACTCCTTGACTCTTATGTTGTTGAAGGAGGTGAAAATAGGCTCAAGGAGGTAGCACGTGACATGGCTAGGTCCCATTTATTGGGAACTCCTCAGCAAAATGGGAAGTGATTGGAGTCAACCACAGCAGTAATTCAATTTATACATAGTCCAAATATTCTCCCAAAGATACTAATTTTTCTTACCAGGAAGACAAGCCTCCCCTCCAGGAAAATACTGTATAACAGAATATCGTCAGCAGTAGGGACAGAGCTATCCTTCTGTATCCAAAAGCAGTTGCCACTGTGCAGGACACTCTCAATGATACACGCCAGGGGCTCTAGGACTATGGCAAACAGGAGCAGTGACATTGGGCATACTTGTGGAGTCTCCTAGAGATAATGATGGATCCTGATGAAACGCCATTGCACTTACCGTAGCCTGAAGTCCTTGGTATATGCTACCGCGGTGTACCCAGGGCCTATAAGTTAAATGTCATAAGTGGACTGCAGCACTCATTGTGCCATCTACTATAGTGGCAATGTAGAAAGGTTACCTATTGCCAGCCTAAGCTCATTTGCATGAGCTATCACCTGTCATTTGGGAGCTGACTAGCTACCCTATTGTAGAGTGAC
Source organism: Pleurodeles waltl (assembly GCF_031143425.1). Classification (NCBI taxonomy): domain Eukaryota; kingdom Metazoa; phylum Chordata; class Amphibia; order Caudata; family Salamandridae; genus Pleurodeles; species Pleurodeles waltl. The sequence goes on from NC_090436.1 coordinate 874,966,643, forward strand.
CCTAATCCCAGAGCTTTGACAAGGTCTTGGGTGTGGGGAGGTGTTCTGTTTCTCTGACAGGCTAACCATCTGAGCTGTGGCTGGGAACTTAATTAACTTCAAAGAGGCCTAACCTGTCACAAGCAGATGAAGCTCAAACCTTGGCTTGCCCCCTACTTTTGCCCTCCTAGCCAGTATTGATACTATTAACTATCAAACCTCAGCCAAAGGGGGCGAGACACTGAATTCTTGTTGAGCACAGTGGAGGATAAATGGATTTTTAGATGTAATTCCATAAGAAATGGGTTAAACACAATGGAGGTATGGAATGAAATATTATATCTGTTTACATTATGTAACCCTTTCTCCCGACTGTACTTGATTATAAATAATACCTTGCATATATTGTACAGTAAAATATATTTGGATATAAGTTCTGAATGTTGTTTGTTTTTTCAGTACTGTATATCCCCTTCGTTTTGGCAATTTAGTTTGATTTAATGTCTAATGTTCAATTACATTCCCCTTCGTCTATTATTTTCATTCATTTCTTTTTTGTTATGGATATCCTTTTACTTGTCTATCAATATGTATATATGTAGCTATTGGAACATTTCCAAAATCCTTCACACATTCATGGAATTAATGTATGATTTGTTATTATTATTGTTATTATTATTATTATTATTATTATTATTATTATTATTATTATCATCATTATTATTGTTGCTACTTTAATTGTGGTTAAGTGTCCATTTTTAATGATAAACTTTCTTCACCATCTTGTATTGCTACATGATAAAAACTGCTTTGCCATCTTGTAATGTATCACTGAGGTTACAAGACATTTTCCCCCTTTTTTCAATTTTTCTGTTCAGCAGTTGATTGAATCACAGAGGTAGACACTTGCTAGTATTGTTCCCTTGTGTAGCCATTTTAGTTATAGCTCCATGCATGTTATTTTACCACACTAGGCCTTCCGCTGTGCACTTTAACCTAGATATATTTTATTCAGCTTTGTTTATTATTTTAACAATAGGCACATTTGTGGTCTTGTTTTATTTCTCTCTATCTAGTTGTTCGTTGTCTAGGCCAGCACTGTGTTCTTAAACAAGACATTTGTTTCACTCTGTACTTCTCTCAAGGCTGTAGTAAGATAGATTGCTGGTAAACGTGGTAACATTTGTCTCTGGTATTCATAGAAACATACACATCCTTCCGTAGGGACATTTTCTCAGAGCATCAGCTGTTTTATTATAAAAACACTTCCCTGTTCCATGCATTTTAGAGGGAGATTCCAGCCAGATGACCATGACTGTATGCTGATTGCTGAACGGTTCGCTACAGCTGCTTATGCAGACTTCAGGCCTTTGCTCAGGTATGGGGGATGATGTCTTGCCAGGGGAACCTGAAGGGCAGAACTAGAGCGTAACATGCTGTGTTCTACTGTAGCCTAGGTAGGAATTTGTCAATTGACTATAGTGACAATATGGTAGTGTTATTTCTATGCTTTACTCTCCTTGTCACAATTTTAATCCTGTCAAGCTTTAACGTCCTGGTTATTGCAGTACATGCTTTATTGTCTAAGATGCAGTTGCTTCATTAAAACCTTATTGAAACATATACTGCCTCTGCTTGTCCTTGTATATGTGAGACTAATGTAAATGCGAGAAACGGATGAGATCTGAGTGACCACAATTTCCCTGAGGAATCAATTGTGTCATGCTCTTGGCTGCCCAATCATCCCTGCTCTTGTGTAGAGATGAGGCACTGCTAGTTAGCCGGAACAAAAGCCACATTGGGGTGACAAGTGTCACCTGTAGTGGGTTAAGACTCAGTCTCCCACACAGCAGGCAATTCTGCTGCTCAAATCCATTAATCTCATTAGAATAATGAGAGCCTACACAATAGTTCTACCCTTGTGTTTTAGAATTATTTTAAATGGAGCATGCATGCAAAGGACCCTCTGCTGATAGAAATTTACTATGCTGCCTAGAAGTCACACACTGGTTATGGCTTTCCCCTCTTTTCTATAAATAATAGTCTCTCAGGACATTTGTGCTTTCATGCAGAGCATGCATGCTCTTATGCACACTGCTCCATGTAGGTCTCTCTTTCAGTTCTGAATTGAGCATGCATGATATTGTGCATGCTGCTGTTTCAGACATTCCTTTTAACCCAGTTTTCACTTCCAGTTCACATGCCGATTGATTCAATGCATGTGTTTGTTTGCTGCCCATCCCAGTGACTCAGTCTGGAGGTTTTCTTTTGTACACCACCCGACTTTGGCAGCGGTTGGAGCTATTTACTGATTTTGGATTTGTGAACGGATAGGAATCTTTGTTTTATTGTTTGTCTTTATGTCTAATCATTATAATCTGTAATCTTAGGAGGAAGTCTGGCTTTTTTCAACATTCCAAGGGCCCCAATAGGAATAAGCCTCTTCTGGACCAGAAGTCCTTTAAATTCTTCATAGGGTAGGTTTTTTAACCCTCCCCCCCCTTCTGAAACTGTTGCCAACTCCTTTTTCTCTTCTTTAGCAATTAAGGGCCCAATTTAGGTGGTAATGATCTTTCCTTCAAACTTTTCGACTGGAGACCTGACCACCGCCGTGATGGTCCACCCGCCCTATTTAGATGTCATAGGGCGCATAGGCGAAGATCCCCGACAACCCACCATCACCACCAAGAAACTTCACCTGCGTCAATGGCACCACTGGCAAAAGTGGCTGGTGGTGGGGTGATCGCCCTTTAACCACTGAGCCAATCATGATGTGCAGTCCTGCTGATACAACTGTGGCGGCCAAACCTTCACACCCAAGATGGCAGATTGGGAGCTATGCAAGGGCTAAATTCACCTTTTTAACACTTTCAGCATATCCTTCTGCCAGGAACCCGCTGCTACCAGTCCTCCCATTGCCCCAGGCTAGGTCTAAGATGGAAATCAACCCTGTCATCGCGGGGACAGAAGGTAAGTCACAGGCATTCCTGTTACCCTCGGAGTTGTACCATCAGAGAAATACTGGACTTGTGCATGGCTCAACAATTTGTGCAAACACCACCATAATGCTGTGCAATGCTGAAGTGAGTAATGTTGTAGTCAGAAAATGTGTCCAAACAGACCTCGAGATATAAGTAGCACCCAGCAACCTGGCACTTACTGCCTTCATGGCAATGGACACCTACACAAAAAGTCTCAACAATAACAAATAGAAATGTGTCCACACAGGCGTGTGCAATAATGTCCCCAAAATGTCTGAAGTATCAACTGAAACAGTATACCCAATCTGAACCAAAAAATCTCATGATAATGTAGCAACTACACTACAGCGTGCTACAGGTGGGTGTACACAAAATATACTACAGTCTTTACTGGTAAACTGCAAACATGGTAGAGATGTATACAGGTCACATGTCCCCTTGGTATGTGCAACATATCACAAACATAAGATCCCTTTTAACTGTAAAGTTCTAGGTTCTTTATGTAATGCATATGTGCACATTATTGACACATAGGGGGTTATTCTAACTTTGGAGGAGTGTTAATCCGTCCCAAAAGTGACGGTAAATTGACGGATATACCACCAGCCGTATTACGAGTTCAATAGGATATAATGGACTCGTAATACGGCTGGTGGTAAATCCGTCACTTTTCCGTCACTTTTGGGACGGATTAACACCTCCTCCAAAGTTAGAATAACCCCCATAATTTCTAATATACGCACATGCATTCTCCAGTCACAAAAAGATAAACATATATGATTTTGATGTAATTGTCCAGTAACAACATGAATTCTTGCACCAAAATTAATATATCCATCACAAATGTACAACACTTAAGTATTGATGAAACTATCTAAAAACTACAACCTGTGCTTGGCACTGTCACAAATGAGAATAAGTGCATGGCACACATTAGCAGAAAGAACATCATCAGCAAACAATTAGTAACGAGCACAAAATAAGGCCAGGACAAAGGTATTCTCAAAATAAAAATGTTTCACATAAATGAGATAACACTCTCATAAATAAATAAATAAACCAGCACAAAAAAACAAAGGCACAAGACAAGTAGTCCATTGTGTGGGTGCATCTCCACAACTTGCTTCTTAATGTCACTGCCAAAATGAACCACCTCTGCAAGGGGCATCTGTGGGACAGAGAACAGGCACCTCAATAATCTCACTGGGAGAAGGAGTCCTTGGGTGTGGGAGGGGTGGGCTTGGTAGGGGTAAGTTGACATTGGGAAGGGGTATAAAGAAGTTTGGGAGGGGTTGATTTACATTTGGAAGGGGTCAGGGCTAGAAAGAAATAAGTCTTCCTTAGGAAAATGGGTAGTTGGGTTTCGGGAGTAGGGGGAGTGGCTGTGTCTATTGTGCATATGTATGTTGGAGGTGTGGGTGCTTGAGAGTCTGGTGTATGTGCTGTATCTTTAGATTTGTGTCTCTTATTGATTGTCCATTGGGTGGGTGAGTGTGGGTGTTTGGGTAGAGTATGTGTGTGTGTGTAGTGGATGTGGTATGTGTTTGTGTGGTATCTGTTGGTGTACTGGTGCATGCATGTGTGTGGTGGTAGGTGCACTGACTGGGGGTGTGCTTGTGGTATTTGGGGGTGTTGGTGTAGTGGTGGGTATTGTGTCAGTGGGTGTGATGGTGCCTTGGGTGTGTGGTTGTGTCATGGTGGATGTGATGCTTGTGGGCATGCTTGTGGTGGTAGTGGTGGTGTGTGTGTGTGTGTGTGTGGTGTCTTCCTGGGTGTGTATCTGTGCCTTCTGTTTTTCAATGTGTCGGTGTTGGGATGTGCTGGTTGTGATTCTTGTTCTGGGTGATGTATGTTTTGGATAGGGAAGGGTTGAGAGATTTGGGATGGAAAAGGGGTGGGACTATCGGCACAAAGTTGGAATGGGTGGGAGGCTGTAGTCACTGAGGAGGCCAGACCTTGGAAGGACCACTGTAGGCCAGACAAAGCACCTTGAATGCCATCCGGGTAAGCCAGCATCTGGGTGTTCTATCCAGCAAGCCCCTGGATGTCATTCAGAAGTGCAGTCTGGGTTACAGCGATCATCTGTAATAGGTCTACAGTCTCCTCGGTGAGCGCAGCTTGGGATACTGGGGTAGGGGGAGAGGTGTCTGCAGCAAAGGTGGTGCCTCTTTTAGTGAGGTGGCTAAGGCTAACTGGGGGGCGAGAGGGATGTTGGAGATTGGAATGTGGGCAGACGAAGACGCAGGTGTCACATTCTCTCCAGGGTCTGCCCTCACTAGGGATTGGTCTTCATTGGAGGCCTCCAAGGAAGATATAGAATCACTTGTGACCTTCTGGCCAGTCCCCTCTCCCTTTGTGGCAATGGGACCCTCGGCGTCATTGCTGTCCACATCAGATCTCCATTGGCAAGCTTCATCCCCGCTGATGTGGCAGCTGTCACATTCGCCTTGCCAAGTTGATGCTAAAAAACAGATACAACAGTTTTAGGGTATCTGTGAGAATGCAATTAGACATGAATGTATATCACACAATGTTTGCAACAAGTTCAGTAATCCCCCTCTCAAATCCCATATCATGTAAGGCTTTGTCACTTATACACTTGTAGTTCACCCCATGGCAAAGGGTATCAACATCATGAGTAAACACATAGGCCTGGACACACCTCTGAACCATTAAAGTACAGAGCTTGCATTGATTCACTTCTCCCAAAGGGTAAGTTTTTAAGCAGGAAATTAGTTGCCCAAGATGAAATACCACAACATCTATGTGATGTAACCTTCTATATGCAAATTTCCCTTTCAGTATTACATTGCTCTCTATCATCAATTTCTCCTCTAGGCTGGACCAAGGACACTAACATGTTGCCTATGGGATGCACAACTCTCTCACCAATATGCACACATTCCTGTCTGTTGAGTCAATACAATTTGGCAGACAAATTCCCATATGTAATCACTGACTTACATGCACATTTGCGGAGGACTAAATACTCAGGTCCACCTGCTACTCTCCACATTAACTTACTAGAAGTTTGCTGGACAAACTGCTTTCAAACTTGTGTCAGATAAGGAATGATGCCATTGTACACAGAATACCGATAATTTTGGAACAGATGCTCATATTGTCAAAGCACCAACTTACCAATGTGAACTCTGATATATCAGCTGCATTTTAATTGAACAGTTTGCCACAGTTACCTGAAACGGAGCCTACATTTACTACACACATTCATGACATACCATCCCCCTGACCCAATCATGATATGGGGCATGTTTTGTTAAACTGTCCCTTATGTCATTGAGAAAATGCTGGAAATCCCTTTGTTTGCACTCAGCCATGTGTCTGCCCAGAACAGTACTTGCCTTGTGAGGAGGTATTTAGTGTCATCCTTCAGCACAAAGCAATACACTACACACAACATCAGACACTGTTGGATCAACTTACATATCTAGAAATCCTCAATGGGCTTTGGATGTGTGTTAACCTCAATGTTGACGGCATTCAACATACCTGGAAAGTAAAGAGGTTATACCACAACAATATATATAGACAATTACTTATCCCCTTGTTACTGCTGTTGGGCCCTCAACTGCCCATAAAACTCTGAGCAAGCCACAGCAAGGATGAAGACCATTGGGGTGGTGGGGTCAGAGTGTGGTGCATCTGCTTCGATCGCAGGGAAGACTACCCAGCATGGCTCTCAGCAGACTTTCATGTCACCCGATGCAGGTGCTCCCACCTCTTCCAACAGTGTAAGCTGTGCTGCTTGTGGACACCCAGGGTCCGCACCTTCTTTGTGATGGCCTTCCAGATCTCCTGTTTCTACTGGGCATTGACCTGTATGGATGTTATAAAAGAACAAGAAAATAAAATGCAGTGTTTCTGTTTGGCAGTATTGCTGTGACATTACATTTTGGATATTCATCCGCACATTCAACAAACAGTTACAAGATTTTTCCCAGCAAAATGTTACAGGTAGATTAGAAAAACTGACTTTCAGTGACCCCATGTGCACTATCAAAACTTGCTAGCGTCTCATGTTACCTAATCAGTTCTACAACATCATCATGGCCAGAGCTATGCAACCTATCCTTTTGTGCGAGCCACCGCTGATTACTCACAATCATTCTGTGCTACAAAAGGCCAAACCACCTGTACAATCTTTGCACATAATCACACTCACACCTACACTGCCTTCCTGCCTGAACTCCTAAGAGTCAGAACCCATGGTCTCCATCACATACAGTGACTACGGGCAAGATAGAAGGGCTGCTATGTGTCAACAAGAGCAGGGATTTGTGGGTTGTATGCACAATTGTGTGTTGAAATGGGACAGACTGGGATGGATGATTGTGAGCCAGTGCCATCTGAACCTTCTGCACATAAACTAACTTTACCTATATGTGGCTCCATTGCAGGTTTAAACTATACATAGCAATCTAATATACATTATGTGCTGGAATCCCACATGACAGTACAGCATTAGAAAACTCCAGACCCTCTACATTTTTAACTCAACTTAACCATCATTCCAACGTTGGCTGAATGTTGTCAGTTATACTACTGGTACACTGTGTACTGGCCACTGATAGTCAGTGGCCTGCTGTTTGTGTGATTAAATAGGATTTGTTTGTTTCATGCACGCACATTACAGCTCCTACTTTCACATGACTTAACATTGCCATGCACAGACATTTCAAACAGTGGCAAAAATCAATCTGTTCCAGCTACATCATCCTGTCAACTTCAATCACAACACTACCCTTGTTATAACAAATGAACTCAATAGTCAGTGAATCAGAAAGGAAGAAGTTACTCAGTCAGATATTCCCCCATCAGACATGTACCTGTTCCTCTATGGTCCCATAAAACTGTCTGTACAGCTGCAGAACCTCCCTGGCAAGGAGCTCCAGCTCCTCTGTGCTGAAAGCAGGGGGCCCTGTCATCTTCTTTGCCCAGCATCCTGGCTCCCAGAGGTCGGTAACAGCAACAAAAAAATTGAGGTCATGATGACTGCAGTGGTAGTGTTTTTTCACAACACAACGTAGAAGTACATTGTGGACACGATCCATGACGGAGACCGACACAGTCATTGGTGTTTGTGTGTAGCCGTCACGCAAATTAACCTGTGGCAGGGTCCATCGTGGAGGGGTCTACCTACTATACAGTCAACTTCCACCGATGGCGATCAGGTAGCCAATATCTGACGGCAAGGTCAGGCAGCCACCACTTTAGGGGGTGAAGCTGAGCATTTTTCAATTGCTAGTGCATCACCAGCACTCAAAATGGAGGCTAGTGTATTTCTAAATGTCAGATACAAATACAATGTATTGTTTGCAAATAATGGAAAGAAATAAATTAAAACAAAAAATGTAAATAATTTTTGAGTTCCAAAAATTACATGTTAACGTGTGTACATGTATTACCCAATGTCATTTCTACTGTTACCAAGAAGTCAGGTGCGTGTTGACATTAAAAGTATGTTGTGACCATTTCAGCTACTTTCTTTTCTATACATACAGACATCTGAACCAGCCATGGGTAGGAGGAGACGGCCTTAGGTGTTCCGGCCCTTTCCAGACCCTGCCACCATGGAGGAAAGAGAAGTCATCAAGCAATTTTGACTAAATAGGCAAACTATCCTGGATTTTTGTTAGCAGTTGGAGCCTGATCTCCTGCCTCACAATATGAATCCAACAGTCAAAACACCAATAGTAAAACTCATGGCTGTACTGCATTTTGTTGTCACTGGCACTTTTCAATACACTGTAGCAGTGTCAGGGGTTGTGTCTCAGCCAACTTTCAGTGCTATGCTACAGAAAGTCCTTGGTTCCTCGATGAAACACATCACCAGCTACAACCAATTCCCGCATCCACAATATTTGGTCACCGTGAAAGGAGAATTTTATGCTTTGGGTGGACTTGTGGTTGGAGCAATAGATGGCATGCATATTGCCTTGGTGCCACCACACACAAGTGAACAGGTCTACTGCAATCGGAAAAAGTTCAATTTCATCAATGTGCAAGTTGTCTGCTTACCAGACTTATACATCTCAAGAGTGTGTGCCAACATCCCAAGGACAAAACATGATTAATTTGTACTACGGAATAGCAACATACCCATGCAGATGTCACAACTTGGACCTGAGAGTGCTTGGCTTGTTGGTAAGTACAATATGACTTGATGATCTTTTGCCTGAATCCTAGTTTAGAAAGGGACAAAGGCTTATGTATGAGTAATCTGTTGATGTGTTACTTCCATGTAGGAGACTCAGCATTTCATATCCGACCTTGGTTATTGGCCCTGCTGAGAAATACAACAACTTCAGGGGATGCCTGCTTCAATTACTACATTGGAGATGAACATATGTTTGCAACATGTAAACACATGTAGACATGATGTAAGTAGGAGAAAATACCACTTAGAAACTCTATACTTTCCTGTGTAAATGGATGTAGTTTTGGACCTGTTTTTGGAAGCACAACAACATATATTGATAGAAAGTAATGGGTAGAGCAAATGCAGTGGATGATCTTTGGGTAACTACACACAATCTGACTATGTATATATTGCACATTGTTTAAAGGAGAGCTACAACCATGCTGCTAGTAATTGGTATGACACAATATATTTTGTGTAATCAAACATAGCTATATCTGTTTTGCTAAGGATGCTGCAGCATTCTAAACGTTTAACTTAAGGGAAGGCTGCTAGCATATAACAAATGGCCACAGTCATAGAGTTATACTGAATGGATTCCACGACGGACTCTTACTATTGTGGGCCCATCACTGACACACTGCCAGCACAACTGTCTGATCTAAACAGGCTTGATGGGATGCTGCCATCAAGACAGTGATGGAGGGACTACTCGCCAACCAGTCATCTATTTCTGAGACAAACAAAGGTTAAGCCTTGATTTGACCTCTGACAAAACAGTTTATGCTGTCAGTTACTCCCTCTAAAAACAATAGGACTTAAATAAAATGATTCCTTTCTCTCTTTTTTGAACATTATAGCTGTAAATCCTTTCAAGCCTTGTGTTGAGTCCAAACTGGCTACAACTGAGCCATTTAGAACCAAACGATCTCCTTGTATGAAGGTGACCAGTTGATTCCTATCTTTGAAACGTCACTCTTCTGGACTGGTAAATGCAGACCCATTTCACACAAAATCTTACATCTGTGGAGTTCATAGTTCTCTGTGGTCATGTAATTAGTCGCTTGGTCCTTGAGAGTTTGTAAAAACTCATACTTTGACAAAAGCAATGGATATCAGAGCGGTTGAGAACTTTGCTGAAAAACCTTGAGAAAATGCTTGTCAGAATATTTTATTTTAAACTTTGAGGGTGTTTCTCATACAATTGGTGCCTCGCTTGAGGTATGTGATCCCGGGCATACCATGGCTTTGAATATGCCTGATCTAACAGTATTATCTAGTCTACTCTGGTTGTGGGGAAGCCATGCAGTTTACGGAATGTTTCCTGTTGTGGCCGATGAAGATTTAATTAAAAGACCGGACCGGATCATTGCGCATTAAGGGGGTCATTATGATCCCCGACGGTTCAGCCAGGGAAAGGCTGTTGGAAGGGGTGCTCCGGACTGCCCATGCACTTGGCATGGGCAGTGCAGGGGCCCCTGTGCAGTGCCCCATCACACAGGTGACTGCCTGTTTTAAAGGAAGTGATCTGCGCAACGGGTGCAGCTGCACGTGCCGCACAGAGGCAATGTTTCCGCCCGCCGGCCCAGCAAAATGTTAATTATGTGGCCGGCATGGTCCCAGGGAGGCTGGAGGTCAGTTAAATGACCGCCAGCCTGAACACGGTGGTAAACACCGCCGTTTCATAATGAGGGCCTAAATCTTTTAAGGCCACTCCAAGCAGCAGTCTTTAAAAGCAAAACATAGAACATTCCAGAACATAATTCTAAACACATAAATAGTCCATGAACAAAATCCTCTTCCTCTTTTAATCTCTGCTCCTGTTCAGATAAGTAGCAGTTCTTCTAAGTTAATTCATAAACTATTGATTTGAATTATTACATTGTGTATGTTTCCAATTTTTGAAAACCTGTTTCTTAAATGTTTTGATATATGTTTAATTTACTTAGTAAGTGTTTAATTATTTTTTGTTGTATGATTTAAAAAATTGTTTTTAAAAGTAGTTATTTTTGGGCTGTTTTATGTGCCATAGGGGAGGTATATGACTTTGTTTGTTTTTGGTTAAGCGCAATTGTTTACCCATTTTGTGAGTTAATTCAGTCAGAGCACGTGGCTGCAGTTTACCTGCTTAACCTAGGTTGTGTGCTCTCCTGTTTGCAATGTGGCCCATCGCGTCGCCGGAGTCAGGTTACGATCAGTCTGGTTGCAAGTTGCTTATGAGGCATATGAGATTTGAAGGTTTCCAAGCCTTTGGTCAGGCTCCGTGTTTAGTTTAATACAAATATTCGTATTTGCAGATTCATACATATTTTTTAGCGGTCATTAGTTTAAAGGAAAGAAGGTTAGAAGTGACCCTGTTTTCCTATCGTGAGATTTGCCGGTCATCTTTGTTTGGGCTGATTTTGTTATTTCCCTTTGCACATGCTGCAGTGTTTTGATGAACATTCTTGATGACAGTTGGTCATTATTTATTTCTTCAGGGAGTTGGATCCGGTGTTCTTGCAGTAATATAGCTTGAGGTGAGATAGATTCAGATTTGTATGGTATTGTGAAAGGAATTTCTTTTACACTAGATTTCTGATTTATTGGTGAGTCTTGCTATGTTTTTCAAAGAGGCAAACATGTCTAGATCTGAGATGGAGGCTGTAGAAATTCCACAGGGTAGGTTAAGTGAGGAGATAATTAAGAAATGAATTCAGTCAGAACTGTTGAATAGTTTCCAAAGGCCTATGGAGAAGGCAATGGACTTCAATAAAAAAGAGAGTATTTTCAGATAATTTGTTTTGGTTTCTTTCTGATGAAGAGGCAGATAATGCCATTAAACAAGGTAAGAGAAAGCAGAAAACAAAATATATGAATGAGAAGTTGAGTGGCTCAGATATAGTGGCAGTCAATGCACCAAGAGGAGAAGAGGTGTCCTTGGTGAAACACAACAAAGGAGAGGTGTCCCTGGTGGAACAAAAAGAGAAGGCGTCCTTTGCAGTGCAAAAGAGATGAATACAGAGGACAATGAAACAAACTCTGAACTTAAAAAAGATAAAACGTTTTTTGATGAATATGATGGGGATAATGAGGATTGGTTTGAGAATGAGGAAAGTTCTTCTACATTGACGAAATATGTAAAAAAAAATCCTCTTGGTGAGGAGATGTTTTCACCTTATGATATTCGGTGGCCTAGGAGTGTGAGCATGTGGCTCAATTTATTAAAAAGTAGATTAGAACTCCTGTGGATATGGAGGTGAGGATTATTTTATAAGCTGAAAATACCAGGCCAGTGCTGGAAGGGAAGGTTTATGCTACCCCTAACCTGGATCCTGAATTAATCACAATCCTGTATAGATGGGTGTGGATCCTAGGAAGGGATTAGAGAGATCTCTTAAGCAGGTGCAGGAGAAAGTTCTGGATGTTTTAGGACCTTTGGCCAGAATTTTAGATCTACTCAGGAAGCCTATCTGAATGACACTGCTTTGGATTTAGAATTAGTCAGAGAGCTTTAATCTTATTGGGGAATGCTAATGCAGCTCTTAATGCTGAAAGACTGAAGGCAGTTCTAATTAAGATCAATCCAAAGTTGAGTGATTTGGCCACTAAAGAGGGCAGTGATGACCCAAAATGGTTGTTGTTTGAAACACAGTTGGTCAAGAATATTGGGAAATATGTCTGAACTTCTTTTGATAAAGCACAATATAATATGCATAGAATGTTTAGCGGGGTGTTTTTAGAAAGGGCCAGCAGATGGGACCTTTCTACAAGCTGACTATTTCGGAAGCCCCACTATGGACAAAGAGGTAGTCAAACTTATTAAGGAGGTGCGAGCTCCAATTTCTATCCAGAGGAAGAGGTCAATGTGGTAGGGCAGGCAGAGCTCAAGGACAAAAGTTAATCAGGATTTCAAGGTGAGTACAATGATTATTTCTGTTTTTTCACAAGGAAAGATCGGAGGTTGTTTAAAATTATTCTGAAAAGAGTGGGAAAACATTCCTCAAGATACCTGGGTTTTAGAAACTATTCAGGGTTATGTAATAGAGTTTTTAGAAACTCCCTATCAGTGCAGTCATCCCAAGGAATTGTTTCTCAACAAGAAGCAGGAGTTGATAGTGGAAAACAAAATGTAAAATATGTTGGACAAAGAAGCAATTGAGCCAGTAGCAAGAGAAGATGTTGTGTTCTTAAGTACTCTTTTTTAGTAGAGAAAAATAAAAGACTGGAGACCAGTAATAAACGTAAGGAATCTGAACAGATTTATCATTCACAGACATTTCAAGATGAAAGGTGTCCATCAGCTAAGATACATACTATTAAGGAACGATTGGTTAGTGAAAGTTGATCTCAAAGAGGCCTACTTTACTATCTCAGTGTCCAAAGAGAGTCAGGTTTATCTGCAGTTTCAATGGAAAGTCCAGTTTTCCGGTTTTGCTGTCTCTCTTTCGGTTTATCTTCAGCTCCTTGGTGTTTCACTGAGGTTATAAGAGCGGTGGTAGCTGTTTTTCAGGAGCAAAGAGTGAGATTAATTGTTTATTTGGATGGCTTTTTAATAATGCCTCTGAGTGTGGACCAGCTTCTCAGGGAGTTGCAGGTTGACAAGAGGACTTCTAGAATCCTTAAGGTTCGTTGTGAATTTAGACAAATCTGTTCTGATTACATCTGAGCCTTTGGAGTTTTTGGGGTTTTCCATAGACACTGTGCAGGTAATGTTATGTTTACCAGTAAAAAAAACAAGTACTGAGTATGAAGAAGGAGATTTGTTTTGTGTTAAGGAAGGAGATTTCAACCTTGAGAGAATTGGCGAGAGTCCTGGGTTTGCTCTCTTCTTCAAAACAAGTTGTCTTTCCAGGACCTTTGCATTACAGGGCTCTCCAGAGATTGACGGCAAGAGCTCTTCAGTCAGGTTTGTGGTATGGAGACAAAATAAGTTTGGATGTTCAGACGAAGGACAAATCAATTTGGTGGTTGGACAATCTGGGTGCTTGGAAAGGTTGGCAATTTTTGAACATATGCTGAATTTTGTGGTAGAATCAGGAGCAAGTCTATCAGGTTGGGGTGCCTGGTTGGGTGCTTGGGAAACTGGTAGTTTATGGTCAATTATGGAGAGAAAGTTTCATATCAATTCTTTAGAAATGATGGCAGCTATGCATGCTCTCATGAGTTTCAGAGATGTTTTGAAGAACAGTACAGTACAGTAAAAATAGACAATGTTTCTGCAGTAACTTATGTAAATTGGTTAGCGGGATCTCGTTCTCGTGTTCTTTCCGATTTAGCAAAGGATATTTGAGTCTTTTGTGTAGAGCAGAAGATAAGTTTGAGGGCAGAATATTTGCTTGGAAAGGAGAACGTTGCTGCGGTTTGGAAATCAAGATTTTTCAGATTGGATGCTCCGCAGAGAGTACTTTTTGAAGATAGAAGAGATTTGGAGTCCATTGGAGGTGGATCTTTTTGCAAGCAGATTGACCTACCAGATTCAGAAGTATTTCAGCTGGCTTCTGGATCTGGAGGCTTTGGCAGTAGATGCTTTTCAGCAAGATTAGACGAAGGTGAGAGGTTTTGCATTCCCACCATTTCCAATGATTTAGAGAGTCTTGGAGAAGGTAAGAAGGGAAGTATGTCAGTTGGTTCTGGTAACTCAGTTTTGGGTATCCCAGGCATGGCTCCAATGTTGTTGGAACAGGCATGCAAAATCCCCTTTTATTTGCCAGCAAGAGTAGGCCTTTCGGAAAAAATTTGGATGGAGAACAACATCCCATTGTGGAAATAGGGATTTTGAACGTTCTTTTTTGGAAAGCGCCAGGAGATCTTCTGAGGTGTCAGGCCTTTTGAGAAAAGCTGAAGATCTACTCAAAGAATCTTGGGCACCAGGAACTAGACGCAGATACAAGGGAATCTGGAATAAGTGGGTTTGTTGGTACTTGGAAAGGGATTTTGATTCCATAGAAGCACCTGCAGTGAATGTAGGAAGAGCTGTATGAAAAAGGTTTAACATACAGAACTAATTTTGTTATAGGCCTTTAATTTCAGCAGATCATAATCTTGTGAATGTTCATGGTGTAGGCAATAATGTGTTGGTTTGTAGAGTTATGAAGAGCATTAGATTGGGAAGACCCCTTGTAGCAAAGTGTAAGGTTTATGGGATGTGAACAGAGTACTTTGTTTCACGGCCTAATAACAAGTTTTCAGAGCTTAAAAAGTCAACAACAAAATTGACTTCATTGTTATGTTTGATTTCCTTTCCCAGAGTATCTGGTGTTAAGGTTTTGGAGATAATTCTTTTGGAGTGAATACAAGTCTATAACTCAAGCATTAAGACCTGATGGAGTAAATTAATTGTTAATTTCATTGGTAACGCCTTATAAGGCAGTAACAACAGCAACTATTGCAAGATGGATTAAATGGCCAATGCAAGAGGCAGATATTGATTTGCAAATTTGTTAGCCTCATTCTATGAGAGGGGCCATGGCTATGGCCAGTAAGGCTTTTTGGAAAGGTGGCAGATTGGAAGACATATTAATGGTGGCTGATTGGTCTAATACGAAAACTTTTGTGAAACATTATTGTAAACCAGTTGAACATATGACTGATGTGATGTTGGATGACTACCAACATGCATAATGATAGCCTCCGGTTTTGTAATTAAATAGTGATTCTCAAAGTGTAATGAAAAGATAATCTAGATTTCATTAAATACACATAGGCTAGCATTACACCACCCTCTGCTCCCTTGACTTATGACTAAGGAAAATTTATAAAATTTAAAAAGAAAAAAAAGAAAAAGGAGAATAAGAAATTAAAGAGATATAGAAATAACACATGGAACTAATTTATGGAGGGATTGTTTCTAATTTTGTTTGATTTTTGTAGGAAATATGGCTATAAGTTAGTTAGTAGATTGAATTGTTTTTTACAAATAGATGTAATATAATGCATAGAACTTCATATGTATGTATTATTTTACAGAGAACAATCAATGAAGCTTTTAGGCTGGGCGGATGACCTATGCTCTGGACCTTTGAGTGAACATGGGATTAGCAATATAAAGATGAAGAGGATTTTGTACATGGGCTATTTATGTGCATTAAATGGTTTAATGCATAATGCTAGCCTCCATGTCTTTAATTAAATCTAGATTCTCTGTTCATTACACTTTGAGAATTGCTTTTCTCTTAGAAAAGTGGCAAAGGTTTGACTTGGTTGAATGACATTCCTACCATGCAGCAGATGTCGTGACGTTTTCTTCTCCAAGGGTGTTTCATGTCGAATTTTGTTTGTGTTAAAGAAGCAAAGCAGTGGCCACCTGCGACCTCATATTTCATGCAAAACAAGTGAAAGGATTCCAATTGACATGAATCTATACAAAAAAACATGTTTTCTGGAATCTTCCTCCATACTGAGGTGTAACATCTTCGTAATTTTCCCTTAGTTTATGCATGTAAATTCAATACTAGGCTACTTTGAGTGAGCTCTATCAACTCAGTCTGTAAACGTGCCTTGTGAGCCAAAATGTATGAATATATCAGATCTACTGGTAATTCAAAGAATTTGTACCAAAGAATAAATGCAAACATGGCTGACTCCATCTATACCACATATCTAAAAAAAGGTACAGCGTAAGCCATACTTAGTCCAGAAGTTGTGCAGTTCAGCATCACACACTTATAAAAGGGTATCTCACTGCTTAAACTTGCCTTAGGGCATTTTAATCTTTCCTGCATGACGTCTTATTTTCTGTTTATTTAGTCCTGTTTAGTATGCTGTAATAATAAGGATTTTTTTAACGCCTCACAAGCAGCTTCTTCATTTTTAAGCATTGTAATGGAAACTTTCTTGATTTTTATTTTATTCAAAAAACATTTTCACGTTTTTTATTTCTTTATTTATTTCACTGCCTTATTTTAATATTGATCTCCTGTTTCTCTGTTAGCTGTCTTATACTACTACCCACTACAGATTTGCCTGTTAACTTTGATAGACTTTATGAATCAGCTTTGAACTGAAGTTCATTCCAATATGACTTGAAGTCATTTTCGGTTCACTAGAGTTTGGCAGTGAAGGGAAAATACTTACATTTAATTCAAACAAAGTCTTAAGTGGATGGGACTTGATTGTTCACGAAGATGGAAGATGTCTATGGGCTATCAGCCTTGCCAAGCTTTTTATACATTATAAGGGACATTTGGGGCTAAACTGTCAAAGCTAATTTAAAGCAATGTACCTCCGAATCACTGCAGTGCACATGTGGCCACTGCCACCAACCAACCTGTAACAACAAGGCTTGTCAATGGATGTGTGAAGGCCTCCAGGTCCCTGATCTGGCCTTGTTACTGAGAGAAACTCGGAATCTGCACAATGGCTGTTCAAAAGAGACCCCCAACCACAGATGGGTCCGACACCCTGTCCCTGCCTCAGAACTGGAGGTGAGTGGTGCAGTGCTGCCGGTACTGCCTGGAACATCTGGGCAGGTGAAGTAAGCTGACCCTGTGACCATTGTGAAGCTGACTTACATCAACAAGATTGAAGAACCAGGTTAGAATAGAACAAAAGGATGTGGTTCTCTTTAACCTGCACTGCTACCAGGAAGCACAAGAGACCATACTCCCGGTAAGGCACTTGGGAAAATGGGATTTTGCTCCTTACAGAATTTTGACTGGGCGTGCCCTTCTAGCTACTATCCTCAATTATAAAGACACACAGGCCCTCATTACAACCCTGGCGGTCGGTGTTAAAGTGGCGGTAATACCGCCAACAGGCCGGTGGTAAAAGAAATGGGATCACGACCACGGCAGAAACCACCAACACAGACAGCCACTTTAACCCTCAGACTGCCACGGTGGTAGCAACAAACACTGTGGCGGTCACCACCAACAGACGGGCGGAAGACAATGTACCACCCACGCTATTACATAGAACCAATCCACCATTTTTTACGGGGCGGTACCAATGACATCAAAAGCACAGCAGAAACAGAACACAGAAGGGCAACCACTCACCTTTCGACACTCAACGAAGAACCAAGACACCATGGAGCCTGAACTACAGGTCCTGCCGATCCTGGTGTATCTGCTAACACACCAGGAATATCAAAGAAGGCGGCGGCAATGACCACGGTGAGTACTGCACCTAGCACACAGGGGAGAGGGGAGGAAAAAGAGAGTGACACACACATGCAACACGCAACATCCCCACCCCCACACCCACCCTCACCCACAACACCATACACACAAACACAGGCAGCAACATTACATTTACACCCCGTTACCCTCTGGAAGAACGCAAGGACAAAAGGAATTGAGTTGAAAGAGTAATATTTACAAATATGCAGATATAGTCAACAATTTGAAAAACAGTATATACAAATATTTACAATATGTACAGAGGGCCGTACACTGTCCTTTGCAAATGTCCGTGGACCAGAGGGTCAAAAAAACATGGGAGAACCCTACACTTGACTCCTACCTCAAAACGGGAAAGAACACTGCTGGGGCATCAAGTCGAAAACACAAAGGCACTTCAGGGGGATGGGGAGGAGGGGCACCTCAGCCGGAAGATGGTACTACGCCACTGCTCCTGGAGGGGGCACATGCCCGCAGTGATGTCCTGGGAGTGCAAAGCCACAGTCTCTCAAGTCTCTCAAGTGGGTGGGTTGCCCACTGCTTGGTCCTGGGGAGTGCAAAGCCACAGTCTCTCAAGTCTCTCATGTGGGTGGGTTGCCCACAGCTTGGTCCTGGGGAATTGAAAGCCACAGTCTCTCAAGTGGGTGGGTTCCCCCCTGCTTGGTCCTGGGTAGTTGAAAGCCACAGTCTCTCAAGTCTCCCAAGTGGGTGGTTTGCCCACTGCTTGGTCCTGGGGAATGCAAGGCCACAGTCTCTCAAGTGGGTGATTTGCCCACTGCTTGCTCCTGGGGAGTGCAAAGCCACAGTCTCTCAAGTCTCCCAAGTGGGTGGGTTGCCCACTGCTTGGTCCTGGGGAGTTGAAAGCCACAATCTCTCAAGTCTCCCAAGTGGGTGGTTTGCCCTC
This sequence comes from Pleurodeles waltl, assembly GCF_031143425.1. Taxonomy (NCBI): domain Eukaryota; kingdom Metazoa; phylum Chordata; class Amphibia; order Caudata; family Salamandridae; genus Pleurodeles; species Pleurodeles waltl. The sequence continues at coordinate 874,985,768 of NC_090436.1, forward strand.
TGCTTGGTCCTGGGGAATGCAAGGCCACAGTCTCTCAAGTGGGTAGTTTGCCCACTGCTTGCTCCTGGGGAGTGCAAAGCCACAGTCTCTCAAGTCTCCCAAGTGGGTGGGTTGCCCACTGCTTGGTCCTGGGGAGTTGAAAGCCACAGTCTCTCAAGTCTCCCAAGTGGGTGGTTTGCCCACTTCTTGGTCCTGGGGAATGCAAGGCCGCGTCTCTCTAGTGGTTGACATGTTCCACTGGTGCTGGAGGGGCTTAGTACCCAGTGTGCCTCATCCTGCCAAGGAAAGTGATAGTGGATGCATATCTCCACTGGTTCTGGAGGGGGCTTTGTGCCCAGTGTGCTTCATCCTACAAGCAAAGTGATAGTGGATGCATATCTCCACTGGTTCTGAAAGTGACCCTGTGCCCAGTGTGCATCATCCTGCCAAGGAAAGTGATAGTGGGTGCATATCTCCACAGGTTCTGGAGGGGGCCTTGTGCCCAGTCTGCTTCATCCTGCCAAGGAAAGTGATAGTGGATGCATATCTCCACTGGTTCTGGAGGGGGCCTTGTGCCCAGTCTGCTTCATCCTGCCAAGGAAAGTGATAGTGGATGCATATCTGGTTCTGGAGGGGGCCTTGTGCCCAGTGTTGCTGCACCTGGGGTGTGGCAGTTCCCATTCCCTCACCTGGGTGTCTGGCCCACGAGATGTGCAGGAAACAGGTGGCATGATACTCCATGGAGGCAGAGCCACACTCCATCCAGCGGCGACTTAGGCTGCAAATTACTGGTAGTGCCGGTTCTGGTGGTGGTGCTTCAAGTGGTGGGTGGAGGGTCCAGGCCACCTCCGGCATCCCTTGATGGCTGCCCACTGGGGATGCTGCTGATGACAGATGTAATGGCACTGGCTGGGCATGTGGCAGTGCAGGTGGCGGTGCAGGTGGCAGTTCTTGCGGCGGTGTCTGCGGCGGAGATGCTGCCAGTGCAGGTGCTGGTAGTATTGGAGGGCGACACCAGGCCATCTCCTGCAGCCTCGGATGGCTGCCCACTGGGATTATGCTGCTGAAAGTTGTTGTGGCAGCGGCGGTGCAGGTGGCGGTGCATGTGGTGGGGCAGATGGCGGTACAGGTGGCAGTGCCTATGGCGGTGCCTTCCGCGGTACAGGTTGCTGGGCTTTCAGTACTTATGGTGGGCACCAGTCCCTCACCTGGAGGGTCCGAGGCATGAAGTGCCTTGCCCTGGGTTTTCTTGCCCTTCCCCACCTTGCCAGATGCTGCTGGGACCTTGGCACTGGCAGATGAAGTTCTTGAGGAGGCCTTGCTTGGTGGGTTCTGCTCTTTGGCTGTGCTGCTTGCTGGCACCCTTTTCACCTTGGCAGGTGGCAGAATGGGTTGGTCCTTTGCTGTAGTCACTGGCACACTGGCAGCCCTGAGATTATGCAGCATTATGTGATGGCCCAACTCCAGAGGCACCAGGTGTGGCTAATAGGTGAGCCCAAGGTCCCCACCCACTATAAGAAGGTGTCTGGGTATGGGATTGTCCCTAAGGGTTAGTGTGTGTCTAACAGTTGTCTCTCTATATTTACAGGTGACTCTGGTTATCCCAACCTCTCATGGCTACTGACCCCAGTGAGGAATCCCAGGACAATGGCAGAGGAACGTTACAATGAGGCACATGGGTGTACAAGGAGGATTATTGAGAGAACCTTCGGCCTCCTGAAGGCCAGATTTCGGTGCCTCCATTGGACTGGTGGATCCCTGTACTAATCACCGAAGAAGGTGTGCCAGATCATTGTGGCATGCTGTATGTTGCACAACCTGGCCTTGAGACGTCAGGTGCCTTTTCTGCAGGAGGATGAGCCTGGAGATGGTCTTGTTACAGCGGTGGAGCCTGTGGACAGAGTGGAAGAGGAGGCAGATGAAGAAGATGTGGACAACAGAACAAACATTATGCAGCAGTACTTCCAGTGACACACAGTTAAGAGACTGTAACTCAAATTTACATTACAGTAAACTTTTGGATATTGTACATGGCAGCCTCTTACCCTCTGTCTATGGACACTGACTGTTGCCTTTGGAGTCTCTATTTTCAGATCTGTGTACCCCATTCTGGCTACTGCTATATGTACTGCTGCCCACCAAAGGTCATCCTGTGGTAGTTCACTGAACATAGACGTTGCAATGCTTTGACAATGTTGTAATAATACATCTTTCTAATCATTACACTGACTCAAGTATGGTTTCTATTTCAAGGGTGTTTATTTTTTGTGCAAAATAGTATGAGGGTAAGTGCAAGGGGCTGGGGTGATGGTGGAGGAATGTCCATTTAGAGTCTAGTCTATTGGTATCACAGGTGCATTGTCCAGTGGGGCATTGGAAGGGGAGCAATGGCAGTTCAAGGTGGACAGGGTGACATAGTGGGACAGAAGAGTGACAATCAGGAGAGTCTTATTTCCTGGTGGGGGTTTTGGCAATGTTCTATGTCTTCTGCCTGGATCGCAGGGACCGTTAGCGGGTGATTCTCCTTCTACAGAGTGTGGGGTGCTGGTGGACTGTTGTTTCTGTGGCGGTGCCTCCTGTCCACTAGCGCCAGCTGTTCCTTGGTTTGGCTAGTGTCAGGGCCCTTTGTTGTGCCACTGCATCCCTCATGGTCTTGCCCATGTCAGCCAGCACTTCTGCAATGCTGACCAGGATGGTGTATATTTTAGTTAGGTCCTCCCTGGTACTGTCCCTCCTTCAGCCGCTGGGTCTCCTGTAACTTGGCCAGTACCTGGCCCATGGTCTCCTGGGAATGGTGGTATTCTCCCATGATGTTTGAGAGTGCCTCGTGGCGGGTCGGTTCCCTGGGCCTGTCCTCCCCCTGCCGCACAGCAGTCCTCCCAGCTTCCCTGTTGTCCTGTGCCTCTGTCCCCAGAACCATGTGCCCACTGCCACTGACCCCAGGTTCCTGATTGTGTTTGTGGGGTTGCCTGGGGTTCCTGTAGTGGTGGGCACACTGCTGATTGACGTGTCCTGGGGACAGTGGCAACGGCCCGCTGGGTGGGTGCTGTGCTGGTGTTCCCTGAGGGAGGAGGCTCTGTGGTGGGTTGGGACTGTGGCAGAGGAGCCGGCTGTCCAGAGGTCCCTGATGGGCCAGGTTGGTCATCGCGATCCAGGCATGCAGAGTGGCTGTCACCACTGTGGGCCTCTTCTGGGGAGGAGCTGGATGTAGCTGGCACCTCCTCTCTGGTGACGTTGGGTAGGGGTCCTGTTGGGATGCAAATGCATTGTTAATGTATTTGCGTGTGCCATCTTGTGCAATGGGTGTGTTTCACTGTATGATTGTGCTTTCCCTGTCAGCTTGGTCTTGTGTGAGTGGTGATTTTGTGGGCTGGGTGAGTCTCTCTATTGGGCATGCTGGAATGATGGGTGTCCATGCAGGTCTGTGATGGGGGACCATGCACTGTTGTTGCATGCAGGGCTTGGTATTGGGATGGGTGGGTTGTGATGGTGGGGTATAAGTGAGGTGGTGGACTGATGGGGGTGAGGGTAGGGGTAGGAGTTTGTGATGGCATGCAGGTAAGATGGGGATATAGTAGTAAAGATATGACTTACCAGAGTCCAGTCCTTCTGCTACTCCTGCGAGGCCCTCAGGATGCATGATCGCCAAGACTTGCTCCTCCCATGTTGTTAGTTGTGGGGGAGGAGGTGGGGGTCCACCGCCAGTCCTCTGTACAGCAATCTGGTGTCTTGAAACCCCATAGGTCGTTCCACCGCTTCCTGATGTCATCCCTTGTTCTTGGGTGCTGTCCCATTGCGTTAAACCTGTCCACGATTCTCCGCCATAGCTCCATCTTCCTTGCAATGGATGTCTGCTGCAGCTGTGATCCGAATAGCTCTGGCTCTACCCGGATGATTTCCTCTACCAGGACCCTTAGCTCCTCCTCAGAAAACCTGGGGTGTCTTTGGAGTGTCATGGATGTGGTGTGAGCGATATGTGTGAGGTGATGTGTGGGGTGATGTGTTGGGGTGCATACTGTGATGTGCGTGAATGGTGTATGGCTGATGGTGTTCTGTGGCTCAGATTGGGTGGGTGCTCCTGGCTTGTGTGTCTCTGTTTGCAATTGTTTTTCATTGGTAGGGTTGTGGGTAATGTGGGTGTGTGTTTTATAGTGGTGTGAGTGTGTGGGTGTGCTGTGTGTATGTGTGTCAGGTGTGTGTAGTTTGAATTGTCCAATGTGGTGTAGTTTTGTAAGTGTGTGTGCATTTTGAGCGAGGCGGTGTGTACCACCAATGGTTTACCACGGTTGAAAGACTGCCACATTGATTTGTGGGTCGTGATACTGTGGGCGTATTCCTGTTGGTGTAACAGTGTGGGTTTTGCTATCGCCCGTTTATCACTGACCTTTGGTGTGGCGAACTTCTATGTGTGGGTCATAATATCCGTGGCGGATTACCACGGCGATCACGGTATCATGGCAGTCGTCGGTAGACGATATTTACCGCCAGGATTGTAATTAGGGCCACGGTGTACATAGGCTACTTCTGCATTAATCCCAACCTAGATTTCTGAGTGATTTCAAAGGTGGCTTGTATCTGGGCCTTTCCCTAATGTCTGGCCCTACAGTATCCCGTCAATTCTTCTTAATTGAAGCCTATTTCAATAACGCTAAGAGCACAAGTGATGCTTCTCTAATGATGGCAGCTCTTAATACTCCACTAGAATAGCTCCTCTCAGTGCTACAAGCTGTTAAACTATTGAAAGGAACAACTGAGTGAGCCACAACGGAAACTAACGAATAGGGCAAGTCTAACCGTTTTGACTTAGCTAGTTACTAGAGGCAATTTGATGATAATGCTAAAAAGCCAGATGAGATTGATGGCAAATTACTAGCCAGATGCGATTTGCTCCAAAATACCATGACTGATCACATCCTCATAGAATCATGGAGGCTGTTGAACCCCACTCACCGAGAATACACAATCTTTTCTTAAGTGCATTTAATGCATTCCAGGAGAGACTATTGCCAAAAGTAATGTCAGCGTGTTAAATCTTGCCTAGTAGAATATATGATCAGGATCTAATTAAGATTGGGACACACCTAGTAAGAGCGACACTCATCTGTATATGGTAGAAAATGAACGCAATGTGATAAAAATTCCAAAGCAACAGCAGAAATTGAAAAAAAGAACACTTGAAAGACTATCAAGAAATGAATGAGCAATTGGTATCATCTCTGTAAATTCTATGGGCAGATAATAAGGCCCGTATCAGAGACACTAAGGCCCAGTTTTAAGAAAAATTATGCACAACTGTGTTAGTGCAGTTGTACTTTAAAAAATGTAACGCCGGCTAACGAAATTTCCTTGCACCATCCACGCATCGTGTTTAGAAAACGATGCACCATGGCACAAAGTAAAAGTTAGAGTAAAAAAAATGATGCTATCCTTTGCAGCACGTCGTAAGGAAAAACGACGCTAATGCTGCAAAAGTGATGTTAGCATGATTAGCGGCATTCTTTTTATGCTAATCGTGCTAGTGCCACATTTGCAGCATTAGTGTAAAACAAATGCTTGCCAGCAAAAAAAAAAAAAAAAAAACAGGGAGCCAAGAAGGAGAATGCAGGCCAGGAGAGTCCCAGCGAGATCCCAATCAGCCCAGTACAAGCCAGGATGGACCAGGAAAATCCCACGAGAAGGAGAAAAGTGTTGCTTCAGTGAGGAGGAGAATAACATCTTGGTCAGAGAGCTGACGGAGCACCAGCTCTTTGTCACCTCCAAATTGTCAATAGGTAGGAAGGAGGCCATATGGCAGGCAATAGTAGATAAAGTCAACAGTGTGGCAGAGGTGAAGAGGAATGTAACTGATTGTAAGAAGCAAAGGCACGATTGAAAGTGCAGAACTAAAGAGAAACTTCCCAGGAACTGAAAGGCAGCAGTACAGACTGAAGGTGGAAGTCCAGCACCCTGGATGACCTGGAGGAAATGGTGGCAGTGGTCACTGGAATCACAGGTCAGTGCAGACTTCCAAGACCTACCACAAATGCATGGTAAGTTTCAGTGGGGGGCAATATGGAAATTAACAAATGGCAGAAAGGGGACACACATAGAACATACTGAATGCATGCAAAAGGTTTGCATTGGGACACATAGTGCCAGAATCAAAAGGCCCTAATGCTGCTGGAGTGATGCTCCGGTGGCACTATGCACTCCGCCATATTTACAAGGTGGCGTTAAGCCACTTTTCTTTGGCTTAACACCTCCTTGCAACTATGGCCCCTTCACATGCAGCACTTTGCCTGGAAGGGGCGTGCAATTGGTGTTGCTGTGGGCGTGCCACAACAACACCCATTGCATTTTGACATTGCTCCAGATTTATGAGTTTTTGTAAACCTGAGGCTGTGCCAAAATCTAACACCACCCCGGGGTGGCGTTAGAATTATGCAACGAGGAGAAATGCTTTAATTCCACCTCGTGTTTTTGCTCTTCCTATGTATGCTGCATCCTGCAAAGTGCAAAGTGAAAAGTGCATATAAGATTGTTTTTGTGCCGAAAGGTGTCAATCTCCCCCACCATTGTGCAAGATTTTCTGTGTTGGCTCTCGGCAGCCAAAATATCACCAGCACAGGGGCCAACACAGGAGTGTGCAGTATACGCTTGAAGACGGTACATCCCTACGTTATGCTCTGTCATTGTCCCACTCCAGATGTGCCCACACCTTTCTCCCGTATATGCACCGACCATTTCTCAACCATTCCCGCAATCACTTCACTGTTGCCACTGATTCACCTGCCCATGTGTAACACTCAGTGGGCAACCTGTATTATGCTTGTTGCACAGGATGGGCCAACAAGTACTGCCACACACCTACATGCACCATTTGGGAATGGGTACAAAAGTGAACATATATAAAACATGTGGGGATCATCATTTGTGCTGCTGTACAAGTAGCTTCCATTTCACCATGTAGCAAGGTTGCCTTTGTTTTGGGAATGGTTGGTGTCATGCACAAAGGGACATCTTCATGCGTAACAACAGCTACAAGTGGTATCAATGTCGCACTAGGAACCCAATTTTACAAACCTGTAATGCAACTTTAGCATCTTACAAATTGTTGCCAATGTGGATCCAAGCTGTCCATTCCCTTTATGCTACATCAACAAAGTCACACAGTGCATGCATTGATCCACTTTGTACACCTTTCCACCACTATATGCCTGTTGCAGATATGATGTATGCAAGGAAATATTCCTTACGCAGGGAGGGAAGAACAAATGGGGCTGACAATCCATAAAGGTTGCACTGTGCTATCTAATAACCTCATGTGTGAGGCCTGCCAAAGGCAGATGAGAAACTGACACAAGCATTGTAAGCCATGGAACTCCCTGTGCTATGCTGCACTAGTGCCATCTTTAATGGTGCCAATGCTGTAAAGCACCAATATAGTGCCAAAAATCCTAAGACTACTGTGGGAATGTCCACCATGGTGACCAGTAATGTCAATAACAGGCTTTCATGGTGTCGTTAACTGGGTCAAGTGGCCTACAAGGAAAATGGTGGTGTGGGATCAATGCACCAAATACATTGAACGTTTGCCCGATATGTGATGCACAATGCAACACACAATAAGCCAAATCAATCTGTAGAATTACAAACTTGTCACACACCTACTTGTCACTCCCACAACACCCTGTGTTCTTGGACTACACTTAACCAAATTCAGATATGCTGACCTCTTCAAAGACATCAGAAGCTGTGTGGGTCACCTATGTGTTGCATGGGAAGATCACAAATATATACATGGAATGCTTATTACATGCAGTGTCAGGTGTGAGAGGGGCACATGGAAAATATGCCAGGTTAAGCTATGCAAGGTGCCTAAACTTGCTATGTTGAGTATGACCTATCACTATCGACCACTCAAGTAGAAGTCAAAAAAAGAATATTCTTGGGTAGAGTACTATGATGTCTGTGTCTGGATAAACTGGCACATGATTACCCATTTATGAAGAAACATGCAGTGCAACAACTCAGCTTGGTCCTCTGTGCAGCATCAATTCAAAAGTGCAGGGATGTGTATTTGTCACAGATAGTCAAAAAGCAAAACATTACTAGGAAGAAAAGCATTTCTCCTCATTTTGCCATGCTAAACTACCTGAAGTGGGGTTAGAAATTGCCGCTGCCACAGATGTATGATTTCCTGTACATCTGGGGCAGCATCAAAGCAATGGAGTATGTGGTGGAACGATCACTGCAACACCCATTGCATGCACCTCTGATGCAGAAAACTTCATAGGAGGGGCCCATATTTACAAGGAGGCGTAACACCACAAAAAGTGGAATCACACCTTCTTATAAATATGGAGCAGTGAAAAGCACCACCAGAGCGTTGCAAAAAGTGACGTTCCGGTGACGATAGGGCCTCGTAAATCTGGCCCCTAGAGTCATGTGTTCTGCATCCTGCACAAACAACATAACAATTAACCATCTTGTGTGTATGTGTGTGCTTGCACTGGCCACATTTTGACATATGGTGAGGTAATACGTACCTCCATCAGCAACATTACCCTCAAAAACTAAGACACAGATGTTGCAATAGGAGGCAATCACAGTTTCTTACATTTGAATTCTTGTCATGTCACTCTACACATTGATGACCAAAGGCACACACATACCCATCACTAACAATACTCCTGTGTCATGTTTGTCATCACTTAAAAATTACTTAGCAATTTTCACAGTTGTTAAGCCCATGATGGACATGTACATTTGTGCCTGGAAAACATGACACTTGCCTTATTGCATATGTGTGTAAAATTTTTGGCACTACGGGGGTCATTCCGACCCTGGCGGTAAAACCCGCCAGGGCTGTGAACGACGGAAAGCACCGCCAACAGGCTGGCGGTGCTTTCCTGCCCATTCTGACCGCAGCGGTAAAGCCGCGGTCAGAAAAGGGGATCCGGCGGTTTCCCGCCGGATTTCCCCTGGCTGGGCTGAACCTCCATGGCGGCGCTGCAAGCAGCGCCGCCATGGGGATTCCGACCCCCTTCCCGCCAGCCTGTTTCTGGCGGTTTTTACCGCCAGGAACAGGATGGCGGGAATGGGTGTCGTGGGGCCCCTGGGGGCCCCTGCACTGCCCATGCCACTGGCATGGGCAGTGCAGGGGCCCCCTAACAGGGCCCCAGCATGATTTTCACTGTCTGCATAGCAGACAGTGAAAATCGCGACGGGTGCAACTGCACCCGTCGCACCCCTGCAACACCGCCGGCTCCATTCGGAGCCAGCTTCTGTGTTGCAGGGCCTTTCCCGCTGGGCCGGCGGGCGCTCCCTTGGCGGGCGCCCGCCGGCCCAGCGGGAAAGTCTGAATGGCCCCCGCGGTCTTTTGACCGCGGAGCGGCCAAGTGGCGGCGTAAGTTTGGCAGGCGGCAACCGCCGCCCGCCAAACTTGGAATGACCACCTATATAATGTATATGCAATACACAAGGTACATGGAGAAGAATGTGAAAATTGTCTGTAACCGGTCAATTGCTGAGCTCCCATAAATGCAGATAGTTTGAGATGCAAAACTTGCTGTCCTGACCCTTGTCATTACATGCTGCAGTTATCCTTATGTCCTACTGTCATGCACATGCAAATTAGGATGTTGCAATGTAAAAGGGGTACTTACCAACAGGTCCGCCAATCCAAATCACCAGGTGATCCAGGAGATCTCCTTCATGGTCTGCTCCACCAAAAAGGTCCAGCGAAGCTGGGTGAGCACCTTGCCCCACTGCAGCTTCCTTGCCTCCATGGTAGACCATGATGACCCAGCCACCCATAGCCACCATGTTGGGAAAGTATTGGCACACTAACAAGATAAACCCTCCCAGTTCATCACTACTCATGCGATGGGCTCTCCCCTTCCCAGACATTTTGCAGGTTCTCTCCACTGAAAAAATTATAACCCCCCAAAAAAAACAATACCACACCTTACCCCAAATACCCCAACAAACTACACTACCTCAAAACAAACACTCAACAATACAAATATAATTACAGGACAATGAAGTACACAAAACGTACAAATATAACAATTTGGACTTGACACAGAGAGGACTCAGCACAAAACTCTCAAAAACTACCATTCCTCAACCCACACAAACTCCACACAACCTCTCACAACCACAGACTAGAAGACTGTAAAGGAAAAGTGAAAGTAAAATCACTTTGCCATGTGTACAGCAAGGAAGTCCTGTTACATCACTTCCTGGGCATATGCGTCACGTTTCTGATATGTTTTTTTTTTTTTTTGACGCATGAGGGCCATACATGGAATTTATCTATGAAGGCCGACAATGCCTGTCAACTTAGAATTGACACGCAGAGGCCAGGTGTCATTTTTGGCATGTGCGATGTTTGTAGGACAATGGTATGCGTCAAAAATGTTGACAAAGACCGGGCTTGCGTGGATTTTCGGGGGAAGGTTGAGAAGGCAAGACTGTTTAGATGCACATGGTGCCAGGCATCATTTTAGTGATTTACAATGTATGTAGAAGAACCGTATGCATCCATTTTTTTTTTACACATAAAAGCCATATGTGGATTTTGGTGGAAAGGCTGACAGTGCACCCAGAGTCACATACCTTGTTACAGGAGCTATATATCTATGTAGTTTGTATGGTATGGCTACATGTGTGTGTACATGTGCATTTCATTGGGTACCAGTAACACAGGAATGTGTTAACATATGTTTGAATGTGTGTGATGCATGCACAGACTGATACTGTTTGCAAATGTGCATGTGTATGAAGGCTCTTTGCTTTGCCACATACATGTTTACACACTGAGTATTCATATGTGATGCTACTGATATTGTGGGTCTGCCATATTGTCATGTCAGAGTTCCGACTGTATGTTTCAAATCACAATATAAGATAGGAAGGGTCATGTGCAATGCATGTTCAGGCATATAATACCCTCAACAACCCTTTAACAAAGGATGCTGTTGGCTAAGGCTGGGATGAGATCCTGTAAACCATTACAATGTGAGTGCAAATATGTGCACACTCTGGTGTGTTGTAAGGAGCAGACGTAATGATGCAAAGCAACACATGTAACTTATAGTTCCCCATGCGTGCAAAATGTTGGAGATGGTGTGCTGACATGTGTCATTGTAGGTATATATGTAAGATGTTTCTGTGTGAAAATATATGTATCATGTCTGATAAGTGATGCATGATACAATGCATGTATTTAGGGATTAGACACATACCAATTTTCCATTCCAGCAATGTTATATGTAGGCCATTGTCTCAAGGCTGCGTACTCATATCAGTGTAAAATATGTTTCACAGTGTAGGGACATTTGTACTGGTCATAATAATCTGTAAGTTAAACATACACATTTTATCATGCAAATTGTAATCATTTGTCCATCCGCAAATATACAGCCACAAGCCTGGTCTTCTAGCTGGAACATATGTGACAAAATGTAGGTCTTATGTGTTAACAACATATATTTTAAATGTTCAGTGACTCAAACCTTGTTGTTATTGCCAGATTGATAAAATGGAATACAATCTGTATGGCAGGGCTGCTCCTCTCATGCAGTGATGGCTTCCTAGTCTTCTGTGCTCCTACAGCACTTTGAATGGCCACACAGGCCCATTGTTGCATTTATTAACACAGGTTGAATGTGGTCACTTAAGCACAGTTCACTGTGCAAAATCATCAGGCCCTTGACTGTGTCAAGGGTCAATGTAGCCTCCCCTGGGGCTTGGAGGGGGGGTGTTGGTTGGTGATCTGCCAACCTCATGATTTATTATCAGCACTGCAATGCACAGTCCCCTGCAGACTTTTACCTGCACATGTGTGATTCAATTGGCAAGTATGTTTCATCACCTTTGGGGTTCTTGATGCCAGGCTTGTCCTATCATATACTAGGGACTTGCAGCTTGTTTGTGTAGGACATGTTCCATCAATTCCCATGGTTTTACATGACTTGCTATAAATAGGTGAGGTTATTCCTTGGATGCTTGGTTAGGTGATTGATAGGTTGTGTAACTGGGTTATGTCTGTAGACATGGGCTTCCCTTCTTTGTGGATGACCACTATGAAAACCTGGTGCTGGTCTAATGGGAGCACTCTCCCCTTCTGGCTCTCCTCATATATTTGCTTCAGATGTGAGGCATGCTTAGTGGATGTCAACTTATATAGTCCTATTGGTACCGCGTTGGGCCCTGATGCTTTGCTTGGCCTCACATCCCTGACCGCTTGTATAATTTCCTCCTGGTAAAGTTTGTCTTCTAAGGCCTCCCTATCCTCTGTAGGGAGGGTTGGGAGGAGGATGTCACACTGGAGCTCACCTGCTTTGCTTTTTGCGGCAAAACACCTTGCATAATAGATTTTCCCATAGTAGGGGGTAAACGTTTGGGCTGCAGATTCTCGACTACTGGCAAGTTCACGTGATTCCTTCTGGATCCCAAGACCCCATCTATCCGCTGCCTCCCACCTGCCCAGCCAGGCCAATAATTTTCCTGTCTTGTCCCCCATTTCATTGATGTGGTGCTGTGTTGCCTTACTGTGCATTTTAGCACCTTCCTGAGCCACGCCTCAGTATTCTTTTTGCTTAAGGGCTAGGATGTGGCCTCCCTCTGATCCCTCTGGTGAGCCAGCCTCAAGGGACAATAACTCATGTTCCAGAGCCTTCAATTTGGCCCTTTTTAGTTTTTCCTCTCGCACAATTATGGAGAAACCCACCACCTTGAACTGTCTTATAAGCCGCCCACAACGTGAGTGCAGACTCGACTGACGTGCTGTTTTCCTGAAAATCATAGTCTGTTGCGGCTAACATCCCTTCTCTAATTTTTGGCACTTTAATGTACCATGAGCTCAATATAATGTGGCTAGTGCTTGGCCTCCTGCCCCAACCATACACCAACTACAGGGGAGAATGGTCAGAAATACCCCTGGTTAAGTTAGTAATCTCCCTGACTTTTTACAGCTGGAGAGTCGGCATGAGAAAGTGATCAATTCAAATACATATAAAAGGAAAGACACCTGAAGAATGTATGGAGAAGAGAAGACAATGAGCTTAAAAAGCAAATGTCTGTTCTGGGATTAAAATTAGATAAGCAACACAAATGGAAAATAGGTGTATTTAAAGGAAGAATTCATGGGAAAAATACCCCATTAGGGTATAGTAATTGTGAACATGTTTTTGAATTGCCAGTGACAAAGCAGCAAATTTTGCATACCATACCTGGTGTATTTTATTTGGGAGAGAATGCTTATTTCAGATTGCTATATTTTTGATTTTTCCAAAGATGTATCATGAACAGATTATAGATGCATTAAAAATTAGACTTGCACATAGGTACTCAAGCAGTGTAAATGAGGAAATGCAACTAGTGGGAGGCATACTTGTATCTATAATACCAGCAGTAATAGTGGTATTAAATGTTGAGAAGATTAGAAATCTTTCAACTGTAGTAGACAAATTAGCAACTAGTACTTCTGGAGCTTTAATAGTTTAAAAGACAGAAATAGTAGTGATTAGATCAATGGTACTTTAGAACCATAATGGTATGGACATATTACTCACAGAAAAGGGCAGTCTGCAAAATGCTGAACATTTAGAATTGTTGTACTTATATACCAGATGAGAGTAAAATGATTATAGGTTATACAAAAAATATTTCTGACTTAAAACTTGATTTAGAACCCTTATAATACATCAGCATAGTACAACGCATTACTAATGGATTGTCAGTGATAGGCAACTGCGTAAAAGCAGCAGGAGGAGGAATCCTCAAAGCTATCTTAGTTACTGTACTAATAGTAATTGTCTGTTTTCTATCTACATTAGCAGTTTATAAGATGATAAAGATGTTATTAACCGAAAACAACAGACTAAAAGAAAGAGAAAATTTAATTTAGTTTGTGATGGTTCCGAACCATCAGATGGGGGAATTGAGAGAGAGTCTTTTATAAGAATAAAAACGGTACATTATTAACCTGTTCTAAAGGAGTTTGCAGGCCTTAACTAAACACTGCTTTTTAAATGTAGGTTTTGTATTTGAAGCTTGCACAACTACTGGTACTTGGCTGAACTGCTGACAAGGACAAATTCCTATTTCTTTCCTTCCTTTATTCTTCCCTCTTTGATTTGTTAGTTTTGACCTGTGCCATGGTCATAACTAGAACATTTCATGACACACATGTTCCATGGTAACAAATAAATGAATAGAGAAAGTGTTGCAGCTTTCTTTCATGTCAATATAACCTATAAAATGAAATACTTTAATGCTGGATTATTCTTAAAAACATTTTCTTTATGAATGGACTTGCTCAGAAAGATGTGTGAGAATGGAAGTGAAGTCATTTGCAGTCATTTGCAATGTATATCATGTATCATGCTTACTTAACTGTTCTTTGTGTTATAGACAATAATCGCCGGGAAGAAACTTGCTTGTTTCATTACTACATGGATAATAGTTAAATGTATTGTGTATTTAAATGTCCTTTGTGAAAACTTGCTACATCGACGGAAGCTGTCCAGTTCACATGAAGACATCAAGCTCTGATTGGTCAAACCCAAAAATTATCTCCGCAAGCTTTATAGTTTGGTTCAGTGTATAATGTTATAAAGGTGTGTTCCCAGACTGAGATAGAGGCTAGACTAGCTACATTGGCATGACTCGCTAGGCTCTCTACTCGCTCTGCTTGGCTTCAGTGAGACCACTCTGACATATTTTGTCTCATTCTCTTTGCTGTTGTGCTATAGAGTAATTCTGAAACAGACTTTATCTTGCCTGAACCTATTACTGAGAGAGTCTACTGAAAATTCTCAGTGGGATGCCCTATTAGAAATTATATGCTTTCAATTCTATTGAGCTTTAATCTTTTCCTTGAAACTAGATTAGGGTCTACATCTTTTTGGGACACGCCATATGCTCAGTTCTGTCATTTGCTTTGAGATGAAATGATTTGCTAAAAAAATAAATTAGTGAACTAATGTTTTAATAAAATCTTGAAAATGTAACCCAAACTCTCATTATTGACTCTAATCATAATGAATTGAATGTATGCTATTTATGAATGCTCAGTTCCTAATAATATTTACTATCTGCCTCAAAGACCCCACCTCTAGGGCTCAGTAGAGGTGCAAAACCTTCATATCCTGAAGTCCTCAAGGAGCATTGTTAAAAACAATGTTTCAACATTGGCACCTCTTCTTTCTTTTTAACCAAACTTTGACATGTCTTAATCTCCTGTGGAACCGAAAGCTGATAGTAAGATTTGCACACTGTTACAGAAAAATACAGAACTATCATCTAGAAAATGAAAAAGAAGAGCCTCCTACCTATAGGATGTTCCTCTAATATACTCATCAGGCGTGATCATATATACTGTCAAGAAATTCCCCGATATTTGTCTAGCTGATCATTTACTCTATAAATTATCCACTCATATGATAGAAGGTGATGCATCTCTTGTAACCATGTCTCAATATATTTGGTTTTATCTGATTTCCACAGTTGTAAAATTCAAATTTTCGTTGAGGTGAGTTTAATCACAAACCACCTGCCCCTACAGTATGTAATTTCAGGATAATCTTGTGTGTCATGTAAGAGAGCAGCCCTTTCACTTAGTGGGCAGTCATGGCTTGCTGTGCTCACAAGGGGCGGGGCGGGTGGGTACTGCTCACGGGGGTGGAGGGGAAGGCATTGCAGGGGATACAATTTAATTAAAAAAATGTTTAAATATTAAAAAAGAAAATTACCTGATCCACCCTGCGGCCAATCCTGATGCTTCTCAAAGCAGAGTCAGGATTGGCTGGGAACGCCTAGCTAGGGTGCTCCCAGGCAGACTGGGAGCCTGTACCTCCTCTCTCCAGCCCGATAACACAGTGCCAGGCTGGAGAGAGTCTACTGCCTGAGACAGACAACCAAACATACATGCGCAGTGAGGGGAGTGCACAGTGCCCTTCTTTCATTGCTCATCATCCCCAATGCCACAGCCCTTTAATAAATTAAATGATAATAAACATGGTTTATTATCATTTTGTTTGTTAAAGGATTTGCAGTGGCTGCTGCTGGCAGTGGGGGGGGGGGGGCGACTCTCCTCTGCCGAAATGGAAGAGCTGCCGCTGTTAGTGGGGTTCTGATCTCTACTGTCCTAATTATTCTTGACCATACCGCCTGCCAATACTAATAAAGGGTGGTGCATTTCCACTGTATGTGGAAAATAATAACATATCATCAATCATGAGTGGTGCATCTCGAATATTTTCAGTCTCTGGTCAAACCTGCCTTTTACAGCTTATAGTCTGATCAGTGCCATCTATGCAAAATGTTATCATAGCTAAACTTCAGTCAGGCTTCTCATAGATTTTTTTTGTGCATATACAGAATTTCATCCTAGTCTTCCTCCGTACAATCCAGCTCTAATTTATGCATGCACCACCTCCTAAGGTCCACGGCTGTGGGACATAAGAATATGTGCTCAATGATTGCTTTATAGTGTCCTGAGACAGCCACCTTGAGGGTGCCCCAGATAATAAGAAAATTCAAAATGTGGGACTCTGAAATATTGATGGGCCCGGGACCAAGATTCAGCACATGCAATGCTTTAATCTTTGGTAGTTCCAAAAGTGACTAGAGAGCAGGCCAGACTCGATATTTATCTCTGCAAGCATTTAAAGCCTGCCTAATTGTTTTAAATGTTCTAGTGAGGAACCCCCATCTGTTGTTAAAGTTAGGCCAATATTGTTCAATGCCTCCCAAGCAGATTGGTCCACTGTCCCAAATTTGAGCCTTTCTTTGCATGGTCCATTCATTCGTAACAGTTTGGGTTTTTGTTGAGCGGCAACTCATGGGTGGATTAATGGTGCACTTAATCATCTATTGTGTACAAGTCTCTCCAAGCACACAGGTAATTCCATCCTCAAAGAGATTTTAAGAGTGTTGAACCAGACTCACAAAGTAACTATAGTAGATGGTGCCCAACTTGCAACAGGTCCGATGTGGCACAATGCATTAATACAAATGGATGGCCACTTTATTAACTGGCCAGACTGGACATGCAAAGGGCTCATGACTCTCTGCCAAATGCTGGAGGGCAGTATGTTGAAATTATTTTATTACCTCCTATCTCTCTAGCTCTGTCTTTCTCTCTCTCTCTCTCTCTCTCTTCTCTCTTGCTGTACCTTCTACTCTATTTTACCTCACCTTCCCTATCTCATTTTTCTTCCAACCACACCTCTCTCTCTAGTGCACTCTTCATATCACTTTATCTCACCTTTCTGTCACTAGCTATCTCTGCCCCACCACACTATTTATTTACCTCACTATGCCTTTCTACCACTGTATCCAACTCACATCTCTTTAATTACCTCACTTCTGTCCCTTTATTTCACCTCTTCTTCAGCCACACATCATCTCTCTTTAATCTCTTCACCTCTCTTTTTCTACCTTTTGTTTGTCCAACTTTTCTATCTAGCTGACCTGCCATTTTGTATCTCACTTCTTATTTCACCCCTCTATCTACTTCACCACTCTGTCTCTGCCATGCCTTTCTCTATACTTCTTCTGCTGCATCACTACTGTACCTCTCATGCTTGTTGGATCTACCTCTTTTCCCACCTTTCTTTCTAACTTACCTCCCTCACTGGGTCACATACATCAGTTACTACTTTCTTCCTCTTTGGTCTGCATTTCCTTCTACTTATCCCTAGCTCTCGCTACTACATTTTAAAAGCATGCCTAGTCCTCTATCAGTCGTTCTCTACTCACTGCTTCCTATTTCTACCTCTCCATGACTACCTCACAGTTCTCTCTTTGCATTACATTTCTAACTACGTCACCTATATGGCTACTTCTTCTCTATCTCTCCTCTCCCACTGCTTCACCTCTCTTGCTATACCATTTTCTTTATCCTTGTACCCTTCTTATGTGTCTTGCCATTCCATTTCCTTTACTGAGCAATGATGTAGGCCACAACTTAATCTGAGATGTTTTGACATAGAAAGAGTAGAGGAGGTATAAGCAAGGGACGAAAATTATCACGTTAAACAATTGAGTAGTGACACGGTTGGAAGTAGTGCTATGATTTTCTGTTGCTGTGAGAATGCCAGTTGTGAATGGGATTTATTGTGAATATCCAACAACTAATGCTACTATTCAAAATCTTTGCACCATGAAGGATTACAATTGGCAACATAGGAAAATATGTAATAAATGTCAAAGTGGTATCAAACAGGGGCCCTAAATATGTCTTGCCTGAGGCCCCAACGAAATACAAGATGCCACTGGATGCTTACATCGTGATGGCCTTAGTGGAGACATTATGCCTATGCTGCTGTCCTGTCAATTGGTAATTACTTTCTTAGTTTTGGAATGGGTTGTCGTCCATTAAGTGAGTAGCCTGTGAACTACTCCGCCACCATCCGGGATGCTCTCTCACTATACCATGTACATGCCAGGGTTGGAAAGCCATCAAAAAAGGAGGATTTGCATATTGTGCAAATGGAATTCTAGATCCCCAAATGTACGCAAGCACTAGTATGATAACTTGATGCTTACGCCTGCTCATGAACGTACGATCTACAAGTTAAATGATCAACTACAGATCTTTGACACAATATGGATTTCTTTTGTTAGAACATAATGATGTGTCTACTTCCCACTCTACCTCTTCCTCTCTTAAACTGCCCTTTTATGCTTCAAGGAGTTTACGAGTCTTATGGATATTACAATGTTGTGGTCCCTCTTGTATGAGAGTTTATTTGTATACTCCATATCTCAGAACTTCTTAACTTTCTTTGCTTCTTTGAGCAAACAATTATGTTTCCATTTTAAAATAGACTGGGGAACATTTTCCACACTGTAAAATGTTGCATTGCTGACAATGTAAAACAACAGACATCTTTTTGCATGACCAGCTATTTTTGCTGACTTTTATTGCTGGTTTTTGAACCCTGCACACTGGGGCACTGCTGTCCAATCCACAGTCTGTGTGTTCTGACTCAAAATCATGGTAAAATGTCACAAATACTCATTGGATACAGTTATCGTTCCTGTAAGGCCATAGTATATGGTTCAGGAAAATACATAAATGGCATAGAACTTGAAATGTTACCTTTGTTCTCTGGGCTATCTGTAACCCAATTACAACCAGACCAGTAGAAGGGAAGCTGATCCCAGAACCAGTTTAGTGTACTTGAGGAGGTGCGAAATCCTAACTTTCCTAATCACACCCCTGTCTAGCACACCAGAAACCTCCAAGGAAATACGGGTGTTGCCATATTGGATTTGCCACAAAACAGTGTACTGTGGGATTATTTTGAGTCATGCAAACAGGGTGTGATGAAAAAGTGGGAAGGACTGCCCATGGGAACGTTTATCTCATTGATTAGGCAGGAGTCAAACCCACCCTCTGGCTAGTGAATCCTACAAAAAGGGCACTTCACTCACAGTTCATCAGAACTTATCAGGGCCTCCAAAGAACAGCACAGGAAAGAACCTGCAGTTTTTGACCACTGTGGACACTTGAGGGACTGGCTGGGTACTTACTCGTACCCAGGACTCAGAAGTGGACTCTAAGAGTCAGTTGACTGACCTTCTGTGTGGCTCAACAACCAACACAGGGGGCAAGAAGCCTTTTACACGGCGTGCCCCACTAACCAGTACTAACTGGACCTGGACTGAACCCTGCTGTTGACCTACACTGGAGTGAGTCCTACTCCCTGTCTACTGTTCCTGAGGTCTTGGGAGTCTTAGAATAGACCAGGAAGAATTTCTCCAGAAAATCTGAAAAGTTGGGATATTGTCATACTTCCATGATCTCTGGAGCATCGGTGGAACCTTGCTGCAAATGATTTTGATCTTGAGAGGACTCTGTCTGATACAGCTTCAGGTTTGCCCCAGCAGACAACTCTGAATTCCATAAAAAATACTAAAGGGCCAATTATATTTTAGAGGACGGCCCGTTGTTTTGCCAGGAGAATGGAGTAGATTACTCTGCCTCTCTGGTGGAAAGACCACCACCCGACTTTAGAAATGACCCCTTTAGCTGGTGCTAATGTATAAAACATGGGCAGGGTCTCCGTTGTGGGAGTTGTTGTCAATTCTGCTCACTATTTGGTGCAGGGCTGTAGCTACATTACAGAGCCCTGCACCAAGCAGTTTTCCTTTTTAGTTTCGAAAATCCCTAAACTGGATTTTCTTTTAAAAAATGGAAGAAAGTTTTTAGGCTGGAAGAAATTTGAGTTACACTAAAGAAATCATAGTAATTTCAGTAATTAAACATTACACTTGTGATGCAAAACTACCAAAATTAAGCGATTATGCCAACTTCAGTATTTAAGTGTAATTTGGGGAAAAAATCCTACAAAAGCCATACAGGAACCACAAACTAAGAAAGAACAGTTTCAGGCTACTACTGTTCATGTCCTGTAGCATTTTTTGCTATTTTCTTAGCACAGAATGCATCTTCTAGCCTGTTTTGAATGAGAGGGTGCAAAAAATAGTGCTAAATGTTCGATTATGCTTCTCACACAATTAAACATAATTACAAGTAGTTTTGTGGCTTTTATGAGTAATTATGCCAGGGAGAATCATACCAGTTACCCCATCCCTAGAAAATGCCCTTCTCACAGGGCATATTTATTAAAGACTTGCATCCCCTTTGTGCCACGCAACGGGGCACAAGAGTGATGTGACTCTTAAGTTAGGTATATGAAGCCATGCTAGGCCACACAAGGTGACCTTTCTTGTCTTGATAAATCTAAAGTAACACAACAAAGCTCATGTCACTGCATTTTGTTTCTCTGCCATGGAAAGGCGTTCCATGGGAGGAGCTTGGGTGTTCCCGTGTATCCACCGAGGGATTTTAGCATTACTGATTGAATTGGAACCAACATTCACCTCAGGTGGTTGCCCTATTGATTAACCCAATGGGACCACTGTCCATCCACAGGGGCACCCCTGAATGTCCTAGAATCTACTTATTCACTGCGCTGCAGGACTCACTTGTTTTGGGGTTGACTCCCACTCTTCCTTTGCAGCAGATACTGTGTGCTCCTGCCCCATTCTGATGATGACCTCTCCTTGTCAAAGGTCGAAATGCCTTCAACAGTAGACGTGCATATACTCTGTTCTCAAAATTGAAACAATAATTTAAAGGAGTCATATGTCTTTTTATGTGTGATGAATGTTTTTTTTCCTTATATCGCTTATCACTGCACTTTTTTCACCTATCTGTGAGCACTGTATCTCATTACAAAAAACTAAAAATGCATAATAATGAAAAAAAGAATACAATTACTGAATAAAGTGTTATACAGTATTTACTGTCTGTCTTTCCTGTCTTTGCCTCTATGGCCAACATACTTCACGCACGCCCTGTCCTTCTTACTGTCCACAGTCAAAGGCTGTGTACAGAGAATGGTTGGCCGCCCAGGGCCAGGTTGGGTTTAGGGTGTGGCACAAGGTCAGGTCAGACCTTGCAGCCAATGATCACTGTGCATGGCCACATGCCATTCTTAATGATCTTCAGATGCTTGTGGGGTGTTGGGAGCAAGGCCTGGCCTAAAGCCACACCCTGCAGCCACCCCTGATTTGGCACGCTGAAGGCAGTGGATAATTGCCAATCCACAGTGAGCTTTGGCATGAGGCCATGCCAAAGGCCAGGCCCAGTGGCCAACCCTCTAATGTTAACTGTAGTTTGACCACGAGGGTAGACCCAAACAGAAAATTGCTGACAAAAAACAAATGTTAAAGTGACATTATAGTTAGGTGTTGTAATATGGTCTTAGTTTACCAATAAAAAACACAGAAATTCACTGAAAAAACAACAAATGTTAATCGAGGTGATTAAATGCTGAAATAATATTTTTTTTAAATACCACTAAAATTCACCAGCTATAGTTTGCTGAGCATGATAAATTGTTCCTCCTCTATGCACTGCTTTCGACATCACATATTACATCATTCATGATGTTAAATGACATAAGTAATGAAATTATTGATGACATCTCGGATGGCAAAATTTTGATAGCATCTAGTCGTTATGAAAGCATCCTATAGGGTTTCTGAAATGGATGTAATTGAACACACTATCCAATGCCCAATTTTCTAGCAGCAATCAAGTGCTAATGGACACAACCTTCGCAATATGCTGGATACATAGTGTATCTATAAGTCATCCACTTTTGATAGATGGTAATCTCCTTTTAGTGGTATACATTCAGCTAACAAACACTGCCTATTTTGACTTTAATGGGTGGTCACCCTCATGTCAAATCTTGAACAGCCTCCAAAAAGAGACTTCACAATCCATAATTTTAATTAAAAATTTAACACATAAGCATGTTATGAGGATCTCTTGAACCCTAGCTGGTTTCCATGGTTCCCATGTTTTTAGCTTAATTTTATATTCTATATTTCTATGTTTTGAAAGCATTGCTTTCAACTTAGCTTTTAGCTAGGACCTTTTACCCACTTTTATTAGCTTGATTTTATTATACGAATACACAGAACGATTTAATTGTTTGGTTAGCTTTTGCACGATATGTAATCAGTACTTTCTGTCCAAGGCTAAGAACGCTAAATAGTGAACGCCTTCAGGAGACAGCTTCTAACACCTTGACACAGCATTGCATTAGGGCTGACCTTTCCACACCTTTTGTTATATAAATGATGCACTGACTGGGAAGGGGCAGAGGGCATTCCAGCCACTGCCGTCCTTGGGCGAATACTGTGTTTGACATGTAGCTCTTTTGACGCTAATCCACTAGTCCCTGAAAGGATTGCAATCTACACTGCAGCCAGACTCCTGACACTGTGCTCAGGTATGGGACTGGGGCTAATCTGGAGTATTGTCTTAAACTTAGGTAGAACCACTGGAACATCTAGAATCACATTCACGGTGGATTGTTCATTTCCTTTACCATGTTTATAATGCTGATTACTTTGCTTTGTTTCATCTGCCTAATTATCGGAACTAATTCTCTTCATGCTAGATTGTGATTGTTTCAATAAATGTATTGAAAACGTATCTCGCATCTCTTTGTGTCTCACCTGGGTATAAATGAGTAATACCACGAAAGGGTAAGATCTATTGCCATGACTTTCCTGGGGAGTCAGAGTGTCATGCTTAGGTTGTCACAATCACCTTCCACCCCAGGTAGTTTGGGGATTGAGGTGAGGCACTGTGAGATAGCAAGGATTTGGCCTAACAGATTCTGACAGAATGAGTGGACTCAGTCTCCCTCATTCCGTAATTCTGCTGTCTTAATATGCAGTTCCATTAACATAATAGGAACCATATAACATAGGACCACCAATGTATTTAGGTTAGGTACTTATTTAAGTGGTCTCTCCTGAGTAGTTTTTACTTGTGTGCCCATTGTGCCCTATTCACCATTCAACTGAGACCTGCTTGGTGGTAGGGAAATATACTCCTGAGCACTATAGGTAGCACCTGTATTTGTCTGTAGGTTGTTCAAGCTTGAACATTTAAAAGAATACCCCACTTAGAACATCCTTCTCTGAATTCCTTTTTTTAACATGGCAAATCCAATTGTTATTCCAGTAAGTTGTAGACATGCTGTCACACAACATTCACTTCAAAATGGGCTATCTAACTGGGGTGGAGAAGTTATGTTCATGACAGAGGCACATGGTGCCCACAAAACTGAAACATTTTACTCAAAGATCATGTTTCCTGCAATTAATGCCAATTCAAATACATTTGGCACATACACAGTAGCAAATGCCCCACAATAATACAGAGCATACAACTATTAAAAATACCTTTTGCACATCAGGAACATGAAAACTTGTCCAAGGTGCCCTACCACACATTGTTGAACATGTTAGAGTGGCCCACTGAGTAATGATGGGGCCAAATGGTCAGTCCTAGCTGATTACACCCCATATCCAAACATACAAAATTCAGAAGCAGGCTATCTTTGCCCAATATATAATAATCTAGTCAGATGATGTAGATGTTTAACACCATTTGTTATGTGAACTTTGAATACTGACCCAGAGGGGGCTGCTCAACCTGTTCCACCACAATTGGCTATGAATGGTATTAATGCTACAATGTGTAAAGTACCCATACGATGGGAGGACATTTCGTTCTGGATTGCTTAAGAAACAAACCAGCTTCAATCAATGTTTCCCCATAGAGGACCCTGAGACAAACATAGCATTTTCACAATGTGTTTGCCACTTGGGATGGTACCCTCTATTGATGACTGTGCTACATGCGGCATACTGTTTGCTGCAATGTATACCATAACCCATGGAACACCATTTCTTGCTGTTTTTCCAGATGTATTGACACAGATTCAAAGTGAATATGGGGCTATCTCTTCAGTGGATTTTGGGATGAAGCTAATTGACAATTTTGCCACAGAATAGTTGATTATTTTAGGCAACATAAAAGGGGAAGCTGCAGTTTGCCAATGCCGCATACAAGTTTCTATAATTGATTACCACAAAGTTTCGCCGAAACCCATACATGCATAGGTTGCAGTAATTTAGGGACCAGACCAAGTAAGCCACAGCTTAAAGGTAATCCTGAAACAGATGATGGCAAGCAAGCACAAAAGTCTTCTATAAAACTTTGGGACTAACAAAAATCAAATAAAGGTAAAGTAAAATCATGGGGAGAATCTCCACAACCGGAGAGCTCTGAAAAACGTTATAATTTTTGTAACAGTGATCATTTGAGACAGCCTGACAGGTATCAGTATGCTGGTACATGCCTTTTTAGTTCTTTTCAGATCTCATCCAACAAGAGGTCTAAGAGAGTGGGGTTGTCAGAGCGCAGACAAGAAGAGTACATGAAAACAAAACGGACTCACACTTCCCATCTGACAGCAACATAAAGAAGGAAGAGAAACTTCCTCAACAAAAAACAAATTTAAAAGGAAGAAGGTTGTGGGAATTTCAGCAAACTACACCACACATATTTCGAACATTACTGTGGAGCAGGATGTGGGCAGTGAGTAAGGCTAGACTGCGCAGCAAAGGTCATTATTGTTTGACAGAATCCTCAAGAGTTTCTGGATGTGAGAGCAACTGAACCTTTCCACTAGGCAAACATGTGAATTTACTGTATTTCTCATTTCTTGTTTCTGTACAAGTAAAAGAAGCATACACTGAGACTGTGCTCTAGCACAAGCCCCTGCACTATACCGCAACTATGGGGGCTGGGATAGGTACTCTCCTTATCATGTAATACCTCTAAGGTCCAGCCCACAAGTGCAGCCACAATACCCCATAAAAGAAAGCAAAAGCATCTCTTACAGCTCGAGTACCAGGTAATAACTGAACCCTGTGTATCTCTATGGAACAACCCTTTGTTCCTAGTAGCTAAGCCGGATCATTCCTAGAAAATAGTCTCAGAATACAGACATTTGAACAGTCACATATGCACATTTGTAGTGTGAAACCCACACAGTACAGTGTTAACGGATAAATTATCCGGCAAAAATACAAAACCACCCTGGATAATTCCAACATGTTTTTCTGCCAAAACATAGTAGCTGAAAACAGGGATCTAACTGCTCTTTCCATGCTTCGCTCACAACACTATTTTTGCTGGCTCACCTAAGGATATAAGAATAGTCCAGGGCTGTTCTCTGCCCGAGTAATATACATCTTATATAATATTGCTCCAGAAGCATTGTCTTTTGTCGATGACGCATACTCGACAGATGATGATGTAAACACTCAATTAGAGATTGCATTGTTTTGGGATTTTCTGAACAAGGCTACTGGTTAAATTTTAAGAAAACAAAACTGTCTTTTCTTGTTTCTAGGATATGAGCCATCAAATGAGAGGTAGGGAGTGGCACCACACTACCTTGAGAAGTGTGCACAACTGCAACCACAAAACACCATCAAAAGCCCAATTTTGGCAGAACCTACATTCCAGATTATACACAATGCATAAAACCACTGTACAATTTAATTTGTGCAGTTTATTCTAGCATTTATTGGACACAAGAACATATACAAATACTCAGATCATTACAGACTACACATGCTTGAAGCAAAACACCTCCACATACATTGATAATTCTGGGTGCACTGGCTTGACCTCTGTCACATTCAATGAAGGTGACACAGTGTCCCTCACATATAAATTACATTCATTTTCCAATGCGAAATGCGTTTTGCGTCCACTGGAAAAATACTGACTGCAACTCAGATGGCTTTCATTAAGGAAAGGACAGCGGCTCTGGGAAAGCGCTTTATTGCTGTCACCCCAGTGCCAGCCTTAGAGTCTGTCATGAAAACATGTTGTAGAGAATTAATTGGCTGGTGAAGCAGCCAAATCTGCAGTCATCACTGTAAACATAGCTGTGATTACTCATTCTCATACAAGGGTGGATGAAGAAATACTGACTGGTGTGAACGCTTCAACTAATGGCACCCCTGTACCCAAACCATATCCAGGAAAATACTCCTACCACTTAAGTGCCCAAAATGTTCCTTATGTAACTCTTCCAGGTGATCTCCAACCAAGACCGCAGGCTGCAATTAATTAAAACAGCACATGAGGGGGTAGCATCTGCCCATGCTGTTATGGCAGCTATAGTTTCTTCACTACAACAACTCTGTTGATGGCATGGTCTGTACAAGCAGACAAAACAATGTCCTTAACTGTGACATTTGGCAACAAATTAAAGGATCCACCATTAAGCGACCACTGCAGACACCTCTCCTAGTTTCCAACAAGCCACTACAGTGTGTGTATTCAGACCATTGAGGTCCTTTGAATTTGGATGGTGCATTTAAATAGATCCTACTTGCTGTAGATTCTTGCACAAGATGTCCTTGGGTGTGGCCACAGTGATCAGCTGATGCTCACACTGTTACTAAAGATTTGCACGTCTTCACCGAGATGCATGCAGTAGCTGCATTTCTGTAGGATTAGGGCCCTGCCCTTGCATGCAAAGCATACATAGATACCATGTGGACCCTTGGAGTAGATATGCATTATTCTCCCCCCATCAAAATGAGGGAAATTGGATAGTGGAGAGGAAAACCGAGACTTAAAGCAATCCTTAACAGCTAGAGTGTTAGGTTCATGTCATAGTTAGATCCACCACCTTTATGGAGTCCAGAGCGCATTAAATAATCGGCCTAGAAGACCTTTGAGGGGCCGTACCCCCTATGAAGTCCTGTTTGGCATTGAGATATATATGTCCCAGATCTTGACGTTCATGGCACAGTATCAGCAGAACCATCTTTTGATATAAATGAATGTCTCATTGTCTTACAGGAACATCAGTGAGGAGTGTTCTACTACACATGCCGCTGCAGAGGAAATGAGGGATACACCAACATCCAGATGTTAGATTAAAAAAATTGGGGATCCAGTCAAAGAAAAGGTTGTGGTAAAGAAATAATTTGGCTCATTATACCATGCACCAGTGCCAGTCCTTGGAATTCAAGGTACCAGAACAGTGATCTTGCCCCTGCTTGCTGGATGTAAAGAAAAACGCTTTGTTTACATTGATCAGGTCAAATTGCACCATGTGGCTGATCCTACATATGTAGGCCTCAAGACTCATGGGTAGATCCCTATCCCCTCTCACTACCATTCAGGTAATATCTATTCAAGTGCATGGGTGTCATTTAGGGGGCACCTGGGGTCGCAGCTGCGACACTGGCGTTCCCTTTGCCACCCCTGGCACAGGCTTGGCGACCCTTGGCTTCAGAGGTAGCAAATTCAGTGTGATTTGCACAGTGGGAGCTCGTCATTATGGGTGTCAGTTGGGGCTCCGCTTTCTTTGTTTTCTGTCAAGCTTTTATTGCGCTAATAGTGTAAAAGAAAATATTATTCACTAGTGTAATAACAGTGTGAATATGCCCTTCAATGGCAGCAGAGGTAAGTACAAATGTTTTTAAATGTGTGTTGTGTGTGTGCTTGCATGTGAGAGTGTGTTTATGTGAGAGAGTGTGTGCGTGTGTAAGTGTGAATTTGTGTGTATGTGTTAGTACATGTCTGTGAACGGATGTGGAGGTCAAAGGGCGCGTGATGTCACTTCCACTACCCCTGGCATTTTGGTGAATTGACACCCATGTTCAAGCGTTGAGCAGCACCAATATTGTTTGCCCTAGGTTGGGGAGGGCAGAGAATGAAATTCTGGTGATTTTAGTCACTATTGCAAGCACAAGAAATGCACTAGACCTGAGTCTACAGTTCTCTGCTACTTCTCAAAGCAACCAAATTGTTTATGATGAACCACCTTTAGAGGCATCCTATTTTTAGACAGACTGCTTCTGGGTACTGTGTCGACATTGATGACTTCTCTTCAGATGCTACTTACACTTCTCTTCATGGCATACATAAGCTTTCTCACTTGCTTAAGCACACTTATTGGATTCATCCATGGTCCCATTTGTGTTCTATACTTGCCTTGTTTGCCCTTTTCCTGTGGATTGGATTTGCCACTTTTTTCTTCTTGCAAACAAATGAGCATTATATTCATGAATGGTCTGCTGTTGAACTCGGTACTCAAGCCTCTTTTGTCTTCCCATAAAGTGCTCAGAGACTTGTCCTTTGTGAGCATTTCTGATGTTCCAATTCTTGATGGGATTATTTGGGAAAAGGTTCCAGGTGAAATATTTGGTCCTACTGAGACAATTCAAACTCCATATGTCTTTAAAAGTTTGATGGACAATGTAATAACTCTAAGGATTGTGTCTGATGAATGGGATGTGAAAACAGTTTCTTCAATGTTTTTTGAGCTTGAATATTATACTGTATTTGAAAGTGAAGACATGTCCATGAATTCTGCAAATTATGGTGAAATGCTTTGTTATCAACACTTTGTACACCATTACCTACATGGGGCTAGCACTCCATGTATAGTTTTTAACTATACAGTACACAATGGAACATTGCCCGACTCCATCTGCAGGGAGTTCTAAAACATAGTCAGACTAATTCACATACTTTTCTGGACATGATACTTCAGACCCCAGCAGAGGAAAGAATTAAAAATGAGCCAATTAAAACAACAATTTGCTTAAAAGCAAAGGCCAAATTTCAAAAGTCATCAGAGGCAGCATGATGTAATCCTAAACATCAGTGGGGATCGAATCCAAAAGGGATCCTGCATCCACAGACAACATAACCACCAAAGCCTTTGTCAGTAGGTCAAAGGTATAGACATGATCAAGAGCCTCAGAGCTCTGTCCATCTGGAGCTGGTTGGGATAGAGCATGTACGCTGGAGTTCTGTTACCAATTTCGCCGTTCCGACTCTGCCTGTGCCTTTATTGGGGTTGCTGTTCCCTGATGGTAAAGCTTCCTTTTTCATATGATCTCTGTCCAGTCTTCCCGCTCTGGATGAGCCCAGTCCAGTGAGGAGGCCGGCATACCCTTTACCCTCCAGCCATTTCCAGGCCTCCATTACAGTCATAAAGAAGAGGGTGGAGTCCTGGTCCATCACTAAAGGCAAGAGGAGCGCATACTTTAAGGCTAGTTTTTGCAGCTGCTGATTCACGGAAACAAAAGATTCTTTCTGGCATTGGACTGCTTGCGTGTAGGCAGGATAAATGTTTATCAGACCCCCATCGGTCTTCCAAGGGCCGTGTGTACAGGCATGATGAAGGATGTTGTGTCTGTCCTGGTAGTTTAGGAGTCGGACCACAACCGATCCAGGAGGTGCCCCCAGCTTTGGTGGCCCCCCAGTACTCTGTGGACTCAGAATTTGGATGCTTTACCCCACATGACTTTTTGAAGGAGTCATTGTTCTTTGTAGAGCTCCATACTTTGTCCCTCCCTGTGTTCTCGGAGACCCACTATCCACAGATTATTGTGGCGGGAGTGGCCCTCTGCATCTTCTGCCGTGTCCCACAGCAGCTCAACCTCTCTCCATAGCTTTAGCAGTTGTTGAGCATGATCCACCACAATGGACTGCATCTGTTTCATCTCCTTATCAGTTTCTTTCACCTCAACTTCTCAGCTAGGTTATCATGATCTATTCTGAATAGGCTGAGATCAACCGCCACTGTGCCTATCTTCCCCTCCAGTGCTGACTTGGTGTTCTCTGTAGCTGCAAGTTTAGCCACCTTGTGGTCTTCGAGATCATTGGCTGATCCCAGGCGATCAAGTATTGCTTGGTGTGGTTGGTCCTTTCATTCATCCGGCAAAGGATCTGGGCACGTGTGTTTGTTGCGCACCATTGTAGCACAAGGTCGGGGTGCATCCCACTCAGGCCATCGCAATTCAAAGTGAGGGGCACAGGAACCACCTTGCACCAAGGTCTGAAGGCACCCGCCTGGTGCCCAGCCGGTCCCCACCCTGGCTCCTCCCCTGACAGCCAGGCCACCCGGGACACCCTAAAGGTCCCCTGCATGGCTGCCAGCCAGCACAAGCACCCCTATCACACCTTAGATCTCAGCAGCACCTGCAGTCTAGTGGTCAGTATTCAGCCAGGTATTAAAAATGTTTGGTTCATTTATTTTCCCTCGATGTGCCTGTTATTGCTCCAGTCCTCAGCCCCTGGCCACAGTGATATCCCCTCCAAAATTCAGGGCAAAGCAGGGGATAGGACCAGGAGTGATCTCAGATGTCTAGGTTGCACATTACTGCCCGGTCCCCAGGAAGCTCGCAGGCCCCTCAATGGTCATGCAGTTGACAGCCTGGTGACTTCTCTAGGCCTCAGGTCCAGGCACTAGTTCCCTCCATTTCTTCAAACGGAGTTCCTCTTTCCACTGGTGGGCAGTCTTAAGGCCTGTCTACCTTTAAGAAGATTTCAGTGTCAATCTCCTAGGTCTCTTCTCCTGTCTGTCAGAGCTCCCAGTCTGAAGGACTCACCAGTTCCATGATTGCAGCTACTATTCCTGGTGTTGCAGGAACCACAGCAACCCAGTGATCAGGGTTCTGTTCTCACTTTATACATGCTGCCTGATTTCTAGGCCCTGGGTGTTCCACTCCTTTTCAGCCACTGGCTGCCACCATTATATTACTACTGAGCATGGCAGGTTGGGTGGAGGAATCTCTGCTGCATATAGGGGTGTGGCAGCAGGATCACCATCTTCCCGGTCCTCCTGCCATCAAGGATTCCCCTTAATATCTGTTTCATTCAGGCATTGCCCTATCCCATGCAGTGGACCACCGTAGGTCATAGCCTCCCTGCTGCACATGGTCCTCAGCTGCAGCAGGCATCAGGTCAGGCACATGATTCACTGGTGTCGGTATATGTGGAGGAGAGGGACCACTCCCCTTAGGTCTTCTTGCCAGCGAGATCTCTCCCTCGCTATCCATCTCATCCCCTGAGCAGAAGAGGGGGTCTTACCCTCTTGTTGTACTTAGTGTGGCCGGCTGCAATAGTCCATGTCCACTCAACTGGGTGTGGCGTATGGATGTAGTAAGTCTTTGCATTTTTGGGTTTGGTCTTGCCCCAGGTAGGTTAGGGGGCTTCTTATTGCTCCCGAAGATTGTGCTCCTTTGGCCTTTCCCCAGGCTGCCCACCTCTTTATGCATGGTGTCCATGTCCTCTGGGGCTATAGTGCAGCTCCTCCATCAGCCCACATAGGTCGCTACCCTTCTAAGGCCAGGCATAGATGACAGGCTAATTTTCTAGGCCATAGAAACAACACAAAGGGGTTTCCCTCCACAGCACATACCTCAGTGGGCTTCTCGCTCCCTTTTTCAATCATTGGCTGGGTCGGCTTGCCCCTGCCTCCATGTCCTTGGTGTCTGTTGCAGGCCGCCGTCACCTTGTGGCTTGGCTGCTCCCCGCACTTACTCCGCAGTGTTGTGGGCTGGCCACTTGTACCCGGCTGGCTCAGTCCCAATCGGCGCTACAGGTCTTGTGGTCACTCCGGAGCCCACTGCTCTGTTTCCGTAGGTCCCTCTCCGCAGGATGATTACCACCAGGAGGGCCCGGAATGAAGAGTTTCAAAGGCTCACATCCAGTGCCATCTTAGGTTGGCCACGTCTCCCCAATCTTGCATCTCTTTGTACCCTGCCTGGGCATGCATGAGTAATACCATTAAAAGATAAGATCTGTTTCCATTACTTCCTGGGGAGTCAAACTGTCATGTTTCGGTTGCCACAATCACCTTCCACCCCGGTTGGTTTGAGGTTAAAGGTGAGGCACTGTAAGCTAGCCAGGATTTGGGCCAACACATTCTGACAGTGTGGGCCAACTTAGTCTCCCATATTCTGAGGTTTTTCTGTCCTTATACACAGTCCTATTATCCTAGAAGGAACCGAAACAAAAGCACTTGACACTGGAAAGGGATTTTCTGCCAGGCCATATGGACAAATAAAGAATTCCCTGTAGTTTGATAAAATACATTACACAAATTCCTGAAATGAGCACAATAGCATAAAGCCTTAAAGCCATGCTTACAACTAAATGTGAGAAAAAACACCTCTAAGTGAGTGTTTTGTTCAAGATACTCACCTGAATTCCAGGCATTCTGATGGGGCAATGATAATTCCCCAATCACAGTGAGGACTAACGTGACCACAATGAAGAGTACATTGCCCTCTCGCTAGTCCTCAAGGGGAAAGGGGTTTGAGAATAGAAAAAGAGAAAATGTCAGCTTCTGCTTGTGGACTGCAGAAATGGACTACTGAATCCTGGACTGCGTGTTGTGTTGGGTGTCAGGACTTCTGATTTCTCAAAATACTGGGTTCTTGGTTTTTAAGATCCTGGGCTGCAAAAGAATTACTTCATTAATACATTGAACTTGCATATACTATTGCAGAATTTTACATTGCATAATGTCAGTTATTGTTAATACAATTGTGCTTTTTTACATGTGTTTCTATAAGGCTGGACAAGTCTATTCCTCTTTTTACAATAATTTTCCTGAGTTTTTGAAGCAATGTCCAAACTCAAAAACAATCAAATCAACTAAAAGATTTTTTGTGTTCTGGCGTAATCCCTTGCCAATAATAGTTTGATAAACTTGTTATATTTCCTATCACCTAATTCTCAGGGGAGCGCTTGTTGCCAGAAGTATGTCTTTCCTTAATATCTGTTTAGTGGTATCTTGGATTCCCACCTAAACAATAAATCATGCTATTTCTTATTGCCATAAATTATTTCATTGATTTTAGTGCAGAGCGCATTAAGCAATTAATTTTCTTTACCTTGAAATTAAGTTACTTGCTTGAAAACTTCAGGAGAACCCAATCTGGGTTTTTTCAACTTTCTTATTCTTCTCTTTTACAGGAAATATGGATTGTCAGCAGAAGATGGAAGAGTAGAGCCATAACTCCGCAGGCAACCGACCGGAGGGTGATGATTGCCGGAATTCGACTGGAGGCTGTCTGGAGGACAAGAAATGCTGGACCTTGACTGGAAGTTGGTCGGGGAATGAGGAACACTGGAACTCGACTGAAAGCAGGCTGGAGGACAAGAAACTTGACTTCACTGGAGATAGATGAGCGGAGCAATAGGTATGAAGCCAAGCAAGCCCTTAGACTCTCAAGCATCCTTAAGTAATCAAAAGTGCTCATGTACCTTTTGGCAGTTGATTGGTTGTTAAGGAAATGAGCAATTATCTGCCTGATCGTGGCACATGTTCAGTACAGATTACATTTTGAAGAGCACACATTTTGGCAGTTACAGGTAGAAAGGCAGTTGATTGCTTGTTAAGGAAATGGGCAATTATTTTTCTGATTGTGGCACATGTTCAATACAGAACACATTGTGAAGAGCACATGTTTTGGAAGTTACAGTTGGCATGGGTTCAGAAGGTGGGATACAATGTGCATAATCAAATGCATTGCTAATAATAAATGAGACATTAAACAAGCATTGGTTATTGCAAACTTGATATTCAAGGATGTAATGAATATACCAAATAAGTCTGAATGTTGCAAGCAACAGCACCTCACTGCAATCGAGCTCTTGGATGTGCTAGTGTACCCACAACAGTGAGACAGTTCTTCATTATACAGTATTACAAAATCTGCAATACCTCAAAAACTTCTATGAAGGTACTTGTTACATCAAAATTTTTCTACAGCTCTGTTTCCTTTATGTATCCAAGTCAATATTCTGATCGTCGGTACTTTGTCCATGATATTTTTTACTCAGGAAAAACTAAAACACTTTACACATAGGAAACCTTTCAATATTTCCAGTGTGCAAAGAAGCAGCAGTTAGGTCATTAATGGATCTGTCACCCATTGCTTTCATTTGTTGAGGAGTTTGCAGGTGTGGCCTGGGTAATGAGCAATCCCTCTTCTGTGGTCACTTCAAACCATTTCTGGGAGCAACTCTCATCCATCGGTTTTGCTGCCTGTCTAACTGGGAAGGTGAAAGAAGGGGCCTGTTCAGGGGTCATCTGAGGGTTGCCTGTGACAAGGAAGGTCCCTCTCAAGTAAAGTAATTTCCTGGGCAGAACCCAAATGGTGAACTGCAAGAGGAAGAAAAACCTCCCCAAACCCAGGCCTTTGTCTGGCCTTTGATAACAGTCTTCACATCTCATTCAGGATAATTCACCAGCTAACTGACAGTTGGACATTAGCTTTTAGGAGTTTCAATCAGAGGAAAGGTACACTTTGGCCAAAGGCTGGCCCGTCATGTACCTT
This sequence comes from Pleurodeles waltl, assembly GCF_031143425.1. Lineage (NCBI taxonomy): Eukaryota > Metazoa > Chordata > Amphibia > Caudata > Salamandridae > Pleurodeles > Pleurodeles waltl. Next base: position 875,020,301 of record NC_090436.1, read on the forward strand.
TCAGTGACAGGAAGGGGCAGGGCTACCCCCCTTGGCTCTGCATCTAACTTATACCTGTCAACATACCAGTCTTGGGAGGACTTGCATAAGCCGTATGGACGTAACTTTAGTCAGTCCAACATAGGTACTGGCTTTGCTGCTATTGGAAGTAAGAAGACATTTGTAAAATTTCTCCTTTTGTTGACACTGCCACAAACCAACTGATCAATCATTGAAATTGTTTTAAACTGCGTCTCTCATTGGATCATGTCCTGAATTGCACCTAAGGTAGAGGAATAATTCCCAAGTTGGGACTGTTTGCTAGTAATGCTTTCTTTGGGGGTAATGTGAAGTGGATACTGAGAAACGCTAAGTGTTTATAACAGATCATATTTATTGTGTGATCTAGCTGAAGGTAAATGTTCATAGAAGTGAGAGTTATGAATATTTAAAAAATGTGAAACTGAAGGCTTTGGATAAGCTATTAAGTGTAGGGAGTACTAAAAACAAACTTCCCAGACACTCACAGATACTTGCACTCTCAATTACATTGATGAGCTAATCGAAGAAGTGGAGGGCCTGCTTGTTCCCAAAGGAAAAAGGCACTCATGCAGGGACAGGGGAGGTAGGAAACCCTCAGAAAACCATTCAAACTTTTTTTTAGTAAATCTGATAATGATAGCACCACAGGGAATGGCAACAAGGGAACACAGAGCAACATTACCCACTAGAGATTTCTAGTGTCCGGCTATACAATAGTTACCTCCCAGGTATATCCCATGGTGCATGCACATAGATCTAACTCTTTTCAAGATTCCATTGAGAGCTCTAACCAATTTACAGTCACAGAATCCCCAGATGATGTCATAATGCAGGAACATAAAGGGGATATATCCAGGAGGATCCCTATGCATGACGTTGAAATGAACACATCAGCGCAGCTGAATTCACTAAGGGGGGGAGATTTACAGATTTGTGTAAGAGCCTGGGCAGGCTAGTCAAGGTGCTTAACAAGAAACTATATAGACTGTTGGCCCTAGCGGTAAATATTACCAGCACACGAGAGGTTGCAAAAGAAAAAGACAGCTATTCAGCTAAGCAAAGCACTAAACCACACCTGAACACACATATGAATAAAGCACCTTCTCCTCTGTTGTGAATGACTCGCCTCTCAGCAAGACTGCTGGATTAGGGGTGGCAACTGCTGAAGTAGGTCTCTTAATTAGAAAATGATTAATGAGTGTTTACATATTTTGAATAATGAATTATGTAGAAAATGAATAATGTAGAGAAAAATAATGTGCACGTTTGAAATTGTGACCTTGAAGAATGGCCACCAGTATTCACTAAATGTACTAAATAATTATTAATACTTATGAAATATTGAAAATATATTAGATTAATGTAGTAATATGTCATATTAAGGGTCAAGAAGTACATTTTAGCTTATTAATTGTAGGCCTTAACTAAGCGAGTGTCTTGGCCTTTTTTTACCAGGCCTCATGTAGAAGCTGTATTTCTTAGCGTTTCATAAAAATGCTGACAAAGTGAACTAACTGTGAAATGCTCATTGTCTTGTTAAAATGTTTAGCAGAAGCTTTTCATGAGAACCGACTAACAGGAGAAAGTGTCCTTAAAATGTATCAAGACGTGTGTAATGTGTGCAAGAGGTTCTTTCCCAGGACGCGAACAATGAAAACACTGACTGGAGAAGAAGATGCAACAAATTCGATACCTGACAAGCCGGATGATGAGAACATCATAAAGCAGACCAATCAACGACGTGTGAAGTGTGAAATATTAGAATTCATAGATTTGGTATAGAACTTTCACTGGACAGAGTAATAACATAAGATTAATCGACCAATTAGAAATTAGGGGATAGTCTGGGTGACTTTGATATAACAACGTGACAGAGGAAAAAGATTTCAGACCCTATTCTGATTTGTGATGCGAAATTTGGGAGTAGAAGAGAAGAAGAGATTCTGTCATTGCGCTCATTACTCTCTGACTGAGAGCCTGATGTTTAGCTAATCGATTGATGACCTGAGGACAAAGACTGATTCTGCTTGCTGGCCCGTACTGTGGATAGGTAGATATTACAATGCAACTGAATTGCATTTTGATGCCTTTTCTTTCTAGGTACCAACTGCGCTGTCTTAATAGTTTTCTTGGCTAGATGTTTCCTAAATTTTTGTTCTAAATTGTTTTGCATGAAGCCCCACATGCTGATACTAATCTGGGTTAGTTGAGGCTATTCACATGATGACTGACAAGTTGCAGAGACGAATGGTTGATGTATTATTTTGCTTAACTGTATGGATTATGCAGTATTATTGAAACTGACTTTACTAACGATTTGTGCTGATGCTTTAGAATGCATTGTGAGTCAAGCTTTGATTAGATCATGTTTCGTGCGTCTTTTTGGTTAACAAATATTATTAATTGCATTTGATTTGATTTGGAGATTAATCCACATGACTTTAGCATTGCTCATATAAGGGAAATAAACTTACTAAACTTTTACTAAAGTTGTAGTTATTCATGGCTGAAAAGTCATGGTGTGTGACAATTACTGACTCCATTGATTATTGATTATTTATTTGATGAATGATTATTGATTATTGCATATTGATTATGGTTTATGTTCTGTAGCTATGGTAAAAACATCCTGAATGAGTCAAAAGGTTCATCGACCTATACGCGTCCCCTTGTAAGTTTACTTATTAAGGTCTGACGCGCTAACACAACCCTTTTGTTCGTAGGTGACTGAGTTACTCCTACGCTAGTTAGAAACTGTCAGCCCAAACCTCCCTGCTCTCTAGCAGTACCTCACCCAAAAGGTCATTTCTGGCAGCCTAGCGCATGGACTCTGGAGACCTCTCAGGGAAGTCGTGGTGTAGCTAATCTTACCCCTTTTCTCTTGTAAAAAATAAGTTTCTTACATACACACAGGCAATAAAGAAGATACAGGACAGTTCTCAATGTATATGATGATAAGACTGCAATGTACAATAAAGTGGATGTGAGAAAAAAGTGGCAAATATGAAAACCCCCAACACATTGCAATAAACATGAAATATGCAATTCCTAGTAATAAGGTCTAAACCCTACCCTAAAGCAAGTGCTGGACATGATATGCCTAATCTGCCAGTACAGTGTCCTTGAAAAATGCCCTCAACCATGTTACTTTGGGATGAGATCAGCCCCTTGGCCTCCAGATCAGGATTCATAGAGATACAAGGCTGAGATTTGCTGCAAAGTGGCGTGGGGTCTAGATGGTTTATCCTGGTAGAACCCCTTCTAATGACCTTGGTCTTGTGAGGTGTTTTGATAAGGCACATGTTATTGTTTGTGCAGGAATCCTTGCACAAGTATGTATCTAAACATCAGATTGTGTGCGCAAACTTGTGTCTGCAATTACATAACAAATACCTGACATGTTTGCATTCTGTTCTTGTCAACATCAAACAAAAGGAACATGATGACATTACCCACATACATCACTGATAATGATGCTTTCTCAGAATGACACTGATTAGGAAAATTTAAAATGTATCTAGCATGCACACATCTGCAAGCAGTGCTAAAAGGAAATAGATAATTAAATAGTATAAAACAGAGCATGATAAATACATCAAAGGAGACTAGGTAAAAAGAGTAACAGGTCCACAATCTAAAAGCTAAGCTATCTCCTGTGTCAACACAGGGAACCCAAATGGACCCACAACACCCCCCCAAGTGACAAATAAAAACTGATAACCCCTAACCCCAAATGGAAATTGGTGGGAGAGATATATTACCCTATGAAAACCCAGAGTCTATCAACAAATGTAACTCCAGATCAAGAGAAGTACTGCACACAGCACTCACAGGAAGTCTAATATCTCAGCAAATTGTGATTCTAGCAACAGGCCACATGATATATATGACAAGTGTACCTAAGACCTATTACACATTAAGGGAATCGCACGACTCTCCAGTGAATACATCCTTTCAGTGGCTAAGGCACCCCAGGGGATGTGGATCCATTTATTAGGGACAACATACGGTATGCCACACGAGTCAGTGATATCAGTGCTCACAACGGTTATATAGGACTGAAGTTAAAAACTCAGTATTGGGTGAAGGGGTTATCCGCACTAAAACTAAGGTTCACACCCAACCTAAGGTCACAAAAAAGCTTAAACTAAAAGCCCCAAATCCTTTAGTAAAAGCTGTTGGATTAGGGCTAGGTAATTTGCAGCCTTCCTCCCAAAATCCTGTGGATGAATGCCCAGATCTTTCTGATATTGAATGACTACAGATGTTTGGGGGGAACATTGCAACTCATGTACCCTTGAGCAACCCAAACATGGGATAGATGACAAGAAAGAATTAGACACTGCATTAGCCAAGAGTACACTAATACATTTAAATCTGCAGGGCTCTGACACTCATCTTTCAAAGTTTCAGGTCCAGGACAGTAGCTTAGCCCCCTCTAGTGTAGAAAAAGGGCTTCTCCTAGATGACCACCTGAAGTTTCTTTTGTGAAACATAGCTGGACTCAGAGCGAAACTAGAAGACCCAGAATGGGGAGAGTTCATAGGCCAATATCATATCCTCTATTCCACAAAACCAAGGCAGTGCCCCAGCATCAAGAGCCGGGTATGTTAAATTTAGTGTGAATGCCATCCCTTTGAAGGGGGTAGAACTTCAGGTGATCTGTTGATTTGGCTGAAACTGGATCTCTTCACTGTAGCCCAAGTACTTCTATCACATAGCAGGGATTTATTGGGCATTGAAATTAAAATAAGTACTCCCCAAGGGCCCAAATACATAGCTATTGTAAACATGTATATCAGATCAATTTCACCTAAAACCCATTCTCATATAGTGCGCTTTCTTGAAGATATGCTCAGGCACTTTGAAAGGACAGTTACTAGCATTCTAGCAGGTGAATATAACACAAGACTTAACTGCGACCTAGAGGAAGTAGGGCAGTTGACACATTTGGCTGACATATATCATAGATCTAGGGCCCCCAAACAATTTCCAAAAGAAAAACCCTTGGTGGCAATTTAGCTGGAGGAGTTAATAATGGAGCATGGATTAAGGATTATAAATGGTAACACAAGGTCTGATTTTACCCTGCGTCCAACTTTCAATCAAGGGTTCACTTCCACCAACATAGACTATATACTTCTGAACTGGAAACTATGGCACCTTCGGGAGGACATGGTGCTTGTTCCAAGGCCGGATAATGACCATCATGTTTTGACTATTACGTTACAAGCTTGCCCCTTCATGAGTTACAAATAATGGGAGAAGTTTCAAATTGTTCAAAATCTCAACAAATGCAGTTGTGAAAACTAAAATATGAGTTATTTGTGAACAATCAGACCCAGATTGACCAAATGATCCCTCAAAGATTCAATTTGTTACTATGCATTGTCAGTTAATGAGGCGACTGCAGCCGCTGTTTGTTAAAGTGGGAAAGAGAGGTATGATTCACAATAAGAACACCCTAATTGGTTCACTAAAGAGTGCAGCATTGCAAAATTCTGGCTACTTGAAGCCATAAGGAAGGGCAATGTGCAGCAATCATCTCTGCTAGGAGAAGCTATAAGTCGACATCGACTAAGGCCAGGAGGAGTTGGGACATGGCCTAGTGGACAGCCGCTAGGAAAATCTATAAATTGACATTGACCAAGGCCAGGAGGAGTTGGGACATAGCCCAGAGGACAGCCCTGATTGACTCACTCGAGAGGCAGGACAAAAAGGCCTTTTGGCAGTAGTCACAGCAAGCACTTGTGCAAGTGGAGGCAGTAGTCCAACCAGATAAATGGGCAACTCACTTTGGGGCATTATATAGTGGGTGGGATCAGGATGAGGATCGGGTGAAGAATAGGGACATAGGCTTTGTTCCAGATTATCCTGCCCTAATCCCGTTGATGGAGGGGGCACTTCAAAATAGAGATTTAGTAACATTCACACTGTTGAAACAGAGCAATCATTAAGACAAATAAAGAGAGAAAAGGCGCAGGGTTTGGACTGCATACCTGGAGATCTCTATCCAACACCCCTCAAAATATGGGTTCCATACTTGAATCCCCTGAGCAGTGCAATTATGAGGGGAGAAGATATTCCTCCATCTTGGCGGGGTGCAGCAATTATTCCAATATGTAAAAAGGGTAACATGGATCTGCCAGCAAGCTATAGACCTATTAGCTTACTGAACAATAGCCAAAAAATATTTGGCAGGTAAGTCTTGGGAATACTTCCATCTTGGCTCTAACAAAACTATATTCTTGAAGACACGTGAGCAGGCTTGAAGGAAAAATTAAGTACCCTTGATCAGGTCTTTCATTTCGAGGTGTTATACTGGAAATATGTGACCCTGCGGAAGGATCTCCTTTTCGATTCCTTTATAGATTTGAGGTCAGCTTTTGACCTGGGTCCAAGGGCCAACCTAGATGAGGGTCCTGGAGGAATACAAGATTCCTAATGAGCTCTTCCAGATATTGATTCCTCCATGAAGATAATTATGCTAAGGTGAGGTGGTATATGGCAGGAGACTATACGGATAGGATTATCATCAAGGGAATGTCAGACAGGGATGTGTATTGGCTCCTACACTCGTTAGCCTCTATATTAATGGGGAAGTTAAATGGCTGTCAAATTGCAAACATGATGGCCCTAAGAATGTAGGCATAGCCATCCCACTTTTGATGTTTGCTGATGATACTCTTCCTACTTCTAGGACCCTGCTTGGGCTGCAAGAAGAATTACATTTCTTCTCTGTATATTGTAAAGAAACAGGGCTAAAAATAAATCCTGCCAAATCGAAATATATGGCAATAAATCCCCACTGAACCTTTAGAGGCAAAATGACTGCTGAGGGCGCCCCGATAGAGCATGTTAAAAAGTTTGATTACCTAGGTGAAAAATTGTCAGCCAACATAACCTGGGGACCTCAAATGGAAAAAAAAATGTAAATATGCACTTAAGAGAGCCGGTCTAATTGGGAACAAATGTAGGGATATTACAGGTGGTGCTGTGTTCCCTGCCCTCAAAATTTATAGTTCCACAGCAGTACCAGCAGCTATTTACAGTGTAGAAATATGGGGTTACATCGATGCAGTGACACTGATTACAGTGGAAAATAAGTTAATTAGAGGGCTCTTCAATCTCCCCTTGAGTGCTCCCACTATTCCTTTAAGATTTGATTTAGCATTGAATTGAATTTATAGGGTTTCTACTTTAAAACCCCTCTTGTATTGGGTGCAAATTTGGTCAGCTCCAGAGCTGATCACCTATAGAGAATCACTAGCCGAGTTAATTGCCAGCAACAAGTTGACACGCACCCCATGGCTAAAATACTTTAAAAAACAATTTGAGATGCTCAAATTGAGTAGCATGAAATGTAAAGGAGCAACTGAAAAAGTATATTGGGGAAATGTCCTAGCAAGCATTTGGCGGGATCATAAAGTAGGAAGCTTTACTGACCAGTTTTTTAATTTTAAATGCTCTTCCCAGATTGAACCACATATGGACAGAACTTATTCTACGTAAGCAAAACGTTTATATATCCAATTCCGATTGGGTGTTTTACCATTATGTTCATTTTCTGCACAGTGGCATAAAACCTAATGTATTGTAGACAGTGTCCCCAGGGCCTCAAAGTTAAATGCTACTTGTGGGCTGCAGCACCCATTGTACCATCCACTACATGGCCTACCATTGTAGCCCTGTTGTAGCAAGGAAAAAGCTGCTATTCATCAAAGTAGACTCTTTTGACAGTTCGAACCAATCTTTTAAATATGAATGTCACCCTTAAATAGGACTTGTAGCTCACATGTAGAAACATAATGTTAACATGTCCTATAGTGACTTAGGACCCAAAAGCTATTTTCACCCCAGAAAGGCTGGCTGGCCCATAGTGAAACAATTCGAAGCAATATTAAATATTGATTTTGCTATCTCCAGTTAGGGAATAGCTAGAAATGTAATCCAGCAACTCTTTTAATATGTAATAAAAAGCCCAACTCAATGACAAATATGCATTTGTTAATAAATATTAAGGAGAACTAACTGTAAGAAATGTACCTGGTGGTAGTATTTTATTTTAACTTAAAAAGGCATAAAATTAATTCTGCTAGAGTTACGATAAAAAATATCCATCAAATAAAATCATAGTAAAATATTAAAATACAGTACAATGATAGATAAAATCACAAATTCATGATTCAAATCTAAAATAGGGAACATTTATAAACTCCAAGAAAATCATAGCTTTCTTATGAAAGTTACTGGTTGAAAAAACATTATGGCCCTCATTATGATATTGGCGGTAAATCCCACTTAATGCCACACTGACGGCCACCAACTTACCGCCGCCGTGGCAGATATCTGTTCACCATATTGTGACAAACACACACTAATGCATCAGTACTCAGCCACATACACAAATCCGCCTGCCCAAAGGTCAGTGATAAACGGGCGGTATCAAAACCTACACCGTTACGCCAACAGAACAACACCCACCACATTATGACCCACGAATCACCACAGCGGACATTCAAGGGTGGTAAACCATTGGCAGTACATACCGCTGTGGTCAAAACACATTGGACAATGCCAACAACACACACCTGACACCCATAGACAAACACCATACCCACACATCCACAACACTATAAAACACACACCCACATTACCCACAACCCTCTGCAATTACAAACCATTGCCAGCAGAGAGACACCAAGACCACTGACACAATTAGAACCACACACTATTCACACTTATACACCACTCAGGCACTACACATCGCACACCCCAACACATTACCCAACACACTCTCACCAACACACATCACACAGCACCCATGGCACCACAAAGACACCCCCGTTTCACAGAGGAGGAGCTAAGGGTCATGGTTGAGGAAATTGTCAGGGTAGAGCCACATCTATTTGGAGCACAGGTGCAACAGATATCTATAGCTAGGAAGATGGAGCTATGGCGGACAATCATGGACAGGGTCAACGCCATGGGACAGCACCCAAGAACTAGGGATGACATCAGGAAGAAGTGGAACGACCTACGGGGGAAGGTACGTTCCATAGCAACAAGACACCAGCTCACTATACAGAGGACTGGTGGTGGACCACCACCTCCTCCCTCGCAACTCACAGCATGGGGGAGCAAGTCTTGGAAATACTGCATCCTGAGGACCTTGCCGGAGTCAGAGGAAGAATGGACTCTGGTAAGTCAACTCTCCACTATTATTACCCCCCTACCTGTATGCCATCACATACCCTCACCCCCATTACTCCACTACATCTCACACACCCCACCATCACAACCCACTCATCCCAATATCAAGCCCTGCATGCTGTACCAATGCATGGACACCCCTCACAGCCCTCTATGGGCACTCATCACTAAAGCATGCACACCATAGAGAATTAACTATCCCAACATACACTAACATACACAAGTGAAAGTTGGCAGGGCAAATCCATCCATAGAGGGGAAGTCACGGATGTACAATATGTTAGACACAGAAACCATTAAACATCACTTACATCCCCACAGGTACCCCAGTACTATCCAGTCCCCCAACTGAAGAAGCCCACAGTGAGGACAGCAACTCTGGTCTTCAGGATCTGTATGACCTACCTGGCCCATCAGGGACCACTGGACAGCCGGTTCCCCAAGCCCAGTCACTCACCACCACAGAGCCTCCCCCTTCTGGAAACACCACCACAGTACCCACCCAGCGTACCCATACCTCTCTCCCCAGGACATGACAATCAGCAGTGTGTCCACCTCTCCAGGAAACCCAGGGCACACCTCGCCCCAACACAATCAGGGACCTGGGGTCAGTGGCAGTGGGCCCATGGTTCAGGGGACAGAGGCTCAGGCCATCAGAGACACTGGGAGGACTGCTGTGCACCAGGAGGAGGACAGGCCCAGGGAAACCGACACTCCATGAGGCACTCGCCAAGATCCTGGGAGCCTATCGACATTCCCAGGACATGACGGGCCAGATCCTGGACAATGTGCAGGAGAACAGGCGGCTGCAGGAGGGACAGTACCAGGGGATCAGGGAGGACATGCAGCCCATCAACAACACCCTGATCTCCATGGCAGGGGTGCTGGCAGACATGGCCAACATTATGAGGAAGGCAGTCTCACACCAGAGGGCCCCTGCCACTAACCAGACATCTGAACAGCCTTCCACCTCTGCTGCCACTAGTGGCCATGAGGCCCTGCCACAGGATTCACAGGCCACCAGCACCCCTCCCACTGTGGAATGTGAACCACCCCCCAAATGTTCCCTGCGATCCAGACAGAAGCCAGAGACAATTGCAAAAGACCCCAGACAGGAAATTAGACTCTCCTGATTGTCACCCTTGTGTCCCACACGGTCACCCTGTCCACCTTGAACTGCCATTGCTCCCCTTCCCATGTCCCGTTGGACAATGTACCTGTGCTACAAACAGACTGGAACATTACCCTGGAATTTCCTCTATCATCACCCCATCCCTATGCACTTGCCCATCTATATATTAGCACTTCAATAAACACCCTTTGAAAAAAAAAACATTTGGAGTATGTCATATATATCAACAATGTATTGATTGAAACAGGTACAAACACTGCAAATCACCTGTACAGGGAATCAGCATAGATTAATGACCTGTAGCTGGCTGTAGTGATCACACCAGGAGTATATGTCAGGTCACCAACATCTGCGGAATGAATTGCCAGAGGGAACAGTAAGTGGGCATAGAAGTGGAAAATATCAGCATGCTATTGCAACACAAATTACAACCAAAGTCATGGAAATTTGAAGTAACACTGTTGTACCTGTGTGTCATTTGAAGTATTGTCAGATCACATATGTTATGTTGTCCTCATCCTCTGCCTCCTCATCCTCACTGTCCACAGGGTCAACTGCTGGCACACGGGCATCTCCAGCCTCCTCCCCCTGCACGAATGGAACATGGCGTCTGAGGGCCAGGTTATGCAACATTCAGTATGCCACCACTATCTGGCAGACCTTGTTTGGTGAGTAGCACAGGGAACCACCTGTTAGATGGAGGCACCAGAACCTGGTCTTCATGAGGCAGAAGGTCCTTTCAATGATCCTTCTAGTTCGCCCATGTGCCGCATTATAAAGTACTTCTGCCCTTGTCCTGGCATTCCTCACAGGGGTCAACAGCCATGATAGGTTTGGGTAACCAGAGTCACCTGCAAATATTGAGGGACAACATTTAGCCACACACTATCCTATTTGGCCCACACCATACCCATACACCAACATCTACTGGGTGGGAACCAGGGATCACCTATTATCCACAACTGTGCCTCCGTAGTTGGCCCATCACATTTGGGATGCTGCTATTCCTCAGGACAAAGGCATTATTCACCGACCCAGGGTACTTAGCATTTGCGTGGGAGACGTACTGGTCCGCCAAGCACACCATCTGAACATTCATGGAGTGGAAACTCTTACGATTCCTGAACACCTGTTCATTCTGGCAGGAGGGACGAATGCAATATGTGTTCCATCAGTTGCCCCAATTATGTTGGGGATATGTCCCATTGTATAAAACCCGGCCTTCACAGTGGCCAAATCCTCAACCTGAGGGAAAGCAATGTAGCTGAACATGTGTTTTATCAGGGCAGACAACACTCTTGTCAGCACGTTTGAGAACATTGGCTGTGACATTCCTGCTGCCAAGCCCACTGTCACTTGGAAAGAACCAGTTGCCAGGAAATGGAGTACTGAGAGCACTTGCACAAGAAGGGGGATCCCAGTGGGGTGACGGATAGCAGATATCAGGTCAGGTTCCAACTGGGCACATGGCTCTGTGATTTTGGCCTTTTCAAGTCTACAGGTGAAGATAATGTGCCTGTCCTCCAGTATTGCCACGTCCACAAGGGTCTGTACATGGGGGTATGTCTCCATATCCTATTCATCCGCAGCAGTAGGAATCTAAGGGACAAAAGAGTGAGGAGCCGGTAACAAACTGAACAATGGAGCTACAACAGTAGTTTGCATCCTGTAAACATGTAATGGATCAGTGTGATTTGTCCAGTAGTGCTACTATCGCTTGTGACGCAGTATTATTCCATGGCCTGCACCCTCCCCCCCGAAATGGCGTCTGCCTGTTCTGTGTGGAGGGACAGGTGGAAGTGAGGTAATTCCGCTGACCTTGTGCGCCATTACGGGAGGTGGTCGGGAACCGCTGTGCAACACTTCATTGGTTAATATTGGGCCCTATGGGGTACAGTGGCCAATGATGATCTACACTGGCGGTGACAGTATGCACCACTGCGGACGTGACCGCCAATTTCTATCTGATTCCTCACTTGCTACCTGACCTTTCATAGGAGAGGCCCTACACTGCATGTGCTGCTGTGACCTGTGTCAGGAACCTACCATGGCCCATGTGACCGGGGAAAGGGCCTCAGTCTTCACTTTGGAGGGGTTGGAGAGACTGCTGTATGGGCCCCCAGACCAACAGGTGAGTACACTGTGGGCATGATGCATGTTGCATGAATGCATGGAGTTGTGTGTGTGAAAGCCTCATGTAAGGGGAGTGGGTGGATGTCCTCTTGGTGGCGCACAGGTTGTGTGCTGGGCCATGTGTGTGGCAATGGTGATGGGAATGGGTATGGTGGGCCATATGTGTAACAGGCAGGACTGTTTGTCTAATGGTATTTTCCTGTGTGTATTGCCTATGCAGGTCAGCGCCCATCAAAAGGAGGGTATATGGCGTGCCATCACCAAGGAGGTGCGGACCCTGGGGATCTATGGCAGGCGGAGCACCCACTGTGGCAAACGGTGGGAGGACCTAAGACGCTTGGCATGGAAGATGACGGAGGCCCAGCTGGATATGGCCTCCCAACGAGAAAGGGGTCCCCTTCGAACCCTGACCCCCCCCCTGACAGCCTGCATAGTCGAGGTGGCCAATCCAGAGCTGGATAGGCGCTTGAGGGCATCACAGCAGCCACAAGGAGGTGAGTACAGTGCCCATCATTACAACTTACACATGGTAGGGTGGTATCCGGGTGGTGGATGTCTGTCAGTGGGTGCCCCTAGGCCAGGCCGGACATTGCAGAGTATGTCCCCTGGTGGCTAGGGTTCTGAAGGGATAATCCTGCTACCTAGCTCGTAGGCGTCCACTACTGGTCAATGCTGTGTAGGTCCCAGGTGTGCTGCCTTTGTCGGTGTGTGCCCCTCCCCATGCCTTGGTGGCAAGCTATTTCTCTGGTAGTGCAATGTATGAGTGTGCTGTGTACGCCAACAGTGGTGTTGGTTCAGCAATTGACCCAGTGTATCCTTTGTCTCTTCCCCCCCTTTCTCGTTTTGTCATCCTGTCATTATGTGCATTAGCATCATCTGGCAGAGGAGCAGAGGCACTGGTGAAGGAGGGAGCTGCATCCCACAGGATCCAGGAGGCAGAGTCCACTGATGGTGAGGGCACCAGTAGGACAGAGGGCAAGGGGAGCACCACGGCGGAGACTGATCCCCTCCAGACACAGATACTTCTTCCGATGGAAGCTCCCTGGTGGTGGCGGACACTTCTGTGACCACCCCAGCTACAGGAACAGCTGCCACCCCGTACCATCACTGCCCTCCCAGCATCCCCTCATCAAGTTGTCCGTGCCCACTCACCCAGGAGGGTGGCCATCTCCTTCGCCCCATGCACCTCACGCCCTGCCCCAGTTAGCCCTGCTGCCCTGAGTGAGGAAGCTATTGACCTCCTGAGATCCATCTCTGTAAGGCAGTCAACCATTGTGAATGTCATCCAGGGGCTGGCAGCCCAGATGCAACAATCTAATGCATTCCTGGAGGGCATTCACACTGGATTGGCGGCCCAACAGAGATCGATTCAGGCTCTGGCCTCCTCTCTGATGGCAGCCATTGTCCCTGTTTCTACTGTACTCCCTCCAACTTCCACTGCCCAGTCCCATTCTCCTCAACCCCAATCTATCCCAGGCACACATATAGATGTGAATGCACACAAGACAACACCCAAGAGTGTCACATGCAAACACAAGCACCACACCTCATCACACAGGCACTCACACAAACACCATTCAGTTGCAGACACAACAACATCCACTATTTCCACTGTCTCCCCTTCCTCCCCCTCCACCACCTCCCTCCCAACCATGTCCACACTCACACCTGCATGCACTACATTATCATCCACTACCAGCATCACCACACCAAGCAGAACACACACCTCACTGGCAGACACCTCCACAACATCCATGCACATGTCCCGAGTGTCCTCTCCCTCTGTGTCTGTCCTCCCCTCCTAAACACAAACACAAGCACCCAACAGCCATCCTCCTCACAACAGCATACAACCCATGCACCTGCACCCAAATCCAGCAGACACCTCCGACAACCACTCCATCATCCTCCACTCCCATTCCTTCTCCCTCTTCCTGCCCAAATGTCCCACAAAACTGTTCATATCCACCACTGACCTCTTCCCTACCCCTCCCCGCTGTCCTGCACGTATAGCCAGGGTATCACAAACCCAGCCAAGCACCTCAGCCACACAGTCCGCGGGCCCTGTCCTAAACGCACCCACTCGTGGTGGAAAGGGATCCAAGCCACATGTACTGAAGGGGAAAGAGCCTTTTTCGGCCATCCTAAAGGGGAAGGAGCCTGCCCCAGCAGGCAAGAAGGGCAAGGAGCATGCACCTGCCACCTGAAAGGCCAAGGAGCCTCCACCAGCAGGCAGGAAGGGCAAGGAGCCTGCACCAGCAGGCAGTAAGGCCAAGGAGCCTGCACCAGCAGGCTGATAGGGCAAGGAGCTTGGACCAGTAGCTGTGACGGAGCCCCCACCACCAACCATGGTTGTGCATCCATTTGAGGGTGCAGGGGATGTGCAGGAGCCTCCCCCCACCAGCAGCACCACCACTGTGCATCCGTCCGAGGGTGCATGGGATGTGCAGGAGGCTCCCCCCACCAGCAGCACCACCACTGTGCATCTATCCAAGGGTACAGGGGATGTGCAGGAGCCTCTCTCCACCAGCAGCACCACCACTGTGCAGCCATCACCGCCGGCAGACGCACTGTAATCCTGCCTCCATGGGCTGCTGTGCGAGTTGCCCCCTACAGAACCAGTGGGCAAGACACCTACTTGACAGACTGTGGCCCATCACTCCCCAGGACCAAGAGCACAGGGCAGGTTGCCCCCTCCAGAACCAGTGGGCAAGACACCCACTCGACAGACTGTGGCCCATCACTCCCCAGGACCAAACACAGGGCAGGTTGCCCCCTCCAGAACCAGTGGTCTTGTTTCACTTCCGGCTGAGGTGCCCTCCTCCCGCCCCCTGCAGGTCCTGCCTATTTACCAACTGATGCCCCTGCAGTGTTCTCTCCGTGTTGAAGCAGGTGACAAGTTGGGCCTTGGACTTTGGCCTGTGGCCATGTGGCCCATGCAAATTGAGGACTGGGCTGTGTCCCATTTTCTGTAAATTTGTATATATCTTTTATATTTCCTAACTTATTATTTCTACTGTGTTGATCTTACTACAAACACATTGGCAAAATCGTTTTGTCCTTGCATAATTCAGCCAATTTAAGGGGTAACTTGTGTTCTTTTGCAGCTGGTTGTGTGTATGGGGTGTGTGTGGTGCATGTGTGTGTCACTCTCGATTTCCTACCCCCTCCCTTGTGTGCTAAGTGGCTGTACTCACCATAGTCTTCTTTGCCAGCGTTGGTGTTTGTGGTGGAGCAGAACATAGAATATAATCGGAAAAACATGCAGTTCTGGTTCCATGGCAGCATTGTTCTTCCCTTTGTCTCCAATGGTGAGTCCTTTCACTTCTGAACTCAGTTTCTGCCAGGCTTTTGATGTCATTGGTACTGCCCCGGAAAAGGTGGCAGATTGTCTGGTCATAATATGGTGGGCGGAACATTGACTTCCGTCTGGCTGTAGGCGGCTACCGCCGTGGTGGCTGTTCTTTCTGCCCTGGCGGTCGGTGTGGTACATTGGCTGCATTTCAGAGATCTTTTCGCCAAGGTCATAATGTTGTGGTAGTTTCCGCCAGCCTGTTGTCGGTATTCCCGCCACTTTGTCACCGACCACCAGGGTCGTAATGAGGGCCTATGGGTCATACATTAGTTTCCATTCTACTCTGGAACCTATCATACTTTGCTGAAAAACCTCATGCAATATTTTACATTAGAAAATCCGCCTAAAAGATAATTAACCAAATGGTAAATCAACAGTTGCTTTGTTAATTGCAAAATAAAAATCTTTTCTTCTTTCTTTAAAAAGAGTCTAAAATATGCATTGGTAAACCCAATTGGTCTTGCGTAAATGTGCAAACACACGGATGCAAATCTGTGCATATTTGTGCCATGTTTCTCTTTAGCCATCCTCTATCATTTCCTCCTAGATACGTGCCCTATTTTTATTGCCATGATTGCATTCTTGAATTGCTTCATCACTTGGGGCTTAGGAGGTAAAAAAGCAGCAGCGCCACAGACCTGGGCATAAAGGAGGGTACAGGAAGAGAAAGCTCAGAAAGATAAAGGTTGCTCAAAGCCATGAGGCACATAGCCTGTGAGTTTGTGCATGCCTGTGCTTGCATGCATTAACATATTAAGGTTGCACAAAGACATGGCACACATAGCCTGTGTGTTTGTGCATGTCTTTACTTGCATGCATTAACATCTTATTAACAGACCTACTGGATCTGACAAAGCCAGTTGCTAATGTGGTTGAAATTTTACCTTTTCCACCTCCGGGGGGGAGGATATGTTAAGATCAAGATATAGAAAGGAATCAGTGGTTTGTCTGACTATCTGAGAGAGTTGGAGATTTGTATGTAGTGTGTTCTGGGAACATTTGGCTCAGGGGTGAGCCTCTGTTTTGTATAGAAAAGTTGTAATGTAGGAAATTCTGTCTGATAGAAAGGATTTGAAGATGGATGTGTTAGTGTCTATAACTTGTTACAGGTGGTGGTTAAAATCTCCAAGAAAAATTTAATCACAAGAGGATGTGAGTTAATCGAAGCTATGATCACCTTAACCATCCAAAAAGCTCTTTTGCTGTCAGGCGGGTGGTACACAATGCTCAGCTTCTTGATTTAGGTTGTTTGTTTCTGTTCTTTGAAGTAAGACATTGGCAAAATCAGGGGGTTTATTGAGTATATCAGTTTTCATTTAAGGGGCTCTTTGTACCTAAAGATAACTCACCTGAAAGTTTCTATCCGCTTTCAAGGTCGAAGTTATTGCATCCTTCTGTTAGTGATTGTAATTGTAATTGTATTTATATAGCATTTACTACACCTGACGGGATATCGAAGCACTTTTTGGCAAGTAGCACTCTACTCCATAACCCAAAAAGGATTAGTGGTGGATAAGTGTAGGGAAATGTGAGTTAATTTGAGTGGTGGACATGCAAGTCTGTTATTTGCTTTGAATAGGACAATGGAGGGATAGAGGAGGGAAGAACCTTTAAAGTGTTTGAGAGATCATAGTATTAAGATGATGTTTGGGATGGGTAAAAGGAGGGATGAAGGAGGGCAGAGTCTAGAAAGCGAATAGGGAGATGAGTTTTCAGATAAGCCAAAGGAGGGATTAATGACAGAAGAATCTAGAAAGTGTTATTTTGGAGATCATAGTAGTAGAATGAGGTTTGGTATGAGTCAGAGAGTGGAGGTATAGGCTACATTAAGAGAGGTATAGGGTGAGACATACAGTAGTGGATTGATGAGAATCAACGTTTATTTTTCTTCTACATTAGGGGTAAAGCAATAAATATATATGTAGGAAGTTGGATCTGTATATACTATTTCAAAGTGGGAGATAGTGGGCTGCCAGGGAGCTGCATTTTCCGCCCACTTGATAGTGGGAAGAGACGAAGGATCGCGAGAGGAGGGTCGGGCCCCCCGACCAAGCGCGTAATGCGCACAACTGCCTCCCACTGCCCGCTGCTGGGGACCTGCATTTTCCGCCCACTTGATAGTGGGAAGAGACGAAGGATCGCGAGAGGAGGGGCGGGACCCCCCGACCAAGCACGTAAAGTGCACAGCTGCCTCCTGCTGCAAAAGAGACCTGCTTACTGTCACCTATTACATATACGAGGTCCCAGACCCATTCTACATTGAAGTACAGCATATGGCCACACATGGTTATTATTACAACCTGAGCAGTATTGTTCATCTCTTTTATGGTCACTACTAATACCAGGCTGCTCCCCCAAACCCCCCAAGCTTGGTGGGGCCACCGCTGTTTTTACCTGGTGGCTATTATATGAGGGCTGTATTTAAGCAGCATCTCGCTGACGAGTGGAATGTCTGCTATTACTCAGAGGAGGCCTGGCAGGCAGGGCCAGATACTTCAGCCACAGGATAATCAACATACAAATAAGGGAACTTTTTCTTTCTCCTTTTATCTTGTATTTATTGACTTTACGATTACCTGCTTACTGTGGGGAAAAGAAAGGCTGTAGACATACCTGTGCAAACCAAGTGAACCAAAATAGCGAAAAATCGCCCATGTATATCTCTGAATCTGGGACCCCTGAACAGGTCAAACCCACTTGATGAAATAGATCTCTTACTCAAAGAAGTCGAGTCTATACTAGGTACACAATCGAGGGGGGTAAATCATCCGAAGAAAGGTCCTCCTAAGGATAGCAAAATCCCGGAAATATTTAATAAGAAGGGGAAGAGGTACTCTCCAGATGTAACAACAGAGGTCGATGGAAATGGGGGCCTGCACACTTGTAGGAACCCCACTACATGCCTTACACATAAGTCTTCCAGTATCTCAGAAGGGTTCCCCACCTGCGCCGCATACACCACCTTTCCTTCCGTTAAGTCCGGTGATTAAGGTGGTTCCAAGTTTATTGTGTACCAATAGTTTTTAACCTCTGTCGGCAATAGAGGAATTGCCCACGCCTATGAGTGCGCCCAAGTCTGTAGCTGGAATATCTAATCCCAGTGTCACCCCACTGATCCCTCAGCCTGACCCGGAAGGCATTGAACCAGCAGCCAGCAAAGACAATCTGGCTACAGTCCCCCAGAGAGTGGATGAAGTCAAGGGGTTGGTCCTCGTATTAATAGATCTTATGAAGAGTAATCTTGTGCACCAGCATGGAAGCAATTGTACATGTCAAGGGGCTTGTGGGGCTTGTGGGGAGGCCAGGGGAAAAGAAGCATGTTCCTCTACTGTCCCAACTATGAGGGCTGGGACAAGGGGAAATCCTGATCTCCCCAATAGAGGGGGGTTAATTACATCAGGGAGAGAGGACCACCATTTTAACTCCACAAAAGACAATCTGAGACAAAAAGGGAAGCCTGAAAATGTACCCAGATGCAGAGATCGCCAAAACAATTGGGCAAGCAACTTTGACTATTCAAATGATGACAAAGCCAGATGTAGGGCCAGCGGATCTGACCTCCCGGGAATTGACCATGAGGATAGTTCTACACAATCCTCTATTAGGCCATACAAAACCTCCTACAACAACAAATTAACTTCCCGTAATAACACTGGGAATATAGCTAATAAAGAACAGGATTTGGGCATGAGCTGTGGGACAAACAAAATGTATTTGACTGATGTTCCAAAATTGTCGCCAGGGTCAGTTGAGAACCAAGTCTCCTTGACTAATAAAGTTATACATTGGATACGCTCCCGACAAAATTGCCTCTCTGTCATTCGTTCTGACATATTATCGGCCGAGAGAAGTAGTATCCCAGTAACCAACCTTGATACGATTACCATTTACTTCGAAGATAAGACCTTGGTGACTCAACTAATGGACTTTGACTCTCTTACCTGCTTGAACAATGTGACAACTAGGGGGGGGATAAGACTCTCACTAGACCCATTCAATTCCAGACCAGATGTGGGATTAGATGGATTAGATGGATGAATTAGTTCCCGTGGAGGTGACTCATGTATGGCAGTTACCGACTTCCGTTTGATGCCCGATCCTGTATGACTGGTTACTGAACCGGTGACACATATGGTGACCCGCCCCAAGGTTCTACATTCCAAGGGGTGTGACAGGATACCATCATTAGACACCTGTAGCAACAATCTGGTTCTGGTGGATGCAGGCTGTTCAACTTCGGCGATTAATTTAGGCAAATGTACGCTGGAACTTATGTCCTGGAACATTGCAGGTTTGGCCAAGAAATTGGATGATAGCGAATGGACTATTTTTATTAAAGATATAGACATCTGCCTGTTTCAGGAAACCTGGGTAGAGGATGTTATTAATATAGATGGATTTCTCTCATTTAGGGGGTTATTACAACACTGGCGGTAAAAGCCACTTACCGCCGTGCAGAAGACTGCCAATACACCGCCGCGGCCGAGGAATTCCGCCACAGCAATTATGACCCACATCTCGCAATCCGCCAAAATTCAGACACCCACACAAGTCCGCCACACCAAAGGTCAGTGATGAACTGGCGAAAACAATTCCTCCACCGTCACACCAACAGAAACACGCCCATGCTATCACGACACACGAATCCATGCGGCGGTCTTTCAACCGCAGTATTCCATTGACAGTACACACCGCTGCGCTCAAAATAAATACACATCTCCAAAACACCGACACATTGGACAATTCCAAATACACACACCTGATACACATACAAACGCTACTCCCACACACCCAATTCAATATAAAACACACACCCACATCACCCACAAACCCCTACGACCAGAATTTTTGAGGAAGCTGAGAGACAGAGAGCACAGCAATTGAGAACCCCACCACACAAAGGCACACAACACCATCACCCATACAACATTCCACGCAGAAAACACCACACACCACTACACATCACCACACACATCAACACTTACACCACCCCACACATCACCCACACCACCCCGTGTTACGCCAAAGACACCCCAGGTTTTCCGAGAAGGAGCTCAGGGTCATGGTGGAGGAAATCTTACAGGTAGAGCCACAGCCATTTGGCTCACAGGTGCAGCACACCTCCATACCCAGGAAGATGGAGCTATGGCGAAGAATCGTGGACAGGGTCAACGCTGTGGGACAGCATCCAAGAAATCGGGAGGACATCAGGAAGAGGTGGAATGACCTACGGGGAAGGTGCGTTCCGTGGTCTCCAGACACAACATCGTGGTACAGCGGACTGGCGGTGGACCCCCACCTCCTCCCCCACAACTAACAACATGGGAGGAGCAAGTCTTGACCATCATGTATCCAGAGGGCCTCGGAGGAGTCGGTGGAGGAATGGACACTGGTGAGTCAAATCTTAACTATCATATCCCCCACCCTACCTGCATGCTATCACAGACCCCTACCCTCACCCCCTCCCCTATCACTCCAACACCTCACTAATGTACTAATAACACAAACCACCCATTCCAACACCAAGCCCTGCATGACACAACTAAGCATGGTCACCCCTCACCAAAGCATGCTCACTGCATATATCCATAACAACCCTCTAACCATCATCACACAAACCCACACACAGGAATGCTTGCACTGGGGTTCACGCACACCCACCCATTGCACACCATTACACACACACATGCAATAATCATGCTCTTATATCCCTGCAGGACCACTACGGAATGTCACCACACAGGAGGGTCCAGACATCTCCACTCCACCCACAGAAGAGGCCCACAGTGACAACAGCAGCTCTGCCCTACTGGATCCTGATGACCAGCCCTGACCATCATGGGCCTTGGGACAGTCGGTTCCCCTTGCACAGGCGCAGCCCAACACTGACCTTCCACCCTCTGGTAACACCAGCACAGCACCCACCCAGCGGGCCCATACCTCTGTACCCAGGACACGTCAATCAGCGGTGTGTCCACCACTACAGGGAACCCAGGATAACCCACCACCCCAACAAGAACAGGGACCTGGGGGCAGTGGTAGTGGGTACACGGTCCAGGGGACGGAGGCACAGGAACACAGGGGAACTGGGAAGGCTGCTGTGCGACAGGGGGCAGACAGGCCAAGGGAACCCACTCTCCACGAGGCCCTCTCCTCCATCATGGGAGCATACCACCACTCCAAGGAGACGATGACGAAGGTCCTGGACAAGTTTCAGGAGACCCAGCGCCTGCAGGAGGAGCAGTATTTGGGGTTCGGGGGGAGCTCAGAACCATCAGCTCCACCCTGGGCACCATCGTAGGGGTGCTGAAGGACATACAGAAGACCATGAGGGACACCGTGGCACTCCAAGGGGCCCTTGACACTAGCCAGGACGATGAACTGCCCACCACCTCCAGCGGCGCTAGTGGACAGGATGCCCCGCCACAGGACCACCACACCAGCACCCCACCCCCTGCAGACGGACAACCACCCCGCAAGCGGTCCCTGAGATCTAGGAACAGGACAGAGCAAGATGGCAAGACCCCCGCGAGGAAATGAGACCACCCTGATTGTCCTCCCACTGTCCCACTTTGTTACCCTGTCCATACTTAAACTGCCCCAGCTCCACTTCCTATGCCCATATGGGCAGTACACCTGTGTGACCAATAGACTGGACTCTGCCATGGACATTCCTCCACCGTCCCCCATCATCATTTTACAACCCCCCTCCATTTTTGAGCACTTAAATAAACACCCTTGAAGCACAAAACAATCTGGAGTCAGTCTGTGATTTGTTAAATTTTATCAATGACAGTGTCAAAATGCGTGTTCAATTGTAAAGCCAACATACCTATGTCACACATCAAAAGTCCATGAAGGATGCAAGCAGATGACACACGTTGGTAACCACACCTGTGAAACCGTAATGGAAAGGTACAACTCAGTTACCAAATACTGCTACTAAATGACAGACAGGATAGAGGTAGAAGTGTGAAAGTGAATGTAATAGTAAAATAAAATGTTCTCACCTGTGTGTCACTGGAAATATTGCTGTATGACTGACTCCCTGTTGTCTATGTCTTCTTCCTCAGCTTCCTCCTCATCACTGTCCACAGGCTTCACAGCTGCCACAACACCGCCATCTGGACCATCCTCCTACAGAAAAGGCACCTGGCGTCACAAAGCAAGATTGTGAAGCATCGAGCAGGCGATGATGATCTGGCACACCTTCTTCGGTGAGTAGAATAGGGAACCACCTGTCATATGGAGGCACCTGAAACTGGCCTTCAGGAGGCCGAAGGTGCGTTCGATCACCCTCCTAGTCCGCCCATGGGCCTCATTGTAGAGTTCCTCTGCCCTGGTCCTGGGATTCCTCACTGGGGTCAATAGCCAGGACAGGTTAGGGTAACCAGAGTCCCCTAATAGCCACACACAGTGCCTCTGGAGTTGACCCATCACATACGGGATACTGCTATTCCGCAGGATGTAGGCGTCATGCACTGAGCCAGGGAACATAGCATTTACCTGGCGGATGTACTGGTCTGCCAAACATACCATCTGTACATTCATGGAATGATAACTCTTCCGGTTCCTGTACACCTGTTCACTCCTGTGGGGGGGGACCAGAGCTACGTGGGTGCCATCAATAGCATCTATGATGTTGGGGATATGTCCATGGGCATAGAAGTCACCTTTAACTGTAGCCAAATCCTCCACCTGAGGGAAAACGATGTAGCTCCTTACGTGTTTCAGCAGGGCAGACAACAAACATAGGCTGGGACATCCCTGATGCCATGGCCACTGTTGTCTGAAAAGACCCACTTGCAAGGAAATGGAGCACTGACAGCACCTGCACGTCAGGGGGGACTCCAGTGGGATGGCAGATTGGTGACATCAGGTCTGGCTCCAACTGGGTACATAGTTCCTGGATAGTGGCACGGTCAAACCTGTAGGTGATGATTAAATGTCGCTCCTCCATTGTTAACAGGCCCACCAGCGGTCGGTACACCGGAGGATTCCGCCATCTTCTCAAATGTCCCAGCTGACGGCGTCTAGGAAGGACAACAGCGACCAAAGAGTCAACAAATTCCCAGGTATGTACCCACAGATACACAGAAAACGACACCAAACACAAAACTCTTCCTGTATGTGTGTTGAGTGTAGGCCTAGGTATGTGTGACGCAGTAGTAAATGAAGCCATGTGGGCCCCTGAAATGGCGGCTGGCTGACCTCTAAACTGGGACAATGGGATGTGAGGTATCTGCGCTGGCGTTGTACACCGTTGCGGTAGGCGGTCGTAGACCGCGGCGCAATGCTGCATTGGTTAACATAGGACCCTATGGGTCCCAGGATCCAATGATGAAGTGCGCCGGCGGTGATGATACGCACCGCCGCGGACGTCACCGCCGCGGACGTGACCGCCATTTTCTATCTGTTCAATCACTCAATACCTGATCTTCGACAGGAGAGGATCTACACTGCAAGTGCTGCTGTGACCTCGGTCTGGAAGAGACAATGGCTGCTGCGTCTGGGGAAAGGGCCCCTGCCTTCACTGCTCAGGAGTTGGAAAAGCTTGTGGACGGGGTCCTCCCCCAGTACACGCTACTCCACGGTCCTCCAGACCAACAGGTAAGTACACAGGGAGCACGTTGTATGGGATATGTCTGGGTGGAGAGGGCTGGATGTTAGTTGGAAGGGGGCAGAGCTCAGGGAACATGAAGGACTGTGAATGCATGTGCCACATGGCAAGGGTAGGGATGGGGGCCACTCACATTGACAGTGCAGTTGGTAATGACTTCTCTTCTTCCCCTGTGCATGTCATGTAGGTCAGCTTCCACCAGAAGAAGGACATTTGGCGTCCACCAGAGACGGGGCACCCACTGCCGGAAAAGATGGGAGGACATTCCCCACTGGAGCAAGAAGACGGCGCAGGCTCAGCTGGGGATGGCCTCCCAACGTGGGTGGGGTGCCCGTCGCACCATGAACCCCTGATGTTCAGGACCCTGGCGGTGGCCTACCCGGAGTGGGATGGGCGCTTGAGGGCATCACAGCAGACACAAGGGGGTGAGTACACTCTCATTCTGGGGACTTTGCGTGCAGTGGAGGGGTCTGGGTGGGGGAGGAGGGCTGTGAATTTGCCTAGGCCAGGGCAAGTTCCGTAGGCTAGGCCCCTCCGTAATGCAGGCCATGTGGCACTCCACCCCACCTCAGTAGAGTGGCAACTACAGGTATTAATGCCCCTGTGGCATCTATGTGTGCAGATGTCCACCATAGCCATGTAGGCCAGATCCCAGGAATTGCATCTGTAGAGGCCAAGAGCACAGCGTAGTGCAGGGGGCTCCTGTGTCTGTATTGTCCGCCAACGGTAGCGGTAAGCCATGCACTCAACCTGTCTTTCTTCTGTGGCCCCCCCCTTTTTCTGCTCTCCCTGTTCTTTTGTGCATCAGCATCATCCGGCGGAGGTACAGTGGCACCGGAGCACGAGGGAGCTGCATCCCACATGGCCATGGAGGGCCACACCACGGACTCTGAATACACCAGTGGGACGGAGGGCGAGGGGAGCTTCACGTCGGTCACTGGATCACCAAACAGCGACACAGACTCGTCCGCCGATGGGAGCTCCCTTGTGGTGGCGGCACCATCTGTGCCCCCCACTTCTACAGGTACAGCCGCCACCTCCCCTACCAGTACCACCCTCCCAGCAGCCCCTCAGCGGTCGCCCCGTGCCCACTCACCCAGGAGGGTGGGCATCACCTTCGCCCCAGGCACCTCAGCCCCTGCCCCTGTCACCCCTGCTGCCCTCAGTGAGGAGGCAATTGACCTCCTCAGGTCCCTCACTGTTGGGCAGTCTACCATTGTGAATGCCATCCAGGGTGTAGAAAGAGAGTTGCAACATGGTAATACATTCCTGGAGGGCATTCATTCTGGTCAGGCTGCCCTTCATCGAACCTGCAATCTCTGGCCTCAGCACTGATGGCAGTCATTGTCCCTGTGTCAAGCCTCCCCCCTCCAACTTCCTCCACCCAGACCCAATCCCCTGTACACCAGCCTATCCCAAGCACACCATCAGACAAGCATGCATACAACTCAACACACACAAGTAGCTCAGGCAAACATAAGCACCACACAACCCACAGGCACTCATGCAAGCATCACCCACATACAGACACAGCAACATCCACTGCCTCCACTGTGTCCCCCTCCTCGTCGTCTCCCTCCTCCCTCCCAGTGTCATCTACACTTGCACCTGCATGCACTACATCTACAGGCACTAGGACTCGCACCAGAACACCCAGAACCACACCCTGCTCACCTGCACTCACCACCCCCACTACCATTTACACGTCCCCTGTGTCCACTCCCAGTGTGTCTGTGACGCCCCCTCCCAAAGTACATAAACGCGGGCACCCACACACCCAACATCCATCAACCTCACGACAGCCTCCAGTACCTGCACCTGCACCCAAATCACCTAAAGTTACACCTCCTACAACCACCTCCTCTTCCTCCACTCCCAGACCCCCTCCAGCTACCCATCCCAGTCTTCGTCAGCAACTCTTCCTCAGCAACGTTGACCTCTTTGCCCCCGCCCCCACCCCTCCAATTTATAGGTCCCGTAGTAGCACCTCAGCCAAAAAAAGTCCTGTACCAGTGGTGTGTGTTAAAGGTGTGTGGAATGCACCGGCCACCAGGGCAGCCAGTGTGACACGGAGCCAAAGCACTGCCATTCCACCCCCTGTAAAGCACCTCAAGTTGGAAAGTGGCCGACGGGAGAGGGTGAAGACTCCTGCCGGCAAAACTGCTCACAAGGGTCCCAGGGGGATTGTAGAGTCAGCTGTGACTCCTCCAAAGGTGGTGAAGGGCCAGAAGAAGTCTGCACAGTCTGGGAAGAGCAGCACGGCGGAGAAGGGCGCCATCCTCCCCGGCGGCCGGGATGCCACCGCCAGCACTGTCGTCACTGGTCCTGAGACCACCGTCAGAGTCAGTGCCCAGGAGGGCAGCACAATCATCACTGGTCCTGAGACCACCGCCTGAGTAATTGCCCAGGAGGGCAGCACAATCGTCACTGGTCCTGAGATCACCGCCAGAGTCATTGCCCAGGAGGGCAGCACAATCGTCACTGGTCCTGAGACCACCGCCAGAGTCAGTACCCAGGAGGGCAGCACAATCGTCACTGGTCCTGAGACCACCGCCAGAGTCAGTCCCCAGGAGGGCAGCATAATCGTCACTGGTCCTGAGACCACCGCCAGAGTCAGTCCCCAGGAGGGCAGCACAATCGTCACTGGTCCTGAGACCACCGCGAGAGTCATTGCCCAGGAGGGCAGCACAATCGTCACTGGTCAGGAGACAACCGCCAGAGTCAGTGCCCAGGAGGGCAGCACAATCGTCACTGGTCCTGAGACCACCGCCAGAGTCATTGCCCAGGAGGGCAGCAGAATCGTCACTGGTCCGAAGGCCACCGCCAGAGTCATTGCCCAGGAGGGCAGCACAATCGTCACTGGTCCTGAGACCACCGCCAGAGTCAGTGCCCAGGAGGACCCCGGCAGCCACAGCCCGCTGGGCAATGAAGGACCGTCATGCCACACACCAATGCACAGGTCAGAGACCGTCATGGCAAGCACCGCTCAACAGGTCGGAGACCGCCATGGCAAAGCACCGCTGAACAGGGAAAACACCGCCATGGTGAAGACCGCTGAACAGGGCAAAGCACCGCTCAACGGGTCAGAGACCGCCATGGCAAAGCACAGCTGAACAGGGAAAACACTGCCATGGTGAAGACCGCTGAACAGGGCAAAGCACCGCTGAACAGGGCAAAGCACCGCTCAACAGGACAGAGACCGCCATGGCAAAGCACCGCTGAACAGGGAAAACACCGCCATGGTGAAGACCGCTGAACAGGGCAAAGCACCGCTCAACAGGGCAAAGCACCGCTGAACAGGGCAAAGACTGACATGCCAAAGCACCGCTGAACAGGGAAATCACCGCCATGGTGAAGACCGCTGAACAGGGCAAAGCACCGCTCAACAGGGCAAAGACCGACATGCCAAAGCACCGCTGAACAGGGAAAACACCGCCATGGTGAAGACCGCTGAACAGGGCAAAGCACCGCTCAACAGGGCAAAGACCGACATGCCAAAAGCACCGCTGGATAGGGAAAAAACCGCCACATCAAGCATCGTTATCCCATGTGCAGGTGGGACAGTGATGGAACAGGAACGGTCACGGGGAGCCTGATGCAGTCTGGGCACCAGTCCCCCTCCAGAACCAGTGGAGACTGTTATCCACTTGAGAGACTGTGGCTTTGCACTCCCCAGAATGGTACAGTGGGCAAGCCACCCACTGTAGAGACTTGAGAGACTGTGGCTTTGCACTCCCCAGGATGGTACAGTGGGCAAGCCACCCACTGTAGAGACTTGAGAGACTGTGGCTTTGCACTCCCCAGGATGGCACAGTGGGCAAGCCACCCACTGTAGAGACTTGAGAGACTGTGGATTTGCACTCCCCAGGATGCTACAGTGGGCAAGCCACCCACTGTAGAGGCTTGAGAGACTGTGGCTTTGCACTCCCCAGGATGGTCCAGTGGGCAAGCCACCCACTGTAGAGACTTGTGAGACTGTGGCTTTGCACTCCCCAGGATACATCAATGGGCATGGAGCCCCGTCGTGGATCTGGCGTGGTGCTGTAATCCGGCTGAGGTGCCCCCCCTTCCTTTCCCCCTGAGGTGCCTGTTGTATTTCTAACTGATGCCCCTGCAGTGTTCTCTCCGTTTGTGGACAGGTATCTAGTGTGGGCCTCGCCTATGCATTTTGGGCCCAGTGGTGCACGGACATTGCTATGTGCATACCTGCACTACTTCTCGTAATGTATAAAATCTGGAATGTGTATATATATCTGTATATATTTGGTAACTGTATTTTGATACATTACAATGTTTGAACTGATTTCCTTTTGTTTTTGCATTCTTCCGGGGGGTTGTGGGTTGTTACTGTGATGTTTGGAAATGCATTGGTGTGTGTGTTGTAATGTGTGAGGGTGGGGGTGGGGGTGTTGCGTGTGTGTCCCCCTGACTTTTGCCTCCCCCACCCTATGTCGTAGGTGCAGTACTCACCGTTGTCTTCGGCGCCGCCGTTGCTGGTGTTCGTAGACGAGCAGGAACACAAGGGCAGGGGGTATTTGTAGTTCCGACTCCATGGTGTCCTCCTTCCTCATGGAGTGTGTCAAGGTGAGCGTTTTTACATTGCAAAAGCTGTTTACGCCGTGTTTTTATTCACAGTGAATCCGCCCCGGAAAAGGTGGCGGATTGGCGGGTTGTGATACTGTGGGAGGTACATTGTCTTCCGCCTGTCTGTTGGCAGTAACCGCTGGGCTGCTTGTCTGTACCGCCGTGACGGGCAGAGTGTTAAAGTGGCTGTCTATGTTGGCGGTTTCCGCCGCGGTCATAATTCCCTTTTTTTGTCCCACGGCCTGTTTGCGGTATTACCGCACCTTTAACACCGTCCGCCAGGGTTGTAATGACCACCTTAGTGTTCCTGCTATACCTCCAGAGAAGGGGTTGGGCAGGGCTAAAGGTGGGCTGCTACTGCTTTTAAACAAGAACTTGCAGTGTGACTATAAGCTCCTGGAAATTGATTCTGTTGATGTAAAAGTTATGTGCATCACGTTCAAAGGGGTTTATCAATTGTTATTGTTAATGCTTACATACGATCGGTTTCACGCAGTTCTGAGTCCCACACTCTGGCTATTTTGTCTGAATTTGTAGAAAGCCTCCACCCTTTGACTATTTTAATCATAGCTGGTGATTTAAAATGTACATTTGAACCCTCTACCCTTTTTAGAGGCCTAACTGATGAAGAAGATGAGCTGTGGGGGATCCCACAGTGATCTGCCTCTCGGCCCTGGAAACGCTCTTGTGTGGCCATGCAACTAGCTACACTATGTTTAAAACATGGCCTCAGGGCTTGTAATGGTAGAACACCATCTGATTTGAACATTGCACCAACGTTCAAAAGGGGTATGTCCATAAGTACTATTGATTACTTTTTGGCTGATGTTAGGCTGTGGCCTTACCTGGAAGATATGAAAGTAGAAGTGAGATGCGATAGTGATCACTTCCCCCTGCTTCTTACCTTGTCTGGGGAAATGTTTAGGAGAACACTAAATAATCATGCCACAATGGTTCCACCACCATCCTGGAACAATAATTTTACCAAGGTTACCTGGCCAAAAGTGATGTCCAGCCCATATTTGATTAGAGCAATATATCAAACCTTTTTAGACAATTTGGCTGAGTATGAAGACCAGGCTGTGGAAAACATTCCGATTCTTAAAATACATGACAGCCTGGCTATCCAGCAACAGAGTTTTTTCTATAAAGTGGGCCAGCCAATGCCCTGCGAAGGGAAATTGGCTTGCAAGGGATGGTTTGATGAGAGGTGCTCCAGGGCAAAGTCTGGGCTAAAAGCAGCAGTAATGTCTGATTCTCAGGAGGAGATCAAACAAGCCAGGTGTACATACAAAGGAACCCTGTCTAATGCGAAAAAGCAGTGGGAGGATTTCCTGTGGCAGGAACTACTAGATGCCTCTAGAGAGAAGAACAACAAGCATTTCTGGGAACTTTGTCTAAAACAGAAAATGGAGGCAGGAATTGTCCTAGCAACCATATACAACCTGAAAGCTGAGTAAAGCATTTTTCTAGTCTTTATGCCCTACCAGAGGGCCTAACGGACACTAATGTAGTCCATCCTCCACCAACGCCATTGGATTTGAACCCTAACCCGCCCCCCCCTAGAGGGGGTTCAGTGTGCCTTCAAGGGTCATCTTATTTTTACAATAGAAGAAACCCTTGAGGCCATAAATAGTTTGAAACCCGGCAAGAACCCGAACCGGATAAACTTGCTGGAGATCTCTATAGATCGGAACCAAACATTTGGTCCTGGTACATTAAGGCTATCTCAAACAGTATTGCTGCAGCAGGACAAATCCCAGGCACATGGAAGGGGGCTGAAATCATACCAATTTATAAAAAAGGAAATGCTAATATTCCAGCTAACTATAGACCAATTAGCCTTATAGATAACTTACAAAAGATTCTTGCCAAACAAATTCTACAGAGGCTGGGAGAGGACCATCAAATTCTCTCCTCACCACAGGCAGGATTCCGTGCAAAAACCAGCACGGTAGACCAGGTCTTCAGGTTGGCCATATTGTACTTATCGCTAAGCAGCGTTTATATGCAGTATTTATAGATCTGTGATCCGCTTTTGAACTGGTCCCAAGAGCTAAATTATGGGAAGTGCTGGGTGGACTGGGAGTTCCAGAGGATTTACTACTCTTGCTAAAACGATTACACAAAAATACCTGTGCCCAAGTGAGGTGGGGCGAACAAGGCGAACTGACTGAACAGATCCCAATTAGAAGGGGAGTTCGCCAAGGTTGCGTGCTAGCCCCCTTATTATTTACTTTATTTATTAATGAAGTGGTAAAGGCTGTGACCACTTGTCAGAATGATGCCCCTTCTTTGAATGCACAAAAAATTCCCATTCTCCTCTTCGCAGATGACTCACTCCTCATTTCAAAGACACCAATGGGGCTGCAAATCCTTGTCGACCGATTTAATCTATTCTGTAGCGATCATGGGTTGGAGGTCAACATTAACAAAACTAAATTAATGGTGCTTTCCAAAGGTCCTAGCAAAAGATTTTCTATCTATATTGATGGAGTTCCCCTGAAGGAAATTAGCTCCATAGACTACTGTGGAGTCAGGCTAACTAGTAAACTAAAATGGGAAGCGCAGATCACAAAGAGTGCAGGGTTGCTACAACATAGAGCTTCATCTATACTGCGCTTTTATCAAAGTTCCTTTACAAAAGTTGTAACCCCAGCAATCAAAATCTATATAGCCAAGGCGCAAGGAGCAGCCTTGTATGGAGCGAAAGAATGGGGATTTTCCAATTGCAACAAGATATCAGTGGGGGAAAATAATTTCGCAAGGGCTTTGATTATTTTCTGACCTGGGTTTAAGTCGAGTAGCAGATTTAGGGCCAGATGTAGCAAGGCATTAGCGCCTCGCAAACGGCGAAAAACGCAGTTTGCGAGGCACTGATGCCCGCACGCGATGCAGAAACCGACTCGCAAAATGTGTTTCCGACACGCAAATAGGAAGGGGTGTTCCCTTCCTATTTGCGACTCGCACTGCGATGTAAGTTGATTTGCGACCGCTTGCTTTGCATCCACTTGAAGTGGATGGTAACTCATCACAAAATTATTTTTTCAGAGCAGGCAGTGGTCCTTTAAGGAAAACGGGCTGCAGATAGAAAAAAAAACTGCTTTATTTAAAAGCAGTCACGGACATGGTGGTCTGCTGTCTCCAGCAGGCCACCATCCCTGTGAGTGCCTAGACTCGCTATGGGGTCGCAAACTGCGACCCACCTCATGAATAATTATGAGGTGGGTCTTTGCGACCCCATAGCGAGTCGCAGAAGGTGTCTGAGACACCTTTCTGCATAGCAATTTGCAACTCGCAATTTGCTTTCTACCTACATCTGGTCCTTAGTTATTTTAAGACCTCTTCTTCACTGGATCAGGATATGGACTACTCCTCCATTAGATATATACAAGACTTCATTACTCGATTTATTAAAATGCCAAAATGTCAATACCCTTCCCTGGATTCGACACGTATCTCACTGGTTTCACCTGTTGGGACTGGGTGATTACTGGGAAAATCCCCATAACCTAGAGAGACGCCACAAAAATGTTTTAAAGTCAACCTACTGGTCTTATGTCAGGGATAACCATATAACCTGCAAAGCACATGGTCGTTTAACAAATTTTTTTATTGATTTTAAATGGTTTCCAAAGATTGAACCCTATCTGGACATCATACCGGATTCGCAGGGTAAACGTTTATACGCAAGGTTTCGGTTTGGTTCTCTGCCCCTGATGTCATTGATCTATAGCTGGGGGCAGATTAGTCTCCCTGACATATCCCTGCTTGTGGTGGTACTTCTGAAAACGTCGAACATTTCATGTTCTTCTGCCCAGCATATGTGATTCCACGATCAAAATGAATCCGCAATACTTGTAGGGTCATGGGATTTAAAAACTGCTCCTCGGCCACACATGTTTTAAAAAGTAATAATTCAGTTGATGTAACTCTTGCAGTAAGCAGGTATCTAGTGGCAGCATGGCGCATATGTTACCGTTTCCCAAAAATAATACAAGGTCCCATACAACCGATCTAGTTAAGCTTTTAGCGTTTTATGTGTAAATTTGATCTTATCAGATGTTTTAATGATTTCATACTAATTTATAGATGTTATAGATGTTGTATTTAAAAGTGATTATTCATTTTATTCACTATTTATTGTTTTTGTTGCTTTTATGGTCAACGAATAAAGCTGATGATGATGATGATGATGAGAGATAGTGTGCACAGAGTCCAAGGGTTCCCCTTAGAGGTTGATAGTGGCAAAGTTAGATAATACTATAAAGAAAAGACTACAACAAATTGAGAACTCTGCTGCCAGACTGCTATAAGTAAAGCTACAAGTCCATATCTCTCCTGCCCTGAGGGCCCTACATTGGTTACTGGTTGCCAGAAGATCAACCGTCAAGCTGCTTTGTATCACCCACAATGGAATACATGGAACTGCTTTCCATCAGGAATAAAGTCACCAAATACATACAACAAAGGAACTTCCATTCCAGATTTACACCTCATGTCAAAACCTCACCAAACAAAAAAAAAACATAGGTGGTACATCTTTCTCTGTTCAAGTAGCCAGACTATGGAATTAATTACTTCCAAACATAAGATCCATGGATAACTATCTTATCGTCAAAGGACTACTCGAGAGCTGTCTCTTTCCTACATAACCACTATACTCAAACACTGAAGTACAGCATATGCCTGTGTATATAAACATTTATAATTTATCATAAATATGTATGCAAATATGTGTATTTCTTTGTACAAATACAGATACTATGGTTTTCAAAATGTATAGATGGAGTGTTTTCTCTATTCTATTTGCTGTTCATGGTGCTTTGATTAATGGAATTAAAACTTTTGTTCACACTGCTGAAGTGTGCGTTACCTCTTTGAATTAGGAAGTGTTGTCCGATACTCCCGGGCTGCCCAGCCCATAGTGCACCATTGCCATTAGGGCAAGAGGCCCTTTGGGAGCAGCTGGGGGCTCACTTGTGTGTGGACAAGGCTAAACCACTTTGAAGAGCTATAATGATGGATGGTGAAACCATGCCAAGGGTTACGTTTGCTCATTCCAGGTTGGCTCGGATTGTATTTTACCAATTCAGAGCTGTAATTCTGTGCCTGGAGTGGGGACAACCTTTTGTCATTTACAGCTCAGCATGGAAGACACTGTGCTAATCCTATGCCTAAAGACTTTGCTGTATGAATGTCAAAAAACGTTGTCCCTTTCAAGCTCGGCATGGATGAAACTGTGCTAATCTTATGTTTAAAAACTTTGGTAGAAAAGCAGACATTTAAGGTGAGCAAATTTAGCGGGTCACTGTAGGGTGCTCTATACTGAAACTACTCTCCACCTAAACTTGGAAACTATCCAGAGTTCTCTCATTACTTCTTCAGATAAAAAGGCTGCTCCAAACGGGCAGGAACATTTTTTCTGCTCCTGCCGGCTGGCAGTGGACTTAGTGTTTGCTCTCACTTGGCAAGAGCTTTAAAACTGCTCCCGCCAAGTGACAGCAAACATGTTATGTCCCAGGGGTAGGTACCCTATAACATACCAGGAGTCAAGCCCTAGGGGAGGAGGTCTGCAGGGTCATTATTGGCTCTGGGAGGGAGGCCACTTTTCCTCCTCCCTTTGGATTGCACGGCCGGCAGACGGGGCTGCGGTCCCCGAGGCTGAAAGCACCCTGGGTGGGGGCTGCCGCACTATCCCCTTCCTGTATTCAATTATGGCTGGGCCCAGGTAATGGGGTCCCTGGGACTGAAATAAGCCCAGGACGGGGGCACGTGTGCCCCTCGCCCCCATTTATTTTCCATAAGTGTGGTAGCTTACACTTGTTTTTTTGTATTTTACAGTGATAGCCATACAGTTTTACAAAGGCCGGGTCCCTGTGGGCCACCCCACCAGGCCTAGGGGGTCAGGGTATTTATACCCCGCTCCTTGTCTTTTTTTAATGTTTATTCTTTGGATTCAGCTGAGTTCGAGTTCCAAGGTGGCTGCCAGTAATTCCTGGTTGAAGTGTTGGTAGCCAATCAGATCTCATCAGGAGATCTGTCAGATTCGCAGGCGCTTCACATCCCTAGATACCTAACTTTATTTTTTCTTTAATAAATTCAAAGCTACTTAATAGAATGCACATTTTTTTTTAAACACTATTTCTGGACCAAGATCTAGCTTTCTGCCAAATTTGATGTAATTATGATCAGCAGTTCAAGCTGTAGTCATGTTCAAAATCCCTATGTGAAATTTCATTGGGAAACACATTTTGGGATCCCCCTTTGTCTCACCCCCGCTTGATGAATCATCTGAAAACTTTCAAGACAGCAGCTGAAGTGAGTCACAAACAAGTTTTGAAAATTTCGTGAAGATTCATCAAACACTGTCAAAGTTATCCGCAAAACAAAAAATGCTTCGTCTATGAAAACTAGGTCCTAACCATAACCACCTTCTTGTGACATATGTATATTTATATATATATATATATATATTACTTTATACTTAACATGTATATAGGTCACTGCATAGATTTCATATGTTATTTGATTAGGTGCTTATGGGTCTCTGTTTCACAATATGTAAATATCATCTTATCTATTTCATCTACAGGTGTTTTACTATTGGAATAATGAGGAAAATATAACATGAAAATAAAATATATTAAAACACTGAATAAAAGTACCGAAATAAATTACCTTCAATTACAGCAACATTTGAAATACAGTGTTTATACAATATAACTTTATATTTCAATAAAATATCTTCCTTATACATGTATACCCTTTCTATGTAGTTATGTATGTATATTTTGTAAGGACATGCCTTCCTTGGCATGGTTACCCCCTGACGTTTTGCCTTTTGTTGATGCCAGTTATGACTGAAAGTGTGCTGGGGGCCTGCTAACCAGGCCCCAGCACCAGTGTTCTTTCATTAAACTGTACCTTTGTTCCCACAATTAGCACAACCCTACTACCAAGGGCCCTGTGGCCAGGGAAGGTCTCTAAGGGCTGCAGCATGTATTATGCCACCCTGGGGTCCCCTCACTCAGCAATGCACACTGCCTCACAGCTTGTGTGTGCTGGTGGGGAGAAAATGACTAAGTCGACAAAGCACTTCCCTCAGGGTGCCACGCCCACCTCTCACTGCCTGTGGCATAGGTAAGTCACCCCTCTAGCAGGCCTTATAGCCCTAAGGCAGGGTGCACTATACCACAGGTGAGGGCATAGTTGCATGAGCACCATGCCCCTACAGTGCCTAAGCAAAACCTTAGACATTATAAGTGCAGGGTAGCCATAAGGAGCATATGGTCTGGGAGTCTCTCAATTACGATCTCCATAATGGCTACACTGAAATCTGGGAAGTTTAGTATCAAACTTCTCAGCACAGTAAATGCACACTGATGCCAGTGTGGGATTTATTGTAAAATACACCCAGAGATCATCTTAGAGCTGCCCCCTGAATCCTAGTGTGGGGCTGACCAGTTTCCTCCAGCCTGCCACAACCAGACGAGTTTCTGGCCACATGGGGTGAGTGCCTTAGTCACTCTGTAGCCAGGAACAAAGCCTGTACTGGGTGGAGGTGCTTCTTACCTCCCCCTGCAGGAACTGTAACACCTGGTGGTGAGCTTTCTAAGGCTCATGCCTTTTGTTACAGCACCCCAGGGCATCCCAGCTAGTGGAGATGCCCACCCTCCGGCCACTGCCCCCACTTTTGGAGCAAGGCCGGAGGAGATAATGAGAAAAAAGAGGAGGAGTCACCTACCAGTCAGGACAGCCCCTAAGGTGCCCTGAGCTGAGGTGACCCCTGCCTTTAGAATTCCTCCATCTTTAGTTTGGAGGATTCCCCGAATATGAATAGGGAAATGGCCCCCTCCCCTCAGGGAGGAGGCACAAAGAGGGTGTAGCCACCCTCATGGACAGTAGCCATTGGCTACTGCCCCCCAGACCTAAACACACCCCTGAACCCAGGAAATCAGGTTCCTTCAACCTACAACAAGAAAAAGGACTGTTGACCTGAAAGCCCCGCAGAGACGACGGAGACGACAATTGACTTGGCCCCAGCCCTTCCGGCCTGTCTCCAGACTCAAAGAACCTGCACAGGGACGCATCCGATAGAGACAGCGACCTCAGAGGACTCAGAAGACTGACCTGAACCCAAAGGACCAAGAAACTCCCAAGAACAGCGGCACTGTTCAAAACCCGCAACAACTTTGCAACAAAGAAGCAACTTTAAAAGAATTCTCTCTTCCCACAGGAAGCATAAGACTTCACACTCTGCACCCGACGCCCCAGGCTTGAGTTCAGGAGAACCAACACTGCAGAGAGGACTCCCAGGTGACTCCAACGATGTGGACACCCTGAGTCGACCCCCCTGCACCCTCACAGCTACGCCTGCAGAGAGGATCCAGAGGCTCCAACTGACCGCGACTGACTGGTAACAAAGGAACGGACGCCTGGACCAAGCACTGCACCCGCAGCCCCCGGACTGAGAGGAACTACCTAGCAGTGCAGGAGTGACCAGCAGGTGGCCCTCTTCCTAGCCCAGTCAGTGGCTGGCCCGAGAAGCCCCCCTGTGCCCAGCCTGCATCGCCTAAGTGACCGCCGGGTCCCTCCAATGCTTTCAACAGCAAACCAGACACCTACTTTGCCTACTGCACCCGGCCGCCCCTGTGGCACTGAGGGTGTGTTTTGTGGGCTTCTGCCTGTCCCCCCCAGTGCTCTACAAACCCCCACTGGTCTGCTCCCTGAGGACGCAGGTACTTACCTGTAATCAAACTAGGACTGGAGCACCCCTGTTCTTCATAGGCGCCTATGTGTTTTGGGCCCTCCTTTGACCTCTGCACCTGACTGGCCCTGTGTTGCTGGTACTGTGGCTTTGGGGTTGCCTTGAGCCCCCAACGGTCGGCTGCCTATGCCCAGTAGACTGACTGTGTAAGTGCCTTACTCACCTGAGAAACTTAACCAAACTTACCTCCCCCAGGAACTGTTGATTTTTGCAGTGTCCACTTTTAAAATAGCTTATTGCCATTTTAACCAAGACTGTGTGTACTACTGTTTTAAATTAAAGTTCTATACTTACCTGTGTGAAGTACTTTGCATTTTATGTACTTACCTCAAATCTTGAATCTTGTGGTTCTAAAAATAAATTAAGAAAATATATTTTTCTATATAAAAACTATTGGCCTGTGGCTGTCTTTGAGTGTGTGTTCCTCATTTATTGCCTGTGTGTGCACAACAAATGCTTAACACTACCCTCTGATAAGCCTACTGCTCGACCACCCTACCACAAAATAGGGCAGCAGAGTTCTCAATTTGTTGTAGTCTTTTCATAATTGATAAAGGTGATCCACGGTAGAGGCCTTTGAAGCAATCCAGTTTGGACAATACAAGAGAGAAAGTAGCCAGGACCTTGTGTGGAAATCCCAGGTGGGGTGAGACACATCGCAGAGTTTTCACAGTAATGATCTTGATCTTGCTAATTTGTCTTCTTGGGTATTTGTTGATAGTTTGGAGTCCCTAGAATTTCCATGCTTTCTCACTTCCTTAGTCATTGGAGTAGGTGGTCCTAGAACATCAGGCCAGGCACGGACTGGGTCGTTGTTTGTCCAATCGCCACATGGGAGTATTTTAGTTTTGGAAGCATTTAGGGCCATATTTATACTTTTTGACGCAAAACTGCGCTGATGCAGTTTTGCGTCAATAATTTTACCGCCAGCTAACGCCATTTCTTTGCGCCATGCGGGTGTCAAATTTATACTTTGACGCATGGCGGCGCAAACAAGAGGTGTGTCATTTTTTTTAACTCAAACCAATGCATCACGTCATAAAGGAAAATGCCATTAATGCGGCGAAAATGACTGTGAGCCGGTTTACGACTTCGCAAACCGGATACGCGCCTTTTTTTATGCAATTGCATCAAAGTGTCGCAAACACAGCAAAATGTGCTGAGGAGAGCCAAAATGGATCGCAGCCATCATCCCGGATGAGATCGTCACAGAGATTAAAGGACACGACAGCGCAGACTACCAGGAGACAACACAGATGCAGGGTAAGTCGCATGGGGATTTAAAATGCACAACTGTTAACTGTAAGCAGGGGGTTGGACATACCTACTACACAATGCATGTAAGTCATGATATTCAGGGAGTGGCATGGGTAAAGGGGCATGGCACGGGGCTGTACAGAGGACACCAGGGGCACAAAACTACACTACACCAACAACCTTTGCATGGGGGAATGCTGCCATGCCAAGGATTTTGGAAAGGTAAAGCAAGGCCAGGAGGGTAGGGTAAAAAGTTAAACTGGCAGCCCATCACACGTCAGCCGGTATTCTCCCTACATTAACTAGGGCCCAATTAACAACCTCTGGCCATCTCTGCAAGTGGAATGTAACATTGAAAACAGTTGCCACTACCACCTCTGCTGTGTGTGCAGGTCAAGTAGCTAATGGCAGTAACGTCCCTATGGATCAAACACACCCAAATCAGAGGGTTCAGGATGACAACGTTATCAATCCCCTGAAATCAATACAAATGTTCCAATCCTGTCAAATGTGATTGTCCATAGTTGCTACAAACATCAGCCATTGTCATAAACATTAGGAGGTACACAGCACTAATGTCATACCGATGCTGCATATGTCAGGGTCCACCCTGTGCCTGGGTCACAATAGCTCCAATGACACCATGCAGCATCCCAAATGTCATACTGCTCAGACAACAGCATTGAGGGGGAGGACACATCTAACTGGTTACAGAAATTCACCCGCACAGTCAGAGGAGGAAATGGAACATTGATAGGACAATCAGTGCAATCCAATGTACCACACATTCCCCAACATCAGCAGTACATATTACCAATGCTGACATCCATATCGTGCGATACCAATGCTATACATAGTATATGCTAGATCTCAACAACGTATAGGTGGATGTGAAAGATCAGAGACTGGGGCAGTTCCAGATTGTTTATTGTGGTGCTAGTGCCATCAGAACACCCACAGCAAGTGAAAGGCCTCACCATGAGAACGGAAGTAGACGGAGGGTTGAGTAGGACAAGAAGGTAGCAATTCACAATTTTGCCAGAACCAACATCTAGAGGATGTGATGCTGACAAGTTCACAAACTGACCACAATACATGTGACATGCAGGTGGGGCATAGGCCTGGGAGAATGCTAATATTAAAGACAGGAACAATAAACAGGAACCAAGATCACAATGTGAAAATAATCGGAAGGCAGACATGTCACATTACAAATGCCACAACACAGACACACTAATTGCACCATATCTCATTGCAGAGGACGATGGCTCTCCTGCAGATATGCCTGTCCAGGACTACCCTGATGACATGGATGACGAGCTGGCAAGCATCAGCCAGCAGACCCTCCAAGATGTCCTTGGAACCCTCCAGACCCGACCTTCGGTCACAAGGAGGAGCACAGAACTAGCAGCCATCACAGAGGACCCACCCACCACCCCAATTGTACGACCTGCCAGCTCCAACACAGCTGAGGACTCTGACGACCCTGGCACCAGCTTTGAGCGAACTGTAGTTGGAGTACAGCGGGAGCTGGCCAAGGAGGTGTGGGTAGGGATGCAAACTATGGCAGCCAGCCTCGAGGGGATGCGTTTGTGCATGATGTCAACTGAAGAACAGGCAGCAGCTATGCAAGGGCGAGCAACAATCTTGCAGGAACTTGGAAAAAGGTTGTAGGAAATCAGCACACCTGTAATAGAGTTGACCCAACACCTACAACAAAAATCCTGTCAACGCGTGCACAAATGCAATATTGAACCCCTCTAGGCCGATGTGGCTGTCTGCCACCGTGATGTGGCTGCTATTCTTAAGAACCAGCAGCTCCTCCTTACTGCAGTACTGCCCTTAAGAGGCCCACAGTTGGCCGCTACGGGGATGTCTGACTCCACGTCTTCAAACACTGAGTTGTGTGTTGTCCCTTCACAACCACCACCACCAAGGGCAGAGGAGACAACACACACATCAGAAGAGAAAGACGTGGAACAGATCACCTTCACCCGTAAGAGTACCCGGTAGCACTAGTCCCTGCCACATGGCCACCTATTACCAAGGTCCTGTGCTTTGTAACATGCCAGTCTTGCAATAACTGTACTCAAGCACTGTTCTTCAGCCCACTGTTCATCTTGTCACCCTGCCCTGTGATTGTTTCTCACTACCTCATTGGCAAATCCTGTCCCTCTGCACTGTCTGACACTTCACCCCAGCATGTCCAATGACATGTCCTTTTGCACTTGTGTAAGATCACAATGGAAGATGTGACACTAATGGACTCACAATCATGGACAATGTGCATATAGCACTTCAACACTTTAAAATAAATAGCACTTACACAACAACTTTTTCTCTGTGTAATGTGACACATCACCGTGATGGCCATAGTGATGTTTACCTCAGGTCAATGATTATTGATTGTCAATACACCTGACCTGAACGAATGTTGGCTGATAACTATGCACAGTGGTCTGGATTGTACCATCATCTGCCCTTCCTGAGGGTTATTTCAGAGGAAAATAGAAACTATACACCATAATGCTGTGTTGGACAGAATAACGCTTCTTCAAGGGATGTCTAAGCCAGAAAATAGTGCCTTCAATTTTTTCTGCAAGCCAAAACTTACTTATGTGACATTTGCCCCAATTTTTACCTAATACACACCATACAGCATGAATGGTTGTGTATGAGTTTCCATACAAATAAGTCACCGGGCTGAACATTGTAACAAATGATAGGTGTGAGTTATGTATACCATTCTACATGAGAGCATTCTACCACTCACCTTATAAGGATTCGCTTGGACATCAGGCTGCAGGCAGACTCAACAGAGTGTCCTCAATACCAAATCTGGTAGCAAAGTATGTGACATTGAAAACATTCACCACAAATTAACCACACTTTGGGATCCATAGTAACCATGAGTGGTGGGTGCAATGCATGGCCAAATCTTAGTAGCTTTGGTGTAGCTGGCAATGTAACAGCTCAGTTGGGATTTGGTTGCAGCATGGGACACAAAAGCTGATACAAAAGAGACACTGTTCACTCATGCCAAGGCCCTGACCTACAAGCATTTGACACATACTGTAATGGGTTACCTAGATATTTATTAAACAGTAAAAACAGAAGCTAAAACCAGGGGAAACACCTTACCTAACCTAAACTACTCTAACTACACATTACCCACAACTGTCCCTAACTAATCTAAGCTAATCTTACTTATCACATTTAACTAAACACTCTAAACATCAACTCCCCCACCCCCCTTATATGACGGTACACATGGACAACATATACTAACCTAAACACATACTATCTTATACTAAACAAAGATATATATATATATATATATATATATTTTTTTTAATATTATATATTGTTTATTTTTTTAACACCTACACCCCAACATCGTCCAACACACACATAATAAAAAAACTGTTTTAAAAAGTATGATACCCCCACCAACTACTACTAACTAAACTAACAGCCTATACTAACCTAACACTAAGCCCCCTAAACCCACTAATTTAAAGAACCAGGAAAGAGAAGGGAGGGGAGGGAATCATGGCTGAGTATAAGGTCTACAAGTTGGCCCTCCCCAGGGTCTTTTTGATGGCACGCACCCTCCAATTCACTTGTGCCACCCCCTGCTGCAGCCTGGTCATTTTCCGCAACACACGGTCCAAGTTCCGTTGCATCTGGTGAAAAGCTGCAGGGTCTATGACTGCAGCAGGGGTGGTCTGGGTGCCAGTGGAGGAAGTATGGGACCTTGTCGGTGCCATGTCTGTAGGAGGAGGTGCAGGTGGTGCTGTGACAGGTCCTGGAGCTGTGGATGTTGATGGTCCAGCAAAGGTGCCTGCTTATGTTGGAGCCAACTGGGTGGTAGTGGTGGTGCTGGTGGTGGTGGCTGTGGTGGACATGGAAGGGCCCCTTGGGCAAATGCCCTCCATGGTCCGGAGGCTCTTTCATGGCGATAACGCCTTGCCATGTTGCGGAACCCAGACTCCACATCCAAAATGTGGCGGTAACGCATCGCCCTGCGCTGAAACTCTCGGATCTGGATGGGAGTCATATTGGCAGCTGTTAAGACAAATAGAAAACCAAACATTAGGTACTTCATTGTGTGAAATGTCTCCAGAAGTAAACCAGACAATACACCTAATGTACCTGAAACAGCCCATATCATCATACAGATCACTGATCGTCCCTGAGGCAGTACATGCCAAACCAGCCTACACATGACCTATCATCAAACAGCACAGCAAAACCCTAAAAGATGGGTAACAACTGGATTGACTTTGGTATCATTGTTCCGCCATTTGTCAGGTAAAAATCATGCTGCAAATCCTCCACCACTGACAGGCCAACAAATTACTATGTTCTTGTTGACAATCTAATCTAGGGCCACAAGATCTGCGAGTTGTAAATGGAATTGCCAGGATAGAATGCAGTTGCTAATCATGAGTGGGTATCCTAGGTTTGGACAAGTGATTTACAGATTTACATGTCTGTGTACTAAACTTGGATCATCAGTCCTAGGTACACTATTCACAACCCTACGCCTGTGCCTGGGGGGGGGTGGACAAGCATCAAATAATTTCAACCAACAAGTACACCCAGGAAGCTTTGGACAGCTGTACATGGGTTTGGCCAGCACACCACAGGTAAGGAGAAAATCCAACTAGCATGCACCCAAACCTTGGACAATCCCATCAACACTGATCTTTGGAAATGTAGACCATTGTCAACACCATTTCCTACCAGTAACCCATGACTTACAACAAGCAGATAGATGCAAGCACACCTCTGGCCATGAGCTGTATGCACACCTAGGACATTGTACTCAAGTGCCTCATACTTGTAGCACAACATGTGGAGCTACACGGTGTTAGGAAGTTAAACATACAAACATGTTCATTAGTGAATAGAGAAGCTGAAGTCTGTGGGTAAGACTTTGGTATCCCTATTCTGGGAGAATCAAGGTTTGACTTGCTGACTAAATCACTAATATGGTCCACTGCTACATTTTCTGATTTTAAGTTTTATCCTCATAACTCATCCCTATTCACATTGCTGTGCCTACAGGACTGACCTACCATCCCAAATTATGACAATACACTAATGATGGGCCAACTCAAAGATGGGGAAAAAATGATACTCCTCTCATGGAACAAAACCGATAATTGACCAGCGCTTCACACCTCACTATGTGTCCAACACAAAGGAGTCAATCACACATCATCAGCAAACACAAC
The DNA here is from genome assembly GCF_031143425.1 of Pleurodeles waltl. Classification (NCBI taxonomy): domain Eukaryota; kingdom Metazoa; phylum Chordata; class Amphibia; order Caudata; family Salamandridae; genus Pleurodeles; species Pleurodeles waltl. The sequence goes on from NC_090436.1 coordinate 875,064,629, forward strand.
ACAGAACAGCAATATCAACACTTACTGGAGATGTCTGGGTCCACTGGGTAGTGTATGGTGCAGGTCCACCTGTAAGGCATGGAAGGGAGAATTGTGCTCAATGTCTGTGCACTGTACAACTCTTCCAAATACAAATACTATGTGTAATATTAACTCAGAAAGTCAAGCCTCTCAGACATGTTGAAACTGCATCCTACATACCACTGCAAACATGTACAGACCCGGGGACTCAAGTGAGTGAGACACACATATCTGCACACATGCAGTGGCTCTAACTATCATGTGGTGGCAAAAATGCTCCTTCATTAGTTAGCAGACTAATTCATGTATTCCTCTCATCCAGTGTAGCCATGAGAGACATGCCAAGCCACTTTCTGGGAGGACTGCAATACCAGTCACTCAGACATTGTGACTAAGACCAATTTAAGACACACAGGTACAATGTACAGAGGGCCAGGGACAGATGTTAGCCCTCAATTTGTATCATTTTCTTCATTTGATGTGCCACAGCTATGGTAAGTTGCACACACTAAAGAGATATGAACCAGTGTGCATACCTTTTGCCATCTATCCCTAATTTAAATGTAGCACTACAAACTCCAAATATCAGTCTAAAATGTTACATGAGGTCAGCTATAACTTGTTACGTATGTGTCAGAATCCAGTTCAGACATGCATCACAAAACATTGAGGAACACTCTATTACCTGTAAAGATCTGGATTTAAAACATGTGTTTCCTGATACACTCACAGACGATGCATGAAACATATGTTAGAGCCACATTGGCAACATCAATTAACGTGAAGCCAGCACTAATTTACAGGCTCCTGTTGTGATTTGAAAGTTAGTCTAGCTGTTGCGTCAACAAATGACAGTAATGTGTAGGAAATACTTTACATCTCACAGGCAACTGTGGCCCATATTTATACATTTTTTGCACTGCGTTTGTACTGCTTTTTGACACAAAGGCGGCGCAAACTTACAAAATGCAATTGTATTTTGTAAGTTTGCGTGCTCTTGCTTCAAAACATGATGCAAATGCGGTGCTAATAACGTAGAAATATGGCCCTGTATGTTTAACTAGCATTCAACATTTTCAAAAACATTGCCTGCAGCATATGAACAAATCAGCTACTGTCACTACAGAGCATTTAAATGTGCACATTACTCTGATTTGTACTCACCAACAGGGCCACCAATCACAATACACAGGTGGTCCAGCAGGTCTTGCTCCCTGCCAACAAGGTCAGCCCAGCGGTGCTTCAGCTGGTGGTCATTGCACAGTGTGTGGTAGATTCTCTTGAGATGGTACAACACCTCTGCCCACCGGAGCCTCCTTGCCTCTGTGTGATAGCCCTGCATTACACGACCACCTGCCTCTGTCATTAAGGGTAGGAAGTGGCCCACCAGCCAAATAAAGCAACCCAGCTCCTCCTTTCCCATCCTGCCAAGGCGAGGCCTACCCAATAGGCTTGCACCAAAAAATGGGTATAAGTGGGTACAGAGGAGAATAGAGGGAAAGTAGGACAGGGAAATGCAAAATAACTAAGAACACAGCCCAACTATATCCAAACTAACACTACCCACAAACAGACTCCCAACACAACAAAGACAAATGTTGACACCACAAATGGCCAAAAAAACACTAACGCAGGATACCACAGACAGTTATGAAACACAAAAAGACAATTTAAAGACCACACTGGAGACAAATTCACAAGTCAAAACACAGCCACAGTCAGGAAATATCATAGACTGCAAAGTGAAAGTGAAAGTACACCCACTGTACTAATTCTGTAAACAGGATATCATATTATAACACTTCCTGCCTCAAATGTGGAACATTTTTATTGTTATGCGTCAAAATATTATGACGCTTACAGTCTGTGCGTCATTTTTTTTTATGCACATGCTTAGACATAACCCCGCATCCATATTTTGAAATATGTTTTATACTTAAACAATTTCCCGGGGTACAATGTGGGAATTAATCCTCAGGGCCAATGGATGTTTCATGGCACTGTGGGTCTTTTTTGACACGTATGCATCAACATTCCGTCTTTAACTGGGTTTGGGTAATTTCTCATTTGTAATAGTACAAGACAGTTGTGACAATACAGAGATAGGCTGATTGTACCCACATTGGGCATTACGGTGTATGGGCACATGTGACAGATCATACTACTGCGGACCATGATCTTCTACTTGTTGTACCGGATTTGCACTCTTCACTGACGCAATAGATGGCCAAACGTGTCGGATACAATTAGGTATTACCCAGTTTGGGCATGTTTTGCGCCAAGAGAGGATAGCAAGGCGACACAACTCAATACAGTAACTCAATGCCTATAGGTCAATGTGTGTGATTTGGCTACTACTATTGTTGTTGTCCCACTGTGTGACCATCACAAGATGCATTTTAGCAAATCTGCCTGTAAGCATGTGGAGTCAATGTGTCCAACCCTCAGATGCTATTCAGTGTGGAAATGAGAGAGGACATGTGTTAGTCATACACGTAGTAACTACTGCTGTGTGCACTTCCTAGGTTTTTTGGAACATAAGCACCACCAATGACAAAGCCTGCACAGGATAGATAGCATACGGTTGTTCATGGCAATGTTCCAAAACTTAGGCATCACATGTCCTGGAATGTTGGATACTACTTCCTAGGCACTTGTTTGTTTACCCACCATGAGTCAGGCATGGGATAATGCTATGTGGGTACCGTGTTTGTGACACTGAGTCCCAAATATAATACACAAATGTTATGTTATGCCACAGTTGGAGTCATATAAATGAGCCATGTCTCTCCTGTGGCAGTGGAGGACCAGCAGACCAAGCAGCATGTGTTCACATATTTCCAGTGGTAAAATGCACAGAGGTGTCTGGTTCATGTGTGTGGGCCAATGTTTAGCCTGTATCATTATTGGTGTCTATGTTTTCACAGTTACGTGCAGGTCTAGTCATGAGCCCGTGGAGCCATTTCCTACATCTACAAAGTATCCTTTGCAGATCAATTGAAGAAAAGCCAATGAGGAATTGCGAACACACATGGGGATAGTCCAGCTCTGTCGCTGCAAACGTGTTATGGGACTGACAACAGGGCAACCTTTGTGTGCTGACAAAGTTAATGTCTCGGGATTCTTATACCGGCAGGTGTCCTCACAACATTTGTACACAGGTTGGCCTCTGAAATTCCCACTGCATCTGGGAACATCAGTGCCTCTGTGCTGATTAATCTCACAGCTATTCACCACGCAAGCCCCATCAATATCTTGGGGACAATGTGAATCAGCATGTGGACTGTCAGGGTCCAAACATGTGTAGACATTTAATGCACATTATCTGACATTGTTTGTTTTGCTGGAGGCACCATACCCAATCCATGCATACAGCCATGGTACACTGTCACTATTTGTCACTCATGCATACATGAAACCCAAACAAGAGATAGGCCATGACTCGGCTATTTGAAGACAAGTTCACCCCCATGGTATGATAAATAAACTGATTATGCTATACAATGTATTTGAGTATGCATTGTAGACCCACCTGACACAATACCCCAGGAGGAAAGTGAGGGCTGGGAAAGCAACTATGATACAAATGTAGCCACAAGGAACCTTATGGGTAACGCAAACACAGGAACCAGTCAGGCTAACAGGATGCAGGGTCAATCAGGATCCAAAAATGTAACAAGGCAAATACACAGTGGTCAGACTGAGACTTGTCAAATCTGGAACAACACTTTGGAAACTGAAAACTGTGTTTCTCCTGTGTGTTGTAACGTAACACAATAACCCAAGGGCTGTGTTACACAGCTGATTTTTACGGCAATGCATAACAGTGTTATAGATAAAATGGCAGCTTCTATGCTGTTCCAGGCAGCTGCAAGGGCAGTGCATGTTCAAATGGCTGGTCTCCATGAGGGGTGCTCACAGGTGTGTGCAGCTTCAGTCTCTCACAAGTCCTGTAGGCGAGATTCAAGTTCCAAGGGCCAACAGTAGCTTTCACATGGGAAGCAATGTACAGATGATTACAGGTCCTACAGACTACAAGGCAGTGCATTATTTAACCTGACGTCCATGCAGACAGAAGTACAATGACTATGGCATACCATACTAAAGAGGGAGGCACACTGGATTCACATTGTGAGTCTGGGTGTGTGTAGAGGAGGGATTATCTGGGTACACATATGGAACCTTTGAAGAAGGGTGGGCTGAGACAGGGAACATGGGTGTGGCTGGATTTAGGACATGGGCTGCCATGTGCAGGGGATGTCATGTGAGCAATGCTACTCATACCCGGGGCCCTTGTGCTATCAATTTGCTGCTCATATGGAAATCTTGTCACACATAGTCCTTGCAAAGATAGGTGGGAAGACGGAGAACGATGGCTGTGAGATCCCAGCAACCAGGGCACCAGTGGTTTCAAAGGAGCCACTTGCCAACATGTGGAGTGCAGCTAGCAGCTTTGTTTCTGGTGGAATAGGGTGGGACGTCTGCAAGCTGGGTGCCAACTGTGGCTCAATGTTGCACAGCAGCTGCTGAATGGCTTGCCAGTAGAGCCTGTACCTCTGAATGATGTCTTGTTGGTGGAGTCCCAGAAGGGTTGTCCTGGTGCGGAATATCCTCTCCTGCCTTCTGCGTTGCCCTTGGGGTCCCTGCTGGTGTTGTGGAAGCTGCTGTTGTTGATCCTGTGCTCTGCGTCTGCGTGCATGCTGGATGAATAGCACCTCCATGTCTTTCTTTTGGAGCTCTGCTGTTGCTTCTGTGTGTTTTCATTAAGTACAGGTGTATTTGCCCATTTTAATGCCTGCCCTGACTCAGGCATTATTTTTTGATGCAAATCGGGCTGTGCGTAATTTTCCGCCTCCGCCTCCCGGCTGTGTGTAATTTTTGCACGGTGGCATAAATAAGGCGCACAGGAGTTTAAGTAATTTTTTTGGATGGGAACGCCTACCTTGCATGTCATTAACGCAAGGTGGTTTCCTGCATCCAGAAAATGACGCACATAGCGAAATTTTGGTTCGCGGGCTGGGGCGTCAAAGTTTAAATATGGTTCACAGTTTGCGCCGATTGTGCGTCAAAATGTTTGACGCACATTTGGCGCAAACAGAGTATGAATATTCCCCTCAGTATGAGATGGCTCCATGTTATCCACTGATCAATGTCTCTGAGGCAACTGAAGATGGATGAGTTTTCAATGTCATTGGGGCTTTTCAGTTTAAGAAGTATGTGTGTGCTATTGGCACAGTTAAGCTGAAATGACTTCATGTAGATGTTGAAAAGTATGGGTGAGATAGTAGAGCTCTGAGGGCTAACTGCTTTTTTAAACTATAATTTGGATGAGAAAAGGGGAGCGTGGATGTCATTTGTTCTGTTTTGAGGGTAGGATGTGGTCCAGTCGAGAGCAGTACCCTCTGTGCCGGCTTTATAGGGTCTTTGTATTAGAGTGTCATGTTCAACTGTGTTAAAGACAGCTGAGAGGTACAAGAGAAGTAGTGCCGTGACCCTGTTCTGGTATACTTTGTTTTTAAGGTCATCTCAAATGGCGATGAGGGCAGAGTCTGTGTCTCTTTCCTGGAAGAATCCTGTTTGGTTGTCGGAAAGTATGGAGTGATGAGGAAATGTGGTTTGAAGGATGGTCATGTTTTCATTAAGTAGGATGGTTTGAAGCCTGAGATGATTGCAGAGTTAGAAATTGCATTAGAGATTTCAGACAAGCAGTTCAAGACAGCAGCGTTGAAGTGTCACATAGGGGACAAACCACTGTATTGTTAGAAAGTGATCCACCTGAGGTTGTTGCGACAAACAGATATTTGATTGTGTTTGAGACGTCTATCTCCAGAGAGTGTGTAATAGGCCAAGCTGGGGATCTGGGATCAAAGAGTTTTGGGGTTGCGGGTGTAACAAAGTTAGGACAGCAGTCTCTGGGAGGAGGGTACTTATGGGAGAGAAAAGGTGAAGGTGTGTCAAGTAAGGTGTAAGGGAGTAAGGCTAGCAGTCCCTGGGAGGAAAGTGTTTATGGGATAGAAAAATTAAGCCTGTACTTGACAGAATTTTATCATCTCATGCACTTGATTATGATTCAGTAAGCATTCATTTTGGGGAGTTCATAAAGATGGGTGCTCTACTCAGTAGTGAGTAGCTGTAATAGAGCTATATGGTAATTATGTGCACCTTTCTTGTGGATTATACCCATGGGTGCTCAGGCCCATCTTTGTAGTATCATCGATAAAATCGCTAGCCATGCTAGTAGCATTCAGAGTTGCCAGGGTTTAACACAATGTGGTGAAGATTTTGACATTGGTAGCAGAGGGCTAGATTATAACCTTCCCATTTTGATACAAGTGATGTATGGCTGGGCACCAATTTCAGAGGTATGCATTGTTATTGTAAATGGTTTATTTGTTTAACACCAACACTTGTGTGCAAAGTTAGGTCTAGAATGTTTGCACAATCCCTGAAATGTACTCACCAGGTGCAAGGTAAATGGAAACATGTGTTCTGGACATGCCTTCAGCTGTATGAATTATGGCACATAAATTCTAATACAGTTAACCAACTGGTCCAGACAGTACTCATACAGAATCTCATTTTAGCTCTCTTCTGTACACTGTCAGACACAATAGGCCTCACTAACATCCAAAGTAAGCAGATCTTCATTGCAATGAATGTGGCTAGGTTTTTCATTAAGGCCAACTGAAAATCTGCAAATTGGCATACAGTTAAAGAATGGATTAAGAAATTGTAGAGTTCATGGACGTGAAAAACTGTTTTCAGAATGTATATGTCGGTCTTCTCCAATTAGTATATTGGGATCTACTGGTAGCCCTCCAGCTACCTAGCAGTAGCTCTCCTGTGTCCAGCTTAACCTACTAAATTACCAGCTTTAGCTTGACTGAATCATTAAATGCATACCAAAATTGAAAAATGTATATATGAAAAAAAAATGAGAAAATGTGTGTATTTTCTGAACTGATAAGCTAATGGTCGAATTTGCAATACATATTTAAAGCTCATATTTGAGGGGTAAATCAAGTGGCTTTGAGGAGGATTATTGCTAATATTATTACCTTAGGCATTTGACCTGTGGCTATTATGTATTACCCACATAAAGGCATGCAAAGCATAGCCTATTAGTAGCTCAGAAAGATTTTTATTGATCATAAGTAGCTCTCATTAAAGATAAGGTTGGAGATCGCTGGTATGTGTGCAATGACGAGTTTGTAAAACATGATAATTTTGGGATTCGACATTTGTGAGATCAAAAGAATTTAAAGATCATGTAATGCTGTTTGTAGAAAGCTTTTAATATTGTTTTTGAAAATTGGTATGCACACTATGATCATTCTAAATAAAAAAAAAGTATAAAACAGTGTTGTGTGGTATTCATCAAAAGACAATGCGAAAAGTGTAGTTTATTGATCTTGATAATAATATTCAATATGGGACAACTACAAAATCTAGACACGGGGCATCTCGGTGTACAGAAAGAAATTGCTGTAGTACAAAATTTTACTACTGAACTCTCATTTTGCCTGAGGTACAAACATTATCATTGATTAATATCAGCATGAATGTGATAAAAGTTTAGAAACACAAATCAAATACATACAAATCAAATACATATGCAAAATAAGGTTATATTGCAGAAATCACTTTTAGGTGCAAGCTCACTCCTGTTGCAAAGAAAGCAGGATTGTGGTATTATATGTGGGGAAAATCATGCCTGGTGAGAAACATCTGGAGGCGTCTGGAACACATTTAGGAGTTCAGGCCAAAGGAAAAACCCATTTAGGTGCAACTCGCTTCTTAGTGCAACCCCTTTGATGCAACCTTAACAGGTGTGTGGGAAAACATTTAGGAGCACAAATCGTACTTAGGGATGAAAAAATATTCAGGTGCAAAATCACCTTTGGTGCAACATCAGCAGCAGCCTGGAGACCATTTTTGGTGCAAAAGTACATCTAGGATCATAAATCACTTTTATTGTACAAACATGTACACATATTTGATTCCATTTAGGTACAAGTTCACTCTAGTCAGAGGAAAAAAAGGAAATACAAAGTCAAATTAGAATAAAAGTTGTGAATAAGAATGATGGGAATATATGATATAATATAGACTACATAAATATTGTATGACATAAATATAGTCATGTAAATATCATTTACAAAACTACATTTCCATTGGGTGGACATTTTCCATTATTAATTCCAACAATTTTTAAAACTATGTTTAGGACACAATATCCTGGCAGCGATATTCCAGTGCCACACAAGTGGGACATCATATTTCATTGACAGTGGAGTGAGGTGCACATCACCTATTGTGCAACACCAACATGACCATGGAACATGTTTTACAGCATCAATCTTGTTCATGTGCAATATTTCTTGCAGGTGAAAATTGTTTTGAGGTACAAAATCACATTTGGATCAAAGGAAACAGTATTGTGATATTTAGGTTAACTACCTGCCTTCAGGGCATTATAGGCATAGGCACTGTTTTCATTTCTAGACAGTAGTGTAACAAACTAAGGTATTCTTGGAGTTTATATTTTTGTTGTATTTCAATTGAACTAATTAGGATACAACACCTGAAATTGAAGATTTGGAGAGGACAAGTTCAGGATAGAAGACAGTATCAAGAGGGAGACTCTTTTTGGACCAAAAATACATTTAGAAGCAAATATCAATCTTAGGTACACAAACACACCTAGCTAGAGACATCCATCCTGCAAACTCAACTGGAATGTAGTGTCACTCATTTGCAGTTCATGGGTGTTTCTTTGATTGTCCTTGCACTTTGGGCCATATGTAGGAGAGGCTTACACTGACTTTGTGTCACATGGTGTGATTCAAGGCTGGAGCAAGCAGTGAATCATATTTAAAGAACAATGTGTCTTCAAAAATGCATTGTTTTTTAAAGATCTGCGTGGAGAAAATGATGCGCTGCATTCAGCTGTGTCACACATTATTTAATATTTGCAATGTAGGCATTCCCCCGTAAAATCCAATGCAAATTTGTATACAGTAGTATTTATGGGTGTGGCACTGCATCACACATCAAGTGGAATCACAACGCCAGGCTGGAAATGAGCCAGAATTGCTGTGCATTGTCATACTAAGTGTAGGAAATGACACAGTGGGTATGGTGTAAAAATATCAACATCACAAAACACTTTGGCAAGTTCAACTATGCCATGGATGTCATCATACTGCAACTCGGAGTAGCTAGGAGGCCATCATCAACACCACTATCACCGCATAGGCGGTGACGGAGGAGGGAACATGTTTTCTGGCAGTGCATATCTCTCATGGACCTCAGGAAGGAGAGGGGTCATACAGTTCTACAAACTCAAGAGGGAATCCATCATGGACTTGCTGGAGAAGATTGCACCATCTCCACCCACCAACTGCACGGTCCAATGACCTTCCACTACTGGTCAAATTGATGGCTGTGCTCCACATGCTGGCATTAGGCTTCTTCCAAGTCACAACAGCCAGATTGGCAGTAATTTCACAGGAAACATTTTCTGCATTTCACCCCTCTGTTTTGGATGCTATTATTAAACTCACACCCCAGTATCTTCTCATCCACAAAACTACATAACAACTGCATGCCAAGTAAGGTGCACCATAGCTGGATTTCCTAATGCTCTTGGTGCAACTGATTGCACACATGTACAATTGGTGCACCCTGCTGTGACATCCCACCTGTACAGAAACTGCAAGCACACCTACCCCTTTAATGTCCAGGCCACAGTGGGCAATCAACGAATATACATAAATGTACTGGCTAAATATCCTGGGAGTGCACATGATGCCTTCATCTTCCACCATAGTACCATCAATGAGTGGTTCCAGAATGGCAGATATAGGAATGCCCTAGTCATTGGTAAAGAAAGCAGTAATATACACCATAGTAACTAAGAAGTCTTGTGTCATGTCTGCATAGTGGGAATAATTTACTCCAACATGTGGACAATATTGTCCCATTGTGCTATTCCCTCACTAACCCTTTATTGGAAATAGGAAAAAATCAACTGTGTAAAATATTGTGTCATCTCAAACTGTGTGAGTGGACAGAACCACATTTTATGCACTGGTTAACAAATCAACACACAATCATGTGGTCTGCAAGTAAAGTCAATAGGAGTAGAAAGGGTACATATTAGCTGAGTTTGAGATGTGTGTTTGTTAATTGGTATATCTAGTCTGAATAATCAGTTAAAGTTCCACTAAAATGACAGGTCTTGATCATGAATTCTTACGTAAATGTGTCACATATAGCAGAAAATGTGTATGTTGGTCAAAGTATTAGAAACACTATTGGAGGAAGTAGTTGTAAGTTGCATTTAAGTCATGCAGTGTAAGTGTAGCTTCACATCATGTGTAAATGTCACATCTAGGCACATATGTCTCAACCATTCCTATATTCTAGCTCCAAACATATACAGAGATTATAAACCACATTGACATACTTCATTGATGTGATAGATGGCCAGTTTTGTTGCTCAAGTTGCCCACATTTCCTGCACCACAGTCCATCAATATAAAACTGTCACAGTCAATTAATATGCTGTCAAAAATGTCATGCACTAGTAAATAGGACAGAATGAAATGCAACCGAGCTAAGGTATCACAGTGTACTCAGGATGCAATATCTTCCCACATCAGTGATGTTATAATCAAGGTATATAAGTACTGAATTACCTACACAGCAAAATGACATACATAATTGTGAAATCCAAAAGTGTTATATACAGGTCTGTAGTACAAAGTTACCTTCATCTACATCAGTTTGTGCCATATGAAGTTGCCTACATTGTTATATCTATGTGTCAATCTAAGGGCCTGATTTGTATTTCATCTGACAGGTTACTCCATCACAATTGTGACAGCTTGTCCGCCAAAATATTAATCCTATAGGATATAATGGAATTTATATTTTGGTGGATGGGATATCCGTCACCGTTATGACCGAGAAACCTTTCCGCCGAAATCTAAATCAGGCCCTAAGTTCAGCCCAACAACTTGCCATATAAAAATATTAGCTGTTTTTGACATTCACCTATATAAATATCCACGTCTCATGATGGGAGTTGATTACTTGTACTAAGCAAATAGTCACACTAAATTAACAAAAAAAAATCAAAGGTTTTGCTAATGGGGCAAGCAGGGACATCATAAGTGGCAAAAGGACAAATATATGTGTGAATTTCAAACATGTTGCCACTGTCACTACCTATATAGAGCTGAATGTATGCAAGAGATTCTAATCATGTTTGTAACTTTGTAGAAATAGTGAGTGTAAAAAACATAAAGCTGTTACGGTCAGCAGATGGCAGATATAGGAATGCCCTAGTAATTGGTAAAGAAAGCAGTAATATACACCATAGTAACTAAGAAGTCTTGTGTCATGTCTGCATAGTGGGAATGATTTAATCCAACATGTGGACAATATTGTCCCATTGTGCTATTCCCTCACTAACCCTTTATTGGAAATAGGAAAAAATCAACTGTGTAAAATATTGTGTCATCTCAAACTGTGTGAGTGGACAGAACCACATTTTATGCACTGGTTAACAAATCAACACACAATCATGTGGTCTGCAAGTAAAGTCAATATGAGTAGAAAGGGTACATATTAGCTAAGTTTGAGATGTGTGTTTGTTAATTGGTATATCTAGTCTGAATAATCAGTTAAAGTTCCACTAAAATGACAGGTCTTGATCATGAATTCTTACGTAAATGTGTCACATATAGCAGAAAATGTGTATGTTGGTCAAAGTATTAGAAACACTATTGGAAGAAGTAGTTGTAAGTTGCATTTAAGTCATGCAGTGTAAGTGTAGCTTCACATCATGTGTAAATGTCACATCTAGGCACATATGTCTCAACCATTCCTATATTCTAGCTCCAAACATATACAGAGATTATAAACCACATTGACATACTTCATTGATGTGATAGATGGCCAGTTTTGTTGCTCAAGTTGCCCACATTTCCTGCACCTCAGTCCATCAATATAAAACTGTCACAGTCAATTAATATGCTGTCAAAAATGTCATGCACTAGTAAATAGGACAGAATGAAATGCAACCGAGCTAAGGTATCACAGTGTACTCAGGATGCAATATCTTCCCACATCAGTGATGTTATAATCAAGGTATATAAGTACTGAATTACCTACACAGCAAAATGACATACATAATTGTGAAATCCAAAAGTGTTATATACAGGTCTGTAGTACAACGTTACCTTCATCTACATCAGTTTGTGCCATATGAAGTTGCCTACATTGTTATATCTATGTGTCAATCTAAGGGCCTGATTTGTATTTCATCTGACAGGTTACTCCATCACAATTGTGACAGCTTGTCCACCGAAATATTAATCCTATAGGATATAATGGAATTTATATTTTGGTGGATGGGATATCCGTCACCGTTATGACCGAGAAACCTGTCGGCCGAAATCTAAATCAGGCCCTAAGTTCAGCCCAACAACTTGCCATATAAAAATATTAGCTGTTTTTGACATTCACCTATATAAATATCCACGTCTAATGATGGGAGTTGATTACTTGTAATAAGCAAATAGTCACACTAAATTAACTAAAAATAATTAAAGGTTTTGCTAATGGGGCAAGCAGGGACATCATAAGTGACAAAAGGACAAATATATGTGTGAATTTCAAACATGTTGCCACCGTCACTACCTATATAGAGCTGAATGTATGCAAGAGATTCTAATCATGTTTGTAACTTTGTAGAAATAGTGAGTGTAAAAAACATAAAGCTGTTACAGACATTCCAAAGGACTTATAGTAATCTACTGCCTAAACATGAAAGTCAGCTTGTAGAAGTGATCTGTGCCTCAGGACATGTGCAATGACACATAGAACCTGAAGATACATGTGTAAAGCAATGATCACCAGTACCTAACACATATCTGTTAACAGTGAAAGAAATGTGTTATGAGTAACACACACAGTCAGTTGTGTCTAAGTACCAATGTAAAAAATAATTTACTATTGTTGTTTCCACTTTTCAGGTGACCAAGGATGTGGGTTGTAAAATGGCTCATGACACTATTCAACAATCCTCAGATGGAGGCAGAAAAAGAATCTAATACTGCTCTGACAAGGACAAGAAACATTGTTGAAAGAGCTTTTCGGTCCTAAAGTCCAGTTCCACTACCTGGACATGTCAGAGGGAAGACTATTGTACTCATCATCTATGGTGTATAAAATCATCCATGTGTGTGCAATACTGCACAATAGCCTTTTAAAAACAAATGTGCTGTGGAACTAGGAGCCACAAAATCTAGAGGAATTGGAAGGGGATGCAGATAATGATGGAGCTATACAGCACACAACGTCAAGTAAACAGAATCTGGACCGAATAGTGACCAATTGTTTTGCTTAATCAATAGCAATTGATGGTAATACTTTAAAAAAATATGTCAACTTATCATCTAACAAATACATTTTTGGAACTCCTACATTGTGTTGTGTATGTGTGAATGTCATTGTATAAATCTAGTCACTCACATCTCTACTAGATGTAGGCATCCATATATATGAATCATGTTGTCTGAGCTGTTGATGAACATGGGGCGATAATGCCAAATAAGAAAAATCCCATGCAGCAAGCCAATGTGATGCAGTGCACTGCATGAAGGGGACAGGACAGGATTGTCACATATCCAGAGAGATATGGGCCATTCCTGCCCTCACGCTCTTAAGCAGTGCAGTGCAACACAACAAGCTGTCTTGCTTTGGCATGCAGCATGAAAGTGTGTTTCAGATGGTACTCAGTGTAAGATGGATCACAAATCACACACAAATCCAGTCCCTGAGGCAAACGTCTAATTGTAGTGTACCTCACAAATGAAGTAGCATGCAGAATGGCAGCACTTTGCAGGAGCAAATGTCACAGCAGATACCATTGCAGATCATGTGTGACATCTCTCATGGAGAAAGGCTTAGTCTCAAGTGTAAATGTAAAAAAGTAATTTGTAAAGAATTCATTCACTCATGTGTGGGGATCCACAAAACAGCACACATGTAATACCTTTCCTGGGATGATTGGTGTAAATACCACATCTGGCCACAGTTGAAGCAATACACATTTACCATGCTTTGCACAGCAATGCAAGGGGGCTACAAGACCTGTAACAAAACAATAAAACAGTAAACTGCTGAAGTAGCAATGCATAGCATTAACCAGAGAAGTAAGTCAAGGAAGATACTTACCAACCTTCACATAACATCAGGAAGGCAGAGATGGTTAATGTGTGAAGTGTGCATGTCAAAATGCAAGCACAAATGTATGTGTACGTAAACAATTTCATTGAACATGGTGCCATGAAGGTGCTGGATAGGAAATTTCCCCTGCACAATAAGAGTAATGTATCCCTGGCCTGAGTGCCGATCTGCATAGTTATCTGGCTCACTAATTCTGGTATATTCCAAAATGGGAACATGGAATATGCGTGTATGCCATGACATAGGCCTGTGTCATGGATTGCAGTCTGGTTGGACCAGGAGGGCCACAGAAAGAACTCCCCTTGTAGTTGATGTACACTACTTCCTTTGCCAGGAGTAAGGCAGATATAAAGTGTGGGTGGCACCATCCTGTGTTGTGAACAGTAATAGGGACCATGACCAATCAATCCTGGTTCACTGTAGTGGGCCTATCGTCTCACTCACCTCTTCTAAAGTTCTGTTGCTCTGTGTTACACGCATGCCTGTCCAACATCAGTTTGATCTGAAAATGTGTGCATAATATAATCATGAGCAAAATGCATGTGCTTGTGTGGAAGACATACACAGAAAATATATTGAAATGTGTAACAGAGTGCACATGATTAATGTGTGTGTGCTGGTAGTGTGTGTTCAACCTGGCACACTCTAGTATAGTAAAAAGAGACTGTAGAACTAACCAGTGTGCGCAGACTGAGTGTGTGTTACGTGTCAGTATGTTTTTGGTAGCATGTGGATTACAGTATTGATCACAAAGGGTCTCATTTACAATGCCCGTGGTGCAGGCGGCACAGCAAGTGCCTTGCTGCACCTACCTGCACCACCGGAAAAGGGCAGAAATGTGCTATGTCTACAAGGTATCAAGCATTTCTGTCCTCTTTACCTGCGTTAGTGCACAAATTGTTACCTAGCACTAATGCAGGTACCCTTGCACCATGGTACAAGAGTGCCTACGCTGTGGGGATGATTGTTTTTGTGCAGGAAGGGATACCTTCCTACACAGAAACATTCACAAGAGGTGTTTTCCTCTTTCTATGTGTGCTGTGGAATGCAACTGGTGCAATGAACATGTTCAAACCCACGCAGCAGGTGCAATACATGGGTTCAGACCCACACACCAGGGGTAATGCGCTGGTTCAGACTTGCATAACAAGGGCGATGGGTAGGATCTATAGCAGAAGTGTGGTTTCTGCTGGAGCAAACACCCTCTGCCAATTTCAATTGGTCCAGGACTGTGGTGGCACCACTTGGCAGGTCAGAGAGACAGATGGCAGAATGCAGCACACATGGAAAGAGGAAATAAAAAGGAGAAATAAAGATATTTCTCCTGTTGCATTACCCTTATGGCACCCCTGAGGTGGTGTAGGAATCCGACACATTCCCATACTTGTAAATATGGGAATGCGTCAGATTCTTTTGGGTTCCGTGGGTGTTGCATGGGAACACCCCAAGCAATACCCATGGAACGCTCCTTTCATGCAGTGTTATGCGTGAAAGGAATCCATATTTACAAGGCAAAGAAAAGTCATGCAAGGTGGCTTTGCCTGGCCTTGTAAATATGGGCTAGCACATTGCACCACCAGCACATGAAAAATGACTCTTCAGTTGTGCAGTGTGGCTCTAGGGCCCCATACATGAGGCTCTGAATGTCCTGTGGCTGTACACTGTGTGCATCACATGGAGGACCCTGGCTTCTTTTGTGGGTAAGGCATGGCTGCCTGGTCAAAACATGAGGATTATTCGAGTTGCACAACATGGAGTCTGACAGTCCAGAAAAGCTGTAAGCTGGGTGGGACATACACTGGAGTATCGGAGAGCCAGCCTGTCTCTGTTCTTCCCTAAGTGTGTGCTGCATCCATCATACATCATAAGGAAAGGGCCTCAACACATCACAAGAAGAGAGAGATTGGGCTGAATACGGATTCTGAAAGAGCGAGGCATAGGCCCAAGGAACAAACTTTACATGCACATATGACTGTGGTGGGCATCCAGGTTTGTGCCCTGGTACCACATGTGAAAATTGATGTGTGAGCATTCAGCTCTGGATTCTTGCCTTGCTATGCTCCCATGCTGCCTGTTGTTCTCCTGGCTGGGTGATGAGGACAGCACATGCATCCCATGATCCCAGAGTGACTCCAAGGGCCATCTGCCTGGCCTCCTGTCATGAAGACTCTTGGACATGAAAGATATCCAAATACCCTGCTTCTGCACCTGGACACTGCCATCTGTCACACTGACCTGCCAAGTGGTGCCACCCCAGTCCTGGACTAATGGAAGTGGGTCAAAGGTGTTTGCTCCAGGAGAAGCCACACTTCTACTGTAGATCCTGCCCATCGCCCTTGTTGTACAAGTCTAAACCAGCGCATTACCCCTGGTGTGTGGATCTGAACATGCGCATTGCACCAGTTGCATGGGTCGGAACCTGCACATCGTCACCATTGCATGGAACTTAGTGTAGCTGCAGAAGTGCAACTGAATAGTGCATGCATCACACCATCTACATTTGCTTAGCAATACATCAGAAAAACTGGTGCAAATGTTAAAAATTTGCTGGTTACACCCAGGAAATGATGCAATGGTTTGTGGCAGGCTACATACTAGGTAGTGTGAACATTATTTTCACTTTTTGTTGCAATCTGTTAATTTGAGTTGGTTGTTGGTGGTATTTGGAGAATTTGTGGTCTGGTCAGTGTCTGGTCTGTCCGTGTCTTATGTTAATTGTGTACTTTGTGTTTATGTAGTCACTTGTATTAGTATTTGTCTTTCTATTGTCAGGTGTTTCTAAATGTAGGATTTTTTGCATATTCAGTCTAGTTATTATTTATGAGGTGTTAGTTTGGGGTTTAGTCTGTTTAAAAGAGATGAGGTTTTGTAGGAGAATGGTAGGGGGAATAATTATACAAAGGAAGATGTCAGGGGCTTACTTTGGCTCATAATTGACTACATGCCCCACATGGTGGCCTCCGTGGGTAGGGTCAGAGAAGTCTACCCCCCAAAGGATAGGAAAAACCAATGGGAGTGGGTTCCTTAGCACATGTCAGGTCTTTGGAGGAGATCGCACCAGCTCCCAGCTGGAGCATTGGTGAGCCGATGATGTAACACATCAGACTTGCTGGGTTTTGAGATTGTTGGCCCCGTAGGTATGCATTTATGTATCATCTGCATGTAATAATGTTTATATATAAGTTATGCAAAACGTAAATATTAAAGGGGCTGATTTGTTAATGAGGTGGATTGATTTTGCTCCATGCAAATTGCTTCGATTACAATGCAAAACTTAAAGTGAAACTTGTTAAGCAACTCAAGGCCACTTTGGGTGTCTCAAAGTGGCTTCATAAACCCATTGTAGTACAATGCAGGGCTAATTGTTCCTTGCTGTACCCTGCCCCAGGGACCTCCCCCAGGGAGCTGTACTATAGATTGTGTGTGGTTAATCACATTGAACACACATGGATTTTGAGGCACTCCCAGATTTAACATATGTGATAGACTAGGAAATGCTGCAAAAATGCTATACCTCCTCAGGTGATGAATAAGGAGGAGATATTTGTTTAGTTTCTTTTTATTTTAAACATTCTATGTGTGTTACATTGTGTAGCACATGTAGACAGCTGAAAAGCCTCATGCAATTCTTTTTGTGCAGGAAGGTGCCACTTCCAGTGCAAAATAATACAAACCTGCTTAAAAGGCATTCAACCTTCCTCCATGTTGCAAGACTGCATGCATTGCAACTAGTCAGCACTTTGTGTGCCAGCAGTATGACAAGTCTGATATGGTCCCTACAATATTACAGACAGTGTATACTTGTCCTTTTCCACTGCAAGACAACTTTGGTCTGCCTAGGGCCACTGGTTTCACCCTTTTGTCATGGTGCAATGGGGCCTGAGATGATACTGGCCGGAAGTACATAAAACATCGCAAGCTTGAGGCATGCTTAAGGTATGTGATGTTAGATATTTCTGACCTTCAACATCCAGCCAGCTCAGCTCTGCAAGGCGTCTTTCTGCAAACTCATATTCATACAATGTATACATATGTGTCCCAAGACTGTCAATTTGTTTAATATATCTTTGTCTTGTAGGTGGACATGTCCCATTTACCAGGGGAGAAGTAAATAGGTTTCGGGATCCAAATGCAACAAGTAAGTGTAAGTTTCGCTCTGTGACATTTGTGTATGATCCATGATAGGTGTAACATTGTGATGTGCAGGGGGAGGTATTCATCATCTGCAACCAAATTCCAGTCAATGTACCAACACAACAGAACGTGTCCACAGAATCTTTTAGAATTGCCAATGCTATTGTGAATGTAGGGGCAATGTAAGCAGGTCCACAGGACGTATGCATTTTTGCACCTGTGGTGATCTTTGCATATCTATAGTTTTGATGCATTTGGCATATGAACCATCATCTGGCACTTAATCTGCAGATACTCAACACAAACAAATTTGGTTGCACCTCAAATGGCACACACATAACAAACAGATAGCGCAGCAAAGTGGGATGACTTTAGCAAAGCGTGTATGGGCACATTTCTGTTGCCTATCTCCATATTTGAGTATAAAACTGGTGCCAATGAGGTGCAAACAATACCTAGGCAGTGATACCAAGTATTAACATGCAGATATTATAAAATCAGAATATAAAAAAAATTGCATCATTATGCTACACATGTTACTTTATCTTGAAGCGTACGATGCTCAAACTTGCTGCATAAGTTTAACCTCTTTGCTACATACTTCCAGTGTAACTGACTAGAGTTGAAGGTAAAGATTCCTGCTGATCAGCACTTATCATTTTTGGGGACTCATACCTGTCTCTGTACCTGTGTGTCTATTCAAAGGTTAAACTGTTAAAACATAGAGGACAGTGTCAGCAGGGTAGCCATCACATTCTAAATATTTTACCAATGATAGATGCTGGAAATGTGACAATGACATCCAAAGATTATCCACATCATGATTATGATCCATGAAAGGGTACAAATGATATCTCAACATGTGTTTCTGTAAGGGTGTTTGTAAATTTTGATAAATATGGGTAAATCATCATTTTGCTAAATTATCCTTAGGTATGGTTGTTGTAATCTTGCCTCAGGAATGCCTGAGCCACCCTTAGCGAAGTCCATTTCATACCTATGTGAAACGGAGTCACAGAGGAACATTTATGCTGAACCCCTGGTAGCTGCAAGGATGTAGGCCTGCTACTCTATTGATCCATGGTGTTGTACAAATCATTACCAAACTGCCTCACTTTTGCACGTTGTGTGGGTATATGCCCACATGGCAGGGTTCTGATCATATAGCTTAGCGAGTGTATCAAATCAAATCAAATCATTAACATTTATAAAGCGCGCTACTCACCCGTGCGGGTCTCAAGGCGCTAGGGGAAAGGGGGGTTACTGCTGCTCGAATAGCCAGGTTTTTAGGAGTCTCCGGAAAGGGGGGTGGTCCTGGGTGGTCCTGAGGCTGGTGGGGAGGGAGTTCCAGGTCTTGGCCGCCAGGAAGGAAAAAGATCTCCCACCCGCCGTGGAGCGGCGGATGCGAGGGATGGCAGCGAGTGCGAGACCAGAGGAACGGAGGAGGCGGGTGGGGACGTAGAAGCTGAGGCATCGGTTGAGGTATTCCGGTCCCTTGTTGTGGAGGGCTTTGTGTGCGTGGGTGAGAAGTCGAAAGGTGATCCTTTTGCTGACTGGGAGCCAATGCAGGTGTCTCAGGTGTTCGGAGATGTGGCTGTTGCGGGGTACGTCGAGGATGAGGCGTGCCGATGCGTTTTGAATGCGTTGCAGGCGATTTTGGAGTTTGGCTGTGGTCCCGGCGTAGAGGGTGTTGCCGTAGTCCAGGCGGCACGTGACGAGGGTGTGGGTCACGGTTTTTCTAGTGTCGGCGGGGATCCAGCGGAAGATCTTGCGGAGCATGCGGAGGGTGAGGAAGCAGGCGGAGGTCACAGCGTTGACTTGCTTGGTCATGGTGAGAAGAGGGTCCAAGATGAAGCCGAGGTTGCGGGCGTGGTCTGTGGGGGTCGGTGCGGTGCCGAGGGCCGTGGGCCACCAGGAGTCGTCCCAGGCGGACGGGGTGTTGCCGAGGATGAGGACTTCCGTTTTTTCAGAGTTCAGCTTTAGGTGGCTGAGCCTCATCCAATCTGCGACGTCCTTCATACCCTCTTTGGGTTGGTCTTGGCGCTGGCGGGGTCCTTGGTGAGGGAGAGTACAGTATAAGTTGGGTGTCGTCGGCGTAGGAGGTGATGATGATGTCGTGCTTGCGAACGATGTTGGCGAGGGGGCTCATGTAGACATTGAAGAGTGTCGGGCTGAGCGATGAGCCTTGAGGTACGCCGCAGATGATCTCGGTGGGTTCTGAGCGAAACGGAGGGAGGTAAACTCTTTGGGAACGGTTTGAGAGGAAGGAGGCGATCCAGTGCTGGAAATGTGACAATGACATCCCAAAGATTATCCACATCATGATTATGATCCATGAAAGGGTACAAATGATATCTCAACATGTGTTTCTGGAAGGAGTGAGGATCTCTGAGGAGTGTAAACTGGATGTCAGTCTGCATATCTGTGTGCAATGTTATTGTTGTTAACACTATGGTGCATCAGTGGGCATCAAAGCATGGGTACTGGGTCATTGGCATAAGCATGGCCAGCTGTACAAGCACAGTAGTCTGCACATGGTTTGCCACTGAAATACCAGACTCATACCTCATATAATTCCTGTCTTCCATTTATGTGAGGCATTCATACAATGCAAGCTATAAAATTATGTTGCAGCACATGCAGGAATGCACAGTGATAGCAGCATTCGACACATTACATTGCTCATCTACTAGTGGGGTAAGTTCGACTGGCTAGCACCACAACAGGCACCCTTGCATCATGATGCAAGGGTCCCTAAATTATACCCACAATGTTCTTGAACAGATGAGTATTCCTGCATGTATACACACACTCCTGAGATGCATTACATTTATTATTTGTGTGCTGATGAATGAAGCCCAGGGTGAATGAGTGTATACAAAAGTAAATACATAACAGTTATCATTGTTTTATTACAACTGTATATCAGATGCCTGATGTCAGATTTCAATGTATTTGTTTGAGGCTCAATTGTTGAAATGTTCAACATTAAAGTCTTGCAATAGTGAGCTACCCACCCTCCATCCATGAAGTGGCTACCTGACACAGAATAAGTCAAGTCAGCAATGTGTGCTGCCTTGTGTAACTCCAGATGAGTTAAGCAGTGCAGAAACACACTAGCTGTACTTGCTTACCTTGTCACCACTCATGTATTTTTGTGACCAACTTTGCCCCCTTGCAAGATTCTAGACCAACACCAAAGGTGTACATATGTGGATCATTGCTATAATTTCCTATTCACACATCATCATGAGTGAGAATTAGTGATATGCTTGTTATCATATTGTGACTAACTTTACATATTGTACACCTACACTGACCTCATTAGTATTAGGATGTTTGTACTGAATGTGTATTGACCATATCTCTATCTCAATATTTCAGAAACATAATTTAGATTTGCAACTTGATTTAATATGTGTTTACTTTTAATGCCTAGATAACATGACAGCGTACATGGCAAGGACCTTTGAAGGCATATGGGACCGGTACATGCACATCAGAAAACTTGCCAAGGCCTATTGGAAGATGGCTACCATATACTAAAAGGCAAGGGTCAGTTGAATCTGGAAGAGTGGGAGCAGGTCGCAACCTAAGACACCAGTAGCACAACCACAATCTGAGGGTGCCAGACAGCAGCCGCATGTCAGGACACAAGCCACAGCGGGACCCTCAGGTATATCGCTCATACCACACACACAAACAATGATTTGCAGCCATGTACCATCTTCTGCATTCAATTACCTATTGGTCAGACAGATGCAGAGCTTGAAGCAGGAAGATAGCTGGAATTGAAAGGGAGCTGGCCAGTCATTTTTTACAGTTAGTGAGGATAGTGTTAGTTAAGGAATGCATGATGGAACAACTAATGCGAGAACCACACATGCCTGAACAATGCAGTCAGAACAACGACCACGTTGTTATCGAGAACGCCTTTACCATGCATTCCTTTACAATGATTGTTTGTTGTAAAAGCATGCCTACTAAAGGCATGTGTGGGAAACGCATGCATGGTTCTAGCATGCCACCCCACCCACCCTAAGGCCCAAATGTACCCTACCCCTAGCACTAAAACTACCGACCCCCCAACCCTGCCCCTAAAAACAAAAGTAACCCAACACCCCCCACCCACCCTGAGCTCTAAAACCTTTCCTGACCCCCCACCTGCCCCTAAAGCTGCATCCCCATCCTGCCCCTAAAAACAAAGCCCAATAAGGCCTTAATCCACCCCACCCCTAAAAACTAACACCACACCTGCCCCAGCCCCACTTACCTGACCACGTCCTCTCCTGATATGCATAGTTCAGCACATGCGTGATTAAGGCAGAGAAAAAGACAGTTGTGTTCCGGCAAGAGTGCTTACACTTGTATTGTAGGCATCATCATTGTTCCTGAGTCATGGTTCAGGACGTTTCCTTTGGTTAAGGTTTAATATAAGGGTAAGTTTCATTTAGTTAGGTGTTAGTTAATCAATATTTTAGTAGGTTGTAACTTTTAAGTCTGTTTTCATAATGTTATGTGTTTAAGTAGGTGGGGGTTAATATTAAGGGCCATATTTACACTTTTTGACGCGAAACTGCGCCAACGCAGTTTTGCATCAAAACTGTTAAGCCGGCTAACGCCATTTCTTTGTGGCGCTCAGGCGTCAAATTTATAATTTGACGCTCAGCGGCACAAGCCACTGGTGTGAGTCATTTTTTTTTACTCAAAACAATGCGTCACATTGTAAAGAAAAATGATGTTAACACGGCAAAAATAACTTTGATCCAGTTTACGACGTCGCAAACCGGAAACGTGCCTTTCTTGCCACAA
The DNA here is from genome assembly GCF_031143425.1 of Pleurodeles waltl. Taxonomy (NCBI): domain Eukaryota; kingdom Metazoa; phylum Chordata; class Amphibia; order Caudata; family Salamandridae; genus Pleurodeles; species Pleurodeles waltl. Next base: position 875,087,858 of record NC_090436.1, read on the forward strand.
TTGCATCAAAAAGTGGCGCAAACACAGCAAATTGTGCAAAGGAGAGCCAAAATGGATCCCAGAAGCTTTGAGAGACCCCAGGAAGATGAAAACAGATCAGGAACCAGCCAAGAGGACCCACACAAGACCCAGGAGAGGGAGAAGAAGAAAAGGAAGTGTCGGTTTAGTGCAGAGGAGCAGGAAATACTGGTGAAAGAGGTGACGGAACATCAGCACCAACTTTTTGTCACCTCTAAATTGCCAATTAGTAGGAGAGAGGCAATATGGCAACAAATTGTTGACAAGATAAACAGTGTGGCAGAAGTACAGAGAACAGTCATCGAGTGCAAGAAACGCTGGCATGACTGCAAGTGCAGGACCAAGGAAAAGATGGCCAGGAACATGAAGGCAGCACTGCAGACTGGAGGGGGGAGTCCTGCACCGCAGGAGGCCCTGGACCACATGGAGGAGATGGTGGCAGCCGTCATCCTAGAGGAGATCGTCACAGGGATCCAAGGACAGGACAGCGCAGACTAGCAGGAGACAACACAGTTGCAAGGTAAGTCGCATGGGGAACTAAAATGCCCAAATGTTAACTGTAAGCGGGGGTGGACATACCTACTACACAATGCATGTAAGTCATGATATTCAGAGAGTGGAATGGGAAACCTGGAGCACAGTACTGCACTACACCAACAACCTTTGCATTGGGGTATGCTGCCATGCCAAGGATGTTGGAAAGGTAAAGCCAGTGCGGGAGGGTAGGGTACAATGTAAAACTGGCCTGCTGTCACACGACAGCTGGTATTCTCCCTACATGAACTAGGGGTCAATTAACAGTCTCAGGCCATATCCGCAAGTGGAATGTAACATTGACAACAGTTGCCACTACCACCTCTGCTGTATGTGCAGGTCAAGTACCTAATGACAGTTACGTGCCCATGGATCAAACACACCCAAATTAGAGGGTTCAGGATGACAACTTTATCAATCCCCTGTAATCAATACAAATGTGCTAATCCTGTCAAATGTGAACAAACATCAGCCATTGTCATAAACATTATGAGGTACACAGCACTAATGTCATACCCATGCTGCATATGTCAGGGTCCACCCTGTGCCTGAGTCACAATAGCTGCAATGACACCATGCAATATCCGCACTGTTATACTGCTCAGACAACAGCATTGAGGGGAGGACATATGTCACCGGCTAGTGAAATACACCCACACAGTCAGAAGAGGAAATGGAACACTGCTAGGACCATAAGTGCAATCGTATGTAGCACACATTCCCCAACATCAACATTACACACTACCAATGCTGATATATGTGGAGTTCCATGCCAATGCTATACATAGTATATGCTAGGTCTCAGCAACATATAGCTGGATGTGAAATATCCAAGACTGGGGCAGTTCCAGATTGTTAAGTGTTGTTCAAGTGCAATAAGAACACCCACAGCCAGTGCAAGGCCTCAATATGAGAATGGAAGTAGACGGAGGGTTGAGTAGGACAATAAGGTGGCAACATTCAATTTGGGCAGAACCTACACCTAGAGGATGTGACGCTGACAAGTACCCAAACTGCCCACAATACATGTGACATGCAGGTGGGGCATAGGCCTGGGAGAATGCTAATAGTAAAGACAGGAACAATGAACAGGAACCAATATCACAGTGTGCAACTAATAGGAAGTCAGGCATGTCACATTACAAATGCCACAGCACAGACACACTAATTGTACAATATCTCAACAATGGCTCTCCTGGGGATATGCCTGTCCTGGACTTCCCTGATGACATGGATAACAAGCTGACAAACATCAGCCAGCAGACCCTCCAAGATTTTCTTGGAACCCTCCAGACCCCACCTTCAGTCGCAAGGAGGAGCACATATATAGCAGCCATCACAGAGGATACACCCACCACCCCAATTGTATGACCTGCCAGCTCCATCCCAGCTGAGGACTCTGACGATACTGGCACCAGCTTTGAGAGAACTGTAGTTGGAGTACAGCAGGAGCTGGCCAAGGAGGTGTGGGTGGGGATGGAAAATATGGCAGCCAGCCTAGAGGGGGTGCGTTTGTGCATGATGTCAACTGCAGAACAGGTAGCAGCATGCAAGGGTGAACATCAATCTTGCAAGAACTTCAACAAAGTGTGAAGGAAATCAGCACAGCAGTAAGAGAATTGACACAACACCTCCAACAACAAATATTTCAACGCATGCACAAATTCAGTGTTGACCCCCTCAGGGCCGACCTGCCTGCCTGCCACAGTGATGTAGCTGCTATCCTTAAGAACCAGCAGTTCCTCCTTGCTGCTGTACTGCCCTACATTGCCCCAAAGGTGGCAGCTACCGGGATTTCTGACTCCACATCTTCAAACACTGAAGTGTATGTTGCCCCTTCAAACCCACCACCACCAAGGGCAGAGGAGACAACACACACATCAGAAGATTAAGACGTGGAACAGATCACCTTCACCCGTAAGAGTACCCGGTGGCACTTGTTCCTGCAACATGGGCACATATAACCAGGGTCCTGTGCTTTGTAACATGCCAGTCTTGCAACAGCTGCTCACAAGCACTGTTCTCCAGCCCACTGTTTACCTTGTCACTGCCCTGTGATTGTCTCTCACTACCACATTGGCAATTCATGTCCCTCTGCACTTTATGACACTTCACCCCAGCATGTCCAATGACATGTCCTTTTGCACTTGTGTCGGATCACGATGGAAGGTGTCACACTAATGGATTCACAATCCTGGACTATGTAAATATAGCACTACAGCACTTTAAAATAAATAGCACTTACACAACCCCTTTGTCTCTGTGTAGTGTGACACTTCAACCGTGAGGGAGATTAGTGATGTTTGCCTCATGTCAATGGCCATAGAACGGCAATACAACTACGTTCATTGAAAAATTGTGGGCTGTTAACAATGCACTGGGGTCTGGATTGTACCATCATCTGCCCTTCCTGAGGGTTAATTCCGAGGTAAATAGAAACTATACAGCATAATGCTGTGTTGGACAGAATAAGTCTTCTTCAAGGGATATCTAAGCAGAAAATTATTGTCGTCAAATTTTTATTCCAGAGAATCTTTACGTATGTGACATTTGACCCAAATTTTTCCTCACACACACCATACAGCAGGAATGGATGAGTATGAGTGTACATACAAATAAGTAACCTGGCTGTACAATGTAACAAATGATAGGTGTGAGTTATGTATACTATACTACATGAGATTCTACCACCACTCACCTTATCAGGGTTCACGTGAACATCAGGCTGCAGGCAGACATAACACAATGTCCTCAATACCAAATCTGATCTCAAAGTATGTCAGATTGAAAACATACATCCAAACTTAACAACAGATTGGGAACCATAGGAACCTTGAGTGGTGGGTGCAATGGATGGCAGATGCATAGTGAAGTAGCTTTGGTGTAGCTGCCAATCTGACAGCTTAATTGGGATTTGGATGCCAGATGGAACACAAATGCAAATACTAAATTGACACTGTTCACCCATGTGAAGGCCCTGATCCCCAAGCATATGACACATACTGTAAAGGAGTACCTAAATGTTTATTTAACAGTAAAAAAGGAAAATAAAACTAGGGGAAACACCTTAACTAACCTAACCTATCCTAACTACACATTACCCACGACTGGCCCTAACTACCCAAAGCTAATCTTACTTATCACATTTAACTAAACACTCTAAACATCAACTCCCCCACCCCCCTTATATGACGGGACACATGGTGGACAACATATACTAACCTAAACACATAGGGGGTCATTCTGACCCTGACGGGCGGCGGAGGCCGCCCGCCAGAGTTCCCCCCTCCGAAATACTGTCTAATACTAAACAAATATATTTATATATATATATATATATATATATATATATATATATATATATAAATATTCATTTTTTTTATTTAATACACAAAAACCCCAACATCATCCCCCACCCACCCACCCACCCACATAAAAAAACATGTAAAAATATCATACCCTCCACCCCCAACCCACTACTGCTAAATAAACTAACATCCTATTCTAACCTAACACTAAGCCCCCTAAACCCACTAATTAAAAGAACCAGGAAAGAGGAGGGAGGGGAGGGAATCATGGGTGAGGGTATCATGTTCACAAGTTCGACCTCTGCAGGGTCTTCTTAATAGCACGCACTCTCTTATTTATTTGTGACACCTCCTGCTGCAGCCTGTCCAGTCTGCACAACACCCGTTGCATGTCACGTTGCATAGCATGAAAATCACCAGGGTCAATGACTGCAGCAGGGGTGGTCTGAGTGCCAGTTGTCATGGGTTGTCCAGTTGGTGGTGCCATGCTTGGAGGGGGAGATGCAGGTGCTGCTGTCAGTGGTCCAGGAGCTGAGGAAGTTGATGGTCCTGCAGTGGTGGCTGGCATCCTTGGTGCCTCCTGGGTCATAGTGGTGGTGCTGGTGGTGGCGGCTGTTGTGGACACAGAAGGGCCCCCTTGGGCAAGTGCCCTCCACACCCCTGAGGCTCTTTCATGGCGATAACGCTGTGCCAGGTGGTGGAACCTAGACTCCACATCCAGAATGTGGTGGTAACGCATCGCCCTTTGCTGAAAATCACGGATCTGGCTGGTATCCATATTGGCTGCTGTCAAAAAAGATTAAGCCAAACATTAGGTACATCATTGTGTGATACAGCTACTGATGGGAATCAGACAATATATCTAATTTAGCTGAAACAGGCCATATCACCATACAGATTCTCCCTGAGGAAGTAGTTGTCAACGCAGCCTACACATGTCCTATCTAACAGCACAGCAATGCTCTAAAAGATGTGTACCAACTTAAATGATCTAAGCATCATTGTTTTGCGATTAGTCACGTAACAAATGCTGCAAGTCCTCCACATGTGACAGGCCAACTAATGACTATCTTCTGGATGACAACAAGGGCCACAAGATGTGTGATGTGTAAATGGAATTGCCAGGATGGTATGCAGTTGCTACTCAAGAGTGGGTATCCTAGGTTGGGACAAATGGTTTACAGATTTACATGTCTGTGTACTACACTTGGATCATCACACCTAGGCACACATATTTCATAACCCTAAGCCTATGCCTCGGGGGGGTGGACAAGCAACACATACTTTCAAACATCAAGGACACCTAGGAAGCTTTGGACAGCTGTACATGGGTTTTATCAGCCCACCACAGGTAAGGAGGGTGTCCAACTAGGATAGACACAAACCTTGAACAATCCCATCCACATTTATGTTTGTTATTGCAGACAATTATCAACATCATTTGACACCACCAATACCTGTCCTACAACAAGCAGATAGATGCAAGCACACATCTGGGCATGAGCTGCATGCACACCTATGATGTTGTACTCAAGTGCCACATACACGTACCACAACATGTGGAGCTAGATGCTGCTAGGAAGTCAAACATACAGTCTCAGTCTAAAATGTTCATTTGTGAACAGGGAGGCTCACGTCTGTGGGTAATACTTTGGCATTCCTGTTCTGTGAGATTCAGGGTATCACTTGCTGACTAAATCATGAAACTGGCCCTCTGCAAAATTTTCTTTACAAGAAATGTAACAACAAATGTCACCCTATTCACATGGCCATGCCTATAGGGCTGCACAACAATCCCAAAATATGACTCTACGCTACTGATTGTCCATCTCAAATATGGAAAAAAAGAGAAACTCCAGTCAAGTTACATATCAGACGATGTTCCAGCACATCAGACCTTGCTATGTGTCCAATACACAGGAGTCGATCACACTACAGCTGCAAACACAACACAGACCAGAAATATCAACACTTACTGGATATGTCTGGGTCCGCAAATCGAGCCACTTCGCCAGTTGTGTAAGGGGCAGGTCCTCCTGTAAAGCATGGAAGGGTAAAATGTGCTCAATGTCTGGCACTGTACAACACTTTCAAATATAATTACTGTGTGTGACATTATATCTGAAAGTCCAGCCTCTCAGGCATTATGATACTCCAACATACATAGCACTGCAAACATTTCTAGACCCTGTCACTCCAGTGAGTGATACACACAAATATGCACACATGCAGTGGCCCTAACTATCATGTGGTGACAAACATGATCCACCAATTGGTTGCAGACTAATTTATGGAGTGTACTCCTTTCATAATTTGTAGTAATGAGAGACATGCAAAGCCACAGTCCTGGAGTACTGCAGTACCAGTCACTCAGGTATTGTGGCTTGTGCATCAAGGGACAATCAGTTACTGTGTGATGCTCATGTGGATTGATTGAAAGTCATGATTTATTATGCTTTCTATGGTCCCTTACATGTAGGGCCTGTGTTGTGTGTAGGTTACATATGTACATTTACAGTGTACCCTGAGCCACATATGCCCCCTATGACACCATAATGGCAGGGATCCTGTGCGTTACTTAGTGACAATCTGAGGCAAAACATGGATTGGCCATTTTCCAAATTTTAATACAACAAAGAAATATATGGTGACAGTGTATATTGTGCTCATTTATGACAGAATGCATGGGCACAGTTGTAGTCATTGTACCTGAAATGTGTCACTCATTGCCCTGTGTCGCCATACTGTGTTTTGGAAATCACAGTTAGCCACATTCATCATCTTACATTATCCAAGTTAGGAGATCAGCGGGTATACAGCAAACTGACACTGTCACTTTATTGAAACATGGTTTAGCAAATGTACTACTGTGTCAGTCATGATGATGTAGGTTTCAATTTGTATGTACCCTCGGAATGGCAGCAGTCACAGGAATGCTGGTCTTCTGATCTTAGCATACACTCATGTCTGTGATAGCCTCCACACTGGGAAGTTAGCTATTGTACATATGCTGCACTAGATCAGCAGGAGTGTACCAAACGTAAACTAGCAAAGTATTAGGGAACTTTATATGTATGATGGAATTGGTCAGGGGTCCCTTGCACAACATCATGCACGTAATACATTGTGACCATGCATTCCCCAACGTCAGGTATCCCATGATGACCCCATAACTTAGGAGAAGTGCATGGCTACAGAGTAACACAGATGGAAAATGCATTAGCTCTTTTCAAGCTATTGTGCCCAAGACCAATTTAAAATACACAGGTACAATGAACAGGGGGGGCAGGGATAGTTGTTATGCCTCAATTTGTATCATTTGCTTCATGTATATGCTACAGCTATGGAAAGTAGCACCAAACATTTAGATAGGAACCCGTGTGCATTACTTTGGCATCCATTCCTAATTTAATTGCGGCACAACCAAGTCAAACTATCAGCCTAAGATATTACCAGAGGTTAGAAAGAAATTTGTACATATGGGCCAGAATACAGTTCAGACATGTATTCAAAATAATTGGGGAACACATTAATTCTTTGCTTTAGCTTGTGAAAAACATCTCTTTCCTGGTACACTCACAGGCCATGGATAAAACATATGTTTGAGGGACATTAGCATCATCTATTGACGTGAAGGCAGCACTTATTTACAAGATTCAGTTGTGTTTTGTAAGTTAGTGCAGCTGTTGCATCAACAAATGATGGAAGTGTGTAGCAAGTATTGTATAACTCAGGGCCACTGTATGTTCAACTTGCATTCCACATGTCCAAAAACATTGCCTGCAGCATATCAACAAATCTGCTACTGTCACTACAGAGCATTTAAATGTACACATTACTCTAAATTGTACTCACCATCAGGGCCACCAATCACATCACCCTGGTGGTCCAGCAGGTCTTGCTCTCTGACAACAAGGTCAGCCCAGCGGTGCTTCAGTTGGTGGTTGTTGTGCGGTGTGTTGAAGATGCGACGCAGATGGTACAACAACTTTGACCACCGGAGCCTCCTCGCCTCTGTGTGATGCCCCTGTATCACCCTGCCACCTGCTTCTATCATCAAGGGGAGGAAGTGGCACACCAGCCAAATGAATGCCCCCAGCTCCTTCTCACCCATTCTCTCCAGACGTGGCCTACCCAACATGACAGAAATAATATGAACAATAAAGGGTACAGAGGAAAATAAAGGGAAATGAGGAAGGAAAATTAAAGAAAAGTAACCCTCAAACAGCCCAACTATCCCCAAACTAACAATACCCACAACAGACTCCCAACAGTACAAAGACAACATTAGACACCAAAGATGACAAATAAACTCTTACAATGAACAACTGAGACAATTACAAATAAAACAGATGACAAATAGAATGGCACACAGGAGACAAAAGCACAATTGCAACAGACAAAACTCTAAGCACAGCCACACAGTCTAGAAAAATCACAGACTGCAAAGTGAAAGTGAAAGTACACCCACTGTACCAATTCTGTAAACAGGATATCCTATTACATCACTTCCTGCCTCAAATGCGGTGCGTTTTTATTGTGATGCGTCAAAATGTTATGACGCTTACAGTCTGTGCGTCAATTGTTTTTGATGCAAATGCTTAAAAATTACCCCGCATCCATAGTTCAAAATATTTAGCATTGGTAACCAATTTCATGCGGTACAGTATATGAATTACCACTCGGGGCCATTTCTATGCATATGCGGCGATTTGTTACACATATGCATCTTTTTTTACGCGTTTGTGTCAAAATGTATGTCTTTTATTGGGTTTGTGTCTCAATTCTCAAATTTTTATAGTAAATGACAGCTGTAGCTGTACAGAGATAGGCTGTTTGCACCTGCATAGTGCATTCCAGTGTTTGGGCACATGTGGCAGATCACATTACTGTGGACCATAATACTCCAGTTGTTGTACCGGATGAGCACTCTTCACTGACGCAGTAGATACCCAAACTTTTGGAATACAAATTAGTATTACTCAGTTTGAGCAGGTTGTGCGTCAATAGAGGATAGCAAGGCTACACAACTTAATACTTTGAGTCATTGCCTGTGTGTCAATGTTTGTGAATTGGCTATTTCAATTTTAGTTGGGGCTCTGTGTGAACATCACAAGACGTGCTTTCATTAATGTGCTTGTATGCATGTGTTGTAAATGTGGATAACCATCAGATGCTATTCAGTGTGGAAATGAGTCAGGATATGTGTTTGTCATACACGTAGCAACCAATGCTGTGTGAACTTCCATGACTTTTGGGACAAAACATCTGCCAAACTATGCACAGGATAGGTAGAGGATGGTTGATAATGGCAATGTTACAAGAGTAAGCCATCACATGTACTGGAATGTTGGATACCACTTCCTGGTCACTTGTTTGTATACTACCCAGTCAGGCATTTTAAAATGCTATGTGGGTACGGTGTTTGTGTCACAGAGTCCCAAAACCAATCCAAAAATGTAATGTCACTCCACAGTTTGAGTCATATAAATGACCTATGTTTCTCTTGTGGCAGTGGAGGACCAGCAGACCAAGCTGCATGTGTTCACATATTTCCAGTGGTTAATTGCACATAGGTGTCCAGTTCAAGTGTGTGGCCATGTGTACCCTGTGTCATTATTGACCTCCATGTTGTCACAGTTACGTGCAGGTCTCGTCATGAGTCTGTGGAGCCATGCCCTGCATTAACAGAGTATCCTTCAAAGCAGAATTGACCGAAAGAGGAATCAACAATACACATCGGGACAATCTGGCTATGGCACTGCAGAAGTTTCATGAGACTGACAACAGGGCAACATTGGTGTGCTCACTATAATGTATCAGTAATTTAAAACTGACAGGTTTCATCACAACATTTGTACACAGGGTGGCCTCTAAATTTACCACTGCTGTGTGTTGGGGAAGCTGATGTGGCGGGTGTGAAGGAGATGATGGCATCCAATACCTTGGGTAGGAAGGCAGAGAATGAGGGCTGTGAGATCCCAGCAACCAGGGCACCAGCGGTTTGAAACAAGCCACTTGCCAACATGTAGAGGACAGCTAGCAGCTTGGTCTCTGGTGCAATGATGTGGAGTGTCTGCAAGCTGTGGCTCAATGTGGTGCAGCAGCTGCTGAATGGCTTGCCAGTTTAGTCTGTACCTCTGGATGATGTCATGTTCCCTGAGTCCCATAAGGGTTGTCCTGGTCCTGAATATCCTCTCCTGCCTTCTGCATTGCCTTTGGGGTCCCTGCTGGTGTGGTGGAAACTGCTGGTGTTGGTCCTGTGCTCTGCGTCTTCGTGCATGCTGGATGAATAGCATCTCCGTGTGTTTCTTTTTGAGCTCTTATGTTGCTGCTGTGTGTTTTCCTTAACTAGTGGTGTGTTTGCCCCATTTTAACGCCTGCCCTGACCCAGGCAATATTTTTTGATGCAAATCAGGCTGTGCGCCATTTTCCGACTCCGCCTTCCAGCCGTGCAGGATTTTTGCGTGGTAGGAGAAATATGGCGCACAGGTGTGTAAGTCATTTTTTGGACGGAAACGCCTAACTTGCATGTCATCAACGCAAGGCGGTTTCACGCATCCAGAAGATGGCACACACGGCAGAATTAATATGATGTTAGGTTTGCGCCAAATTTGCGTCAAAATGTTTTACGCAAATTCGGCGCAGACAGAGTATAAATATGCCCATTAGTGTGTATTAAAAATACAAACCAAAAAATATATATTTGTTTAGGATTACATGTGTAGTTAGTATATGTTTAGGATGTAGTTGCTGTTTGTATTGTACTGTATGTGTATTAAGCGAGGTGGGTTGTTGATATGTAACTTTTCATGTGTGTGTATAGTGCTTAAGCTAAGTTTTGATTAGTTAAGTTAGTATAGGATAGTGATACAGTTAATTAGTGTAGGCTAAGTAGTCTTAGTGAGTTTTCATAGGCAATAGGTATTTAAGATTAACCTGTTTGTCATTGTTCTTTAGTTGGTTGCCATTTAATTTAGAAGAGATGGTACCATTGTGTTAGTGGATTTGGGTACATGATGTACCAATTGACCTGATGTTTTAGTAAGTAAATGTTGCTTTTACAGAGGCCTGTGAACAACTGTAGTTTGTCCTCAGATTGGATTTCTGTAGGAACCGTTTCCATACTTGAGGCACAATAACTGAGGCTCAGAAATTGATCTGACACACTATATTCACCTAATGGAGCCCCTTTGAGAAAGTGAGTGAGTCTGTAAGTGTTTATTTAGACTTTTTAAAACAGAATACTGCTCACTGCCTACATAATGACATAAACTCTTGTATATTGCTAACAGTATACCCTGTGCACCATTGTGCAAGGGTGCCTGCATTGTACTGTGCTTTGTGTTCAACATAATGCACCTCACATATTAAAAGACAACCTTAATGTATTATTAGCATATATCTCAGATTTATCTCTCCCCAAGGGAGGTGAATCATTCAGACAGACTCACTGGTATCCCACATATGAAGAAAATGTCTGGGCAAATAATCAGAGATGTGGACGCACTCACATTCAAGACAAGTGAGGCCTCTCTGTGGCAGAGTAACAGCAGACGTACATTTGAGTTGGGGTTCAATTACTTTAGACGTATAAAGGGGAGGCAAGATGCACTTGCATGACTAGGGCACCCTCATTTACAGTATTACTTTGTCCTTGTGCATCCTTCTGTTGCACAATTACAATACAAAGACATGTTGACGATGGGCATAGCAATCTGGGTAGTATAGGCACAGCAATCAAGAAGATGGTGTTGTTTGATTTAATTTTGGAGACGAGTAATGTTATTTATAGATAGTAAATAATGTGGTACTCCTGACATTGCTGTATTATTGTTAGTATTAGCTACACTGTTTTAAACTCACATGACTCACACATCCCATGTATATGTGGAAATATTGTTTGTACTTTGTCAGTAGGTTCTCACTGTGTGGCTATCAAGAAATCCCATCCTGTTGATACATTCGGACATGACATTGCTAAAGTACATATTGCTAATCAGGGCATTGCAATGGGTGGAATTAGTATATGCACACATACCAAGGCACCATATCCCAAAATAATTAGCTCAATTTCCTTTACATTCACAATGGTATTTACATTTCCAATATGTTTGTAGACATGACATCATCAGAGTAGGTTTGGCCTTATAGAGTAACAGACACATAGGTAAAAAAGACAATTGTTGCGGCTAGATACAATTATTTTACACATGGAAAGATAGAATTACATTTGTGTCATGACTTTAATGAGGAGGAGCACATTGCCATTAGGTGGTGTTGCTTTGACGTAGGGGCCCTAGTGGGCAAAAACACTGCTGAACAACCAAAGAGGACTGTTGTGGGCTCATGAGAGGGTGATGTCCAATACAGTAAAAATTTGAAAACTGGCCATGGGACAGTCACAACTGTTCACTGGTGCATTCTCCTTCGAAAACTTGGGAAATCAACATTTTCTTCCTTTGATGCATGTTTGGCCTCCCTGGATGTTGTGGGCTTTGAATGGGAGGAAGACACACATCAGAGGCAGAAGATTTAACTCCATTGTTCCCAACTACATTTGTAAATGCCAGTAAGCCAGCAAGGCAAGAGTTTGCTGGTGTGCCAACAAAGCAAGAACATTGCTGTTGAATGCACTCATTGTTCCTATGAAGAAACCTAACTTGTCTTCCAGGGACTGGATTGGGGTAAAATGCCCCCCCAGCTGCCTGACAGCTTCACTGTTCTCAGATGTACAAGGCTGGTGTTGTTGTTCCTTTTGGATCATGTTACCAGCGATGTCAGCAAGGGACTCATCAATCCCTTGGAGACAAGTGTAGGTGTCTCTAATGGCCTTTGACAAACCCTTATGAGGTCTAAGACACGAACGGACTCCCTCAAAAGTGCCAGTTATACTGTCCATCCCTGCCCGGACCTCATCAGCCACCCATTGATGGACTTCTCCCACTCACCCTTTAAAAGCAACTTGGGGGTCCTCAAAGTCCTCAGCAGTAATGTCATTGGTTGATAGCCCATGTTTTGTGTGTGTGATGTACATCTGGAGACCCAACAACATTGTGTACCCCTGCAGTATTGAACCCTAGGGTTAATCTTTCAGATACATCCACACAAAATTACACATCAAGCCACCTTGCTGCACTGTATGTAAGGAGAAGGTCCTGTACAACCCTTGATCTAATTTCACTGGAGAATCCTGTAGTTTACACACACAGAGTGAACTCCTTACTTCACAACACTAATTACTAAGGAACATCACTAAAGTGTATAGAGTCCTTCATATTGGGTAGATTGCAAAAGCTCTTGCTCAATCCATTTGCTCAGAACCCAAGGGATTCATCTCCAGAGTCCATCAAATCACTTCACTCTGCCCCCACTCTCTTGGACATGTAGACAACTCTTCTGGCAATCATACCCAGGGACTGCACTTCATCTCTGTTAGAAATGGGGTCTCTGGTTGACAGTCAGTTTTCACTCTGTCCAAGCAGGAACCCTCACTCTAGTCAGGGTAAGGGAGATACTCACTTGAGATAACCCCTGCTCACCCCCTTTTTAGCTTGGCACAAGCAGTCAGGCTTATCCGAAAGATAATGTGTAAAGTATTAGTAGTAACACACAGTAATACAGTGAAAACACTACAAAATAGACACCACACCAGTTTAAAAAAGCCAACATTTATCTAAATCAAACAAGACAAAAATGACAAAAATCCAACATATACAAGTCAAGATATGAATTTTAAAAATAATGGAATCCTACTCCATAGAAAACAATGGAAGCGTTGTTACGCAAAGTACCTGGTTTGCATAAAAAATAAAGCTGCACGGGGGAGTATGTGTCAAAAAAGTCAGCGATGTGTCAAAAAAGTCAGCGATGTGTCAATTATTTACTTGCAGGTGAAGCCGTGCTTCGTTTCTTCTCCGGTCAGGTAGGCGATGCATCGTTTTTCTCTCCTGCAAGACAGCAATGCGTTGATTTCCAGACAGGGCTCCTCGGATCCACGCTGGTTCATGTTGATTTTGATGCCCAGCAATGATGCCTGCGAAATCCAGCTGCACGGCGATAGAAAACAGAGCTCAGTGGGGTTTACGTCGATTTTAGCAACCACAAGCGGGTGTTGCGTTGTTTCTCCAGCTGTGATGAAGGTGGTGCGTTGGTTTCAGCTGCAAGACAGGTGGCGCATCGTTTTTACAGCTGCGTTGCAGGTGGTGCGTTACATTTTCCCCGCACGGCTTCCTCTGCGTGGATTTCAGTCTTTGTTCTACCAGTTCACCTTTCAAAGGCCTAGGGACTGGGTAGAGCATCACTTGGCAGAAGTCTCAGCAGAGAGTCCAGGTGCTGGAAGAGGAACTCTTTGATGGCCTTGAGACCATAAAAAATGCAAGCTCAGTGCAAGCCCTTGGAGACACTTCCCAAGCAGGAATGTATCACAAAGTCCAGTCTTTGTCCTCTTTCAGGCAGAAGCAGAAACTGCAGGCCAACCCAGTAAAGCACAGGCAAAGGAGGCAGTACTCCTCCTCCATCTCTTCATCTCTTCTCCTTGGCAGAGGTTCCTCTTGGTTCCAGAAGTAATCTGAAAATTGGGTTTTTTTAGGCCACCACTTATACCCCTTTCTGCCTTTGAAGTGGTGAAACTTCAAAGGAAAGTCTATGTTGTTCACACGATCCTGCCTTGCCCAGGCCTTGCTGCAGACACACTCCAGTGGATTAGAGACTGCATTGTGTGAGGACAGGCAAAGCCCATTCAGGTGTAAGTGTCAGCTCCTCCTTCCACTTCAGCCCAGATAGGATATGCAGGCTGCACACCAGATTTATTTTTGTCAATGTCTAAGGGAGATTAACAAACAGCCATACTGTCAGTCTGACCCAGACATGGAATATACAAACAGGCAGAGCCCCAAACTTCATATCTCTTTCTGCTCCCAAAAGCACTTAAAAGAAATTTAAAGGTTTGTTATCCTTTGAGAGAGCTAGGCTTTGCAACAGTGAAAAACGTATTTTACAGTATTTCACTGTTAGGACATGTAAAACACACCAGTTCATTTCCCACCTTTAACATACACTGCACCCTGCCCATGGGGCTACCTAGGGCTTACTGTAGGGGTACTTTACATGTATAAAAAGGGTAGGTTTGGGCCTGGCTAGTGGGTACACTTGGCAAGCCAAATTGGCAGTTTAAAACTGGACACACAGACACTGCGGTGGCAAGTCTGAACCATGTGTAAAGGGCTACTCATGTAGGTAGCACAACCAGTGCTGCAGGCCCACTAGCAGCATTTGATTTACAGTCCCTGGGCATCTCTACTGCACTTTACTAGGCACTTACTAGTAAATCAAATATGCCCATCATGGAAAATCCAATTACACATACAATTTACAAAGGGAGCACTTGCACTTTAGCACTGGTCAGCAGTGGCAAAGTGCCCAGAGTACCAAAACCAGCACAAAAAAAAGTCCAGCACACAGTCAAAACAGGACACAGAGGAAAAAACAGTGGAGACTATACCAAAGATTCCAGGTCTAATAATCTCCTGCACTGATGACACCAAAGTCAGAAACTAACACTCTTGTGATACAAAACTCAATTTGGATCACTTAGAAACGCAACTAACAGCAAACACGGATCTAGATACAATTAATTCTGTGCCAAAACTTTATGAGTGGCTACAGGAAGCGTTTGATATCCTAATACCACTCAGAAAAACCAAACACAACAAAAGAAAACCAACACCTTGGAGAAACACAGAACTTAAAAAGATAAAGCAACAAATCAGAAAGTTGCAGTGGACCTGGCTCAAAACAAACTACAGTCAAGACAAACTGCAGCTACACAAACTTAACAGGATATGCAAATAATCAATCAAAAAAGCTAAAAAAAGATACTACTCAGACAGAATTCAAAATGCTCAATCTACAACCAAGGAATTTTACAAAATTCTCAATGAATTTCGAAAACCTACATGCATGGAAGGAAGTCATCCCACTACTCAAGATTTCACAAACAAATTGGCAACTCACTACACAACCAAGGCAGACACATTGGACTCCTATTTAAAACAGAAGAAAACCATCAGCACCAACCCCTTTCCTAAAATACCCTTTAAGAATAAACCAACCCAACCTCTACAGTCCTTCAAACAAATGTCACAGGATGAATGTATGGATTTGGTCAGAGCAAGCAGACCTTCTGGTTGCCCTTCTGCCCCTTGCCCACCACAAATCTTCAAGAACATTCTTCTATCTACTTCTGCTGCCACACCTGTGAGAAGAATCATCAACAACTCTTTAACTTCAGGAACTTTTCCTGTAGACCTGAAAAAGGCATACATACGACCTTTATTAAAGAAATCAAACCTAGACCTGCAAGACCCCAACAACAACAGACCAATCACAAATGAACCTTTCCTGGGCAAATTGATAGAAAGAGCAGCATTTGCCCAGATGTCACCATTAATTAAAGACAATTCTATACCATCAGAGTTCTAATCTGGATTCCGCCCAGGAAGAAGCACTGAATCGTCACGCATAGCAATCTGGGATGATCTTAAAAACACAGTCGACCGAAATGGAGTTGCTGCACTACTTCTCTTGGACCTCTCAGCTGCCTTTGTTACGGTTGACCATGACACCCTAACTCAAAGACTCCACAAAGCCGGCATACAAGGGATTGCTCTCGACTGGATTACTTCCAATCTTCAAAAAAGATCTAATATCATCCACTCACCCCCCTTCTCGCCCGAACCCTACCTCACAAAAGCAGGGCTCCCCCAAGGGTCAATCATCTCACCTTTGCTTTTCAACATCTACGTGATATCTTTACCAGAATTGATCAATGATTTCCATCTCACATGCTACAACTATGCAGATGACACACAAATACTACTTAAATTAGAATGCCCCAAAAACATTGAAAACTCACAAATCTTCAGTTGCCTCAGAGCCGTTGATCAGTGGATGACCTGGAACCATCTCAAACTAAATACCTCCAAAACAGAAATACTCATATGTGGTGACTGGAAAAATTATAACCCTCTGTGCATCTGGCCTGACTATCTCGGACCACCTCCTCAATTAGCCAAGGAAGTAAAAAACCTAGGAATCACCATGGATTCCAAGTTAACTATGAATGCCCAAGTGGACAAATTAGCACGAACAAGCTTCATCACCTTGAAGACTTTACGACGCATCTTCCCCCACCTCGGATTTCCACACGCTGCAAGCTATTATCTCGCTTCTACTATCCAAACTGGATTATGCCAATGGCCTCTACCATGGATCATCTCTATCTGTTATGAAAAAACTACAACGTATCCAGAATTCCGCAGCCAGGCTACTATTACATGTAAAGCCGCAAGCCCACATCTCCCCTGCCGTGAGAGCACTACACTGGTTACCCGTTGCCAGAAGGTGGTACATCCTTCTCCGTCCAAGCAGCCAAACTATGGAATTCATTACCCCCAACTATAAGAGCCACAGATAACTTTCTTGTCTTCAGAAAACTACTCAAGAGTTGGCTCTTTCCTTCATAACCACCATATTCAAACAACTATGAACTGCATATGCCTATGTTGATAAATATTTTTTCAGATTATGTGTATATTTCTATTTATTTATTGTTTCTTTACAAAATATGTATAGCTACTATGTCATAACAATAAAATACACACACACTCTTTAAACCTGTATGACTAAGTATATTTTACCCATGGTTCTAATTATGTATTGTATGTGCATATGAGTGTGTATTCATGTGTGTGTGTGTGTGTGTGTGTGTGTGTGTGTGTATATATATATATATATATATATATATATATATATATATATATATGTATGTATGTGTATATGTTGTTTCTGTGCTTGGCATGTTCGTGGATCATTGCATGGCTCCTGGGTGGGTTGTTATACTAGATATCTATGAATTCCTGCTCTCATCTTATCACACTTATCTACTCATCATCATATGTCATGTCTCTATCAAACTATCCTCCATTCTTACTCTGAGTCATCCCAAATCCCTTCTACTACTTTCATCTCCTAAATAACTCTGCCTAAGCTCTTTCCTCTGCTTCCACATCTAACTCACCAAACCTCACTCTACTACTGTGACCTCCCACACAACCCTACTAAATTCTCCCGCATTTATCTCACCCTGCTACTATGCTCTCCCTAACCCTTCCACATACTCTTCCCTCCTTCACCCCCCTTTACTCATCCCAAGTCTTTGGGTTGAGTAAATGAAGGATATACTCCCAATTAACACTTCAGGATTTCTTTCCTCCTCCACCCCTCCATTACTCCAGTCAATCTAACTAACAAACTCTCATATCCGCGGCTCAAATTAACTCATAATAATACTAAAACTGTACTCATTATTTCCCGATACTAATCCATCACTAATTCTTGTTGGGTTCCAGAGTAGCGTGCTACTCATCAAAAAGCACTTCGATGCCTCGTCAGGGGTAGTAAGCGCTATATAAATACGATTACAATACAATACAATACAAACACCACCAGCCACAGTTAATATATTCCATCGCTCAACATGGCTGCCGGTATTTGAGATGAGCTGCTCATAGCCAACATGACAAGATAGAAGTGTTAACATTCTGCAACATGTACTCACTGTGGCTGTCCACATGACTAGGCCTAAAACCGTCACCCTCCAACCACCACAGACACCTGTTCATCATCCTGGACACCTACTTCACCATGAAACAACAAATTGGCACAATGTCCTCCACTTGCTTTTACTTTATTTGCATTTTCAGCCATTTCTACATATGGATCCCTCCTGACACCGGTACAACCATCACCCAGCCCATCATCACGTGTTGACTGCAACACACCATTGACCTCGACTACAGAATCTGTGCACATCTGCTACACATGAGGCAAACTTTCCAACACACCAATGCCAGACTATTACTCAGCCTACCATGTGGTACACATATCCCACATCACCTCAAAAATGTACATTGCTTCACCATTCAGATAAACAGTTAAAGATGCTCAGCCATACAGCTTCAAGGCACTACACTGCCCGGGACCCTCTTAGCTCAGACACCTCCTACGCTTCCAACAAGCAATCATGGCCCTCAGCTCTGCATCACTTCTACTCACGCTCACCCCCAATATACATACAATCATCAGAAATGTAACAAAAAGAAAAAAAGCTAGTAAGTGGCAAAGAATCACACTTCCGCAGGGTGTCCACACTGGTAAGTAACTAGAAATAATATTGATATTTGAGGTGCATGCGGTCAAGTGCCCTACTACCTAAAGGCACAGGATAGGGTATAAGAAAATACACCGCATGAAATGAACGTGAGAGACCACGGCGCTCAACAATTTACAAGTCAATGAGTACAGTTGAAAGCTGACATGTAACAGTAATGTTAATAAAGATAATCGATGTTTGTCTTGGTTTTCCAGGAGATCCTTTATTCGGATTGTTTTTCATAAATCCAAAAGGTACAGTCAAAGCAGCACAGCCAACACGTGTTTCGTCACAATCGTGACTTCATCAAGGCTGTAAGATCTACAGTGCCAAGTTTGAAATATGTTTTGGAACAACATGCAATAAATAAGGGAACCAAAAATCAAAAAGGTGGGTGTATAGACATGCCAAAACGAACCAGTGTGGGAACGTGAGGTAACATAGTATAGTATAGAGAGTAGTGGTGGAGAATCCTCCATTGGTGAAGAGAAAGTGGAGCCCAATTAGCAGAAGAGATGGTGTGAGAGCAAAGTGACTGATAATGATACCTGGTGTAAAAATTAGCTGGGCGTAATTACATTGATATTTGCTAACGTTAGTGGCTAGACACAGGTGTATTATGATGTTTAAATTAGTTTACGTCAAGAAGGTGAATGAGTGAAGAAAATGTCAAGAAACATACCTAAAATAGCAGTATAAGGTTGGTATTTCTCAGGTTGTTAGACTCCATTGCTTCCTAAGGAGAGAGAGAGGTGGAGAATGGTGAAAAAGAGAGAGATTTAAAGGAATAAGTAGCTATTCAGAAGAGAGGCAGAACGATATATAGGTAAACATGCTCAAATGAGGGCAGGGCTACCTGTTTATGAAATGGAGTGCGAAGCTGGTTTTTCATCCATGTAGATATATTCTGCTGTGTTCAAAAGGGTGACGAATTCCAAGGGTACAATGTAAGTACTTCCAAGGCGAGTCAAAGGTAGAGGGACCTTATTAAGTCCTAAGAATAAAAGAGTGTTTGTATGTATACATTGTCTATCCAAAGGGCTAGAGTATGGAAAAACTAGGTAAAAAGTCACAAATAAAGGCAAAAATGTAGGGTAATAGTATGATCTCAGAGGTAAGTCGGCTAAATAAAATAATAAAATAAAATAATAAAGTCTGCAATTAATGTTATGGGGGTGAAGAAAAATTGTGTTATCTCCCCGTCCACTAGGATCAGGTAAAGGGGACGGCATGTAGCCAAAAAACGGGAAGCGTGTACAGGCCAAAAAGGCTCTGTAAAGATTGTGAGTGTGAAAGTCAAACTCACATTGGTAAGAGCTTAGCATAAGTCACAGAATTAGCAGATCAAAAGGACTAATATATGTAACTGTAACACCGGGAGGTGGTGTAAGCCAGCCAAAAATATATAGGGGGTCATTACAACATTGGCGGTAAAAGACGCTTACCGCCGTGCAGAAGACCGCCAACACACCACCGCGGCCGCGGAATTCCGCCACAGCCATTTTGACCCACATCTCTGAATCTGCCAATATGCAGACACCCACACAAGTCCGCCACACCAAAGGTCAGTGATGAACTGGAGAAAACAAAACCTCCACTGTCACGCCAACAGAAATACGCCCACACGATCACGACAGATGAATCCACGCGGCGGTCTTTCAACCGCGGTATTCCATTGGCGGTACACTCCGCTGCGCTCAAAATACACACACTTTTACAAAACACAGCCACATTAGACAATTTGAAATACACACACCTGATATACATACACACACCACTCCCACACACCCAATACAATATAAAACACACACCCACATCCCCCACAAACCCCTATGACCACAATTCACGACCGAAGGCCAGAGAGAGAGACACCACCATCAACAAACTAGCATCCACAGGCACACAACACCATCACCCACACAACTTCCACGCACCTCACACAACACACCACTACATATCACCACACTTATCACCACACACTCCACCCCACACATCACCTACACCACCCCATGGCACCACAAAGACACCCCAGGTTCTCGGAGGAGGAGATCAGGGTCATGGTGGAGGAAATCGTCCGGGTAGAGCCACAGCTATTTGGATCCCAGGTGCAGCACACCTCAATTGCAAGGAAGATGGAGCTATGGCGAAGAATAGTCGACAGGGTCAACACAGTGGGACAACACCCAATAAATCAGGAGGACATCAGGAAAAGGTGGAACGACCTACGGGGAAAAGTGCGTTCCATGGTCTCAAGACACCACCAGGCGGTTCAGCGGACTTGCGGCGGACCCCCACCTCCTCACCCACAACTAACAACATGGGAGGAGAAAGTCTTGGCGATTCTGCATCCTGAGGGCCTCGCAGGAGTCGGTGGAGGAATAGACTCTGGTAAGTCACATCTTAACTATTACAACCCTACCCTACCTGCATGCCATCACATACGCCCACCCTCGCCCTCACCCCTATTACTCCAACTCCTCACAAATGTACCAATATCACAAACCACACATCCCAACACCAAGCCCTGCATGCAACAACAATGCATGGACACCCATCACTAAAGCATGCCCACTGCACATACCCATACACCCCCCTAAACCATCATCACACAAGCTCCCACACAGGAATGCCAGCACTGGGGTACACGGTCACCCACCCATTGCACACCATGACACACACAGATGCATTATCATGCCTTTACACCCCTGCAGGACCACTACCCAACGTCATCAGACAGGAGGGTCCAGACATGTCCACTCCACCCACAGAAGAGGCCCACAGGGATGACAGCACCTCTGTCCACCTGGATCTAGATGACCAGCCCGGACCATCGGGGGCCTCGGGACAGTCGGTTCCCCTCACACAGGCACAGGCCACCACAGACCTTCCCCCCTCAGGAACCACCAGCACAGCACCCACCCAGCGGGCCCATACCTCCATCCCCAGGGCACGTCAATCAGCTGTGTGTCCGCCACTACAGGGAACCCAGGATAACCCACCACCCCAACAACAACAGGGACCTGGGGGCAGTGGCAGTGGGCACACGGTCCAGGGTACGGAGGCCCAGGAACACAGGGGAACTGGGAGGGCTGCTGTGCGATAGGGGGCGGACAGGCCAAGGGAACCCACTCTCCACAAGGCCCTCTCCTCCATCATGGGAGCATACCACCACTCCCAGGAGACGATGGCAACAGTACTGGGCAAGTTTCAGGAGACCCAGTGGATGCAGGAGGAACAGTATTTGGGGTTCAGGGAGGAACTCAGAACCATCAGCTCCAACCTGGGCACCATCGTAGGTGTGCTAAAGGAAGTACTCAACACCAGGAGGGACACTGTGGCACTACAAGGGGCCCCTGACACTAGCATGGACGATGAACTGCCCACCACCTCCGCTGGCGTTAGTGGACAGGAGGCACCACCACAGGACCACCACACCAGCACCCCACCCCATGCAGACGGAGAACCACCCCGCAAACGGTCCCTGAGATCCAGGAACAAGACAGAGCACGATGACAAGACCCCGCCAAGAAATGAGACCACCCTGATTGTCATCCCACTGTCCCACTTTGTCACCCTGTCCATATTGAAACTGCCCCAGCTCAACTTTCAATGCCCATATGGGCAATGCACCTGTGAGACTAATAGACTGGACTCTGCCATGGACACTCCTCCACCATCACCCATTACCATTTAACTTACCCCTCCAATATTTTGTATTTAAATAAACACACCTAAAGCACAAAAAGATCTGGAGTCTGTCTGTGATTTCGAAATAGTGTATTTGCAATTACAGTGACAAAATGATCTTGAAATAGTAATGTCAACATACCTATGTCACACAGCTCTAGGCCATGAGGAATCTAAGCAGAAGTCACACAGTGGGACCCACATCTGTGAAATCGTAAGGGAAAGTGACAACTCAATGACCATACACTGGTTGAAAACGACAGACAGGATAGAGGTAGAAGTGTAAAAGTACATGTAGTAGGCAGGAGTGTATTCTCACCTGTGTTTCACTGGAAATATTGCTGGATCACTGAGTCCCTGTTCTGCATTTCTTCTTCCTCTGCTTCCTCCTCATCACTGTCCACAGGCTCCACAGCTGCAACAACACCGCCATCTGGACCATCCTCCTGCAGAAAAGGCACCTGTCGTCGCAAAGCCAAGTTGTGAAGCATACAGCAGGCCACGATGATCTGGCACATCTTCTTTGGTGAGTAGAATAGGGATCCCCCTGTCATATGCAGACACCTGAACCTGGCCTTCAGGAGACCGAAGGTCCGCTCGATCACCCTCCTAGTTCCCCCATGGGCCTCATTGTAGTGTTCCTCTGCCCTTGTCCTGGGATTCCTCACTGGGGTCAGTAGCCATGACAGGTTGGGGTAACCAGAGTCACCTAATAGCCACATACAGTGCCTCTAGAGTTGACCCATCACATAAGGGATGCTGCTATTCCGCAGGATGTAGGCGTCATGCACTGAGCCAGGGAACATGGCATTCACATGGGAAATGTACTGGTCTGCCAAAGATACCATCTGTACATTCATCGAGTGATAACTCTTCCGGTTTCTGTACACCTGTTCACTCCTGTGGGGGAGACCAAAGCCACATGGGTCCCATCAATGGCACCTATGATGTTGGGGATGTGTCCAAGGGCATAGAAGTCACCTTTCACTGTAGGCAAATCCTCCACCTGAGGGAACACGATGTAGCTCCTCATGTGTTTCAGCAGGGCAGACAAAACTCTGGACAATACGTTGGAAAACATAGGCTGGGACATCCCTGATGCCATGGCCACAGTTGTTTGAAAAGACCCACTTGCAAGGAAATGGAGTACTGATAGCACTTGCACTTGAGGGAGGATTCCTGTGGGATGGCGGATTGCTGAACTCAGGTCTGGCTCCAACTGGGTACACAGTTCCTGGATTGTGACACGGTCAAACCTGAAGGTGATAATCAAATTTCTTTCCTCCATTGTCAACAGGTCCACCAGCGGTCGGTACACCAGAGGATTCCGCCATCTCCTCACATGGCCCAGCGGACGGTGCCTATGAAGGACAACAGCGACCACAGAGTTAAACATCTCAGAGGTATGTAACCACAGTCTACACAGAACACCAATCATACACAAAATGTGGCCTGTATGTGTGGTGAGACTAGGCCTAGGTATGTGTGACGCATTTGGAAACTAGGCCATGTGGGCCCCTGAAATGGCGGCTGCCTGACCTCTAAAGTGGGACAATGGGATGTGAGGTAACTGCGCTGGTGTTGTACACCGTCGTCGCGGTAGGCGGTCGGAGACCGCGGCGCAATGCTGCATTGGTTAACATTGGACCGTATGGGTGATGGTACGCACCGCCGCGGACGTGACCGCCATTTTCTATCTGTATAATCACTCGATACCTGATATTAGACAGGAGAGGACCTACACTGCAAGTGCTGCTGTGACCTCGGTCTGGAAGAGACAATGGCTTGTGCGTCTGGGGAAAGGGCCCCTGCCTTCACTGCGGAGGAGTTGGAGAAGCTCGTCGATGGGGTCCTCCCCCAGTACACGCTACTCTACGGTCCTCCAGACCAACAGGTAAGTACACAGTTGTATGGGCTATGCCTGTGTGGAGAGGGCTTGTTGTAAGAAGGAAGGGGGCAGAGTTCTGCGTGCATGAAAGACGGTGGGTGCATGTGCCACATGGCAAGGGTAGGGATGGGGGCCACTCACTTTGACTGCGCAGTTGGTAATGACTTATCTTCTTCCCCTGTACATTTCATATAGGTCAGCACCCACCAGATGAAGGCTATTTGGCGTGCCATCGACAAGGATGTCCGGACCCTGGGGGTCCACCACAGACGGAGCACCCACTGCCGGAAAAGATGGGAGGACATTCGCCGTTGGAGCAAGAAGACGGCGGAGGCTCAGCTGGGGATGGCCTCCCAACGTGGGAGGGGTGCCTGTCGAACCATGACCCCCCTGATGTTCAGGATTCTGGCGGTGGCCTACCCAGAGTTGGATGGGCGCTTGAGGGCATCACAGCAGACACAAGGGGGTGAGTACACTCTCATTCAGCTGACTTTGCGCGCAGTGGAGGTGTCTGGGTGGGGGAGGAGAGCTGTGGGTTTCCCCAGGCCAGGGCGAGTTCCGTAGGCTAAGCCCCTCCGTAGGGCATGGCCCTGTGGCCCTCCACCCCACCTCTGTAGAGTGCCAAGTACAGCAATTCATGCACCTGTGTCATCTATGTGTGCAGATGTCGTCCATAGCCTTGTAGGCTGTTTCCCAGGAATTGCACTGTAGAGCCCAAGAGCGCAATATAGTGCAGGGGGCTTCTGTGTCTGTCTTGTCCGCCAACTGTAGCGGTAATCCATGCACTGAACATGTCTTTCTTCTGTTCCCCCCCTTTTTTGTGGTCTCCCTGTTCTTGTGTGCATTAGCATCATCAGGTGGAGGAGCAGTGGCACCGGAGCACGAGGGAGCTGCATCCCACATGGCCATGGAGGGCCACACTACGGACTCAGAATTCACCATTGGGACGGAGGGCGAGGGGAGCTCCACGGTGGGGACAGGAGCTGAAATCAGCGACATGGACTTTTTCTGATGGGAGCTCCCTTGTGGTGGCGGCAACATCTGTGCCCCCGCATCTACAGGTACAGCAGCCAACCCCCCACCAGCACCGCCCTCCCAGCAGCCCCTCAGCCTTCGCCCCGTGCCCGCTCACCCAGGAAGGTGGGCACCACCTTCACCCCAGGCACCTCAGCCCCTGCCCCAGTCACCCCTGCTGCCCTCGATGAGGAGGCCATTGACCTCCTCAGGTCCCTCACTGTTGGGCAGTCTACCATTTTTAATGCCATCCAGGGTGTAGAAAGGCAGTTTCAACAAACTAATGCATTCGTGGAAGGGCATTCATTATGGTCAGGCGGCCCTTCACCGATCCTT
This sequence comes from Pleurodeles waltl, assembly GCF_031143425.1. Lineage (NCBI taxonomy): Eukaryota > Metazoa > Chordata > Amphibia > Caudata > Salamandridae > Pleurodeles > Pleurodeles waltl. The sequence continues at coordinate 875,113,857 of NC_090436.1, forward strand.
TCAAACTCTGGCCTCAGCACTGATGGCAGCCATTGTCCCTGTGTCTAGCCTCCCCCCTTCAACTTCCTCCACCCAGACCCAATCCCCTGTACCTCTGCCTATCCCAAGCACACCATCAGACCAGCCTGCACACACCTCACCACACAAGGGAAGCTCTGGCAAACATAAGCACCACACATCCCACAGGCACTCACGCAAGCATCACACACATACAGACACACCAACATCCACTGCCTCCACTGTGTCCCCCTCTTCGTCATCTCCCTCCTCCCTCCAAGTCTCGTCTACACTCACACCTGCATGCACTACCTCTACAGCCACTACGTCCCTCACCAGCACACCGACCAGCACACCCCGCTCATGTGCAGTCACCACCCCCACTACCATTCACACTTCCCCTGTGTCCTCTCCCAGTGTGTCTGTGACGGCCCCCCCAAGATACACAAACGCAGGCACACACCCACCCAACAGCCATCCACCTCACAATAGCCTCCAGCGCATGCACCTGCACCCAAATCCACTAAACGTACACTTCCTACAACCACCACCTCTTCCTCCACTTCCAAACCCCCTCCAGCTACCCGTCCCAGTGTGTCCAAAAAACTTTTCCTGTCCAGCCTTGACCTACTTCCCACCCCCCGTCCAACTCATAGGTCCCGAAGTAGCACCTCAGCCACAACATCTCCGGGACCAGTGGTGCCTGTTGTCACAGGTATGTGGAGTGCACCGGCCAACAGGACAGCCAGTGTGGCACGGAGCCACATCACAGCCAGTCCCCCCCTGTGAAGCACCAGAAGTTGGCCAGTGCCCAACTGGAGAGGGGGAAGACTCCAGCCACCCAAGCCACTCCCAGGGGTCCCGGTGGGAGTGTGGACTCAGCTGTGACTCCTCCCAAGGTGGGGAAGGGCTACAAGAAACCCGGCAAGTCTGGGAGGAGCAGCACGGCGGAGAAGACCGCCATCATCCCCGTTGCCCAGGAGGGCCCCGCCAGCCCCATTCTCGCTGCACAGGAGGCCACCGCCAGCCCCATCATCACTGCCCGGGAGGGCCCCACCAGTCCCATCCTCGCTGCCCAGGAGGGCCCCACCAGTCCCATTCTCATTGCCCAGGAGGCCACCGCCAGCCCCATCCTCGTTGCACAGGAGGCCACCGGCAGCCCCATCTTCACTGCCCAGGAGGGCCCCGCCAGCCACAGCCCAGCTGCCCAGGAGGGCCCCACCAGCCACAGCCCAGCTGCCCAATGAAGGACCGCCAGCCCCAGCCCAGCTGGGCAATGAAGGACCGCAAATCAAGCACTGCTGAATAGGGCACCGCCAACTCAGGCACCGCTGAACAGGGCACCGCCAACTCAAGCACCGCTGAACAGGGCACTGCCAAATCAAGCACCGCTGAACAGGGCACCGCCAACTCAAGCACCCCTGAACAGGGCACCGTCAACTCAAGCACCGCTGAACAGGGCACCGCCAACTCAAGCACCGCTGAACAGGGCACTGCCAACTCAAGCACCGCTGAACAGGGCATCTACTACCTCTGTCCTTCACAGGATGAAGCACTCTGGGTACCAGTCCCCCTCCAGAACCAGTGGAGACATGCATCGACTACCTCTGTCCTGCACAGGATGAAGCACTCTGGGCACCAGTCCCCCTCCAGAACCAGTGGAGACTGTTATCCACTTGAGAGACTGTGGCTTTGCACTCCCCAGGATATGGCAGTGAGCAACCCACCCACTGTAGAGACTTGAGAGACTGTGGCTTTGCACTCCCCAGGATTGAACAGTGGGCAACCCACCCACTGTAGAGACTTGAGAGACTGTGGCTTTGCACTCCCCAGGATACATCAGTAGGCATGGAGCCCCCTCGTTGATCTGGCGTCGTGCACTCATCCGGCTGAGGTACCCCCCTCACCCTTCCCCGTGAGGTGCGTGTTATATTTCTATCTGATGCCCCTGCAGTGTTCTCTCTGTTTTGATCTGGTATTGTGTGTGGGCCTCGCCCATGCATTTTGAGCCCAGTGGTCCACGGACTATGAGTGGTGCAATACCTGGACTACTATTCTTGGTGTATATTTTGTTGATAGTGTATATATTTATATATTTGCGTACTGCATTTTGATATATTACAATGGTTACACTCATTTCCTTTTGTCTTTGCATTCTTCCGGAGGGGTTGGGGGGTGTAACTATAATGTATAGATATGTATTAGTGTGTGTGTTGTAGTGGGTGAGGGTGGGGGTGGGGGTGTTGCGTGTGTGTGTCCCTGTTTTTTGCCTCCCCCTCCCCTGTGTCATAGGTGCAGTACTCACCGTGGTCTTCGCCGCTAGCGTTGGTGCTCCTGGTACAGGAGCAGGAAGACTTTCGCTGGTAGGACTTGGAGTTCCGGGTCCATGGTGTCCTCCTTCCTTGTGGAGTGTGTAGAGGTGAGCGTTTTCCATTTGAAATTCCTGTTTCCGCCGTGTTTTTATCCACGGTGTATCCGCCCCGGAAAAGGTGGCAGATTGGCCTGTCATAATAGTGTGGGCGGTACATTGTCCTCCGCCTGTCTGTTGGTGGTGACCGCTGCGCTGTTTGTTTGTACCGCCGTGGCGGTCGGAGTGTTAAAGTGGCTGTCTTTGTTGGCGGTTTCCGCAACGGGCGTAATTCAAAAATTTTTACCACCGGCCTGTTCCCGGTCTTACTGACGCTTTAAACCGTCCGCCATGGTTGTAATGACCACCATAGTATGAAATTAAAATATATACAAGAGGTGTCTGCGGTAGGTTATCGATAAGCAGCGTCACAGACGTTCTATATTATCCAAAAGGAAAACTACTCACCGGTCAATAGGTAAAGCCATTCTCTATTGTATTTTGGGAATCAAAGTAGTGTGAACGGGCCTGGAGTGTAGATTAAGTAATGGCTGACGCCTGGGCGCCATGGAAAAACTCAGATGTACGGGGCATCCGGTAGTGAAGTCGAAATCGGCCCAGTTGTTTGGCCATATTGAAGGGATAGATAGACGATCAGAAACAGGGTTAATATCAAAGACAGAAGGAGGGGGTTAGCGTAGTGGTCACCTTAAAGGTGGGTGAATACAGGAAGTGGATCCAAGGTAAAAGAGAACCGTTAAATAGAAAAGGGCTGGTTGTGTACTGAGTAAGAATGAGAAAAATATGTGCAATATAGGAGTAGTGAGGAAAAGTAGAATACTAAAAGTTTAAACACTAGTAAGTCACAACAGATAATTGAACAATGTAAGCTTATTGTTATTACATGTTAGGCAAGAGTCAGTACATAATCATTAGGATGAGCCACTGAGTAATTACAAAGAAAAGGTTGGATAGTAGTTAAGTGTTAATACATGTTAGGCTGTGATCCTAATTTCTAAATATAAATAAACAAAAAAATCAACAGGATACAAAGTTAATGTTATGAACATAGAGAATTTTCAGTAACAAACACGTTGTTAGTGGAGTGTGCTTGTAGGTAAAGAAAAAGCTTATGGAACAATACATAATGCAACAAGATTTTCTTTGGTTACAGAAAAAAGGGGGAGCACAGGTAGCCACCCTCTGTGAAAGTCTCAACCCCAAGTTAATAAGTAGTTTGGTCAGAATGGGAGGGTACAAGAAAAACTTAAATTGTGACGTACATTAACCCACATAGTCATGCAGAACAACATGATGTTATTATGGGTTGACACAGATAAGACCTTCAGACCCGAAGGGGTAATTGACAAGGATCAGTGGTACATATAGTCAGCAAAACAGGTATGTTTCAATTGGAGAATAAATTAAGTTATACAGTTAGTGTCCATGGAATGTTTGATAGTATTAATGCAGACAAGTCACGTCAGTGCAATCGTGATATCAAGTTCTACAAGACATAAAACCATAAAAGTCACGTCAGTGCAATCGTGATATCAAGTTTTAAAAGACATAAAACCATAAAAGTCTGACTGTCAAGGGAACAAACAGGTACCTTGCAGACGACTAGTGATCTAAGTGAGGAAAACATGAAGCTCCTTATCAGTATTCAAACCCTTCTCCACCGCTCGTAGTTGGAGTATCCATTTTGCCTCGCATTTGCGTAACCGTTTGGTCCTATCCCCCCCTCTGGGAGATGGAGAGATGTATGCAATACCAAAAAACCTAATCTTGGAAATGTCAGATTCATCATGTAGAGAGTTGAAGTGTAAGGCCATGGGGTAACTGAGATTGAAATTTCTGATGGCCCTGATATGTTCCTGTATACGCTCCTTGAGAGGGCGTATAGTACTACCCACATATATGAGTTCACATGTGCAGACAAGAACATAGAACGTGTATTTTGTGTTGCAATTTATGAATTGTTTTACATAATGGGCAGTTGTTGTATTATATGTGAATGTCACAATTTCATTGAGTGCAAATTGACACAAGATACAACAGCCACATTTGAAAAATCCAGATGGTTTGTTGGGTAACCACATTTGCGGTTCAGAGGTAGGGAGGGGCGCTAGAAAGCTGGGACAGAGAAGGTTTCTCCGAGTGCGTCCCCTACTATGGGTGATAGAAGGTTTCTGTCTGACAAGTTCACCCAGTTTGGAGTCAAGAAGCAGTAAATGCCAGTGTTTTTTTATTATTCGAAAAAGGGTACCATTTACTGGGCTGTACTTTGTGAGAAATGAAATTGTTCTTCTCAGGTTTTTAGGTTTCCTTTGACCCCTAATGAGAAGTGTTTCCCGCTGTTTGGAGAGTGTGTGTTCCTTAGCTAGGTCGATAGTTGTTTTAGAGTAGCCCCTGTTTTGAAAGTGCTTTGTCTGTGGTTTGATTTCTTGTGTAAAGATTTTGTTGTCACTACAATTGTGCCTGGTTGTGATCATTTCACCGTAAGTAATAGCCTCTGGACTTTTTGGTGCGTACTGATAGCATGTAAGATTTCTGTAAATTCTAGAGGAAATTTTGTTGTCTGTGATGTATAGCAAGAGATCCAGGAACTCAATGTGGTTGTCATTAGTCTTGTGTGTAAAGGTCAGATTGAAATCATTAGTGTTCAGATGTTCAATGAGTTTGGTCAGATCTAGCCAGTCACCTGTCCAGATAGTTAAAATGTAATCTATGTATCTTCCCCAGAAGAGGATGAGTTGGGTAATATTGTCACGGCATTTGGACCAAAGGTGTTGTCTTTCGAATTGGCCCATGTAGAGGTTAGCGTAGGAGGGCAAAAATTTGGAACCCATAGCCACCCCTTGGGATTGTTTGTACCAGTGGCCTTCGTGTAGAAACACATTGTTCTTAAGGATTAGTCTTGTTAGGTCCAAAAGCATCATGGTGTGTTCGTAAAAAGTGGCATCTCTGTTAGAGAGTGCTGCGGACAGTGCCTCCACACTGCGTTCTGAAGTATGCAAGGAATTAACATCTAAGATGACAAAACAGCAATCGTCCCTTCAGTGTATGTCCTCTAGTTGGCATAGCAGACCCTTGGTGTACTGCATGAAGGAAGGGAGGTTGCGTACCAGTGGTTGTAAGAATTGGTCAATGTATTCTGAAATGTGTTCTGTGGGCGAGTCTATGCCGGAGGTAATTGGTCTGCCAGGAGGAAATGTGCCTGGTTTATGGATTTTGGGTAAGATATATATACACGGCGCCCTTGGTGTTGTGTTGTACAAGTATTTGTATTCAAGGTCAGAAATGACAATACAGCCCCTAGATAGACTGATAACCCAATGGCAAGATGACACTGAGGAAAGTATAGATGAATCATTATGGGGGAAAATCACAACACGCATATATAAAGTCTCCCGAAACGTCCGACTCAAACTGATTAACCTGTACATTTTTCATAGAGCATATTTAAGCCCAGCAAAGGTAGCCTCAATGTATCAAAATGCAAACAGTATGTGCCCCCGATGCGCAGAACCAGAAGCTGGCCTAGTGCATATGCTTTGGACATGCAGAATAGTGAAACAATACTGGGAGGAGATAATAAATACAATCACAACAATATCAAATAGAAGACTCCCGCCTACCCCAATAGTGACACTAATAGGGGGTTTTCCCAGACCACATTGGAAAAAAATTGCGAATAAGTTCATAGACCTAGCGCTGATACTAGCTAAAAGGGAGATCACAATGCATTGGAAAGACCCAAAAGGCCCGCAGACACCAAGATGGAAAGACATACTAGTGAAGTGGGCTGAAACAGAGGGAGAGGTCCTACACCAAGAAGTAGCAAAAGGGACAGGAAGTGTAGAAGGGACCGAGGATGGGATGACCTGCTTGATCGCCTGAAAAACCCACAAAATGATTCCGGGGAATGAAGTACATCATCAGAAGAATCAGATACCGCAGAGGAACAGTAATAATGACACATACCAAAGGGGTCAAGCAAGCCTAAATAGGTCTGTAAAGGACAGTGACCAGAGGAGAAGTAAAATAAAGTCAAAAACCAAAAAAGGGGAAAAACATAAAGTAACAAAGGACTGGAGCTGGCACAGGGTAAGAGACAAAGGGGGGGGGAATGTGGGATAAGTTGTGTATTTTTCAATTGCTGACAAGAAAATTAATAAAAAAACATTTTTTTTTTAAAGGTCAGAAATGAGGCAAAGATCTTTCCAATGTGATAATCTAACCCCTATTTTCTTTGTGATGTTACTAAGGGGATTATCTGTGAATCGTGTGTAGGCATGTGTGTCATCTAGCTGTCTGTCGATTTTGGAAGTGTAGTCATGTCTGTTCATAAGCACAACATTACCCCCTTGTCAGTTTCCCTTATCACGAGATCAGTGTGGGGAGAGAGTTGATTGAGGGCCCTGCGCTCAGTAGGACTGAGGTTATTCTTGTATTTAAGACCCTTCATCCTATGTTTGTCCTTTAGGTTTATTAAGTCTGTACTAACCGCTTTGTAGAAGGTGTCAATGTTATTGTCTGGTGCTAAGTTTGGTATGAAAGTTGAGGTGGGTCTGAGCCCACTATCCAGGGAAAGATTTGGCTGTATGTTAAGATGTTTTAGAAGTTGTCCCAAATTGAGAGTGGAAGGAGTTGGGGTGTCTAAATGCATGATCATGTGTATGTCTTGTGTGTCCCTAATAGTTCTGTTACAGCTAGGGATGGGTGTAGTGATGTTCCTTTCAAACGTAGGTTTGGCCATGAAAACTTTATTGAGTTTAAGGCGACGAATGTATTTGAACAGATCAATGTGGATGTTGTTGTAGTCAGGTTTAGAAACAGGACAAAAACCCAGACCTTTGCTCAATAACTTTATTTCATCACAAGAAAGGACATGGGTGGACAGATTGATAACTTGTATATTGTCGTTGTTCATAATACTATCATGTGGCATGGAATTAGCACTCATGTTCTGAGATTCTTGGTGTTTGAGCGTGTAGTCATGCCCTCTCTTCTGACTGAGTCTGAGCTTTTTTCCTCCCCTCCTTGTTGTTTTGTGTTGGGGTTTGTTTTTTTGTAATTCTGCAATATGCCTATCATGTAACGTGCCAGCTCCTCTAAAAAAGGGGACGGTTTGGCATCCCTATGCGTATGCATGTTCCCTGACGCACTGTTCATAGCAGGGTCCATATCATTAGTGGAGATACTGGATACGTCCGTCAGACTGTTTGGGGCTGAGATGTTAATGGGGTGAGTATCAGAGATTCTAGGGTTAGATTCATTCTTAGCCTGGTCAAATTTGCGTGCAAATGTGTAAATGCGTCCATTACGGTAATCATTTTCCTCACGAATGAGTTTCTTCTGTTTCTTGTCCTTTATATAAAGTTGGTGCTTATGAAGTATCTCTCTAAGGATGCCGTAGTTTTTTTCTGTAGCCTCTGGTAGATCTAGATTTATTATCTCTTGTTCCAATGTTGCAATATCTGTCAACAGTTTCTCCCTTTTTCTGTCAGCATTTCTAATCAGTATACCCATCATCCCAATGGAGGAAGAGGAGATAAGCTGTTCCCATTCCCCCAGGAGATTGCGATCTAGGTCGTCAAATGAAGGGAATATTATGACCCTGTTTTAAGTCAATGTATCTCTTGAGCGTAGTAGCATCCCACCACCTAGAGAGTTCTTGCTTCTTCAGACGTTCCAGTCTGACGAATATTTGATTAAGCCCATCTTTCACGGGTATGTTAGGGGTGGGGTTGGTAGCCCTTGGTCTATTAGAAAACAGTTCGGCGGCTAGAGTGTCTCTATAATCATCAAATGAAGCCATGTCTATGTAGAGTGATTCAAAAGTAAGCCTGAGTAAGATAAGTCACTGGACCAGGAGTGCAGATTACCATATCATCAGAAAAGTAACAAAAAGAAAAAAGGTAGTAAGTGGCAAAGAAGCGCACTTCCGCAGGGTGTTCACACTGCTAAGTAACTAGGAATAATATTGGTATTTGAGGTGCACGCGGTCAAGTGCCCTACTACCTAAAGGCACAGGATAGTGTATAAGAAAATACACTGCATGAAATGAACGCAAGAGACCACAGCACTCAACAATTTATAAGTCAATAAGTACAGTTGAAAGCTAGCATGTAACAGTAATGTTAACAAAGATAATAGGTGTTTGTCTTGGTTTTTCCATGAGATCCTTTATTCGCTCATCCCCACGCACTGCGGGGCCCTCTCACCACGGGGCCCAAGGGGGGACCAGACAAACCCCCACTGCCGCCTCCACACCTCGCCAGGGGCCCATCTGCTGCCCCCCGGCTGTCAGACGGCCTCCGCTGGCGTCAGGAGGCCAAAGCCACAGGTCACTCCCCGGGATCACGGCCCCCTTGGCCCGTACCTTCACGGCCAAAAGCCACCGTCGTCACCTGATCGGCGACGTGCCTTGCTGAGCCCCAGCGGGCTCCTCAATATGCTGCTGTCCGTTGCAAGCGCGGCCCGGGCCTGAGAGGCTCCTGCCCGGCAGCCCTCCCAAGCCCTTGAGCACCTGCCCGGTCTCTCCTTCAGGGACCCGCGCCTTCCTGGCGCTCCCCACTTCTCAGGGGCGGCCTTGTTGGTGGTGGCCCGGGGTCGCTACGTTGCTGAAAAGGCCTGGGCAGCGGAGCTCGCGAATACGTGTCCACTCACACCGCCATTTTGGCCACACCCCCACGATCATGCATTTAGACACCCAAACTCCCTCCACTCCCAATTTGGGACAACTCCTAGAACATCAGACCCACCTCAACTTTCATACCCAACTTAGCACCAGACAATTACATTGACACCCTCAACAAAGCGGTTAGTATGGACTTAATAAACCTAGAGGACAAACATAGGATGAAGGGTCTGAAATACAAGAATAACCTCAGTCCTACTGAGTGCAGGGCCCTCAATCAACTCTCTACCCACACTGATCTTGTGATAAGGGAAGCTGACAAGGGAGGTAAAGTTGTGCTTATGAACAGACATGTTTACACTTCAGACATTGACAGACAGCTTGATGACACACATGCCTACACACGACTCACAGATAATCCCCTTAGTAACATCACAAGGAAAATAGGGGTTAGACTATCACATTGGAAAGATCTTTGTCTCGTTTCTGACCTTGAATACAAATACTTATACAGCACAACACCAAGGGCGCCGTGTATATGTATATCTTACCCAAAAATCCATGAACCAGGCACCTTTCCTCCTGGAAGACCTATTATCTCTGGCAAAGAATCGCCCACAGAACACATTTCAGAATACATTGACCAACTCTTACAACCACTGGCACGCAACCTCCCTTCCTTCATACAGGACACCAAGGACCTGCTATGCCAACTGGAGGACATAGACTGTACGGACGATTGCTGTTTTGTCACCTTAGATGTTAACTCCTTGTATACTTCAATCCCTTTAGAACGCAGTATGAAGACACTGTCCACGGCACTCTCTAACAGAGATGCCACTTTTTACGAACACACCATGATACTTTGGACCTAACAAGACTAATCCTTGAGAACAATGTGTTTCTACATGAAGGCCACTGGTACAAACAATCCCAAGGGGTGGGTATGGGTTCAAAATTTTCACCCTCCTACGCTAACCTCTACATGGGCCAATTCGAAAGACAACACTTTTGACAATATTACCCAACACATCCTCTTCTGGGGAAGATATATAGATGACATTTTAACTATCTGGACAGGTGACGGGCTAGATCTGACCAAACTCACTGAACATCTGAACACTAATGATTTCAATCTGACCTTTACACACAAGACTAATGACAACCACATTGAGTTCCTGGATCTCTTGCTACACATCAGAGGCAACAACATTTCCTCTAGAATTTACAGAAAACCCACCTCATGCAACTCCATCTTACATGCTATCAGTGGGCACCCAAAAGCCCAGATTGAGGCGATTCCTTACGGCGAAATGATCCGAACCAGGCACAATTGTAGTGACAACAAAATCTTCACACAAGAAATCAAACTACAGACAAAGCACTTTCAAAACAGGGGCTATTCTAAAACAACTATTGACCTAGCTAGGGAACACACACTCTCCAAACAGCGGGAAACACTTCTCATTACATACATCGCTCCATCTCCCAGTTGGGGGGATAGGACCAAACAGTTATGCAAATGCGAGGCTAAGTGGATACTCCAACTATGAGCAGTGGAGAAGGGTTTGAATACTGATACGGAGCTTCATGTTTTCCTCACTTGGATCAATTGTCGTCTGCAAGGTATCTGTTTGTTCCCTTGACAGTCAGACATTTATGGTTTTATGTCTTGTAGAACTTGATATCACGATTGCACTGACGTGACTTGTCTGCACTAATACTATCAAACATTCCATGGACACTAACTGCATAACTCAATGTATTCTCCAATTGAAACATATCTGTTTTATTGACTATATGTACCACGGATCCTTGTCAATTACCCCTTCGGGTCTGAAGGTCTTATCTGTGTCAACCCATAATAACATCATGTTGTTCTGCATGGCTATGTGGGTTAATGCACGTCACAATTTACGTTTGTCTTGGACCCTCCCATTCTGATCACACTACTTATTAACTTGGGGTTGAGACTTTCACAGAGGGTGGCTACCTGTGCCTCCCCCTTTTTTTCTGTAATCAAAGAAAATCTTGTCGCATGATGTATTGTTCCATAAGCTTTTTCTTTACCTACAAGCACACTCCACTAACAACGCGGTCGTTACTGAAACTTCTCTATGTTCATAACATTAACTTTGTATCATGTTGATTTTTTTGTTGATTTATATTTAAAATTAGGATCACAGCCTAACATGTATTAACACTTAACTACTATTCAACCTTTTCTTTGTAATTACTCAATGGCTCATCCTAATGACTATGTACTGACTCTTGCCTAACATGTAATAACAATAAGCTTACGTTGTTCAATTATCTGTTGTGACTTACTAGAGTTTAAACTTTTCGTAGTCTACTTTTTCTCACTACTCCTAAATTGCACATATTTTTCTCATTCTCACTCATGACACAACCAGCCCTTTTCTATTTAACGGCTCTCTTCTACCTTGGATCTACTTCCTGTATTCACCTGAACTTAAGGTGACCAATACGCTAACCCTCTCCTTCTGTCTTTGATCTTAACCCTGTTTCTGACGGTTCATCTATCCCTTCAAAATGGCCGCCAGACTGGGACGATTTCGACTTCACTTCCGGATACCCCATATATCAGAGTTTTTCTATAGCACCTGGGCATCAGCCATTACCCTCATGAAAACCATGTTTTTTATGGTGGTAAGGATGCCACAAAAACCATGGCGGTAGGCGGGGTTATAATCCTGCAGGCAGGCAAGTGACAGCTGCCGGACTGGAGGCTGAAGTCTCCAGCCCGGCGGTCATTACTGCTGTGGGGGTCAGTGTGATACATTGGCGGTTTGGCTTTAGCCAAAGTGCCAATGTCTTAAAATGGAGAAAAGTACCTCCAGCATGTTGGCAGTACTTTACTCCATAATAACGCCATCCGTTCCAGGCCTGTTCACACTACTTTCATTCCCAAAATACAATAAGGAATGGCTTTACCTATTGACAAGTGAGTAGTTTTCCTTTTGGATAACATAGAACGTCTGTGACACTGCTTAGCGATAACCTACCGCAGACACCTCTTGTATATATTTTAATTCCATACTATATTTTTTTTGGCTTGATTACGCCACCTCCCGGTGTTACAGTTACATATATTAGTCCTTTTGATCTGCTAATTCTGTGTCTTATGCTAAGCTCTTACCAACGTGAGTTTGACTTTCACACTTACAATCTTTACAGAGCCTTTTTGGCCTGTACACGCTTCCCGTTTTTTGGCTACATGCTGTCCCCTTTCACCTGATCCTGGTGGACGGGGAGATAACACCATTTTTCTTCACCCCCATTACATTAATTGCAGACTTTATTATTTTATTTAGTCAACTTCCCTCTGAGATCATACTCTTACCCTACATTTTTGCCTTGTTTTTCTTACTTTTTACCTAGTTTTACCATACTCTAGCCCTTCGGATAGATAATTTATACATACGAACACTCTTTTCTTCTTAGGACTTAATAAGCTCCCTCTACTTTCAACTCGCCTTGGAAGTACTTATATTGTACCCTTGGAATTCGTCACCCTTTTGAACATAACAGGATATATCTACACGGATGAAAAACCAGCTTCGCACTCCATTTGAACATGTTTACCTATATAGTGTTCTGCTGCTCTTCTGAATCGCTACTTATTCCTTTATATCTCTCTCTTTTTCACCATTCTCCGCCTCTCTCTCTCCTTAAGAAGCAATGGAGTCTAACAACCTGAGAAATACCAACCTCATACTGCTATTTTAGGTATGTTTCTTCACATTTTCTTCACTCATTCCCCTTCTTGACTTAAACCGACTTAAACATCATAATACACTTGTGTCTAGCCACTAACGTTAGCAAATATCAATGTAATTACACCCTGCTCATTTGTACACCTTGTATCATTATCAGCCACCTTGCTCTCACACCATCTCTTCTGCTAATTGGGCTCCACTTTCTCTTCACCATTGGAAGATTCTCCACCACTACTCTCTATACTATGTTACCTCACGTTCCCACACTGGTTCGTTTTACCATGTCTAATCACCCACCTTTTTGATTTTTGGATCCCTTACTTATTGCGTGTTGTTCCAAAACCATGTACATATTTCAAACTTGGTACTGTATATCTTACAGCCTTGATGAAGTCACGATTGTGACGAAACACATGTTGGCTGTGCTGCTTTGACTGTACCTTTTGGATTTATGAAAACCAATCCGAATAAAGGATCTCCTGGAAAACCAAGACGAACACCGATTATCTTTATTAACAATACTGTTACATGCTAGCTCTCAACTGTACTTATTGACTTGTAAACTGTTGAGTGCTGTGGTCTCTCACGTTCAATACATACAATCATGGCAGGACGTAGGGTGTTTTCATACATAGGAGACTACACCTTAGACAACCTCCTCAGCACATCATGTTAGGTGTGTCAAATATGGATTTATACTAGTAACTGTACACATGGCTATTTGAGTGATACTACTTCCTCAGCATATGGAGACCTTGTGGGTGACACATTGACCCTCTACATAGACACAATGACTTATTTTACATTACAGTACACTATGGGCTACCTGGCCGTGACACAAGCATAATTGTGTGCATGTGCAAGGAAACCTGCATTGGCACTAGCAAATCTGTCAAGTTGTCCTGGTCCATGCATGATGTGGTACTTGAGTCTAGGGTTTGTACTTTGTATTCTGTAACTTGTCGTCCTGTTTTGTGAAGCAATAAATTACAGTCCAAGTCACTGTATTGAGAGGTAATCCCTTTACTAGGGCAGCACATCATGGATGGACTTGTGGAACCTGTCAGGGTTGCATTGGGCTGGTAACGTACATACTGCCCATGAAAAGGACAGTGATGGGCAGGTTGATTTGACATGTGGGGCATTCCTGCACATTCCCTTTTATGCAGTACAGCTCAGCAAAGTGTGTTGATGCATTGACCTAAATGTCAGTTTGGTAATATATGGTCCCTTGTTTTTGACTCAACCTGTGGTGTTCCTGGTCCTCCTCTTCAAAAGGGTCTTTCTTTTTCACTCCAGCTACCAACTCTGTTGGGATGAGGGATGCCACCTGCTCTCACAATGGATCCAACTTCTCCTGGACATTAGATCTCCCTCCGGTCCTTATGGCTACTTTAGGGTTCCTGTACAGTTTTGCTTTGGCCCTGCACTTATAATCATACCACCTCTTCTGCACTCCAGAATGGTACTCTTGCTTATGCAACACAGTTGAATTTGCCCACTATGAATTGCCTCCTTCCACCCTAATGGCAATCTTGAGGTGATAAAAATGAGATGTTCATTTTTTTTGTCACCTCACTTATTAATATCTGCTTCTCTTCCTCACTGAAGTTTGACTTCCTCTTCCCCAGGGATGCTGGCAAGTCTTCTTGGTTGGGATTGTTTCCCTCCTGGCTCCTTAAGGCTCCTTCTGTGGTTGTCAGTGTTGTGGAGTATTGCTGGGTTGAATGTTTCACTTTTTCATGCACTTCCTTGATGCAAAGCACTCTTGCCTCAGGCAATATTGACTTGTGGCACGTAAAGGTGCCTCACACCCTGCAAATCAGCTTTGCATGATGAAGGGAGTACATACATTCAGCACTTTGCACCATTTCTTACACCACTGCAGCAGAATTTCTGAAGCATCTTTGGTTCTTGCCCCATGATGTGCTATACCACAACTATGCACATACATGGGACAAGGAGATGTTGCAACACAGCACAGTTTATTCTGGTGCAACATTGCTGCAATGCAAGGTTGAATCAGTTCTCGTAAATATGCCCCTTTATTTAATGGTGAACTAATCAGCAGTAGCTAACAGTAGGTCTGAAACTCTCCTTTGCTCTCATCAACATGTGAAAGGCACTTTCTTTATAAAGTGTAGAAGGGGTCAGACACAAACTATCTAATGAATGGCTGAAGGCAGCAGACCCAAAACACTTCTTTATATTTTTTTGTTCTTGATGTCAAACTGGGCGGGCAGATAAATTTGTTTCACAGACCTGACACGGGGCGTTTCAATGAATACAATATAAAAAGGAAATAGCATGATAGCTTTCTTAGGACGGGGCTGAACATTTTTGCCCCGATTATGCTATAGCAATCTTGTGAAACCACTCTATTTATTCAGAACAGGCAGACATCGAGATGTAAAGTAGAAACTTCCCATGAAAAAAATGTTGCGACATGTGGAAACGAAATGCACATTTGATCTAGGAGCAGGAAACACACGCAGCAGCATAGCTCTTTATTGTTCCTGCATTGTTTATCTTGGCAAACGTCCTGTTGAAATAAGACAGCTTTGTGGCTATTTAAAGTCTATTGGGTATTTTATTTGAGTAAACCACAGGGCATTTTGCCAAAACCATTATTGGTCTAACCCGGAAAGAATGAGGTTTATAGATATACAAAATTAAACACCTTATTAAGTCCTAAGACGTTTTAATATAGAGTGGTGGATATTCCAAACATATTACAATATTGTGCCAAAAAAATATAAACAATACAGCAACATATAAATATAGTTTAATAGTGCACTTTTGTAGAGTATAAAGTCTAGCTGACTAACAGAAATAATTGCGTTGTTTATATGAATATTTCGTAAAATACACACATATCTAATAAGGTATTCTGGCCTTTTCTAATATTACATTTTTGTGTATTAACAGCTTAATTTCTTCCTTGATTGCTTCAGCAGATTTGTATGATATTTAGATCCGTATCTTAATCATTTGTTTATTTACAGCGTCTTATATAGTGACTACCATGCTACGTCAATTAAGCAGAAATTGATTTATGGTGCAACCACCTAGATGCCATTTAGTAAGACCAAACAAATGAGGGGATAACTTAGATCCATTATTTCATACATTAATTTATTATGACGTTTGTTTTTAACTCACCAGGATTACTGGGTGCGGGAGAACCAATATGATTTTTCTGGTGGAAAGATCACATTAGGTTTTGCCTGCAGCATGAGCTAAACCTCATTCCGGAGTTATTTTTTTTCTGTTGGGGGAACCATATAGGGATCCACCCTACTAGAAAAAGCTTCCCCTTCCCTCAACCACTCCTTCCACCTCACCCCAAACACAGGCCCATGCAATCATGTACCAACTGCTCACAGCGGGTGCTGATTATGCAGTAAAACCTAAAACCAAGTAGAATAGGGAATTGCATGTGTTTTTACAACTGGAAAATCGGTGTCCCACAGTAATCCCCAATTTCATGGGGTTTTACTTGTAAATGCACTGTACTGAGGTCTTTTTTACTAGGAGGGAACAGTAAAATAGTATGTTGTTTTACGGCTAACCCAGTATCGAGTAATTCAGAATCAGCGCCAATGTATCTCGTTTTAAAAATCTCTCATTATTGGTTTCCCATATAACAGGACAGACTGAACAGTCTGTTCTAATTCCAGGCCTCAATTTGCCGTATTTCAAAATACAAAGCATTTCATGTCTTATTACATTGTTAATGACTAAAGCAATACATTGGCAAATTAACATATGGGGGGATGTCAGGAAAGTTCAAGTCTGAAAATACAACCCATCCCTGCCTCCCCGCACTTGCTAGGGCCATAATATCTCGATGTAACTCAATTTCAGAAAGAGTGGCTAACATGAACATCTGGTATGGATATTACTGACCTGGGCCATTGAAGTAAACCATTGTTAAGTTGTGTTTGTATTTTATCAGATGACTCCATATTATTGGGAATGCAGCACTCTCACCCTCATAGAAACCATTGAGATCTAGAGGTTTTGTCAAGTGGGGCTAAAAACCACAGAATATATTTGGTTGTTAAATCATATATTTGGCTGTTTAAACCGTGCTGCACACCAAATCACAGTGTCTCTGATGACATGGATATAGCAAGGATCAGTTTTAAATAAAATAGTTTGGAATGCATTTATTCATTCTGATGTACTGAGGTGTAACGCTTCTGCATGGTAATGAAGTACAGTTTTTCAATTTTGAAGAGACTTTATCAGACTTTTGCACATGCGTTGCAAGAAGTATTGAAAAATAAATTTGTTACTGAAGTTGAGTTTTACAGGGCTCCTTATTTGCTTACTTTCTTTTATTCAGTTAGCCTGTAAATAAACAGTTTCCTGGTTATTGAACATATTTTTTAATGTTAGTACTTTCTGAAGTGAACAGCAGCGCAGTTCAGTCATTCAGGAGGGCTGCACTTTGAGTACCAAGGTGCTAGGCTCTGTGTGGAAGACCATTGGCAGCATGCTTACCTTCAAGGCCTGTTTATTGATGGATACTATTTCGTGGTAAGAGATTTAGCTGATTTTGTGTAACTAAGTCATTTTGAATCTTACATAGCGCTTGGTACTGATTTTATAACATCTACTCGCCCACTTTGAGTAAGGATTTGCCAGGGTGTTAGTAAAGAACACGCAATCAGTCATTTAATCAAGCTTGCCATGTCATTCCTTAAGCAGCTCGATGCTTTATTGCTTCACCATCCCGTTTCATTTATTTACATACCCACCATGCTCTTTTTCATATGATTAACATTTTACACTTGGCTGTAGATCCACATTGAAACTGATCGATTAGATTGTCTTGGTTAATCCAAGATCTTCTTTTAGCTAGTAATAGACAAAACGTCCTGATTTGCATGTGCAAGTGCAATCAACTGTTAACTATCCGAGATTAAGCAGATAAAGGATTAATTATAGATGTGGTGTAATACCCTTTGGCACATCTTGAAATGGGTTAATAGGAAGACAGCACCTCACTTTATCGTTTCAGCTTCCCGGATTAAATGTGCAATTGGTTGTCCTGCTCTTTTTACATAATAACCGCTGATGCTTGATTAATGGTAATTACTTTTTAAAGATGTCTGAAATCAACATTTTAAAAGAATGATTCATTATTGCCTAGTGCTGGGAAGGGCAAAATAAAGGGTGTCTCTGCACGCACAGCTATATAATGCTGATTACTCATCATGTTCTTGCCTAAAAATGATGACCTACATGAGCAACACTGTGCAAACCACTTTCAAAAATTCCCAAGGTAAAATGAGGGCCACATTAAATATTAAATGGGACACAACTCACAGAAATACAAACCTCCTCGTTTGGTTTCCTTCTGTGTTTGAAGTAGATTAGATTTTTTGTAATTCACAAAGATTTGCAGGTGTAATCAGAGGAAGCTATGACTAATGCAGTTTCCATGGGAATTCTCTTGAAACTATTTCGTGAATCTCATTTTAGAAAATAAATAAATGCACGTAAATGTACGCTTTTCTTCTACAAGGGAAACATGTTTTTTCTTAGAAAATCACCCTTCTCTACATCCCCACTAATTTTATGGGAGCACTGCCCTTACCCATTACCACCATCTTAAGGGTTTATAAACCACACTAAAAATATCACATAAAAATCCAGATACATCCCAACATAGATAGCACAACAGTTTCTTTAACCTCTCCAATTAAGATCCATACATACACTTGTACATAGGCTTTCAATTTCCCAATCTAGGTCACTTTATTGGGAACACACAACACAAAGGGTTTGTCCAAAGTTTTGTATTAGTGGGTATAATAACCTGTCTCCTTGGTATATTTCTAACTTGCCCTTTGCAATGCAAAAGTTTAATAATAACTACAAAACAGTCTTGATAAACCAAGGAATACATTGTGACAATAGTTATGCGAGGCTTGTCGTCAATGTGATTCTGCAATTAATTGGATGGCTCGAAGTTTAAAGTCAGAGCTTCTTAAATTCGGTGGACAAGGAGTTTTCAGTTTTGATTGTACCGTAGATGTTTACTGCACCAACAGCATAGGTATATTTTGCTCACCAATAACTGGGTGTTGATTTCGGAATCAAATCCAAATGTTCAAATGGGAACACCGTTAAACATTTACAATTCGACATATACATCAATACTTTCATGTCAAAGTGCATAATACCGACATATTCATACCTTAAAACTAAGGGACAAATGTATTAGGGGATTTTGTCATATGTGCTACCCTCATTTTTCCATTCTCAAACGTTTTTCGGGATTGCAAAATGAGTGTTTGATATTATATCGAATCATAGTTTGGAAGAGACATAAAGAGCCAGATGTACCATGGTCAGCTTTTGCAACTCGCAAATTGCGATTTGTTAGTGACTCCCAATTTGCAAGTCGTAAAAGCTGTGCACAAAAATGTCTTAGGCACTGTTTGCGAATCATAAATGGGCTGCAAGGGACCTGTCTCATTAATATTCATGAGGCAGGTCACAATTTCCCACCCATTTGTAAACAGCCAGCACTCACAAGGATGGTGGCCTGCTGGGATCAGCAGACCAACATGTCTGTGACTCTTTTGCATAAAGCAGTTTTTTTTTTTTTTTTAAAGCAGCCCATTTTCCTCAAATGAAAATGGGAAGAATAAAAAAAAAAGAAAAAAGAACATAAAAGTTAAATTTTCATTTTTTCAGAGTAGGCAGTGGACCATGGCTGCTCTGAAAAAATGTTGGTGCCCCCATTCACAAAGGGTAAGGGATCCCTTGAAATTGGTAGTAACTGTGATTGTTTTGCGACCGCATTCTTGGTCACAAGACAAGAATGCATCCCCCTGCTACTCACTATTAGGAAGGGCTGCCCTTGCTAAGCCCCTTCCTAATCATGAGTCACAAACTCTATTTTGCTAGTCGGTAATAGGTTACAGATAGCAAAATAGGGTAGGTACATGTTACAAGGCCATTTAGCAGTCACAAACGGCAAATTTCGCCATTTGCAACTGCTAAAGAGCTTTGTACGTCTGGTCCCAAGTGTGTTACAATGTGCTACTTTATTAAGGGAGAGGTTGTTAAGAAGCTTCTGCTAATCCAGAAAATCCTAACTATTTAGTCATGACAGACCATATAGCGGATTTTATACCCTAGGCTAATGAACCGAACCCAGTCTGCTTTAAAGATGATGTCATAATAAAAACGCTATAGACAATATACATCAAACATATAATAATCAATTAGTACTTTAATAACAACACCAATTCATTAAAAAGTTAAATATTTATTTTCCTATATTAACAATGCTAAAGTAATGAAAATCATTCTCAAACTCAAATCATACATATATAGAAACAACAATGGCTGATTTGGTCGGTGCATGAATCTAAGTTAAATCACTACAAACACAATATCTCAATGGTTATTACACAAAACCATAGCAATAGAATTTGAGCAAGAGAAATTGAATACATTTGATTTAATAAAGAAGGAAATCAATAACCATCTAGAAATATGAGAGTAACACCTCAGTAACCACTAATTAGTATCAACATGTTGGAGTTCATATAAAAAGAATTTAGTAATATAAATTTAGAAAAATATCTAGCCAAGGAACTATCAAAAATAGCAACAGTCTTATATTATCAGCAGCTGGTACCTGAAAAACAAAAGACAAATAACAATATACATTTCATACAATTACCCAATCACTAAAGTATTCAGCAATAATGTCTACTTCATCAAGGGAGCAGCAAAATCAGGATGAGAACAGGAACAAAGTGAGAGGTATGGTTTAGAATTTGGACTTTAATACTACTGAACCATCAAAGCATTTGTTCAGTTTTGAACATACAAAGTAAACACAGAAAATAATAAACACCAGTATTGTCAGTAGACTAACTGGCAAAGAACAAAATGTCAAAATGACAGATCATAAAGAACAAGATCTCTGGAACTCAGGATACATGAACTAGAGCATCAAAAGCAAAAATGAATCAGACAGAATCCCCAAGTAATGGTAACGGAACAATAAATTCAACTTGTTAAATACACTGATTGGTTCAGAGAAATATGGTGAAAAACTATGTTGAATCAGAACACTAACAAATATCAAAATTATAAAAAATGTTAGCTCTAAGCCTTTCTATTTGCTGTTATTCCATTGACGAAACTCAAACTAATTCATGTCTTCTTCCCTTCTTCCTTTGCATCTGTAGACTCTTTGTTTAAAACTCCAATTACGTCGACACCGGACAGTGATTACAAAATATGGAAACATTTCCCATTACGTCATTCTCTCCTCGAGGAAAAGAACATAGGTTAGAAACATAACTACAAGCAAAAATCTACAAATACAATGAATGAAGTCTGTTAAGCCACGGAACTACAGCTGGGAAACAGAACACACTAGAAACATTTTATACAGATACCATTTCACAGTGATCTTCTTCTTCAGTCCAGCAGAGGCCACTAAATACATGTTTAATGCTGACATTTATTTTAGCAAAGAAACACATTCTTTTAAAAGAAAGACAGAATAATTTCATTAGCTTAGGGTAGCATGGAAAACACAAATAGGCCTTATATATGATCGTGGCCATTAAGTCGATCACAAATCTGGATTTTTTTCATAAAAATTAATACACAATGATTAAGATATCAAAATATGAGTATTGTTACGTATGGGTAAAAATAAAACATAACATTTACGCTCTTACAATCCCTCCCCTGATGACTATATATGTCATCACACACAAACCGCAAATACATTTATTTATTTCAAAATAGAATTTAGTCTCTGTTGCATTTTTATAAAATTTCTTTCTTCTTAAATTTTCCTTCTGAACATCTACCCTCCTCTGATTATTTTCAAATCTTCTTCTTTTAATCATTTGAAACAATTTATACATTCCCTAAATTCCAATTAGACAAAACACAGAGATTGAAATCCACTTCACAAATTTTAGTATAATACCTTCACCTAGGTTGCAATCCAATTTCCCGCTGAAGCAATTTCCTTGCCAGCTTTTTCCCAAATAGTAGTTTCTGTTAATTCTTTCAATTCTGTTTTATCTGTTGTTAATTTGTTAATTAAACCCCTAACTAACTTTGTTTTGTCCGCTATGTATGAACAACAGTGACGCGGACCTAGTATTTTTTTTTTAATTTAGACGTTTTTATTGTTTTAAGAAAATAAGAAATGACATCGTATACAAATGTTGAAACAAAATTAACATAATAAGTTGCTCCTTGTCAACATGTATTGAATACATTAAGTTCTTGGTTTGATTTTGGTCAACCCGGTCCATCTGAAAAACATGGTGCATAATATTAGTGTCTCTCGCTGGCAAGAAGAAGATTTGTCTCGGGCCCCTGGTATATGCCCATGTATGGATGAGGGACGGGTCGGGACATGGGTCACGTCCCTGAGACGAGCGTTCCAATCACACGTTGAGCTCTATTCTACTCTAATCACCCGCCAGGGCCTCCCACTTCCCCCATACTTTGTCATATTTACTTGGGCATTCCCTGACCTCGTAAACCAACCTCTCTCGCTGTGCACACCAGTCCACTCCCCGTCTCGATTTGCTCAGGGATGGTGCCGATCCCGCCTTCCACTCAGTCATAATGTCTCTTTTAGAAACCAAGCACGCTATTCCCATGAAAGTCCGGTCTGCTCTCCTTAGGTCAGTATCACCCATTACCCCCAGTAGGAACGGGAGTGGGGCCAGTGACACATCTGTCTGCAGGGTCCTGGAGATCTGACTTTTGATTGCTCCCCAATAAACCTCTATGATTGGGCAGGTCCATGTCATGTGAAAGAAATCTGCCTCTGCTTGAGAGCATCTCAGGCAATCGGTCATGGAGCGGAGGCCCGCCCTATATAATCTTTCGGGTGTCAGGTATGCAGTGTGCAGGAAGAAGGATTGTAAGAGACGGAATTTGGTGGATATTGTCAGGGCTCGGGTGCCATCAGGGCCTCCCCCCATTCTCCCTCTTCAATTGGTCCCACCCATCCCTCCCATCTGCGACAGAGCTTCTCAAGGGAACCCGAGGTGTTAGCTATTAGTGAGCGGTATATCTGTGAGACTCCTCCTCTACCCAGGTTACCCATTAGTACTTTCGCTTCCATGGGGGCATGTTCAGGAATGTGCTCATCAACTCGCATGTGTGCCATTAAGGCATGGCGTAACTGGAGGTACTTGTAGAATTGTGTTTTGTTCAGCGAGAAGAGTCTCTGGAGGTCCTCAAAAGACCTCATATGTGAACCCCCCCAGACATCTCAGAGCGTAGAGATCCCTATGCTATCCCATTTCTGGAACCCCTTCAGTCCCGCTACTTCAGCAAGGAGCCTACTGTGCCACAGTCGGGTTTGTTGAGTAATTCGATTCCACCACCCTGTGACCCTCTGGGCGTCCCTCCACCCCATCAGCGCCACTCTAGTCACCTCTGGGTTGGATCGAGGAATTGGGCACCAATAGAGAGCGCGTCGAATATTCCGGAGTAGCTCAATGTGTGGAGCTCAAGTCGTTACGCAGGGTCCGACCAGCCTCCTCCGACCCAGTCAATGATGATAAGCAGCTCCGTTGTAAGGTGGTAGTAATATACATTCGACATTCCCAATCCTCCATCGTAAACATCTCGTTGGCATGTGGTTAGCGCCAGCCGAGGGCAGTGCCCTTCCATAGGAAGTGGCGAATCACTGAGTCAAGGTCCTTAAAACCATCTCTTGGGGATTGTGCAGGGGAAATTTTGTAGCAGGTAGAGGAGCCTGGGGAGGACCATCATTTTAAAAAGCGCAATTCTTCCAAGCAGGTTGAGAGGCAGGGTTTGCCAACGCTGAAGGTCAGCCTTGACCTTGGCGATGAGTGGTGTGACATTGAGCTCCCACGTCAGCTCCGGTATGAGAGCAATATAGACTCCCAGGTATTTAAAACTGTTCCGACAGACGGGATGGTCTGTTGCCAGTCCATGCAATCTCTTGCAGGGTGCAGCTGGACCAGCAGAGATTTACGGGGATTTAGTGTGAGGCCAGAGGCTTCCTAGAATAGGTCTAGGATCTGTAGGATATGCGGGCCACTTGTGGCCGGATTAGCAATATATAGGAGGACATCATCTGCGTATTACGCCACTCGATCCTCCGATCCGGTAGGCCAGGACCATCCTTCAATCAGAGGATCCTCTCGGAGCAGTTTTGATAATGGCTCTATTACGAGCTCAAAGAGCAGTGGGGACAAGGCAACCCTGGCGTGTACTGCAGCCGATGTGGAACGGTTCGGATACAACCCCGTTAACCTGTACCATGGCTGTTGGATGGGAACATAATAGTCTCACTAGTCTTCGGAATCGGGGGCCAATCCCGTTACTCTGTAGGACCTGGTCTAGGTATGACCAGTCCACGGTGTCGAAGGCTTTTTCAAAGTCAAGGAGGAATAGAGCCTTGGGTGAGCTGGTTAGAATTCCACGGTGTGCCAAGGCCAGGTGCAGGCTCCTGATACAGTGCCTGGTACTACGGGAGGGCATGAAGCCACATTGGTTGGGGTGAGCTAGCGACAGGAGGGTTGGTTTCAGTCTGGTTGCGAGGATTGAGGAGAATATTTTAACTACGATATTTAGGAGAGAGATGGGCCGGTAGTCTGAACAGTGTCGTGATGGGGGCTTAGTTTTGGGGATTACCGCAATAGTGGCTTGGTCGATGCCAGGGGGGGAAGTGGTTGTTGCTCTCGGCTTTGTCGTACATGTTGAGGAGGTGAGGGCCCAGTATGTCACTACACCTGCTATGGAGCTCTGCCGGAAAGCCATCTGGACTTGGGGTCTTACCAGAGGCCAGAGCGGCTATTGCTCCCGTGACCTCCTCCAGGCTTATTGCTTCGTCTACGTTATCTCGAACTGTGGGGAAGATCATGGGAAGAGTGATTTCGCCGAGGAGAAGGAACTCTCTCTCTACCGGTGACCGAGGGCGTTCCTCATATAGTCGTGCATAGTAAGCTGCGAAGCTCTGCGCGATATCCCTATGGGTCTTAGCAGGGGCTCCGGTTTCATCTATGATTTCTGGTATGATTCTGTTGGCCATAGGCCGCGTAGCCAGCCAGTGTAAGAGTTTCCCATTTTTATCCCCCCAGCCGTACACTCGGGCCATGGATGCCCTCCACATATGCTTGGCAGACTCTAAAGTTAGGGTTTTAATCTCCTTGCGTACTTTTAGGAGCTGTCGCAGGCACTTGGTCGAGGGGGTGGCGAGGTGCCGGCGTTCTAGGAGCACTGCACGAGACTCTAGTTCAGTTACTTGCGAAATGCACGCACGTTCCCGGACTCAAAGGAGGTGTTTGGCATGCCCTCTAATTGTCGCCTTACACGCGGCCCAAATCGTGCCCGGGGATGGTACCAATCCCAAGTTTTCATCAAAGTACTGTGTCAACTGGGCCCTCACCGTCGTTTTGTACTCCTCGTCCTGTAGGTACCAGGCGTCTAATCGCCACACTGGCCGGCCAAATGGGTCGGCGCCACCCAGTCGGATTTGCACAGGAGACCCCATGCGGGATGATCTCAGCCCCAGTGACATTGGCAATGTCTAGCGCGAGTGCAAACATGAGATCAATTCTAGCGTGTGTCCCATGGGCTGCTGATGTGTGTGTGTAGTGTCTAGTTCTGGGGTGCCAGGTTCTCCACACCTCGCACAGGCCGAGGCTGTCGGCCCAACCTCTAAGGGCTGATGCCCGGTTTAATCTGTTAACTGTGGTATCGCCGGACACATCTAATTCAGGGTCTAATACTGCGTTAAAGTCACCCCCTATTAATGTAATGCCTTGAGGCAGATCCACCACGGTCCAACTAAGGGAGGTCAGGAAGGCTTCCAACCCCGCCGGGGCAGTGTATACGCTCACAAGATTAATGGGCCGCCCATGTAGTAGCCTGGACACCACAACTTATCTACCCTGTGGGTCGTAATGTGTGTTCATAGTAGTCATAGGCAGCGAGCGGTGGAGTAAAATAGCTACCCCTCTAGAGCCCCTAGAGAAGCCCAAGTGGTAGACTCTTTCGTAACCCCCTCTGGAGAGCATGGGGCACCTGGTCCCCAGGAGGTGTGTCTGTTGTAGTAGGACCACCAATGGGGTGTATCTGTGTAGAGTGCTGTATACTGCTGATCTTTTAATTTTGTCCAGGAGGCCGTTTATGTTCCAGGAGAGTATTTTGGTCAGTGAGAGCAACGCGTGAGAGAGGTAGTTGTATGTAAGTGGCAGGCTTCATGTTGTGTGTGTTGGGTTGACCGCTTCGAGCAATGGAGCAGAAATGAAAAGGAACAACGGCAAAGGAAACTTATAAGAACTTTGTTACTAAACCACTGTGTAGACTTATTGCCCCCCCAACTTCCCCCCACCCCATACTTCCACCCAAGAAGCATCTGTCACCCTTGTGCCCAATTCAACCAATATAAACAACAGAACTGACTTTGGAGTGGAGTGGTGGACCCCTCCTGAAAAACGGATCATCTGCAATTTATGACTGGAAAGCCGATACAAGTATATTGTGTAGTCCTCAGGACCTTACTGTACAATGGGTATTCAGGGCCATATTTATACTTTTTGACGCAAAACTGCGCTAACGCAGTTTTGCGTCCAAAAAATTAGCGCCGGCTAACGCCATTCTGAAGCGCCATGCGGGCGCCGTATTTAATCAATGACGTTAGCCGACGTTAGCCGCCAGCGCTGCCTGGTGTGCGTGGAAAAAAACGACGTACACCAGGCAGCGCCGGCGTAGGGGGATATGGGGCTTGGGCGTCAAGAAATGGGGCAAGTCAGGTTGAGGCAATTTTTTCGCCTCAACCCGATTTGCGCCATTTTTTCGACTCCCAACCCCCATAGAAATGACTCCTGTCTTAGCAAAGACAGGAGTCATGCCCCCTTGCCCAATGGCCATGCCCAGGGGACTTCTGTCCCTGGGCATGGTCATTGGTCATAGTGGCATGTAGGGGGGCACAAATCAGGCCCCCCTATGCCACAAAAAAAAAAAAAAAAAAACCACTTACCTGAACTTATCTTAATGTCCCTGGGATGGGTCCCTCCAGCCTTGGGTGTCCTCCTGGGGTGGGCAAGGGTGACAGGGGGTGTCCCTGGGGGCATGGGAGGGCACCTCTGGGCTCCTTCAGAGCCCACAGGTCCCTTAACGCCTGCCTTTTGCAGGCGCTAAAAAACGGCGCAAAAGCGCCCGTACGTCATTTTTTTTGACCCGCCCACTCCCGGGCGTGAATTTTGCCCGGGAGTGTAAATACGGCGCACATGCCGCGGAGTCAATTTTTTAGACGGGAACGCCTACCTTGCATATAATTAACGCAAAGTAGGTGTCCACGCTAAAAAATGACACTAACTCCATGGACTTTGGCGCTAGACGCGTCTAACGCGAAAGTATAAATATGGAGTTAGTTTTGCGTCGGAATTGCGTAAAAAAAAACGACGCAATTCCGGCGCAAACGGAGTATAAATATGCCCCTCAGTTTGCCACGATTGTGCTGGTTCTGAGCTGGTACCACCAGGGCTCGGGAACCGCGGAACCGGTCTCGATGGCTCAAGTCAGCCCAGCGCCGGGGACTGGCTCAGTCGGTCGTCAGGCATCTCCTGTGCTGGATCCAAAGCATCCGTGGTGTCCCCTGGGGCCTCCCCAGAACCAGGGCCAGGATCGAACTTTGACTGTTCGCCCGCCGGGTTCACAGGGCCCGCCCGACCCCCTCTTTTGGACCTAGTGCGCCTTTGGCCCCTTTGCTGCTCCATCTAGGAGGGAAGTCGGCCTCCGGGAGGATCATCTGCTGGTCTTCCGGGGCCCCACCGGGACCTCGGCCCTCCTCAGTCAACCAGACCCACACCTCCTCTGGGGTGTCGAAGAAATATGCCTTTCCAGCCATGATTACTTTTAGACGTGCCGGAAACAGGAGCATGTAGGAAAGCTGCATGGCTCTAAGTTTCTCTTTGACTTGCTCACAGGGCCGGCGTCTGGTCTGCACCTCGCGGGTGTAGTCGGGGAAGACCAGGATTTTGTGGTTGTCCCACAGGAGGTCGGTCAAGCGTCTGGCCTCTCCGAGAACTCTGTCACAGTCCTTGAAGTTTATGAAGCATGCGATCATCGGTTTCCGGGGACCCCCGGGAGGAGGCCGAGGGGCCAACGCCCTGTGCGCTCGCTCGATTGAAAACCTGGGCGACAAACTCTGGTCGGGCATCCATGACCTGATCCAGTTCCCAAGGAACACAGACACCCTGTTTTCTTCTGCTCCTTCCGGAAAGCCCACGAATCATAGATTATTTCGCCTTGAGCGGTTTTCCGCATCTTCGGCACATCAATGGAGCTCCCCGGTTCGGGTTTGTAGCTGGGCCACCCTGGTTTTGAGGTTGGTCAGTTCATCTTCTGCCCACTGCATTCCTGAGGTCCTGCCTAATAAGGCCCATGTCTTCACATACCTCTCCTATTTTGGTCTCCACGGCTAGTTGCGATGACCGGATAGCTAGGAGAATTGTGCTTACTCCATCCGGTGCAGGGGCCCCAGATGGCACGGCGCTCCCCCCGTGGGGGGGTCGCTGAGGTGGTGTATTGGTCAATTTTTTGCTGCACGACTGGGGGTTGCTTGTTTGCTCTATCTTTCCCCATTCTGTCTCAGTGTGTCTCTGCTTTTAGTTCTGAGCCTTTGGCATCTATGGCTCCTGGTGTCAGAGGGGAGATCTCTGCGAGCAAAGGGGGAGGCCCGCAGGAGCCACACCCCCACCTCTGTTAGTGCTTCGTAGGACTGTTCATGTTTTATAGGGAGGCTCGGCGGCAATGCTTTGAGGCCCAGGCATCCCCTTTCCTGGCCCCACTAGTGGTGGCCGTGGCCACCAATGTATCTGTCACTCAGGCCCAGCTCCTCAGGCTGCGGTTCTTGTCTGCCCTTCAGTGCGAGGCGCTATGGCTGCCCGCCTCTGCTTCAGGGAGACCCCAGTCCGGGAGGACCCACGGATCTCATGAACTTTTAGCGCAATGATCAATAGGAATCTCCTTTCCTTCTATTGTAGAGACCACGATTTCCCCAACATGGATAGGATCTTCCACTCGATATGTCAAGAAAAGCGTATCACTTCTGTGGAATGCAGGTCCAAGCTGCCACTGAGAACCACTGCAATGGGGCCCTCACCTCCTGCAGTCGGGCCGTCCCATGCTCCTGGCTTGTCTCTCCACCCTCTGGGGCCTCCAGGTCGTCGCCCCTGGATTTAGGCAGTATGGGAGCGGGTCCCCCGGCTGCCGCGGCCTCGTCCACCCCGGCCGCTCAGGCTGAGACGGTCCGGTGCAGAGCACCACGCCCTTCAGCCATCGTCTCCGATCCGAGACGCGGGGAAGCCCCGAATCAAGTCCACAGCCTTCCCCCGGGCCGCTTGCCCCCGCCGCTGGTGCAAGCATGCACGGGGAACCAGTCCCCACACAGGGTCAGTCTCCGGGGTACAGCCGCGTCGCGCCGCCCGGGCCCCCCCAGGTCCCGGCAGGTCCGGCGCCAAGGCCCGCAGCCGCCCACGCCAGGTATCGCAGCCCGGTCAGTCCCAGGCTCAGCGACGGCCCCAGCCACGGGGCGCCGCCATTTCCGCAGCAGCAGGCATGGAGATTCTCCCGGCAGTCGGGACACCCACCTCAGGATTCCCAGCGGTGCAGGACGTCAGGCCCCGCTGCTCCCCTCACCTCACCTCGCGCTCCACTGGGGCGTAGACATCTCACTGCCCTTCTTCTTGGGCTGCAGCGAAAGGCAGCGGATCGATTCCACTTCTCGGCCTCAGTGTCAGGGGGCTCTCGGGTCGCTCCCAGTCTCCGCCCCTTTGGCTGTCCGATCTTCAGGGTCCCTAATGAGTGGGGACATCCAGCAGTCAGCTAGTACGCATTTCCAGGTGTGGTAAAGGTCGGCTTTCTTGGCAGATGACGGAGGGGTCCAGAGCACTCTCAGAGTGCGACCGCCATCTTGACGCCCGTGCGGACCTAGTAATTTACAACCTCCACCCTCTTTTGCTAAGAAAATGTCTAACACAAGGAAGTTCTGAAGAGTCAATGCTCTTGTTGCAGCCAATTCAGCATCCAGCAGTAAAATAGCTCCTGAGTGATCTGTTAACATGTTATCTACAACTGTAGACAACTTCTGTATCTTTATTGAATTCAGAACAACTTCCACTGAAGGAATTATTGCTCCAAATATGTCTCCCACAATGCTAGAAGATGATTCTCACTTGTGTCTCTTATGAATTTCAGAAAATTTAGAAAGCTTACTTAAGTCTTCCAGTTGGTACATTTTCGGAAAGACTACTCCCAAATAACATGTGCCATACCATCCTCTAGAAAGACGGTAATAAGCATTTATTACAATATAGTAAAAACCAGACACTGGTGGATCCTGACCATTCAACATAAAGCTCCATTTACTCCCAGATAAAAACACATATTACATTCACTCATTCCCACAAATACTCTATCTAAATAAGACTGCGGCCTGTATATACAAAGTTTGCCTCAATACAGTGCATCTAAGTTCAGCTTCCCTTGTTTAGTAATGTCAGTATATGTATGATCAGTTCCAGGACTTCGCAAAACTAATCCCTTATCTATTTTTGCTTTAATTTTCTTCTCCTATCCTCTGTGTTATCTAGAAATTTCTTCTCTACAGGTGTAAGTAAATAGGTGAGATAGTTGTGATGTGTGAAGGCAGTCACACAAGTTAATCTATCTTCAAAGAAACTCTTTACTATTTCTATGTTGTGATCCCTAGCTATCTTACTAAGATCTTTAATAATAGGCACAAAAGAAAACACAACATCTGTGTTCAAGTAAAAATAGTGAATGTATTCCTGGTTATAGAATCATGTTAGTAAAAGAACTCAACTTATAGCATAAGTAAGCGGTAAACTATGATAAGCAATTCCCTTCTCAACAGAGGCTAGAATCTGCTTACAGACATAACAATCTTTCGCATCTATTACGTCAACATACTTACGCAATAACCGATAGAAGACATTAGAAGAAAGTTCTTTCTCTTCGTGTAAGTATTTCTCATTTATTTTAAACCTATCTATCTCTGAAAGATCAGTAGTTAATTTTGAAAGAATAACAGTGGTAGGTGTAACTATGGTATGGTTGGCTCCATTCGATTAAAAAATAATCATACTCACAATCAATAACAAACATACTATTACACAAACAATTGCCAAACTAGTACCTATACATTTACAAAGACTGTTCTTAGTATGTTGATTACTAAAGTCTACCATGGTCTGTAAAGAACCAAAAAGTAAAAGCAAAAGAAATATGGCTATGCAGCAAAAAAACAAAAACAAAAGACAAAAATTTCAAAAATCTTTAACTTGCAATCATTAATTCTCTAATTCAATCCCTCCTTATATATTTTTTTTTTAAAGTTCGTTCACACTTCTAGGACCTTTTGTCAAAATTCGGTGAAAAATTGTCAAATTCAGTTTAGCAGCTTGTTAAGTTAGGTTATCAAAGTCTTTTCCAGGTATTTTCTACAAAGTCTTTTCACTTTTGTTTTTCAAATAATTTTTTTTCCCAACTAAGGTTCATTAGTTTTCTTCATGTAGCAAAATATAAACCTGGAATGTCTCTGTCAAAACAAAAATTCAAAAACTCTTCTTGCCATTCATTTGTAGTTGCATATGCCCATTCAGGACCAGAATATCTCTTATTTGCAACTCTTTTCCTTTTCAATCTGCGACCCCCACAAACCTTTCCTTCACTCAGATCTTCTTCTCCATTCAACTAGTTTTCTTCCTGAATTGGTGGTACTATATTGATCTTCCCTTCTTCTGAACCTTTTTTCGGGCCAGTTATCACCTTTTAGTGGCTTTTTTTTAAAAACTCTTTTCAAAATCGAACTCTTCTCCTTTGATGTTCCCGCACCTGGTTCAGGAGAAGTCAAACACTTTTGGCTTGGATCTGTCTCAACTTCTTTTCCACTGGGGTTAGTCACTTGTTCAGCCTCGTTTATCAGACCATCTGTTTGTGAAGACACCCTCCTCTGAGTAGGTCTTCTCTCGACAGGTACACTCTCTTGTTCTCCTTGGACCTGTTCTTTTATTCTTTCAGTTGAGGATGGTTCACCCTCGTGTTCCAGGATACCCTACACCTCGTCTGACACAGGAGTGGACACTTCGTCTGTAGCCTCCAGCTCTTCTCTTTCTTTTTCTTGAGCTAGAATCCACTTAGGTGCAGGTCATCTCAATAATTCTTCTTCTTGCTCTGTTGGATTGTTCACTTTCCAAGTGTGACTTGCATGTATCCAGTTCACAGGTCCCTTACCTTCAGATGATTGTAGTGTAGTAGCTTCCACCCGATGAGAGAAAGATCATACCATATCCGCTAGACCCTAGCAGTAGTCTAACACCATATCATCTGTAATATTCACAAGTGCATTTGTAGGTACTGCTGGTATTCTCATAGCTCTACCCATGAGGATTTCATGGAGCGACAGTCCTGTTTTTTTTGTCAGGAGTGCTTCTCTTTGACATTAGAACCAACGGCAATGCATCTGTTAATTTTAAATTTGTTGACACACACATTTTTGCCAATCTCGATTTACAAATCCTGTTCTACAAGTCCTGATGATTCTGGGCAATAACTACAATGGAGGATCTGCTCAGTGTTTAAAGGTGAACCAAGCAATCTAATCACTTCATTGCTGAAGTGGCTTCCCCTATCTGATTCCGAAGAGACCGGGAAACCAAAACGTGGTATTAACTCTCTAAGTAGTAACTTTGCTACTGTAAGGCTATCATTTCTCTTTGTAGGATAAGCCTCAATCCAGTGACTGAAAATGCACACAATCACCAACACGTACTTCAATTCAGCATACACAGGCAACTCAATATTATCCATCTGCATTCTGCTAAATGGTCCTCCTGCCATGCCAATGTGTTCCATATTGACCACAGTCCCTTTGCCAACATTCATTTGTTGACAAGTAGTGCACCTCTGGCAAATTGCTTAAGCAACCTGTCTAAATTATAGATTGAACCAATACTGTTTGAAATACCATCCATTGCATCTCTCCCTATGTGAGCATGTCCATGGTAGTATCTAACCATTTGTGTTAGAATAGTGTTTGGCAGAACTACTTTTCCTTCTGCTGTCAGCCAGATATCATCATCCCTCTGGCCACATTTTAACTTCACCCATTCTTTGCGCTCCTCTTTAGGGACATTGGCGGTCATTCTGACCGCGGCGGTGGCCGCCGGCCAAGCGGTTCCCGCCGAAAGACCGCGGCGGCCATTCCGGCTTTCCCGCTGGGCTGGCGGGCGACCGCCAGAAGACCGCCGGCCGGCCCAGCGGGACAGCTCCTTCAACAATGAAGCCGGCTCGGAATGGAGCCGGCGGAGTTGAAGGGGTGCGACGGGTGCAGTGGCACCCGTCGCGATTTTCACTGTCTGCACAGCAGACAGTGAAAATCTTTGTGGGGCCCTGTTAGGGGGCCCCTGCACTGCCCATGCCAGTGGCATGGGCAGAGCAGGGGCCCCCAGGGGCCCCATGGCACCCGTTCCCGCCATCCTGGTTCTGGCGGTGGACACCGCCAGAAACAGGCTGGTGGGAAGGCGGTCGGAATCCCCATGGCGGTGCTGCAAGCAGCGCCGCCATGGCGGATTCCCTGGGCCAGCGGGAAACCGGCGGGAAACCGGCGGGAAACCGCCGGCTCCCCTTTTCTGACCGCGGCTTTACCGCCGTGGTCAGAATCGCCCAGGAAGCACCGCCAGCCTGTTGGCGGTGCTTCCGCCGCCCTCCGCCATGGCGGTCATGGACCGCCAAGGTCAGAATGACCCCCATTGTCTTTTATAGCTTTTAGCTCTTCCGAGGTATCAACAATTTGCATAGTAAAGTTTGCATAGACTTCATCATTTTCAGGTAACAACTCCCAATTTCCTTTGAAAGATATGCCATTCATATCTCTGAGGTCCACTGCATTTCACCACAGCAACTTTCTCAGGCATTTGAATAGCTTGTAACAGCTCATGAGTTCTCTCATCATTTCTTATTGGTTAGGGAACCTCTCTGTGACCAAATCTGACCAAAGTCATGCACAATTCCGAATCCATATTGACTATCTTTGTAAATTTTCATCTGATTCGAAATATGGCAGGCTCTAGTAAGAGCTACGAGTTCTGATACTTGTGCAGACAACACTCCTCAAAGTCATAATGCTTCCAGTATGCCAGTGATAAAACATACCACGTATCCTGCCCTCAAAGTGCCCTCATTATCTCTCAGGCAGGAACCATCAACAAAAATAATTTGATCATTCTCTTCCAGGCAGGAATTCACAATGTCTGCTCTGAGTTTTGTGCCTAACTCTGTAACTTCCAAACAATCATGTTCTGTATCATCCAGTTTGTTCCAACAAATGTTTTCAATCAGGAGTAGGGTCGCTGGGTTAAGCACTGTACATCTCTTAATGGAAATATTAGGAGACCCCAAGATTGCCGTCTCCTTTCTTGTCCATCTTGAATCGCTAAGGTACTGTGTTTTGAAACATGTAAGCAGAATTTCTATTGAGTGAAAGACCATTACAGTAAGGGGGTATCTCATTACTATAGCTTCACTCTGAGCGATTCTCTGCTCAACTGCTGCCACAGATCGCAAACAACCAGGTAAAGCTGCTGTAACCAGATCCAAAGTAGCTGAAAAACATGCTACTGGGTTATTGATACCACCATGTGTCTGAGTCAAAACATACAAGTGACATGCATCACGTTCATGACAAATCAACAGAAAACCCAGAGGCCCATATTTATACTTTTTTTAGTGCCGCATTTGCGTCATTTGCATAATTTTTTGACGCAAAAGCGGTGCAGACTTACAAAATACAATTGTATTTTGTAAGTTTGCACCGCTTTTGTGTCAAAAAGCAGCGTAAATGCGGCGCTAAAAAAGTATTAATCTGGGCCTTAGTGTTGTCAGGCATACCTAACACTGGGGCTTGACACAAACTCTCTTTCAGCTCAGAAAATGATTTTATACAAGCTGTATCCAATATTAGAGGATCAGAAACATCTTTATGAGTCAGCTTCTGTAATGGTTTCGAAAGAATTGAAAAATTCGGAATCCACTGACGACAGTAACCAACCGTTCCTGAGAACATTCTCACATCTTTCTGTGTATATGGTACTATCACCTGCAAAATTGTAGCTACTTTCTCTTGCAAAATTCTTCTAGTTCCTTTCTCAATTATCAAATCATCAAATATCTCACCTCCTTTTGACAATACTGTAATTCAGTAGGGGACACCTTTTGTCCATTGTCTCCCAGGAAATTCAACAAAGCAATTATATTATATTTACACACTTTCCTCTGTCTTTGATGCAATCAATACTTCATCAATGTATTGCACTAATGTCAATTGATATGGCATTATCAATGACTCCAAATTATTTTTCAAGATCCGGTTGAAAATGGATGATGATTCTGAAAACCTTTGTGGAATTCTACAACAACATTGAACTTTGCCCAAAAATGTCAAACAAAATAGATATTTGCTGTCCTCATGAAGAGGCATAGAAAAGAATGTTTGACATAGGTCTAACACAGAAAACTATTCAGCATCGCTTGGGATCTGAAACATGATCACAGCTGGATTTAGAACCACTGGATAGTATTTAATCACAATGTCATTTATTTTTCTCAAATGCTGTACAAGACGAATTTTCCCACAAGGTTTTCGTAAACCCATTATTGGTGAATTACATGGGCTACTCAGCACTTCTTTCAGAATTCCTTTTTCCACAAACTGTTCTCTCAAAGGTTTTACACCTTAGATTGCCTCAGTCATCATTGGATACTGTGGAGTCTGAGGGAAAACTACATTTGGCTTCACTGCTACCCTGACTGGTTCTATTCTTTTAATTAACCTAATGTTCCTGAAAGATCCCAAACTTTAGACTTAAAGGTCTTCTGCAGATCAACAGGAAAATCTTTTCCCTTAACATAAGAACCTTTCTGACCCACTTCTAATGAAGCAGCCATCACACACTACTCCTCATCTGAACTATCCAACAGCCATACATAGTTTATTCCATTCTCACTATGTAAGGGAAATTGTTGAACTGCATTAGTACTATTATTCTGATTTATTTTCTGACCTATGACCACTTGAGAAAGCATTATTTGTAGCTGATCCTTAGGACTCGTTGGTATCTCTAATTCTCCAGGTGCTTGAATTTGTTGTGCGGGCACCATCTGCACTGGTGGCTGTATCTGTTGTAACTGAGGTATTTGTACTTGTTGTACCTGTGGCTGTACACTTTATGCCTGCTGCATGGGCTGTAAAGGTTGAAAACCCTGCATCAGATTTATACTGTTCTGGAAATTCTGAATTTGACCTATCATTCTTGGTTCTCTCAAATTCTGGAAAGCATTGACACCATTCATTTTTGAACAACATTGCCTCGATTCATCATTGGACACTGTCTCTTCCAATGCCAGATTCCTCCGCAAACATGACAAGGTAACATTCTTTTTCCCTGCAGCTCTCCTTGCATCGTCACAATCTACACTTTGATTAACACTCGGAAGTGCCATTGCACCATGACCTCTACTTCTGCCTTCATTCTAAAACATACCCTGATTCTGGAACATGCCATTTCCATATTGCTTTTGAGGCAGAAAACTTTCCTGAACCCCTGTCTATGCAGCTTTTACCTGCATCACCATTACTTTCTCTTTCAATTTTTCCAGTTTCAATTCAATCTCATTACTACAGTATAGTATTTCACATACTGTAACACCTCATCAATCGAATTTGCTTGCCAGCAAAGCAAATGACTCTTAATCATCTGACTGATTTCTGGTCTCAGTACTTCAACAAACCTAAACACAAAATGAATCATGTCTTTCGGTTCAATTGTTTCTGTACCACTGTAATGTTTGAATGCTTTTAACAACCTCTCATAGTATGCATGAATTGATTCTTTCACCTCTTGAGCTGTTCTATCTTTTCATTGCCAATCAATATTTTTCAGCGAAATTCTAATTTTCAGCAATTCAATAACCTTATAGTAATACTTTATTACTTCAGGAGATGGTGTACTTGTTGTCAGATCTCTTTTGGCTCACTTGTTGGCCAATCTACACTCCTCTTACATTCTACCCACAAATCTGCTGGAACCACAATCTCTAAAAGAGTGTTAAAATCCTCCTACAGACATTTCACAATTTATAAATGATAAGATATCACTCCTG
Organism: Pleurodeles waltl; assembly: GCF_031143425.1. NCBI lineage: Eukaryota > Metazoa > Chordata > Amphibia > Caudata > Salamandridae > Pleurodeles > Pleurodeles waltl. Next base: position 875,150,827 of record NC_090436.1, read on the forward strand.
CTCCAAGGGAAATGAACAAAATTACCTCCTGGAATCTCTCTCATGGGTAAAGCCTTAACTGGCTCTTTAATCTGTTATACATCTACAAGAGGAGTGTCTGAACCTTTCCATGGTATTTCTCTTTTCTTGATCCATCTGCCTTCCAATTTATCTAAGGCTCTCCAAAATTGCACTCTCTCAAGTAATTCTCTTAGATGTGTGTTCATCTCTGTAGACCTCAGTGATTAAAATCTTCAGCTTCAAAATTTAATCTATAACTGCTCTTCAGATATTTTGTTTTCATAAGGTCCATCTCATATTTGTCTGCTAATTCTTGTAATTGCTGATGTACTTCTGTTGCTCCCCCTGTGATTAATGGAAACAAATATCTCAACTGGGTTTCAGTATAGGAATCGAGTCTATTTATTCAGGTTGTTCCTTCCAGAAGCTTGCCCGCTTCCATTCATAATCTTGTTTTATTTATGTACTCCTTTTCCTTAAATTGGCTCTCAGGAACACTTTTAGACTTACTCTGGATTGTTTGAATCTAACCACTTTGTTAGTTTCTGTGCAGTCATATTTTGTAATGAAATATTACAAGGTTGTACACTCAGTAACCGCTGTTGCATTGGGCTTACATGTTGAGGCGTTAAAATTTTAAAAACAGGACCATTTCCTAATCCATTCATGTCAGAATTTCTAATAGGAATTAAATCCAATAATGACCTTGATCTACTTAGAGACTGTTTTATAGGTGACATTAACATAACTTCTTCATTATGATTTTAAACTCTTTGATTTTCTGTGCTCTTTTGATTCTGAGCATATAAAGGCACAAGTGGACCAAATGTTATTGGTACTGATATTGCATCTGGGCTCCTGGTTTCGACATTCTGAGAATTCTCTACTCCTGCAGTCTCCATTCGAGGCATTAACACTGGAGTATGCTCTGTTTGAATCAATCTCATCTCCTGTAAATTATGACCAGAAGATACTACTAGTTTAGCAGTAGAGTTCATAATTGGAACATCTGGATGAATCTCAGGAATATTGGTCTTAGACAGCTGTCTATTGTCAGTTGACTCATTAAGGCTGCTCTGCATCAGTATTTGCACTAAAGGATGGTCTTTACTGATCTCTGATTCACATACAGCTTAACCTGTGCGGAACTCCCAGTTGTGTTCTCATTACTCTGTACTGGATTCTGAGTCACTGTAACTGGTATCAGTGCAGTAGAACTTATACCTGCAGTACTTGATCCTTCTTGAACCTCATAAGATAGCGGACTATTTCTCAAAACCTGTGTAATAAACTCATCTTCATCTGATTCCTCATCAATAATCAGAGACCTTTTAGGCTCCTTTGATGTCTGCTCTTCGAGTGCTGAAAAAAAACACTTTTTAGATTTCTTTGAAACCTTCTCACTGTCTTCAGTCATTGCAGGAAACAGTCTAACACCTTGTAAGGTATTGAGTCTTAACAGTCTCTGTTCACAATCCTATCTAGCTTCCACCAGTGATTTCTCTGCTCTTCTCATTCTACTCTCAAATTTCAGTGATTGTTGGTGTCTAGCTACTAGCTCCCAAATCGCTAAAGTTTCAAACTGAGCTGGTCTTGGTAGAGGTCTTAGACCATCTATCAGCTGTCTTAAATTCTCACAAATTCTCAAATTAAATGTACCATATTCAGTAAACGCTAAACAACCTTTTTTCTTTGTGATCCTAACCCAATATTTTAGGCATGCTCCGCTACCTTTCTCTTCAATTACGATATATGCCGGAGTACCTTCTCGCAGAAAAATTTCTCCTTGCCTAGCCTGAATATATTCATCTCCTACCAAAACTGCTAATGCAGAAAATCCTAACTATTTAGTCATGACAGACCAGATAGCGGATTTTGTACCCTAGGTCAATGAACCAAACCCAGTCTTCTTTAAAGATAACCTCATAATAAAACCGCTAATAAAACAATATATATCAATATATACCAAACATATATGAATCGATTAGTTCTTTACTAACCACACCAATTTATTAAGAAGTTAAATATTTATTTCCCTATATTAACAATGCTAAAGTCATAAAAATCATTCTCAAACTCAAATGATACATATATAGAAACAACAATGGCTGAATTGATCGGCGTGTGAATCTAAGTTAAATCAATGCAAACAAACACAATATCTCAATGGTTATTACATAAACCTTTAGCAACAGAATTTTAGCACGAGAAATTGAATACATTTGATTTAATAAAGACAGGAAATCAGTGTCCCTATAGAAATATGACAGTAACACCTCACTAACCTCTAACTGCCATCAACATGTTGGAGTTCATGTAAAAATAAATTTAGAAAAATATGTAGCTAAGGAACTATAAAAAATAGCAGCAGTACTAAATTATCAGTAGTTGGTACCTGAAAAACAAAGGACAAAGAACAATATACATTTCATACATTTACCCAATCACTAATGTATTCAGCAACAACGTCTACTTCATCAAGGCAACAGCAACAACAGTCATCAGGATCAGAACAGAAACAAAGTGAGGGGCATGGTTTAGAATTTGGACCTAGACAAACAGTAGACTAACCGGCAGTAGACTAACTGGCAAAGCATGAAATGTCAAAGTGACAGATCATAAAGAATGAGATCTCTGGAACTCAGGATACACAAGCTAGAGCATCAAAAGAAAAAAGGAATCAGACAGAACCCTCAACTAATGGTGACTGAACATTAAATTAAACTTGTTAAATACACTGATTGGTTCAGAGAAATATGGTGAAAAAACTATGTCCAATCAGAACACTAACAAAGTTACATAAAATGTTAGCTCTAATCCTTTCAATTTGCTGTTATTCCATTGACAAAACTCAAACTAATACATTTGTTATTTCTTCTTCACTTCTTCTGTTGCATCTGTAGACTCTTTATTTAAAACTCCAATTACGTTGACACCGGACAGTGATTACAAAATATGGAAACATTTCTCATTACGCCATTCTCTCCTTGAGGAAAAGAACATAGGTTAGAAACATAACTACAAGCAAAAATATACAAATACAATGAATGAAGTCTGTTAACCCCTTCTGTGCCCAGGACGTAATGGTTACGTCCTGAGGCACAGTGCTGCTGTGCCCAGGACGTAACCATTACGTCCTGTGCACAGAGCCCAGAGGGAGCGCTCTCGCTCCCTCTGTGGGGTTCCCCCCCACCCCCCCAAGTCAGGGATGGAAGAGGAAGCCCTTCCCCTCCCACCCCCGACCCCCCCAACCCCCCCTGTGACGTCAGCGCGCGAGCGCGCGCTGATTAGTCACAGGGTCTCCCCCATGCTTTTTCAATCCCATGGGGGAGGCCCCGAGAGGCTTCAAAGGGAAGGAAATGTATTTCCTTCCCTTTGAAGTCTCTCACAGGTTTCAAAAGTCGGATTGCTTGCAATCCGGCTTTTGAAACCCCACTAGACACCAGGGATTTTTTTTTTTTCAGTGAAATTGGCAAAAGGGAGCGACCCCTTGGGCAAGGGTCGCTCCCGGGGGGGCATTTTTTTTTGAAGGCCTTTTCTTTTATTTTAGGCCATCTCTGCCCCCCCTGGGGGCAGATCGCCCTATTGGTATTAGGCCGATCTACCCCCAGGGGGGCAGAAACCTCTAGGCGCCAGGGCAAATTTTTTTTTTGTGTTTTTTTATTAGGGGGGCAAATTGTATTTAGACCATTTCTGCCCCCCTTGGGGGCAGATTGGTCGATTTTAGGTCAATCTGCCCCAAGGGGGCAGAAACCACTAGGCACCGGGGATTTGTTTTTTGGCGCCAATGTCACGCAAGGGGAGCGACCCCGTAGGCAAGGGTCGCTCCGGGGGGTGGGGGGAATGGGTGTTCGGGAGCAAATTTATTTTAGGCCATTTCTGCCCCCCCTGGGGGCAGATCGGCCTATTATTAGGCCGATCTGCCCCCAGGGGGGGGCAGAAACTTGTAGACGCCAGGGCAATTTTTTTTTTTTTTTTTCAGAGATGGGGAGCGACCCATCAGACAAGGGTCACTCCCCTGGGGGGCAAACTGTGTTTAGACCATTTCTGCCCCCCTTGGGGGCAGATTGGTCGATTTTAGGTCAATCTGCCCCAAGGGGGCAGAAACCACTAGGCACCGGGAATTTGTTTTTTGGCGCCAATGTCACGCAGGGGGAGCGACCCCGTAGGCAAGGGTCACACCTGGGCAGGGGGGGTTTGGGGGGGTGGGCGGTCAAATTTATTTTAGGGCATTTCCCCCCCCCCTGGGGCCGGCTGAGCTAGTGGCCAAAATCCACATGTAGGCACTTTGCTAAAAACACCTCTGTTTTCTGTGAAAAAATATGTTGTGTCCACGTTGTGTTTTGGGCCATTTCCTTTCGTGGGCGCTAGGCCTACCCACACAAGTGAGGTACCATTTTTATGGAGAGACTTAGGGGAACGCTGGGTAGAAGGAAATTTGTGGCTCCTCTCAGATTCCAGAACTTTCTGTCACCAAAATGAGAGGAAAAAGTGTTTTTTGGCCAGATTTTGATGTTTGCAAAGGATTCTGGGTAACAGAACCTGGTCAGAGCCCCGCAAATCACCCCATCTTGGATTCCCCTAGGTCTCTAGTTTTCAAAAATGCGCTGGTTTGCTAGGTTTCCCCAGGTGCCGGCTGAGCTAGAGGCCAAAATCCACACGTAGGCACTGTTTTCTATGAAAAAATGTGATGTGTCCACGTTGTGTTTTGGGCCATGTCCTGTCGCGAGCGCTAGGCCTACCCACACAAGTGAGGTATCATTTTTATCGGGAGACGTGGGGGAACGCTGGGTGGAAAGAAATTTGTGGCTCCTCTCAGATTCCAGAACTTTCTGCCACAGAAATGTGAGGAACATATGTTTTTTTAGCCAAATTTTGAGGTTTGCAAAGGATTCTGGGTAACAGAACCTGGTCCGAGCCACACAAATCACCCCATCTTGGATTCCCCTAGGTCTCTAGTTTTCAGAAATGCACAGGTTTGGTAGGTTTCCCTAGGTGGCGGCTGAGCTAGATGCCAAAATCTACAGGTAGGCACTTTGCTAAAAACAGGTCTATTTTCTGTGATGTGTCCAGGTTGCGCTTTGGGGCGTTTCCTGTCGCGGGCGCTAGGCCTACCCACACAAGTGAGGTATCATTTTTATCGGGAGACATGGGGGAACCCCGGGTGGTAGGAAATTTGTGGCTCCTCTCAGATTGTAGAACTTTCTGCCACAGAAATGTGAGGAACATGTGTTTTTTTTAGCCAAATTTTGAGGTTTGCAAAGGATTCTGCGTAACAGAACCGGGTCCGAGCCACACAAATCACCCCATCTTGGATTCCCCTAGGTCTCTAGTTTTCAGAAATGCACAGGTTTGGTAGGTTTCCCTAGGTGGCGGCTGAGCTACAGGCCAAAATCTACAGGTAGGCACTTTGCAAAAAACACCTCTGTTTTCCTTCAAAAATTTGGTTGTGTCCACGTTGCGCTTTGGGGCGTTTCCTGTCGTGGGCTCTAGGCCTACCCACACAAGTGAGGTATAATTTTTATCGGGAGACGTGGGGGAACGCTGGGTGGAAGGAAATTTGTGGCTCCTCTCAGATTCCAGAACTTTCTGCCACAGAAATGTGAGGAACATGTGTTTTTTTAGCCAAATTTTGAGGTTTGCAAAGGATTCTGGGTAACAGAACCTGGTCCCAGCCACACAAGTCACCCCATCTTGGATTCCCCTAGGTCTCTAGTTTTCAGAAATACACAGGTTTGTTAGGTTTCCCTAGGTGGTGGCTGAGCTACAGGCCAAAATCCACAGGTAGGCACTTTGCTAAAAACAGGTCTGTTTTCTGTGATGAGTCCACGTTGCGCTTTGGGGCGTTTCCTGTCGCGGGCGCTAGGCCTACCCACACAAGTGAGGTATTATTTTTATCGGGAGACGTAGGGGAATGATGGGTGGAAGGAAATTTGTGGCTCCTCTCAGATTCCAGAACTTTCTGCCACAGAAATGTGAGGAACATGTGTTTTTTTAGCCACATTTTGAGGTTTGCAAAGGATTCTGGGTAACAGAACCTGTTCCCAGCCACACAAGTCACCCCATCCTGGATTCCCCTAGGTCTCTAGTTTTCAGAAATGCACAGGTTTGGTAGGTTTCCCTAGGTGGCGGCTGAGCTACAGGCCAAAATCTACAGGTAGGCACTTTGCAAAAAACACCTCTGTTTTCCTTCAAAAATTTGGTTGTGTCCACGTTGCGCTTTGGGGCGTTTCCTGTTGTGGGCGCTAGGCCTACCCACACAAGTGAGGTATCATTTTTATCGGGAGATGTGGGGGAACGCTGGGTGGAAGGAAATTTGTGGCTCCTCTCAGATTCCAGAACTTTCTGCCACAGAAATGTGAGGAACATGTGTTTTTTTAGCCAAATTTTGAGGTTTGCAAAGGATTCTGGGTAACAGAACCTGGTCCCAGCCACACAAATCACCCCATCTTGGATTCCCTTAGGTCTCTAGTTTTCAGAAATGCACAGGTTTGGTAGGTTTCCCTAGGTGGCGGCTGAGCTACAGGCCAAAATCCACAGGTAAGCACTTTGCTAAAAACAGGTCTGTTTTCTGTGATGTGTCCACGTTGCGCTTTGGGGCGTTTCCTGTCGCGGGCGCTAGGCCTACCCACACAAGTGAGGTATCATTTTTATCGGGAGACGTGGGGAAACGCTGGGTGGAAGGGAATTTGTGGCTCCTCTCAGATTCCAGAACTTTCTGCCACAGAAATGTGAGGAACATGTGTTTTTTTAGCCACATTTTGAGGTTTGCAAAGGATTCTGGGTAACAGAACCTGGTCCCAGCCACACAAGTCACCCCATCTTGGATTCCCCTAGGTCTCTAGTTTTCAGAAATGCACAGGTTTGGTAGGTTTCCCTAGGTGGCGGCTGAGCTACAGGCCAAAATCTACAGGTAGGCACTTTGCAAAAAACACCTCTGTTTTCCTTCAAAAATTTGGTTGTGTCCACGTTGCGCTTTGGGGCGTTTCCTGTTGTGGGCGCTAGGCCTACCCACACAAGTGAGGTATCATTTTTATCGGGAGACGTGGAGGAACGCTGGGTGGAAGGAAATTGGTGGCTCCTCTCAGATTCCAGAACTTTCTGCCACAGAAATGTGAGGAACATGTGTTTTTTTAGCCAAATTTTGAGGTTTGCAAAGGATTCTGGGTAACAGAACCTGGTCCCAGCCACACAAGTCACCCCATCTTGGATTCCCCTAGGTCTCTTGTTTTCAGAAATGCACAGGTTTGGTAGGTTTCCCTAGGTGGCGGCTGAGCTACAGGCCAAAATCCACAGGTAGGCACTTTGCTAAAAACAGGTCTGTTTTCTGTGATATGTCCACGTTGCGCTTTGGGGCGTTTCCTGTCGCGGGCGCTAGGCCTACCCACACAAGTGAGGTATCATTTTTATCGGGAGACGTGGGGGAACGCTGGGTGGAAGGAAATTTGTGGCTCCTCTCAGATTCCAGAACTTTCTGCCACAGAAATGTGAGGAACATGTGTTTTTTTAGCCACATTTTGAGGTTTGCAAAGGATTCTGGGTAACAGAACCTGGTCCCAGACACACAAGTCACCCCATCTTGGATTCCCCCAGGTCTCTAGTTTTCAGAAATGCACAGGTTTGGTAGGTTTCCCTAGGTGGCGGCTGTGCTACAGGCCAAAATCTACAGGTAGGCACTTTGCAAAAAACACCTCTGTTTTCCTTCAAAAATTTGGTTGTGTCCACGTTGCGCTTTGGGGCGTTTCCTGTCGTGGGCGCTAGGCCTACCCACACAAGTGAGGTATAATTTTTATCGGGAGACGTGGGGGAACGCTGGGTGGAAGGAAATTTGTGGCTCCTCTCAGATTCCAGAACTTTCTGCCACAGAAATGTGAGGAACATGTGTTTTTTTAGCCAAATTTTGAGGTTTGCAAAGGATTCTGGGTAACAGAACCTGGTCCCAGCCACACAAGTCACCCCATCTTGGATTCCCCTAGGTCTCTAGTTTTCAGAAATGCACAGGTTTGGTAGGTTTCCCTAGGTGGCGGCTGAGCTACAGGCCAAAATCCACAGGTAGGCACTTTGCTAAAAACAGGTCTGTTTTCTGTGATATGTCCACGTTGCGCTTTGGGGCGTTTCCTGTCGCGGGCGCTAGGCCTACCCACACAAGTGAGGTATCATTTTTATCGGGAGACGTGGGGGAACGCTGGGTGGAAGGAAATTTGTGGCTCCTCTCAGATTCCAGAACTTTCTGCCACAGAAATGTGAGGAACATGTGTTTTTTTAGCCACATTTTGAGGTTTGCAAAGGATTCTGGGTAACAGAACCTGGTCCCAGACACACAAGTCACCCCATCTTGGATTCCCCCAGGTCTCTAGTTTTCAGAAATGCACAGGTTTGGTAGGTTTCCCTAGGTGGCGGCTGTGCTACAGGCCAAAATCTACAGGTAGGCACTTTGCAAAAAACACCTCTGTTTTCCTTCAAAAATTTGGTTGTGTCCACGTTGCGCTTTGGGGCGTTTCCTGTCGTGGGCGCTAGGCCTACCCACACAAGTGAGGTATAATTTTTATCGGGAGACGTGGGGGAACGCTGAGTGGAAGGAAATTTGTGGCTCCTCTCAGATTCCAGAACTTTCTGCCACAGAAATGTGAGGAACATGTGTTTTTTTAGCCAAATTTTGAGATTTGCAAAGGATTCTGGGTAACAGAACCTGGTCCGAGCCACACAAGTCACCCCATCTTGGATTCCCCTAGGTCTCTAGTTTTCAGAAATGCACAGGTTTGGTAGGTTTCCCTAGGTGGCGGCTGAGCTACAGGCCAAAATCCACAGGTAGGCACTTTGCTAAAAACAGGTCTATTTTCTGTGATGTGTCCACGTTGCGCTTTGGGGCGTTTCCTGTCGCGGGCGCTAGGCCTACCCACACAAGTGAGGTATCATTTTTATCGGGAGACGTGGGGGAACGCTGGGTCGAAGGAAATTTGTGGCTCCTCTCAGATTCCAGAACTTTCTGCCACAGAAATGTGAGGAACATGTGTTTTTTTAGCCACATTTTGAGGTTTGCAAAGGATTCTGGGTAACAGAACCTGGTCCCAGCCACACAAGTCACCCCATCTTGGATTCCCCTAGGTCTCTAGTTTTCAGAAATGCACAGGTTTGGTAGGTTTCCCTAGGTGGCGGCTGAGCTACAGGCCAAAATCTACAGGTAGGCACTTTGCTAAAAACAGGTCTGTTTTCTGCGATGTGTCCACGTTGTGTTTTGGGGCGTATCCTGTCGCGGGCGCTAGGCCTACCCACACAAGTGAGGTATCATTTTTATCGGGAGACTTGGGGGAACATAGAATAGCAAAACAAGTGTTATTGCCTCTTGTCTTTCTCTACATTTTTCCCTTCCAAATGTAAGACAGTGTGTAAAAAAGACGTCTATTTGAGAAATGCCCTGTAATTCACATGCTAGTATGGGCACCCTGGAATTCAGAGATGTGCAAATAACCACTGCTTCTCAACACCTTATCTTGTGCCCATTTTGGAAATACAAAGGTTTTCTTGATAGCTATTTTTTACTCTTTATATTTCAGCAAATGAATTGCTGTATACCCGGCAGAGAATGAAAACCCACTGCAGGGTGCAGGTCATTTATTGGCTCTGGGTACCTAGAGTTCTTGATGAACCTACAAGCCTTATATATCCCCGCAACCAGAAGAGTCCAGCAGACGTAACGGTATATTGCTTTCGAAAATCTGACATTGCAGGAAAAAATTACAGAGAAAAATGGATGTTTTTTTCACCTCAATTTCAATATTTTTCTTTTTCAGTTGTTATTTTCTGTAGGAAACCCTTGTAGGATCTACACAAATTACCCCTTGCTGAATTCAGAATTTTGTCTACTTTTCAGAAATGTTGCGGTTTCTGGGATCCAGCATTGGTTTCATGCCCATTTCTGTCACTGACTGGAAGGAGGCTGAAAGCACAAAAAATCGTAAAAATGGGGTATGTCCCAGTAAAATGCCAAAATTGTGTTGAAAAATTGGGTTTTCTGATTCAAGTCTGCCTGTTCCTGAAAGCTGGGAAGCTGGTGATTTTATCACCGCAAACCCTTTGTTGATGCCCTTTTCAGGGAAAAAACCACAAGCCTTCTTCTGCAGCCCATTTTTCCAATTTTTTTTAAAAAAACGAAATTTTCACAGTTTTTTGGCTAATTTCTTGGCCTCCTTCTGGGGAACCCACAAAGTCTGGGTACCTCTAGAATCCCTAGGATGTTGGAAAAAAAGAACGCAAATTTGGCGTGGGTAGCTTACGTGAACAAAAAGTTATGAGGGCCTAAGCGCGAACTGCTCCAAATAGCCAAAAAAAGGCTCGGCACAGGAGGGGGAAAAGGCCTGGCAGCGAAGGGGTTAAGCCACAGAAATGCAGTCCTTCACAAGACTGCAGCCAGTCCAAACTTTACATGATGCCTCTTATCAGTCAGAAGCAAGTGCTTAACAAGTCTGTCACAAGGCTACAACAGCTTGCTTTGGTACTAAGGGTCAGATGTTTCAAGCTCCTAAAATAGTGAATTTTAAGAAATCGCTATTTAAGAAATGCAAAATGGGATGTATTAAAATTGCGAGTCGGTAAAAGCGATTTCTTAAAATTTGCAATCGCAATTTGCGAGTTGCTAATACCGAATTGCAAAAAGTAGCGAATTGGTATTTGCAAATCATAAATTGCGAAGCCGGCAAACTGGAACAGCCTGATGACATCACACCCAGGAAGTGAGTCAGTCCATGCTGTTTCCAGAAGCCCCACCCACAGGAGCAGGTAGAGAGACCTAGCCAAGCACCAGGGAGGCAGTCTTGCGAGCCAGCCAGGACTCAACAGGATTATGGCTACTCATGGGAATGTGAAGGAGAAAGGAGAGAGGAAGCGCAAAATCAAATTCAGTGAGCAAGAATTGGAGGTGCTCACCGAGGAGATGGTGAGGAACCACGACAAACTATTTGGAAAGCACTCACTACAGGTACCTGAAGGTGAGAAGAGAAAACTGTGGTCAGACATCCAGACCAAAATATGCTCAGTGGGTGTGGTGCATCACTCCATCGAGGAGATGCGCAAGCAATGGTACGACTTGCATTCACGTGCCAAAGAGAGGGTAGCAAGCAGGCTGAAGGAGGCAAGGAGCCCCGGAGCAGGACCACCCACCCAGACACCATCTACACCAATGGATGACATTGTGGAGTCCACACTGCTTCTTGAAGCTGTCAGTGGTGTCACTGACATTGACACCTCAGGCACACCCAGCACCAACAAAGGTAAGGGCAGTAATGATGTGTTTCCCCATATGTGCATGTACAAATGGACCTTAGAAAATAGCTATTGCACTATGCAGTGTGATAAGTAGTCCATGCCAGATCTTACATACAACACAACAATGCATTATGGGAGTGGTAGTTCACACCCCTAAAGTGCAACTACCACATAAATAGCGAGATAGAGTAAAACCAAACACATACACGATACAAAAGACTCTCATAGATACTCTGCCAGGGTAAATGTAATCATATTACGCAACTGTGTGATTACATATCCAAGAATGACATGCTGCACATTTTTGTTGCATATGTTCTGGGCCCTTACGCAGCAGACGGTGGAAATGTGGGAGACAGTGAAAGTCAGTCACAGTCCGACTCAAACACCAGTGAGTCCTTCATATAAGTACCAACGAGACGCAGGGCAAGAGTGCTACCCCTCCCTGAGTATAACCTGGACTCTGATGAAATGCCAGATGAAGTACCCACACCACCCACAGAGGCTAGGTACTGGCAGACAGCAGTCCTTGCCCCAGCATCAGTTCACTTCACTCAGGAGGCAGACTATGCACAGAGGGAGGTGAGGGCCCATCACTGTGTGGTGGCCTTGAGGCTTCCATGCTGAAAGCGCAGTACCTGTAATGTAAACACATGAGGTCAATGCACATGCAGTTGGTGTCAATCGATCATAACATGGGAGCAATGGACAGGCAGTTTGAGTCTCACAATGACAACATGGGATCAATGCACAAACAGTTGGAGTCACTCAATGAAAACATGTGCAAGCTGCATGAGGGACAGCAAACAGCAGCATGCAAAGGAGATGACAAATGCCATTAGGGAACTCTGCACTGTGATGCAGCAGGAGCATGTCAGCCACCGTAGGCGCCAACACCAGTTGATGGGCAGGTTGGATGGGTTCTGCAGATCTGTCAGTCGGCTCACTACCACAACTGCTTTGGTATCACAACGTGCTGTGAGCATGCAAGTGGAGATGGCACATTGCAGTCGGGGCGTTGCACACGGATTGGTGCAAATCCCCAATGTTTTGGAGATAATACAAACAGCACAGAGTGCTACCAACAGCGAACTGGGTGGTGGGGATTGTGAGGAACTCACTAGCCTCAGCAGTCTCACAGCCCCTGTGATAGATTCTAGGCGTCGCAGTACCAGACACTGTACTCTCTTGGAACCTGCAACAAGAGGTGCCACCGAGACCACTGAGCACTCAAGTGGAGTGCTTGGATGTAGGAAGTAATGTTGAGAGGTACAGGGGATTTGCATATCATGTATCAATGCAGTGATACTATAATGCTAATAGTGTGACACTGTAACCAGCACCTGTTTGTGTATAGTGCTTACCTATGTCACAATCACACATATATTACCTGAAGTCAAGGCAATAAAGATGCTATCTACAGCAATACATAAATGTTGACGTGGTGTTGTCATTACTTATATCAAAAATATTTGCGCATGATCTCAGCACGCATTTGTCTGGCCTCTGCTGCACTGCTTCTGTCTGCTGGCTGAAGGGATGGTAAGGGATTGTCATCCTCATCTGAGTCAGGCTCTGTGGGTTCCACTGGTATGCCACTCGTTGTTGCGATGTTGTGCAACATAGCACATGTAGTCACGATTTTGCAGCTGTTTTCAGGGTTGTGTTGCAGTGCACCACCACTCATGTGCAGGCCTCGGAAATGGCTCTTCAGCAGGCTGAAGGTCCTCTCTACAATGCTGAGTGTCGTCCTGTGGGCTGCATTATACCGTGGCAGGATTCAGATAGGGTGTAAGTATGAATGAGCGCACTGCATAGGCACAGTCTCCTAGAATGACAGGAGAGTAAAATGAGTATTTGTTATCCGTGACATCAAATATACATCAAGGCAACATTGTCAACTATTACATTACCAATTAGGTATCCGTCGCCAAACTCCTCAGCAAGTAGTCTTGTGTGTATTCCACTGTGCCTGAAGATGTAGGAGTCATGTGTCCTACCTGGGTATTTGGCCACAAGATCCGTTATAACATTGGAGTCATTGCTTATGACTTGTATGTTCATGGAATGTGTACTCTTTCTGTTCCGATAAACATATCGCTGATGGTGGACAGATAGCTACATGTGTCCCATTGATGCAGCCAATGACATGTGGGAATTGGGCAATCTGTTAGAAATTGTATTTGGTTTGTAGCAATTCCTGTGGGGTATTGGGGAATCTTATGTGCTGATGGATTTTGCTAAGCATGGCATTGAGAAATGCATTGAAGAAGCGTGAAAGGGAACTCTGTGAGACACCTCCAGCTGCTGCTATGACCCCTTGATAGCTCCCTGAGGCTAAGAGGTGCAGGGAGCATAATAACTGCACATGGGTTGGTATGATATTCGTCCTGTGTGTGTTTCGCTGCAGTAGGGGTTGTAGATCAGCTATCAGGTTAAGTACCATGGCTGAGTTTAACCTGTACTTATCATATATCTCCTCCTCTGTCTGGTCAAAAAGGGTAATGCTCACTCTGAAAATGCGCTTCAGTCTCCTCCTCCCTCTCCTCAAACCTGCCAGAATCCTCATCCTCCTCGCCATGATGTAGAGTGCAGCTATTATGGAAAAGAGGCTGAGTCATTCTGGGCCTCTTGATATAGGTAGTACCTATTTACCACCTGATTTCAATTTGTGGTAAATTGCATGTGCAAAATGCTATTCTGCGAATATTTGCAATTTGCGAATTGTTGATGCATTGCATTGCGATACGGGATTTGCGAATCGCAGGATGTGATTCACTAATTCACTGCACTATTTGCGAATCCCAGCCTGCAATTCACAAATTCATGTCGCTTTTTGCAAATCGCAGAGTGTGATTTGCAAATTCACGTCGCAGCTGCAAGGAATCGCTAGTTGAGCTATTCCTTACATTTGAACTGTGAATGCCTTTCATGCATCGTAAAAGGCGAGTTTGCATTTGCAAATGGTGGATTTGACCAATTCGTACAGTTTGCGAATGCAAAACCCTTTGATACACCTGGCCCTAAATGTCCATCTTGAGTAAGATGCAACTGCTTCAAATGTCCTTTACAACGTTAGGGACATGGATGTAACATTAAAATGTACATATCCACTTTTTCTTCTCTAATAATCATGCTTGATTTCAATAGCATAAGTAAATATGCCAATGCTAGTGTATGCAGGTGGATCTATATCGCAAAATTTAATAAATGTCTTGAGTACTATCAAACACTTGTGAAGAGAACCTTGTATATATATAGGCTCTAGGAGTCACTGGTTAAGTCTAGTGCCTACAATCGAATTGTTGGAAAACTCTTTTTGTTGCTATATTTATATCCCAGTAAAAAGGCCACTGCCTAATGCTATTAGCTACAGTAGGAAGAAGCATAATGGCAAAATGCAAGCCCCACACACACACACACACACACACACATACTCTCTCTCTCTCTCTCCAACCAGCAATTCTTCACGTTGTTACTAGAGGTCTTCAGTCAAATGCTAAATCTTTGAAATTCTTTCCTTGAGCTGCAGGCACTCAAAGCATTACTAGAGCTTACTCTGAAATTCTTTCATGAATCTGCAGTTCCATAACTTACGTAGGAACACGTTTACTATTATTTCACACAAAACAGTACAGCAAGGGAACTTGCTGCACTGCGTTGCATGAAAGTAAGAGAGCAGAAATGCTCCACATTTACAAAGGAGAGTTCTGATCTTTCCTTGCACTGGCACACTGTGTGTTGCCTAGTGCCAAAACAGGCACCTTGCACCCTACTGCAATTGTGCCTGTGTTATGGATAGGACTGTTTTTGTTAAGAAAGGGACACTTCCTGCACAAAAACAATCTTTAGAAGCATATTCCTCATTCTATGTGTGCTGCAGAATGGAAAGAGGAAGTAATGATGAGAAATAAAGATATTTCTCCTCAATAGGCCTCCCTACAAGTAGGTGCACCATTTTGGCACAAACCCAGGTTTACAAGTGTTTGTAAATTTAGGTTTTCATTAATATACATGGGTGGACGAATTGGAACTACCATTGTCCACTCATGTTCACCTATCTGATGCAAAGTAACTCAAAGCATCACTATGCACTATGTTGCATTACTTTGTACTTACTAAACTATGCAAAGCCATGCAAAGTGGCTTTTTTCATGACTATGTAAATGGCAAACAGGATTTTGCATTGGGGCTGCACCACAAAAATGCTAAATCATAGTAAATCTAAGCCTAGGTGTCCCTCTCAAGTCAAATGAAAAAGCATTCACATTGTTTCCTGAAGCTGCAGTTCAACAAGCTGTTTCTACATGTCCTTCTCATGTCAAATGGAAAGGCATTCAGATTCTTACATGAATCCGCAATTTCACTAGTCGCCAAGCTGCAGTTTCACTAGTCATTATTAGGTGAGACTCTCAACTAAAATTCTGAGAGTCATAAAAATAGCCGAGGAAACCCTACTATATGTAGGAGTAACCAGTTATTGAGTATTATTCATCGGGAAGTGAAAGTGTCTAATACATTCTACTCTTGGAGTGCTATTTTTGTTGTATGTGTGCATGTGCAAGGTCAAAATGCTGTCATTGTAAATGAAAGTAGTTTCCAGTGGCTGGTGTGGGCTGGACTGTTCATCAATACCTTCTGCTGAGGCGGAGGGGGTTTATTTTGAATGACATGTCAGCAGTCCAATCATCAAAGAGTGTTGGAATCCAGGTTTGAGACCCCTCGAATAAATGAGCCGGTGGCCAGTGGTCCCTTGGAGCAGCAGATGGTGCAAGACAGGGATGTTGGCAAGAGGATAGATTCCGACAGGTTTCCACGCTGAGATAAGGAGACACGCTGCATCGAGGAGTCAATGTAGTGGACCTATCCTTCCCAGTGTAGGATTTCTGTTTAGGTTTCTTACCCTCCCTGTCCCTTTACTCTAGCATAACCATACACATTGTATGCCTGCCGTACCACCAAAGATATAAGCCAGGCCCATAATTTGTGGTATCAAGGGTGACTATCACTGTTTAGGGAGCAGAGCATGCAGCAGATGCACCTGAGGGGAAGAGATGCTCCTGATATTAATATGGCCCCATCCAGCCAAAAGGGCAGGGGACGTGCAGGGCAGGCACACCAAAGACTGCTGTAATCAGATGGAAAATGCATAGTGTACCCTTTAGGGAATCAAAGATTTTCTCCTATTCTCGAATGGGCCACTAGACAAGAATAGAGGGGCTTGGCCCAGTGGGTTCACCACCATTATCTGACTCACTCACAAATTAATCAACCCAATCCAGAACAAAGCACAACCTTCCCTTGACAGACTGCCTGGTGTTCCCAGCTCTCCAATCAAACTGACTCAGCATTCTATGTCCAATCAGTCCAGGGAGGAAGAGTGTATCCACACAGATATAACACAGTCTAAAAGTAGCTCAAATATCTAATCAAATAAGGGTCTACTTCTAAGTACTGCTCCAACTGACTCAAATCAACCCTCAGTGCTTAAGTTTTGAAACCTTCTGGAAACTGTCCTTATTGAAATTTGTAAAGGCAAGACTTCCCTAACAAAAATAATTTGCATCAGTACATCACCTGCTCAATAAGACTGAAGAAATGATGCAGCAAATTCCAGAGCAATTAACAGAAATCTAGCAGAGTGTCCAACTTGGAAGATCGCACCTTTGGTTGTAATAGAAATATCAATGCTCTTCAGAAAAACTTCCAGGCCTCCCAGATCAAGAGGGATGAATTGAAGAACTATGCATGGAGATCGAACCTGTGTTTTGTGGGATTTCCAGAAGGAATGGAATGTATTGAAGGTCGTGATAATCCAATGCAATATAAGAAAACTATGATCTGCTGGAGCAAACTCCTGAAGATCTCAACATTATGCAGGCACATTGGGTCCTGCACAACGTGCATCAAATGCCAAATACCCGTGGACCATGATCGTAAACTATGATCAAATAGCAGTAGATAGAAAGCGAGAGGGATATCATCCCAAAAGATGAGAGCATCTTCTGGGGAACCTACAGTTCAAGAAAATCAATGTTTTTTCCTGTAACACCAGTGGACTTGTTAATAAGCAAAACACATGCACAATGTAAACTGGTTAATGGCATTTAAACCAGAAGTACTTTTTTTTTTTTTTACAAAAAACACATTAATAGTAATCTTCCTAAATGTTGTATCGCTAAAAGATACTCCTATGCTTTCTTTGCCTTGACAGGAAGCTGCAATAAGTTGGACTGACACTCTTTTCGCTTATACAGTTGGTTGGCAAATCTATGAGGTTATTAGAGATGTTCAGGGTCATTGGCTAAGGCTCAAAGTGGCTATTAAAGTGAATGTAATGAATTTGGTCAATTATTATGGTCCCTTTTCTGATGATACGAAGCCATTAACTGAAATTCACAATTTAGCAATTGCAGTAATAGATCCTATAATTTATGGTGAAGATTTTAATTTTATCCAGAATCTTGCCTTAGAGACCTCAAATAGATGTAAGAAACAACTAAAGCCACATACCCTTCCCATATTAAAGATGTTTTAACATGATTTTGGCTTTGGAGATCCATAGCTCTCAGGTATCATTTATTGAAGGAATACATCTCTCATTCGTACCAGTTCTTCTCAGCATCCCGTATTGATTTCTTTCTGGTAACTAGGTCAGTCCATTGTAAGGTCAGTGGAGTTGATACAAAATAATTAATTCTGGTTCCTCAGACGATACAATTGCCTGGGATGCATACAAAACTGCCTTTTGTGGCCATGTAACTACATACCTGGGTCATAAAAATAAAGAACCTAATGCAGGGATACAAACACTACAGAGTGCCTTAGATAAAGCTACTGCCAGACGCGGAAATTTGGAGCTAAAATAAAAGAGTTTGTGAGAGCTAAACAAGCAATAGCTGTTTTTTTTTCAACTGAAGAGATAAGCAGTCATCAGGCTTATCAACAACAAAATATACGAGTCAACTTGTCAGGAAGTTTCTTGCATAATCTACTAGGGTGCAGAAAAATAAGCAGATATTTGAGAAAATCATAAATTCCGAGACACAGCTGGTAGTGGATAAAAATGACAAGACAGCAGGAGTCTTTTTACATTATTATCAGAATCTTTATGAGAAAGCCAAGAGGTTCCTAGTTTAAAACTAGAACAGTTTTTCCATTCTTTTTCATTGTCACAGGTAAAGGGAGAACAAAAAGGTGTAATTTGAAAAGAGATTTACAAATTTGAGGTCTTGCTTGCCCTAAAAGGTATGTTAAATGGTAGGGCTTGTGTCAGTGATGGCATACCTACAGACGTTCTGTTGGCCTTCTCTAAACAACTGGTGTCATTCCTTGCTAAATTATTTAGCCAATTTAGAACAGGGAAACCAGCTTCTGCATCTTTCAAGGAATATATTATTGTTAGCTTCCTCCGACATGATAAGAAAGCTGTAACTATCAACTCCTATAAGCCTAGAAGCTTGCTAAATTCTGATTACAAGCTTCTTACTAAAATTCTTTTGCACTCGCATTATACCAGTTGTCAGTCAGTTAATCCATAGAGATCAATGCAGTTTGTTACCCACTAGACAACTCTTGACAAATATTACTTTCTTAATTAAAGCAAGTGATTACTTTTCAAAAAACAAAGTCAAAGCTGCTATTTGTATGATGGATGCAGAGAAGGACTTTGACCTGTAAATTGGGGTGCACTTTTTTCCCCTTAAGAAAATTCAGATTCTCAGGTCAACTGATAAATATGCTTTGGAATTTATACCAAGTGGCCACTGCAAATGTAATTATAAATGTGAAGACAGCTTTATAGAAATATTTCATGGTTGCCCTGATTTATTTTATAGCCACCGATTGCTCTGAATGCGGCAAATACATTGAATAAATAATGTTTGAGGCAGTGGTCGGTCAAGATGTCAAGAACTAACATGTTTGAGGAGCCTATGTCAAACGGGTGGGTCAGCCATAAAAATTTCTGAAAGTATGGGGACTATCGGAGGTTGTTCCAGGTAGTCCAGCTGACCAGGGTCATGCGGCATGTGCTACCTAATAGTATATGTCGCATTCTCAATATTAGTTAGACAGCTATGAATGTCAGGGTCATGCAGCGACACAAAGATGTGCCCCATATACCATATAATCATTCAATCACCTTAGTACTACTGTTATAGTTACTCTGACATTAGTATTTTAACTTGTACTTAGTACTTTTCTAGACAGCGCTTTGCACAGTAAATGTGAAGGTTTAAGTGATATCCATAATTTGCTATGAATATGTATGTGATGCTTCATCAATATCAACTAGGACTGTTAAGCCCTTTATACAACTAACCGAAGTACTTTAACATTTTTGTCATAATTTCTTCTG
Organism: Pleurodeles waltl; assembly: GCF_031143425.1. NCBI lineage: Eukaryota > Metazoa > Chordata > Amphibia > Caudata > Salamandridae > Pleurodeles > Pleurodeles waltl. Next base: position 875,170,448 of record NC_090436.1, read on the forward strand.
CCGTTATCACCTTATATTGCACTTAGCACTTTCTGGATAGCTCTTTATACTACAAATGTAACGTTTCAAGCGACACCTACAATTTTTATGATTAAGGATGTGATGCAATATCTCTATCAACCAGGATCGTTGTTCTTTTGTACTTTGTCCTGTTTTTTCTATTATTACGTGCTGCTCAGTAAAAGAAGACGAGTGTTGGTTAGCAGCCCAAATATATACATGTATTTTTGTATGATATTTTTTGGAAAACATGAATGGCAACACAGCTAAATCTGTCTTGAGGCCAGACATAAAAAGCATCAGTAAGGAACCAGCCCTTTACAGCAGTACTAGGCTCAGGTTGACATTTTGCTGTCATTCTTGAGAGACAGGTGAAACCGGGCAAAAAGGAGAGGACAATCTTTGAAATGTCCTAGATGCCAATGTTTGCAGATCGTCAACAGCTGCGGTTATGTTGGGAAAGTGTAAGAAATAAATGAATGCACATTTTGGGTAACATTGTTGAACTCATTACTAGAGCTAAAACTATTATGATGGCCTTCAATAAGAGAATGTCTGGACCTTGAAGTGTATTTGTCTCACTGCTATTACTGAGACGTGTATAAGTATTTTGAAACTATGGAAAGAAAGCAGCCAACTGAATATAAAACAGTGGTGTTCTTATTTTGCTTTTAAACATACGAACTGGAAAAAGTAATTCTAAAACTTAAGAAGGGAAAAAAGAAATGCTCATTTCAAATGTATGTGTGGGATTGCTCAGCCATGATTTCCATAATTTGAGAATAGATGACTAGAAGGACATATCGGTACATATGGTAGAGAGTTATATATATATAGGTATATATATATATATATATATATATACATGGCTATGGGGAAATAATGGTCTTCTTTGAGTCTTGTAAGTAAGTGATTCCGTTTATTAGAGCAGAATATATCATATATAATGAAGTATAATTCTCACATCATATGGAATTTTGAATTAGATTGCTAGTTGAATGTCAGATTTTCTCGGGTAAATAAATAAATAATACAAAACACCCCACCCTCACACAGGATTGGTTCTCAGGTCTCGACGAATCTTCCATTATTAGAACACAATTTTAGTCAGAATTAAGCACCCAACATAACATCACTTTTGCTACATTGGGCATGGCCAGTGTAAGATAATTCCACAGGTGATGCTCTGATGGCCAGCCCACAAGTGCACATTCATCTGCCTGCAGAGAAAAGCTCTACAGGACAAAGAAATAGCAGAAACAGATATGCACTTGGAACCACACAAGTTAGCATTTATACATTTATTCATTAAATGCTTGCACATGTAATCGAATATTGACCTATGTACACTGTTGATCGAAATGAAAGTGGGCCACTGTATTACCTATACTCAAAGCCACCTTTATATAATTGAACTCTAATCTATGTATTTGCTCATGTTAACTGTATTTTGATTAACTGCCATTTTCCTTCTTAACGTTGGCCTGACTGTGTCTAGGCCCGAACCCTTTGAGCTGCTTGTTACTATTTGAACTATGAGTTTCACATTTGTATGTCCTCTGCAGGTGCCTTTTCGAGGAATGATCATTACGTAGAATAAGCTTTTGTATATCGTTGAGAACTGTTAGATTAGACATTTTAATTAGAACTTGGCCATGGATATGTAGTGCATGGGGATAGAGAGAGCCTCCTGTATCAGACTGACCAGACTGTTGATAAATTCAATTCATACAACCACACACTTTTTTGTCTAATACTGGGATTTTTAAGGAGTATACATGCTCCCAGAGAACATCGTCTTCTGATTGCACCACCCAGAAGGAGGTGGTGGGACGAAGCTTTCAGAACCTTTTACTGTGTATTAATTGTCTGCTTCTAGAGTAGCTTAACAGATCCTATCCTAGCTTTGCTGAATGAAGATCTGTTCTACACACTGTTGATTTCCCCTGCCTGAGACGTTGAACTTTTCGCATGAGCATCTATGCCTAAGCCTTTGAACCTTAACTTGGTTTATTTGATGTGTACACTATCCTTTTAATTTCCCCTTGCCAAGCTCTATTTAGATTAGGACAGTTCCTTTATTAAACCAATATTTAATATTTTGTACTTTGTATTTTGTTATATTTTGCATCTTTCTCTATATTTATTGAATTTTTATACAAACTCAGATTGCACAATTATATAAATATAATTTCTTTATGGATAAATTGATTTACTGATTGATTAGTTTGAATTTGACTACAATTTCATAATAAACCTTAATAGTTTGAACACCATCTTCTCTGCCGGTTTTGTGTAGCCATATTGGGTTCACTGAAATTGAGAAGTATTGCTGTTGCTAACTTCCTTCATATGCTTCTAGTCAGCATTCAAAGGTCCATATGACCAGGGAAGGATCCTGTATGACGATTATACTGACGTATTTAGGTACATGTTGATCTGCCGGGTCCAGTGGTAGAATGGGATGGTTTGTCACTGAAATGTAAGTAGCTAAAAGTGTTCCAGAAAAGATTTAGAACTTGTCCAAATCCAGCCCATGTCCCTAAAGGTCCAAAGCCCAAATTAGAGTATTGGCGGTGGTTAAACGGTCTGAAGGAGGTTGCAGTGTTTGATGAGTGAGTATAAGTAAGATTGCATGTGGCAAATTGTGAATGTCAAGCTTGTGGTGTTTTTTATTTTTTATTTTATTTTATTTGTTTTTTTTCATCAGAAGCAAAAGAAACATGACATCAAGTTGCCAGCTAACTTTACAGTACATACCATCAGAGACATAAAACAATATAAGCAGTAGTATGCCCACATACACATGTATTCAGTACCTTCAATCATGAAAATTTTAATGTGTAACTGTTAATCCCACTTTCATGGCGTGAGTGGCAGAGTTCCCAGTCTTCCTAGCAAATAGTTTGTAAAAGGGGTCCATATATTTCTAGGATGGGACCCCATGGGCACCTCCTCTGCATGATCTTCTGAAACATCTTTACAATAAGTCACTTCTTTCAGCCACTTTGCGTGTTTCCCCCAGTGCATGGCCACTTGTCGTTTGGCCAGCAGCAGTGCTATGGCTGTGAATCGGCGTGCTGACAGCTACAATGACTTCACCATGACCAGCAGACACATCTGAATCATGCATTGCACTGCCTCTGCAATTATATCGTACAAGGTGTGAATCACTTCCACCCAGAACTCACATATCCCCGGGCATTCCCATGCCAAGTGTACAAATCCCACTTCAACCCACATCGAGCACATTGTGTGTCCTTCCATATTCTACATATTTGCATTTTAAGTGGCGTGTAATATGTCTGGTGAAAATATATGTTGTGAATGATGCACAAGTTGCACTTAGAGGTGAGACAGCTAGTTAGTGACCACCAGTATTTCCAGCCATCTTGCATCAGGGGCGTTGGAAGGTAGGCATTCCAACATGCCAGTGCTTTGTTGTTTGACAATGGGGCATCAGTCTGTGTGGCTGCATATAATTTGGTGACTAATTGTCTCCTATTTGGGCCCGTAAGTAGGCTCTGTAGCGCTCCCAGTCCTGGGGACTCAGCTGGGAATGTTGGGAATAGGGCCCTTATGTCATGTGTAAGGCAGTGATTGTGGAAATTAAAAAGTGACGTGGCATTGTGTATGTGCTGCAAATCCACCAGGCCCACAAAGGTACCACCCGAGTAGAGATCTCCCATGGTGACAATTCCTACTCATTTCAGCAGTGTCCGTGCCCCTGTCTCGTGTGATTACCAGCACCGGGTGATACTCTAAGGGCAATTCCGGGACATATAAGGCCATCTTCCCACCCTCGCCACCAGCAGATGTCAGGCCACGATTGTGCAGTCTACTGTGCTAATCTCTGTGCAAGGTGCATCCCTATGTATTCATCGCAGCACATGTTGCAGTAGCATATGATATACTTCTTTCACTTCAACAGCCAGATACAATATATATTTGGGCAGGCCGTACCAATAGTGTGCATGTTACGCTTGCGCACATAAGTAATATAATTGTAGGTCTGGTACTGTGAAGCGGCCTTTTTTGTGCAGCAATGTAAGTGTTTGCCATCTCAGTCCTTGCTGTTTTCTTGCCCATATTAGCATGATCAGTTGCGCTCTAAGGAGCCTGAAGAATCTACCAGTTAGTGTGATGGGATGTTGTTGAATAGCTACAGAAATCGGGGTAGCACCACCATCTTTATTATAGCCACTCTATCTGCAAAGGACAGTGGCATTTTTATCCAGCGTTCCACCAGGCCCTCTAGTTTTGACAATGCTATGCCGTAGTTTGCCTGCCATACCACTTTAGGGTCCCTGTGTATCCCTATGCCTAGATATTTCACAGCTTCCATGCACCATTTAAGTGGGTTTTCTAGGGGTATTGATGTTGTTTGAGTCGTCAGTGGCAAGATCAATGATTTCTCCCAATTAATATTGAGCCCAGAGTGTTGCTTGAAAGTTACGTATTCCCTGAGTACAGGTGTCAGCTGGGTTGAGGGGTTTCTTAGGTACAATACCATGTCATTGGCATAAAGCAACGCTCTGGCCAGATGCTACTGAAATTGAAGTGCCGCATCTGAATGCCTCTGCCGTGTAATAGAGGCCAGTAGCTCCACCACCACAGCAAACAAAAGTGGGGACAATGGACACCCTTGCCTTGTCCCACGCTGTATCTACACCGGACACGACGTGTACCCATTTACCTGGATCCACGTTGTCCCTCCACTATATAGTAGTTTAATTAATCGGAGATACATATCAGGCAAGTCCATACGCTCCAATAAAGTGAACATGTAAGGCCTTTCTATAGAGTCAAAGACCTTTGCAGCATCCAATAATACCGCTGCAGTCTCCAGTTGGCGGTTTAAGTGATGTAGCAGAGCAAACAACGTTCGCAGATTAACAGTGGTGGAGCATTTTTGGAGGAAGCCTAATTCGTCAGGGAGTACTAGATTTGGCATGAGGCGCTGCAGGCAATTTTCTATTATCTTTGCTAATATTTTCACATCATTATTTATTACGGACAGAGTGCGATATAACCTGCACTGATCTGATTCCTTGTGTTTTTTGAGCAGCACTACTATAAGGGCCCCCTCAGAGTTGCAGGGAGTCCCCCCTTTGTGTAGGCCTCAGCTTACATTTTATAGAGGTGGGAGATCACTTGTCGTGCAGCATATGCCCTATAGAATTATCTGGTCAGCCCGTCATGGCCCAGCGCTTTTCCATTTGGTAATGTCTGTATCGCAACGCGGACCTCATCCAGATCTATGGGCCTCCACTGATACTCTCAATGGGCACCTGATAGCCATGCAAGGGCTACATCTTTCAGGTACTCTGCAATATCAGGCTGCCTTGCTCGGTCTGAAGTAGCATATAGTGACCCATAATAGACTGCAAAAACTTTCAACATCCCTTCTGCATCCCAGTGCTCCTGGCCAGTCCCGCCTTTTATTTTGGTTACTTGATGAGCACTCCTGGTTGGTCTTAGTTTGGCTGCCAATGAGCGCCCCGGGTGTCCCCCTTCTCCATGTGCCCTAGCCACGTACCAACAGGACATGTAATGTATCTCCGGCACAGCAGTGTCCTGATATTCACTTAAATGGTCCCGAATGTGTGATAATGTTGTGGGATTCCCTGTGTGTTCATATTCCTGTTCCAGCTATTGGATAGCACTCTCCGTCCTGCCCCGCCAAGTGCGTATATCCCTGAGTATTCCCGATTTCGTTCCAATGCTGACCCCATGTATTGTAGCCAAAAGGCCTCCCAGAGGGTTCCCGTGCTTTTCACTGAGTCTTTGTTGGTATCAAAGTACTCACGTATTGCATGTCCTATTGTGTCCCTGTATGCTTGGTCTACCAGCGTTGTATTCTGAAAATGCCATGTGAATGGTCTGAATTTCAATGTGGGAACTATGATATCTAGTCTCACTGTTAGTGATTGGACAGCGTCCGTGCCAGATTCTGGAATTTTGTTACCAACATGCTTGTTTTTTCTGACACTAGCCAGTAGTCAAGGCGGGCCCAGGTAGCATGCCCTGTGGACGCATATGTGCCCTTCTGCACTTCCTTGATATGCAGCCTATGGACGTCTACCATATTGAAGTCATCCATGGCTTCTTTGAGTATTTTCGCAGAGCAACTGTCATGGCTCACCATTCCCGTCGACCTGTTGTGTCATGTATGTAATGTTGTGTTTAAGTCCCTTCCCCAGAGGATCACCGCTGGTGTCAGGGTGCACAAAACATTCCATAGGTCAGTGTAAAATGTTGGGACATCAATGTGTAGTCATGTTTCCCCCCAGGGTCCCTGATAGGATAACATATCTTCCCTGTTCATCTGTGATAGTGTGCACTGTTGTGAATGGCGTGCCTTTTTTTATCAGTATCACCACTCCCTGAGAGGAGTATGGGGAGTATGACGAGTCATCGTACATTCTAGGTAAGGAGTGATACAGTACCAGAGCTGTGGGACTGTCGATTTAGTGTTCCACGAGTAGAGCCTATGACAGTGGTGAGTATATATGCCTAATCATCATACAATTACTCTGTGTATGGTACAACTGTGGCAACAATGAACCATAACCCCCATATTTCACCCCCAACCACTTCAACATCCCAATTATGCTAGAGAGATTCCCATCAACTTGCGGAGCATGTAATCTCCACATTTTGAACTCCCCTCAGAATTATGTCACTAGCAAAAGCTATAGTTCAGTTCTGTTCGGGGTGCAACCCCTGAGAGGCGCTCAGAGATCTGATATCCCCTGTCTAGCAGGGTGGCCATGATGACTCGTGTTGTAGGCCCAGGTTGTCTGTCTTTCTCTACACATGGATGATCTTTTTATGGAGGGCCTGTGCCACCGACAGCAGTTATCGCAGTAGTGAATTACACTTTAAGCTTTCCAGTGTCCTCCACACCGGGTCTATGGCTTCCTATAGTTAGTTCAGCAGGCATCAGTGCCTCAGTGTTCTTTCATCCATAAGGAGGTGGTCAGGGCCTCAATTGGAGTCCACGTCAGTTTCAGCTCACGGAGAGTGGCATTTGTGTGTCCTTGTTGGTGGCCTCAATTGCAGCTTGTGTCGAGTTGAAAATTCTTGTTTTGCCCAAATCTTCAATCCGCAATCTTGCCGGGTAGAGCATAGTGTAGGTGATTCCTGCTTGCTGTAGTTTCCATTTTACTGGGAGATATTCTTTACCAGCGGCTTGTACAGTGGATGTGAAATCGGGATAAAAGGATAGGTGATTTGCCTGGTAAGTGATTTCTCCTCTCTCCTGGGCCATCCTTAGGATCCTGTCTCGGTCCCTGTAGTTCAGCAGCTTCACCATGACAGTTTGTGGCCGTAACTGGGGAGGGGGTCTCTGAGCCAGAGATCTATAGGCTCTCTTCACCACAAATATCTGGGACAGGGCGTCAGAGCCAAATATTTCAATAATGAGATGTTCTACAATGACTCCATGTTCCCTGTGTTAGTCGACTCCGAGAGCCCTGTTATTCTCAAGTTCCACATCATCGTTTTTTGCCTTAATAACCACCAATACTTTCTCTATGTTCAACATTTTCTCCCCGGTCTTCAGAGCTTCGTCTTCTGCATTGGATTATCTTTGTTCAACATCAGTGAGGAGGGAGTTGTGCTGTTCCAATTCAGTGGAGAGGTTGTCCATGCGGAGGTCTAGTCTGCCTATCTTATTATCAATCATTTGTAGACTTTGCTGAATGGCAAGTAGAATATATTCTCTATAGAGCTTTCATGCTGGCTTGGAGCTTCTTTTTCTGCCTCAGCTTATTGTGGCTTGCTAGAACTTTTTTTTTTGCTTCAAACATCAATCGGGTGTGCAATCTTTCTGATTTGCCCATTGTCACTGCAGCCTCGTTGCCAAGTGGCTTGTACACTGCTTCTCTCGTGTCTAGTTCAGGATGGTCTCCTGGGGTGTCAGTTCTGGGCAGCGCACATTCCAGCCCCTGGCAAAATGTTAGGTGTCTAAGGGGATATGTGAGATCAGCCTTGAGTGCAGTGCAAGTAGACCGCCCACTCCGCTTGCAATGCTGGGTGTATTGACATTGTGTTTATCTTCGCAGCCCAGATTCTTGACCTGTACAGTCCGTGATTTGTATTGTCCGCCCTTCTACTTCAGTGGCAGTGGCACTTAAGCAGTCCACAGGTGCTATTCAGGATTAGCAGCAGCCAAGGGGTGAGCACCCCAGCGTAGCGGTCTCAGCCCACCCTCAGACCCGGCAGGTACAGCTCCAGTGCCGTCTCTTGCAACACCAAGCTAGCAGCCCACTCACCTTTTCCAGTCTCCTGCATCCTCCAAGGCCCTCCCAGTGTGCTGCTCCGTGCCCCAGCACCTCCTCATCCCCCCAGTTGCTCCGGGCCCTGTGAGACTCTGCTCTCCCCCCTCTGCCGACAGGGCAAGTTCTTCGGGTCTCCTACCGCAAACGCCACAGTCACCGCCCCTTCTCACCTCACTCGGTGCGGCCGCTCGGCATTAGCGATCAGTGGCGAGGACTGCCGGTCGAGGTGCTCCCCTAGCGTACGCCCTTCAGCTTGGTGTGGGTCCGCTTTCTGGCAAAGATCCTCCTTTATTGCCCTGGTGCTGCGGTTGCCATTTTGAGGCCCTCAAGTGGGCCAGGCAGATCTTTTTGGAGCATGCCAACAGTCTCCTCGCCCATAATTTTCTTTTGTGGTGGCTTATCGCCCCATCCCAACCGCCTCTCCAACTCTGTTGAGGCCCACATAGTATGCGCCTGAGCCAGGATTATGATGGATTATTTGCTCACGGCCAGCGGAGCTGCACTACAGTGCGTCCATCTTTCTGTGGGCTCTATATCGCCCCCCGCTTGTGGTGATTATGCTGATACTGTTTGTTTCAGGATGTAGTGTCTACTATAAGTCAGAGAAAGCAGCAAACCTGAATGGAAAAGGTAACATGCTTCTTTATGTATATTGCTTGTTTATATCAATTTACATGAGCTTGTTGATGAAAAGTTGAAGTTATCTGACTTGTCATAGTCCAAGATCCTATGATAGATAAAAGTATATTATAGTGAACATGTACCATCAGCCACACATTTAGGATAGGTTACTCTAACTGATTTTTGTGAGTGCACTAAAATTGACTGGTGTTGCTAGATCCTGTTGTGCAGAGGATAAGTTGCACTAGTTAAGGGGATTTTTAAGGGGATTTCCCACTGGTCGAGATTTCACTTTTGTGTGTGTGTTAGCAATAGAAAACATTATCCTTCATTAATCTTCTTGACTGGGCTATTCATTTGATTCCTTTAGTGGAACAGATAAGAGTTGGATTTTGCTGAAATACCCATGTGTAAAGGGTTGCAATATGTCCTGGTAGTAGTGTCCTCTTCTCCCGTTGGGTAAAAGCTTACCCCACTAGAAGAATGACAGTCTCATTGTGGCTGAGCTATTACTGAGGGAATTGGTGGACAATTTTGAATTTCAAGTTTCTCTTGAGTCTAACCGTGGAACTCATTTCAATATTAAGGTTTTAATAATGCTTTGTGTATCATTGCAGATTGAAGAAAGTCTGCACTGCAGTTACCAACCTGAAGCATCTGGCACTGTTGAATAAGTGAATGGGACTCTGAAGTCCTGTCTGGCTAAAGTATGTGTTTTTACCTCTTTGAAGTAGCTGACTGCTTCGCCTTTGGTGTTGATGTGTCTCCAAATTACCCCTGATCAGTGAACCATATTGTCATCTCACAAGATCCTCATGGGAAGGGCCACGAGGTTGCCTGCTAAGGCACTTGTGAACATTTCAGACAATGTGGCTCTTGAGTACTGCAAAGGACTCACTGATGTGGTGAGCTCTGTCTCTCATGAGGTCAAAGCTATAACTGCCCTTAATCCTGGTCACTGTGTCCTGGTAAAGAGACACATCAGGAAGTTGTGTTTGGAGCATTACTGGCATGGCCCATTCCATGTGACCATAGTCACCAACACAGCTGTGGACTGCCTAACTAGGTACATGCCTCCCATACACAGTGTGTGAGATGGCCCGAGGAAGAGGTGGTGACATCAGCCACTGAGTCACAAAGCCAATCTCTTGATTATCCTGAAGGAAAGGGGGGAGTAAAGAGAGCACCCAAGTACGTCTGTGTCAACCAGTGATTCAAATTCCAGAAGTGACACAGAGTCAAATTAAGGCAAGTCCTGAGCTTGTGGTGAGTGAGCCAATAGCAGCCAGAGTGAACCAACCTACTGCACAAGTGAACAATTGCTCTGATCCTGGAGAACGACCAAATAATATGACCAGGGTTTACTGCAGAAAAGAAGAATGGCCAGGAAGTCATGAGACTGAAACTAAGTGTATCTCTAGATCACATTTAACAAACTGTCACAGAGAAAACTGGGTCAAGTGAATTAAGTTACAGTGAATATGAACAGCTAGTAGTCAAGTGATCAAAGAGAAAGTGGGTGCCCTATTGAAAGTAATCAGCTCCAGAGTGGAGGTATTTAGTTGACAGTATGCTTGACTCTTTCCCCTATGAACATGGTGATACATTGACAATGCCTGCAGAACCACCTTGAATAAAGGCTACCCCAGTGAGCAGTTTACATTTCTTTAAGCTGCTGAATTTAACCATTATAGTTGAACTGTAATTGAACTACATTTATGAACTGAGCTTTGTTGTATTTTGAAGATACCCTAGGACCAAGGTTCTTGAAGGAGAGTAGAGTTGTCAATTTTAGAAGATGTAATAGGGATAGGGATAACTCACAAAGATAACAGTACCTACAATAAGTTGTGTACCCACAAACAAGTTTGCCCTTTTTTACCAATAGAAGTAATTTGCAATAATCATCCATTTTCATGCAGCTGTGTTTCATTAAACGCTGACTGTAGAGAAACCTTGCTTATCCTTTCAGAGAACCAAAGTAGAGCAGTAGTGGTTGTAATATTCATTTCATTATAGGTTTCATGATTGCCCTAATAATATGTCTTAGTTCTCCTAAACATGCAGGTACTGCTAAACTGAGTCTCAAACCCAAACTCCTTATTAGTCATGTGACAAGTAGCCTAGTTTTGATTTAAGCGTGATACTGCCTATGCCCTTAGGCACAATTTAACCTGTAAATTGACTCAAGTTGAAAAGGATTTTATTGATGATTTGGAAGACAGGAGAGAGGAGATTTCTCTCAGGAAAAAAGTGACCAAACAGTGGAACAGTGAAAAAAAACACTTGAGATTCAGCCTCAACAGAGTTTAAACTGGCAACAGCAAGGGAGGTTGTGTTTTACCGAGATAAAGACAAGATTCATGACCCCAGGTGATAGGCTGGAGTGAATGGCTCCATAGATTTGATGTTTTAGGGCATTCTTACAGGGAAGGGCCCTATCATTTCAGAAGTTTATTATCTGTGTGAAAAGAATGCTTATTTTAAACTTCCTGCAAAATGGTTATTGAGCCTTTATTTAGCTTTAGTTTTTCAAAAGCTGTATCCTGTAGACAGGATTTCACATTTTTAAAATGTTTCTTCCTGGTATGGGTAATTGATGAAATGATTCCTTCTGCAGGGGTAATTTTATATGATTTTAAGATTAGAAAAATGTCTACCCTGGTTAACAGACTAGTGACTAATACTGCAGGAATGTTGCTAGATATTAATATGGAATTAGTGGTCATGAGGGTTATGGTCCTTCAAAACAGATTGCTTTAGATATTTGACCTGCAAAAGAGGGTAGAGTTTGTAAAATAGTGGAAGTTTAACAATGTTGAACTTATGTGCCAGATACTATTAAGGAGATTGAGAAGTATATTAGGAATAATACTGAATTGTCAAGGTATTTGAAGGAGTGTGGATTGGAGGAACTTGGGAAAGGGTTTTGTGCTTAGCAATATAGGCAGTGGACTGTCAGGCACTATGTTGGGGCATATTTGATCATTAGTGTTTGTGTGATTTGTTTCTTTGTTATGGTGAAGAGATTTAAACATATGAGGATCTAGGAAAGGTCTGTAAAGGATAAATGTGTTAAAAGAAAGAGGGATCAAGTTGACTTGGAGGAAATACTGTATAAGGCTTATGATGAGATGAAGCAGTTAGAAAAGTCCAACATAAGCATGAGATGTCAAATCATTTTTGAAGCTTGCATCAGAAATGATGATTGTTTTGTGTGATGCTATTCTAGTCATAAGATGGGGGACTGGAACAGCACAACTTAGTGCTTTTTACATGTATTCATTAATTACTTGCATATGTAATTCAATAGCAACATGTGTGCACTGTACTGATGAAAATGATAGGGTATGTCTCTATTGCCTCTAGTGAAAGCCACCTTTATGCAGTCAAACTATAACCTATGCATTTGCTCATGTAACCTGTATTCATTTGACTGCCATTTTCTTTCTAAACATTGGTCTGACTGTGGATAGGCTTGCACCATCTGAGTTGTTACTTATAAACTCCACTGTGAGTTTCACATTCTTCCTTCCTCTATAGGTGCCTTATCAAGGAATGCTCGTTGGTTAGATTAGGCTTTTGTATATTGTTGGGAACTGTTTGACGTTTTACTGAAAACTTGGCCTTGGAAGTGTCGTGCATGGAGATGCGAGAGAGTCTCCTGTACCAGCCAGAGTGGACTGTTGCTAACTTCAAGGCTGCACAGCTGCACATTTCTTTGTCTAATGCTCTGAACTTTATGGAGTCTACCTGCTATCAGATAACATTGTCTTCTATTGGAAGTGTCAAGAAGAAGTTAGGGTGATAATCCTTTGAGAAAATTCTACTCTGTGTTAATTGTGTGTTCTCAGAATAGCTTAGCAGATCCTGTCCTGACTTCGCTGAAGATGGACCTGTCCCACACTCTGGTTATTTCCCCTGCTTGAGGTGGTCAGCTTTATACTTGAACATATGTGCCTATGTCTTCTAACCTTAAAGTGGCTCATCTGATGTTGACACCTTATTTTTAACCTCCCCTTGCCACTTTAAAAGCTTTATTTTGATAGGAGTAGCTCCTTTATGGAAACAGTCTATTTAGTGTTCTGTGCCTTGTTTCTTTTATAGTATGCATCTTTTTCTTTATAATGAACCACTTCAGGCTGAACAATTATATAGATACAAATGATTTGTAGATAATTAATATACTGATTGATACATTTGTAACTTGACTAAAATTAACAAAAAGTTGCTAATAAACCTTCATGATATGGACATCATCATCTCTGTCTCGTTTGTGGGGCCATAATGGTTTCAATGAAATTGAAATGTACTGCTGATGCTATCTCTTTTCATATGCTTCCAGTCAATATCCAAATGTCCATAAGACCAGTGGAGGATCCTGTTTGACAACTATAATAAAATATTTAGGTACAAAGGGATCCCCTTGATGACACTCTAGTGATAAAAAGTGTAAATTATCCACAAATCAACCTGAAAGTTACGTGAGGCGCTGAGAGATGGGAAAAAGTTCTTGAGTTGAAAGAAACTTACTTTAGATCCTTTATTGATGGGCCAAGAGTTCATCATCCCAAACTTGTCACATTTATTTATGAATGTATTTACTCAGCTTTCTTCTACTATGTTGCTTTGCCCAATAAGTTATTAATCTACTTTGTATACCTTAAGAGAGAGGTTACCCTAGAAAAACATACATAGTCAGTAATCAGTAAAGAGGTTACTGTTGAGAAGCGTGAAAAGTACTGGATACTTAAAAGTAAAGGAGAAATAGATATAGATGGACATAACAACTAGGTTAGTTCACATGAAAGCACAAGAGACATGCTTTTAAAGGTTTAATCAATGAAATGATGTTTGTTTGAGGTAGTAGTTGAGCAAGATGGGAGTTCCAAAGGTTGATTGCTGCACCATTTGGGGGCCTACTCAAGTACATTAGCCATACCTCCTCGGCTAGTGTAGTTACACAAGATCCTACTAACGTAATTTCTAGCTTTGCCCCGGTATTATCTACAATATTTAGATGAAAGACATACCAGACGTAGTACTGAGTCAAACTGGTCTTCTTGGCGTGCATTGTGAATCAGGAACTTCATAACGCTCTGAGTTACCATTACTCATACAATTTCAAGGTGTCCTCTAAAAAATGCTAAACTTTTAGAGGCTTTGATTATAGCTGAAAAATGATATTGTTATTTTCATGTAACAACAATATTTCACATAAGCTTAATGATAGATCTTCAAACACATTTTGTGTTTGCCTGTTTTCAGTCATAGAAAAACAAACTCCAAAATCTATAATTTTGATTTTGCGAACATAAAATGCCTTACCTAACAAGACCTGACAACAGGCAGATAGGAAGTGGTGATCTATTACAGATCTATTACAGATCCCTTTAGAAGATGAAATTGTTGAACTGTGGCTTGGGCACAATCATAACTATCTTGTCATACTTGATATTTAATGACATCACATGTTGGCACTGGTTGTGCTGAGTTGAATAGAGAAAACAGCACAGAAAGTTAAAGATGTTGGAGCACAAAAACAGCAAAGGTAGTCAAACATTAAAGTAACTTAAATGTTGGAGTCCTAAAAAAGTACACGCAGCCAGAGCTTTCTTTGTCTCTAACTTTTGTACTGCTGCTGTCTTCTGATATGTGGTTACATGGCGGTTGTTATTGCTCTGTTCTCTATTAGTCAGTTGAGTATTTGAATATAGTGTATATTTTGGAATGGAATGGCGCACCGTCGTAAGGTCCGAAGGTACGTCAAAAATGTTGATGAATTTAAAACAAAATGACACAACGTGTCATAACGCAACTGGCCCCTACATAATGCAAAGCTGATTTGAGGGCCAAAAAGCACTTGTGACTGCCGCAAATCGGCATTGCATCACTTAGGAGTGCGTTGTGTCTTGGGATGCATAAAAAAACAACACATTCCAGAAATCAGAACAGTAGACCAAAACAAATGCACAAAATGGAGAGAGCACCACCTGCCAACCAGGAGGGCAACAATTCCAACCCCAGCCAAGATGACCAGACAGCAAGCCGGAGGAAGAGGAAGAGCAATTGCAATGAGGAGGACAACATTTTAATAGCTGAGGTGACAAAGAATGAACACCTTCTCTTTGTCACCTCCAAATTGCCATTAGGGAAGAAGGAAGCCATTTTGCAGTCTATGGTGGATAAGATTAACAGTGTATGTCAACAAAAAGGACATTGCTGGAGTAGAAGAAGATTTCGCACACCTACAAGGGCAGGACCAAAGAGGAGCTGGCCAAGAAAATGAGGGCAGCCAATCGACCCGAGGAAGACCCGAGGACCAGGAGGAGTTGGACGCCTTGGAGGAGCACGTGGCATCAGTCATCCCAAAAGAGTTGGTTGCAGGAGTGAAACAACAAGACAGTGCTGGGGTTGAGGACTAGGAAGATCTACAGGGTAAGTGTCAACAAGGGACAATGTACAAAGCTTTTTTCTCATTGCAAACGGGCCGATTTGCAGAATCGGGCCCTTTGCATCAAGTAAAATCCATTCTGGGATGCTCATACCCAATTTTGTGATTCAGTTATCTCTCTATTGAATCGCAAAAATGGTTTGTGAGTCACAATTGGGAAAGGGTGTTCCCTTCCTAATTGCGAGTCACAGTGTGATGTATTATTTTCTGTGACTGTGAATGCAGTCACACAACAATCACAATTAACCTGTTCGCAAACAGGAAGGGGTCCCCATGGACCCTTTCCCCTTTGTGAATGGGTGTGAAAAAATGAAAACAAAACTTTTTATTTTTGTTTATGAAAGGCATTCCATTTTCCTTTAAAGAAAACGAGCTCCATTAAAAAAAAATATAAAAACTTTATTCAAAACCAGTCATAGACATGGTGGTCTGCTGTCCCCAGCAGGCCACCATCCCTGTGAGAACGGCCATTCCCAATGGGGTCGCAAATTGTGACCTACTTCATGAATATTAATGAGTTGGGTCATTTGAGACCCCACTGGGAATCGCAAACAGTGTGAGCTACACTGTTGTGCATTTGATATTGAGACTCCCAATTTACAAATCACAAAGATTCACAAATTTCGAGTCACAATACCAAAGGGTCGTACATCTGGCCAAATATGGTTAACAATTATATGCAGTGCAGCTCAGCAGCACACTTTGCTGTGCTGCACTGCACTGTGTACAAGGGAAAGGGCAGGAATGCCTAACATGTTAACTCATACATCACATAAATATAAGTTTCTTGGTTAGTGGCAATTTGTCCAGTCCAGTCCACCCCTGCCACGTTTCCCAGGCCCATAGGTGATGTCCTGCCACAGCACAGGTTGTTCTTTGAATACAGTGACTTGTTGTCTAAGGTTTAACATAAGTAACCAGGACTACAAGTCCTACAATGCAAAACAAAAAACCTAGACTGGAGCAGCATATCATGCATGGACCTTAGAATCCTGCCCAACCTTACCATCAATCAATCAATCAGGTATTTATGAAGCACAGCTTATTACCCTGTGGGTATCAAGGAGGATGCAGATCAATTGAAGAGCCAGGTCGTGAGGTTCTTCCTGAACTGGATCAGTTAAGGGGATTGCCTGAGATGGAGAGGCAGCTTGTTCCAGGTCTGTGCCATGAGGTAGGAGAAGGATCTTCCTCCAGCTGAGTTCTTGCAGATCCCAGGGTTGGAAACGATGGCCAGCTGAGTGGAGCGGAGCTGTCTGGTGAGAGTGTAGAAAGAGAAGCGGTGGTTGATGTAGGTGCATCCGATGTTGTGTAGGGCCTCGTATGTGTGGAGCTTGAAGGTGATTCTACTGTTGATCGGTAGCCAGTGGAGGTCTCTCAGGTGTGCAGTGATGTGGTTGTGGTGAGTACATGCCTTTACCCATTCCTGCAGTGTAGCGAGGCTGCTTTCTGTGTAGAGTTGTGTGAATGTGTCTCAAATATGAGCGCTTGGCCATATAAATGCACACATTGAAAACAATACAACACTGCAAGTCAGATTGGCATGGTCTACTCTGTAGACGGCAGAGTGGTGAACCAAAACTAATACTTGACCAAACTTAAATCACTTTGTCAGGAGCTATGGGCTAAGGCATGGCTAGAGGGAATGCAGGTACCCTGGTAACATGGTTCAGTGTTGTCAGTAGGAGTGTCAATAAGTAAACCTTACATCAATATAGCCATGATATAAAAATAAGCCAAGGAACATGGTAAATGGGGCCCTTACATGTACTCACCTTTTCAGCCAAGCAAGCAAGCAAGCTATGTAACTGTCTTGCAGTGTGTACTATGGCAGAAAAATGGCCCCTCTGTCACAGAGTGGTTATGCAAAAAACGTATAGATAGTTCCATGTGGAGGGCAAAAATAGTATAACTTGCCTTCGGTTACTGTTGGTAACACATATTTAACACAACTATGTGTAACATGAAGTGAATGATTATAAAGTCTGTTTACACCAAAACTACTACTGTCAACATCTATCATAGATCATCATTAACATATTAGAATTTCATTGCAGAGGGACAAACATAACCTCCTGTCTAGCAGTCTGTCCTGGAGGACCAACCTATTGGTGATATCATCTTGCCCCCCTTGGATGATGACACCTTCCTGCAACTTCTGGACTCCAAAGAATCTCCTTCTCTGGACATGGTAAGGAATAGCAGCATTGCAGCGTCTCCAGAGGAGCCTTCACCCACTGAACATGCCCCATCTGCCAGCACAACCCCAGCTGCGGACTCTGAGGACCCCCCCAAGTTGTCTTCCAATGGTAAGTGGTAGGAGTTCAGCAGCGGATGGTTGATGAGGTGCCGGAATGGGTGGAGGCCATAGTGGGCACCCTAGTGTGTAGGTATCTGAGCCCTGATAAGGGAAATGGCTAGCCTATTACAGACACCTACACTTGGCTCCATTAGATTGATGAGACCCTAACTGACATTGGTGGTGTCATGAGGCAGAGGCAAGAGCAACAGATCTCAACATCTGACACCAGGTAGCTAGCCACCATGCTGGAGTCCATTATTATTATCATGGCACCTATGGAGCACAAGTTGGACTCCTACGTTGCAACAACAGGTGCCCTCTATAGAGACATTGTTGTATTGTTGGAAACCATCAGACCCTTAGCAGTGCTGTGCTGCCTTCATTGCTGGCACAGACAAAAGGTGGCAGGGAGATGGAAGACAAATCTTGTGCCTCTGAAGTGTTTTGCCTCAGGTGCCTTCCCCATAAAGACCACCAACTGCAGGGGAGGCTCAACACCCATCAGAATAGGAAGATGTAAACTTCCTCAAATTCGGTAGAAGAACTGCAAGGTAGTATTTTCTTGTGCCCCCTGGCCAGTTCCCCAGTGATCTGTGCCTAACATCATACTATTCCTTTGTCATCCAGTATTGCACCTTTTTTTGTGTACCTGTAAATTGTATCCACTCGTGGACTGCTGAAGAGGCCTATACTCCCTGATGGCAATTTATACATCCTTGCTGAAATTCTCCTCACCTCTATATGTTGAATGACATGTCTCCCAAATGGACTCTATCTGGACATCCTTTGCTCTCAGTCAATGTTAGTGTTGTTGTCCCAAACAATACAAAAATGTTTATGCTGACCAACCCACACTTGTAAATAAATTCACTCATATAAATCAGAGAGTCATATGTCTGTTATAAAGAGGACTATTTATAAGATGATGGATGTGTATATACTAAACCCACTTCTTAGCATCTAAAGGAGAGTGAGCTAAAGTCACTATTACCTGCTCTCTTTGGATATGCCTCAACATCAGCTACATCCACTTTGGGGGCATTATACAGAATGTCTTGTCTCCCACACATTCATGGTGTGACAATAAGCTTCAGTTACCTTACTGGCACACAGTGAAAAGGCCTTATTAAACTCACACATGCCCCCCTGCTCAAAATGGGGCCTGTGGGCCATGTGCACCAATAACACCGTTTCACTCATCCACATATATCTAGCTCAGTGAACAAGACAACATGATCAAGCACATATGATAGCCTTAATGCTGTGAAGAGATTCTAAAGTCCTCAAACTATAATGCTTACATTGAAAATATGCAGATACTCATGCCTAGCTTGCTTCTGAATTTGCTTTATACCTATGCCACGCAAGAATGTACAAGGTCAGTACAACAGTTTGGCTGTCAGTATGCATGAAATGCAACTAATTATTCTGGGTTCCTATGTCAACTGATATATGGTATTGAAAGGTATACTGGGATACGTAGGGTAAATGTGTTCCTCACATGTTTTTAGAGTGAGTTTAACCACAGATGGCATCAACAGTGCAACATACACACATAATACAGCATAGAAGCCAGAGCACAGACCCAGGAACAAAGCAATACTTCTCCAGAGTAAGAGGAAATGGTAGACGTATGGTTTGTCAAACTTTGCAAGTAGTTGCACAAAGTTACATACATGTAGTGCCACACTTAACAAGTACTCAATACCCAAGATGACTGAGGTTCTCCAGGCAGATGGGGGCCACATTCATGGTTTGTAACTATATTGTTGTGTAGCCATTTTGGTTATAGCTCCATGCATGTTAGTTTAATGCACTAGGCCACTGTGCACCTTGACCTAGATATATTTTATTCAGCTTCCCATTGTTATTTTTACAATAACCAGTTTTACGGTCTTGTTTTAGTTTCTTCTATCCAACTGTTTTGCTTAGCCCAGCACTGTGTTCTCCAACAACACATTCTTGATCACTTTGTGCTACAGTCAAGGCTACAGTTTGGTACATTGCCGGTGAACGTGGTAGAAGTTTAGTCTCCAATACTCGAAGAAAATACACATCCTTACGTAGGGACATTTTCGTAGAACATTAGCTGTGTTATTATAAAAACACTTCCTAGTCCCATTACATGTTAAGAGGGAGATTCCAGCCAGGGAACCACAACTATAAGCTGAATGCTTCGCTGCAGATGCTAACGCAGACTACAGGCCTTTGCTCAGGTATGAGGGTTGATGTCCTCCTGTTGAAACCTGAAAGGCAGGAGTAGAACTTAACATGCCGTGCTCAAATTATGATTTAGATAGAAAATAGTCCATCGACTTTAGTGGCAATATGATAGCATTAGTCTTATGCTTCACTCTCATCGTCACCATTTAAATCTTGTTATGTTGTATCGTTCTGGTTTTTGCAGCTCACGCTTTGCTATCTAAAATGCAGTCATTTTATTAAACCAGTCTTTAAAAGTTATACTGTTTTCATTGTCATTTATATTTGAGACCGAATTGTGAATGAGAGAACCGGATGCGACATGAGTGACCACGACTTCCCTGAGAAGTATGATATGTCATGCGCTCGGCTGCCAAATCATCTCTACCTTTCGGGAGAGATGAGGCACTGCTAGTTAGCTGGAGCAAAGCCCGGATTTGGAGCGACAGGTGTCACCCACCGTGGGTCAGACTTAGTCTGCCACACTGTGAACGATCCTGCTGCTCAAAATCCAGTAGTCTCATTAGGATAATGAGAGCCTACGCAACAATATAACTGCAAAGACCTACTTGCCCAATTGTGCAAGGGTGTGTGCCCTAGTGGCAGGCACCAGTGTTTATCCCAGCATAGCCCGCAATTTGTAATATGTAGTGACAAAGCCATCCAAATTATACATATCGTATCTCTTTCACACACAGTGCTACAGTAGGTGACTATGTTGTGCTGTGTGTCAAATCACAATAAGATGACCACCTACAGTGCATTAAGATTTTGAAATAGTCCTTAAGTGAATCAAATGTGAGGTACACTAATTGTTGACCATAGGCCTCTCACAAAGCAAAATATACTTCTAAAGATGATAGGGCAATAGCTACATTATATACTCAGCTCACCCTACTCATTGTTTTAAACTCTTAATGATGCAATGGTTACAATGCTGTGAAAGTATAGACCGTAATAATACTAAGAAATCTAATTAAACAAACTATCCAACACTAACTAACCTAAACACTATCTTACACTATCTAAACTTATCCGAACCTATCTTAAACACTAAACACAAATAACATGGTAAACATCAACTCCTCACCCCCCTTAATACAAAGTGGCCTTGCTTAGGTATTGGAAGATCTGGTCCTGCTGTCACCTTTCCTTCAGTTAATTTGGCTGCCTACTAGGTGGTCTACATGCTCAAGATGCTGGCAGGTCAACAGAGAATAGTCCATTCGTGCCCCACCGTCTCCTGCAGAATTTTCACCCTGCATCAACGCCGTTATAGAGAAAAGTGGCTGTTGGAGGGAGGACAACCAATATTTCAGCTGCGCATTCACAATGTGCCTTCTCATCAATGTACCTGTGGCGGGTAAACCTCCACACCTGAGTTGGCAGTTTCAAAGCGATATAAGGTAGAAACTTACCTTTTTTTCTTTTTTTCCACTTCTGTTTTAATCATGAACCTGATCGTCCAATTCTTTCTTTTGCTACTGCTTCTAGACCACAAAGCAAATCAAACCCCTTCATTGCTGAATCGAAGGTCAGCTTTTTTCCATTTATTTTCATTTGAATTTTCTGTTTACATTTGCTCTAAGCAAAATGTCTTACATGTAACTTTTTTCAGATGTGTGCAATGTTGTCACTTAAGAAATAATAGAAACACACATATATTTAAGTTTTTTTTTTCAAACTTGGTACAAACTTCAATCATTATAATTGGCAGTTAGGCAAAATTTGACACAAATCAAAATACATAGGCGGTCATTCTGACCGCGGCGGGCGGCGGTCATTCTGACCGCGGCGGGTGGCGGTCGCCGCCCGCCATGCGGTTACCACCGAATGACCGCACCGCGATCAAAAGACCACGGCGGTCATTCCAACTTTCCCGCTGGGCCGGCGGGCGACCGCCAAAAGGCCGTCCACCGGCTCAGCGGGAAAGCCCCTGCAACGAGGAAGCCGGCTCCGAATGGAGTTGCAGGGGTGCGACGGGTGCAGTGGCACCCGTGGCGATTTTCACTGTCTGCAAAGCAGACAGTGAAAATCGGGCCCCTGCACTGCCCATGCCCAGGGGCCCCATGGCAACGTTCCCCCCATCCTGGGTCTGGCGGTGGACACCGCCAGAAACAGGCTGGCGGGAAGGCGGTCGGAATCCAGTAATGGCACTAGACAAGGTAAAAAAACATTGTTAAAAATAAATGTAAAATCAGTTAGTTCTCAACTTAAATCATAACTAATTTATATATGTTACATATCCCCTTGTCTAGTGCACTTTTACTGTATTTTATCACATTTAATTTCATATTTTTAAGGTGTAATGCATGTTTTTTTCACTGGTTAAGTAAAATTAAACACTTCAGTATTAACACTTACAAATACAAATATGAATTGTATTGATTGGTGTAAGTGTCCATTATCATGATGAATGCTTGTACCAAAATTTTAATGTCAATTACATTTTCAAATTTTTCTAAAGTTTGGACTTTACTAATATGTCATAATAAAAGTATTTTGTATTTACTGTTATAAATGTAGGTAAGAATATGTATTTCACTTTTCATAATTACTATTTTAACAATCAATGAATTGTACATGAATAATAATGGTAGGACAAACTTTATCAAATGAAATGTTTTTTATTCATAGATGAGATCATTCTCTCATACGAATTATTTTGTAATAAAGACAATTAGTGAAAAAAAGCTGTCCGACACAACAGCTTTTGGCTTTCTTGCCCATAACTTGCCTTCTATACACAATCCAAGGGTAACCTCCTCAGGAAAGTGCATCTATTGGGCACAGAGCAGGCACCTCAGGGCTTTTTCATGGAATGGCTGGGTTTGGGTTTGGAAGTAGTCAACGCAAGATAATAGAATAATTCAGATGGAGGAGTAAAGGTAGGAGGAGTGGTTGAGGATTGTCTTGTGGAGGTAGAAGGAGGCTGAGTGGGTGATGTGCTTGTCTCTGTATGTTTGGCAGTTGCATGTGGGTCTGGTGTTTGCTCTCTTTATTTGAATATGTGTCTTTTATAGCTGGTGTGTTATATTTTGATGAGTATATGCATTTGCTTTTGGTTGCCTTTGTTTTTTGTGTAGGTGTGCTTTTGTGTGAGTGTATTGTTTTTGATGAGTGTATTGTTGTGGTGGTTGGTTTGCTTGTGGTGTTTGTGGGTGAGGTGGTTATTGTGGGAGTGGAGGTGTTTCTGAGTGTGGTGGTGGTTGTGGTGCTTGTGGGTATGATGGTGGTGCTTGTGGGTGTTGTGCTGATTGTGCTTGTGGGTGTAGTATCAATAGTGTGTGTATGTTGTGTGTGTGTTTCTTTGTGTGTTTATGTGTGTGATTGTGCTGATTGTGTCTGTTGGACTGAATGCCTGCAAAGAAGTGAGTATGCTTGGGATTGGAGTGTGAGTATGGATTTTGGTTGAGGAAGGGACCTGAGTTGGGGCAGAAGTTTTTGGGCAGGTTGGTAGAATGGGGCGGGGGCGAGTGAGGAGGCTGCTATTTGGGCTGGTGATTTCTGCATGCCAGACATTGCACTGTGAATTGCAACCAGAAATGCAACCATTTGTTGCATTTGTAGCTTAGCCCCGGGATGCCATTCATTATCACATTCTGGCCTACAGAAATTCTGCATAAGAGGTCAATAGCCTCCTCACTCAGCATAATCAGAGTGACAGGGCTTAGGGGTAAGGTGCCTAAGCAAAGGAGACCCCAGCCCTTTTAGGGGGTCAGGTTTGGCCAAATATTGGGGGAAAAAGAGGGAGGGTGGAAATATGTCTCTGGGCAGTGGACAATGATGAGGTTTTAACTGTTCCAGCAGGGTCCATCACTACTAGGAACTGGTCACTTGTGGAGGCCTATGATGAAGATAAAGATGTGGTAGCCTCTGTTCCAGTCCCCTCACCCTCCATGTCACTGTGTCCATCTGCTTCCCTGTCTTCTTGGCCAATGTCTCCTTTGACCTGCTCTTGAAGATGCTGTAAAGACATATACAACAGTTTTATTGTATCTGTGTAAAAAAAAATGATCAAGATGTTTTTCTCAAACTATTTTCTAAATGTTTACATTTAACCTGCTTCAAGGCTTTTGCACTTAGGTTTACGTACAACTTTATCTCCTGCATGCAGATACCATTTTCAGTTTTGTAATTTTCTATTCTGATTTGTCTAATCTATTGTCTATTATCTCCAACAACTGGTTTACAATTCTGAATGTTTTAGATTTGTTGCTTTAAGTAAGGAATTCAAGTTAACAACATTTTAGATCCAACAAAAAATAATTTATAGATTTTGTGTACAAGGCAAAAAAAGCTGATTTTTTAAAAATAATAAAAATAAGAATAGTTGTGTGTTAATATTTTCTGTAATGTTGCACCAATATTTGTATAAATTGAAAGACTGTTTATTTTGTTTGGCCATTTTCACAATGGTAATACATACTTTAATTAACATAAGTATTTTGTGAAAGGTAAAATTAGAATTTTCAATTCTGCATGTAAGTTTCTCATTAATGTATCACATTCTATGTATTTACTTACGCTGTTGAAGTAATCCAAAAAATGTTTTTGTTTAATTTTAAATTTCTTCTACAACATAAGTAAATTAATAGGGCTTGATACATTTTTAAACCACTTTAGTAGAGATAGAAAAAATTCATGTTTTCTCTAAAATATCTCAATTTAATGTTAGTTTGTCTTATCAATGTGAAAATAAAAAATTAATATTCTGGGTTTCAGGGTAGTCAAATATTGGTGTTTAGACACATAAACTGAAATTGCATTTAGAAGACAACAAAATGCAATCTACAATTATTTTTTTTAAACTTTGATGCATTTAGAATATTTAAAAATGAGTCATTTGTTTTGCTTGATTTGGAATTTTGCAGTTGGGGTACTCCAACATATGTGTGATAGAATTTCCCTCTGTCACATTCCAAGTACATTATAAAATAATGCACTTGGAGTAAGGTAGGACAAAATATCTTTTTTTTTTTGATGGAGCATTACATCTGCAAAAGTTCCTTTAAGTAATTATTTTTTCTGCACATTACAAAAGCCGTGAAATTAATGTGTTTTCGCTCTGTATATCCCAGTCACTAATGTGTTCAAAATTCTGGTTTGTTTTTGACAATAGATACTGCCAAAAGAATATATTTTTGCAAAAACAGACTGGCTTACATTCACATTGGTCAATGTGTAAGACATCATGCAAAATTGGAATTTTTAACATAAATTGAAATGATTATATATTAAAAAATGTAATACGTTAGTAATCACATTTTTATTCGTTTAATCTAATGTTTTTTGTAATTTTGGCTCACATGTTTAATACTGATTTTTTTAATAAAACTAACTCACAAATGTGAAGCTGTGGAACATCCACTGTATTACAGGTGCCTTTTATGCTATGTCACTTATAATAGACAGAACGCAACTACCTTTACAGTTGTGACGGAGTACCACACCTGACACAAAAAAAAACCTTATGCCTGTTTCCCATCAAGCTGGGAAAAATCCAACACTAGTCTGCAGGCTATTGGGGAGTCATAGCGTGTTGCACACACTTGGAATGTTGGAAGGACTGGCTGGCCTTCTGATTGCTTCTTGGCCCAGAGTTGTAGGTCCTCCCATTGCTTTCTGCAGTTGATGCTGCATATCTTATAGAACCCAAGAATCAGCACCTTCTTGCGATAGCCTTCTATATTTCCTTTTTCTGATGGCAGTCGACATGCATGGATACAAAAAATGAAAGAAGAAAAAATTAGTGTGACTTTTCTTTTGTTTTGATGAAACATAAATCTGAGAAATCAGTCACAAACATTCTTAAACATTAAAGCAGCATAGCCTTTTGCTTTATTCAATGTATTTGTTTTTTAAAAACACAAATTTATAGTAACCTGTTAAATAACCTTGTCCCTTGCTATGTCCCTATTTTACTAATCAAGGCCAGTGACATCATCTAGGCTGAATTACTTGTTGGAATATCTAAATTTCAAAGACTTCTTTTTTTTGGTTTTAAAAAATATAGGTTAATTTATATTATTATAACTATATGGTCATTTTTGAGTTTAGCATATATATGTGTGTGTGTGTGTAAACAACTCCACAACCAAAAAAAGGCGCTCACTCAAGATTGCAGTGCAGGAACAGATTTACTGCATTTCAAATATGGCACAATTCACTGCAAAAAGACAAAGGGTACAGGGATGTTATAGTTAGGTGTTAAATTTACTCGTACACAACCATAGAAATTCAGCAGTTATAGTTTGAGTTCTTTCAAGTAACTAGAACTCACGTCCTAAGTTAACTATCACTTGCGCCCGCGCCATACTCAATTTTCTAATCAATAATGTTATTGCAAAAGTTGCAGTGATATCAAAGATGCCATGCAAGATCTCATCAATAATATGTTATGTTGAGTAATTAGCTGTGCATGCTGAAGGGGCGAGTTATAGTTAATTTAGGGCTCATGACCTATTTAATGATAATGATATAGGTTGCCAAACAGAATGCTCACTGGTTATTGGGGACGGCCAGGAAATATTGAAAACTTGAAGCAAGGGTATCCTGGGGGACTCAACTCGGATGAGGAACTACAAGTCCATTTGATAGAGATTACTTGGATAACATAACTTAAAGAGATGCACAGATACACATAGGATGTGTCTATGATGTTTGTAGTCCTTTTTTATTATGGAAACAAGTTAAACACCTGGCCCGAACACTATTTCTAGTGACCAGGTGCCTTAGTTTATATTCTTGTAGATTAAATTTTTTTTATGTTTGATGTGTATAGATAAACAATGTTAAGAGTGACATTTATCTCCAATGCGTTATGATGAATTATTATGAATGAGATGAACTTGTCTTGTCACAAAATGTACATGGGGATTTTAAGCTGCAGAGTAAACTTTGTATTTGGTTTTCCAGATTGTGTTCTATGACTGCTTATTAATTATGAATTGTTGAGTCACTTGATCAACAATATGTGATTGCCTGAGATAATTTGTTGAGTTGATCTTTGAGTGTAGAGATTTTTGGGACTTATAACTATGTGAGAAATGGACCACGTCCTAAGATGACTATAATTCATGCCCTTCCCATGCACAGTTTTCACAATTAAATGTTGTGTAAAATTATGTAAAAAACCACTCTTTGAAATATAAAATAAATTTTGTGTTTTATTTAAAAAAATGTTTTCAAAATTAAAAAATGTTTTAATCTTTTAAATGCAGACATATGAACCCAAGGAGAGTAAGAAGACAATTATATTTTCCAGACCTTGCCACCATGGAAGAACCAGATATAATGAAATAATTCAGGTTAAATAGGCAAACTATTATAGATTTATGTCATCAGCTGGAGCCATGTCGTTTGCTTCACAAAAGTAATCCCACATCAATAACACCAATAGTAAAAATAATAGTAATACTCCATTTTGTGGCCACAGGATCATTTCATACACTGTTGCAGTATCTGTTGGAATGTCACAATGTACTTTCAGTGGTGTGCTACAAGAAGTTCTTTCTTAAATAATGAAACAGATTAGCAGCTTCATACAGTTTCCTACAAATGGGAATTTTGCCAGTGTGAAAGGAGATTTATATTCTTTGGTACGCCTAACACGTGCGGTCAGAGCAGGTTAAGCAGCACATATTGCCTTGATGGCAGCATTCAACAGAAAATAAGTCCAATGGAATATTAAAAACCTCAATTCAATCACTGTGCAAGTTTTCTTCATACACGATATGTACATTCAAATTGTGTGTGTGTGTGTTTCCCAGGACGAAACCATGTTCTTGTACCATTTTTCAACACCAGCACATAACTACAAATGTCACACCTTTGAAATGTCCAAATGAAGATGGAACCTTAAAAAAGAATAAAAGAAAATTATCTTATTTTAATTACATTACAAAATAGACACATTGAAAATGACAAATTTTGAGGACACATTTTCTAAACACAATCAAAGATAAACAATCTAAATAAACACAGTTGTCAATGTGTCAAAACTCACACCAACAAACATCTTTGCCCTGGATTTTCCTTAACTTGCCCTTTCTCAAAAAGGTCTAGTATAGATGTTTAGACTCAGTATATTAAACATTGCTTTAAAACTTAATGTAATAATATGTGAATATGTACTTACACTCATGTGAAGAAGCTGTCAATAAGACCTTGACATAAGTCTGTTCCTTCCTCTTCACCGCTATCATCTTCAATAGGCATTTCAACATCCTCACCCAGTTGCTCATCATAGCTTCTTTCATCTGCAAAGTACTGGATGTTCAGTTTCAGGGCTATGTTATATAACATGCAGAATGCCATGGTGATTTTGCACACCTTATCGGGTGAGTAGAAGAGGGCTCCACCAGTCTTATTCAGACATCTAAATCTGGCCTTTAGGAGAACGAAAGCCCACTTCCACTTTATAATATACGACACATGCAAGAAATGTGTTATTTGGTGAAGAAACACTTACAAGCACCATTACGTCACATAAAATTTGATGGAAATTGAAACCTGTAATCTTAAATTCAACAAAATAACATTCATAGAAACAAACAAACAAGGAAAAAAGAATTGGAAAACATGGAGGAAAAAAACATATCGACAAAACCTCATATAGTAGTTAAAACAGAGAAACAACAATAATGCCACAAATTTCAAATATAAAGCAAACAATTTAAATATTTATAAGTTTATAGGTATGAAAAATGTTCAAAACACATTAGCAACAGCTAAATTAAGAGCAAAAATAACATTTAGGTTTAGTGGCACATTAAAAAATATAACTTACCAGTCTCCACTCCAACAAGGATTCATGTCAAGCCTTCAGGATGTAGGATCTGTAAGACCTTCTCCTCCCTGGGATATCATAGTAAGGGTGAGCTGGAAGAACCACCGCCAGTCCTCTGGCCTCCAGGAGGCCAGGGATCACATTCTCTCCCACAGGTCATTCCACCTATTCCTCATTTTCTTCTGTGTGTGCAGATTGTTTGTAACAGCATTTACACTGTCAATTATTCTGGAACACATTTGCCTTTTCTGAACTATAGTGGTATTTTCTACTCGGGCTCCAAACAATTGTGGCTCAAACCCTAATAATTTCAACCACCATGACTGTCAGTTCTCCCTCAGTACAACTGGGAATTCTTCTGCCTGTCATTATCATATGGTGAAATTAAGTACATTTGTTAACCCACAAGAAAAAAGAATAAAAAAAGAAAAATGAACACGAAATAGAGCAAGAAAAAAACCTGACTTCACTGAACAGATTTCTCCTGGACACATTTTGTGCTGCGGAGGAATGGCAAAGGATCATGGTCTGAAATGGAGTGTGTTTTATTGTGTGCTAAGCAGGTGAAAGCAAATAGACAAAACACATTAGGTGTGTGATTCTAGCATCTATCCAAAAGCCACAGGAAAAGTACAATATTGAACGTGTCCCAAGATGGAATGCTGCCATTAGGAATGTACCCCTAGGACAATGCCAGCACAACTGTGAAATCTAAATATGTTTTGCGCAATCTTGCCGCCATGACGGCGAAGGAGTAATTTTAGTCAGCACAGTAGTCAGCTGCGTCGTCAATGGTGAGCCGCTTGCGTGATGGAAAGCACTCTGTCAAAACAGACGGAGGATCACATCTAAATAGGGCAGTTGGCAATCCATGAGCTTAAATGCCACGCAGAGGGACAACGGGAGTTCTGCCAAGTTCTAAATCAGGCCCATAGATTGGCACAATGCAAATAACAACTACACCTAAAAATAAACTACACATGTAAACCTAAACAAATATATTTTTTGGGTATTTTTTTTTTAAATTATTTTGCTGTTTAATTTTGACAAATACTAAACACCCCACCCACTAAAAACCTTAAAAACAGAGAAAACTATATAAAATCAGTTACTTATAAAACATATAAAAGCTAAAACCTAACTACACTAAACCTATACTATTCTCTAATTAACTCTATGCCTAACTATTAAAAAAAAACAAGAAACCTAACCAAAGAAGAATATTGTCCATGGCAGAGTTTACAAGAGTTAGGACACTTGCACCAGGACCTCCTCCATTGTCTCAACACAGTTCCGCAGGCTTGCCTGCTCCCTCTCTAACCCGTTTAATTTTCTTTAACACCTGTAAGATACAGTACTTGCAAATAGACACCTGACGTCTTCTGGCACTTCTGGCCTGTGTGTTTTTGGACTGTGTATCTGCAGGTGTAGCCGCTGTGGTGGCTGTAGCTGCCTTGGTTCCTTCATGGTTGGGATTGTGGCAGATGTTGATGCAAATGATTTGTGGTGCAAGGGACATTCCAGTGTGCTGTAAGCCTTGCATACATTTCTAATATGCCGGTGTTAGACTTGGCATCCTTGGTGTGGTATACTATTGTGTTTTATATGCCCTGACAGTGAAACACTGCCAAATTCGGTTTTCACTGTGCAAAGCCTATCTTTCTCATAGGTTAACATGGGGGCTATCTTTAAATATTATTAAAGTGTATAATCCATTTTGGAGCAGATAGAAATATGCATTTTAGAGTCTCTGAACAATTAAAAAATACATCTTGTGAAGTTTGTTTTTAGTTTCTGTGTTTGAAAATACCACTTTTAGAAAGTAGGCATTTTCTTGCTTAAACCATTCTGTGACTCTGCCTGTTTGTGGATTCCCTGTCTGGGTCAGTTTGACAGTTGGGCTGTTTGCACCCTCCTCTAGACAGTGGCACAAAGGAACTGGGGTGTAACCTGCATACCCTGATGAGCCATCTGTGCTTGGAGGGAGGGGAGGAATGGTCACTCACACCTGAAAGGGTTATGCCTGCCCTCACACAATGCAGTCTCCAACCCAGTGGTGTGTGTCCGGGACCTGGCGCGGGCAAGGCAAGATCTTACAAACAAGAGAGACTTTCCTTTGAAGTTTGCCTACTTCAAAGGCAGAAAGGAGTATAAGTAGTGGACCCAAAACCCCTGAAGATTGGATCACTTGTGGATTCAAGAGCAACCTCTAGTGCCGCTCCCTGCCTGTGACTGTGCTTTGTTGGGCTATCCTGCAGCTGCTGCTTCTGCCTGTGAAAGTGGACAAAGACTGGACTTTGTTGTGCATTCCTGCTTGAGATGAATTTCAGCGGCTTGGACTGTGCTTGCTTTCTGTAATTGAAGTCTCAGGGCCATCAAAGACTTCCCCTGCCAGCACCTGGACTCTCTGCTGAGACTCCTGCCCTGACAAGTGGTGCCCTATCTAGTCCCTGGGCCCTTGAGAGGTGAAGCTGGCAGCTAAGAACTGAAACTCCATGCACAGAACACCATGCAGGGAAATTTACAACGTACCTTCCATGACGTGGCTGACAAACGACGCGCCACCGCTTTAGCGGCTGCAATTGACGCTCCACCTGCATCGTGGCTGGGAGATCCATGCAACGCAGCTGGAGAAATGATGTGTAATACCTCCTTACGGAGGCTGATATTGATACAAACCCCATGCAGTGCAGTTTTCTGATTCTGTGCAACCGGATTTTCCATGCATCATCCCTGGGCGTCCAAGTCAGCCTGACTCTGTGTGGATCCGAGGTGCCCAGTCTGGAAATCAACGCATCGCTCTCTTGCGGCGAGGGAGAAAAAATGACGCATCGCCGACCCGACCAGAGAAGGAAATGAGGCATGGCCTCACTTCCGAGTAAGGAATCAATGCATCGTTGACTTTTCCGACGCACACTCGTCCGCGCGGCTTTATTTTTTATGCTAGCCGGATACTTTGTGTAACAACATCACTCTCACTGTTTTCTAAGGATTAATACTCTCATTCTTTTAAACATTCATATCTTGACTTGTGTATTTTAGGTTTTTATCATTTTGGTCTTGTTTGATTTAGATAAATGTTACCTATTTGTCTAACTGGTATGGTGTCCATTTTGTAGTGTTTTCACTGTGTTACTGTGTGTGTTGGTACAAATATTTTACACATTGCTTCCGAAGTTAAGCCTGCCTGCTTGTGCTAAGCTACCAAGGGGGTAAGTGGTGGTTAACTGAGGGTGCTTCTCCTTTACCATGACTAGAGAGAGGGTCCTTGCTTGGACAGGGGGTAACCTGACAGTCAACCAAAGACCCCATTTCTAACAGCTGGTAACAGTCCTGCCACATCTCAAAGGTCCTGGCCTCTTCAGCTGTAATGTTATTTAGGGTAGTAATGGAAATTTTTTTTAGCACAAGCTGTGCATGTACATGATGTATGTGAGAATAGGCTGACATTGTAACACAATCCTATGTGATTGACCAGACCAAATCCAGAAACAGAGATGGATATGTGGACAATATACTGTCTTTACGTAGACATCTCCTGCTTGAGCGAGGAAAGCTGAGCCAGATGCCATCTATGTTGGTGCACAATATGTAAATATAGTGAAAATGAGATTACAACCATATCAACCAGAACAATTACTTACACTCATAAGGATGTCCAGATAATTTGGACATATGGTCCAAAATTTGAAAAGTTGGGACTGCATCATGCAAGTGGGCTGATCCTTGCTCATCAACATAAGTGAAGGTGTTTTAGGTGGTGGAGTCCAGGTAGTGTGGCTCTGCAATGCATGCCCCATCTGGATTTACACATGGCAGCACACATTGCTGGCTTCACTTACTCACTGTCAGATAGCCAATAAATGGATAGGGGTTTGTCATTTATCTCCTGAAAAACATGAGTGGGGCACATTACAGAATTATTTAACCTCAGGCAAATGTACTGAAATGTGACATGTAGCCTCTGGTTCACATGGGTAACCAAAAAGATGGTGAGTCATACTTAAACATGTTTCTGAACACACATCATCCCAAGGCTGCATTCAGCTGCACACATGATAAATTAGAAAATGCATTTCAGTAGTGTGTGACTGCATGCATGAGTGCTCATTTGACAAAGACGTTTGGTGCATCTAATGCCGGGATCCTTGCACCATGACTCTGGGGGAGGCTCAAGTACCCCTGAGGCTGGATTACAACAGCCATACCTCATTGTAGGCTAAGAAATTGGAGATCTAGATGTTCATATGGTAATATATAAACACACTAACAGACACATATGTAGCCATGTCATTTGTTGTCTGTCATGGGTCAAATCCATTCATTATTAACAATATTGTTCATCACAAAAAATATGCCCCATCTATCAATCAATCAGTCAGTTTTTGTAAATTGCGGCTACTCACCCGTGAGGGTCTCAAGGTGCCTGGGGGGGAGAGGAGGGGCCTCATTGGAAGAGCCACATCTTGAGGTTCTTACTGAAGATGGTGAGAGATGGACTTTGTCTGAGGTGCAGGGGGATGTTGTTCCAGCTGTTTGCAGCGATGTAGGTGAAGGATAGTCCTCCAGCGGTGGTTTTACGAATGCAAGGGATGGTTGCCAGGGTCAGCTGGGTGGAGCGGAGTGATCTGGCAGGATATGGAAGGAGATGTGGTGGTTGAGATAGGCTGTTCCTACATTGTGTATGGCCTTGTACATGTGGATGAGTAGCTTGAAGGTGATTTGTTTCTTGACAGGAACCAGTAGAGGGTCCTCAGGTGTTGAGAGCTATGTTCTCGGTCTGGGAGGTCCAGGATGAGTCTGGCAGCGACGTTCTGCATGAGTTGTCATTTTTAGATGTTTCTCGTCGAGGTGCCAGCATAGAGGGTTCTGCCTTAGTCGAGCTTGCTTGTGACTAAGGTGTGGGTGAGTGCAGCAGTCTGCTGGAATCCATCTGAAGATCTTCTGAAGTTTGCAGAGTGTGTGCCAGCAGGAGGAGACGACTGAGTTTACCTGGCGGGTCATGGATAGGGAGATGTCGAGGATGATGCCTAAGTTGCAGGCATGCTCAGTCTGTGCAGGCGGGTCGCTGAGGGATGTGGACCACCAGGAGTCATCCCAAGCTGCGGTCGTATTTCCGAAAATGATGAGCTCAGACTTGTCGGAGTTGAGCTTGGGGCAGCTTTCTCTGATCCCGGTGGCAACAACTTCCATTCCTGAGTGGAAGTTCCTCTTGGGCATGCCTGGGTCTTTGGTGAGAGAGATGATGAGTTCTGTGTCATCGGCATATGACATGAAGTTCATACCATGGCTTCTGACAATGGCTGTGAGAGGGTCCATGTATACGTTGAACAATGGGGACTCAATGAAGATCCTTGGGGGACTCCGCAGTTGATTCCTGTGGGTCTGGATGTGGATGGCAGGAGTCTGACCCTCTGAGGTCTCCCGGAGAGGAAGGAGTAGATCCATTCGAGGGCTCTTCCATGGATTACTATGTCATGAAGTCTGGTGTGTAGAGTGTTGTGGGAGACTGTGTGGAAGGCTGCTGAGAGGCTGAGGAGCATGAGAGCTGCAGTATGGCTGCAATCTATGAGTAATCGGATTTGGTTGGTGGCTACCAGGAGGGCTGTCTCCGTGCTATGGTTGCTGCAGAAACTGGACGCGGAGCTGTCAAGGGAGTTGTTGGCCTCAATGAAATTCCATGGTTGTGCGTTGATTGCTTTCTCCAGTACTTTGGCAGGGTAGGATAGCAGCAAGATGGGCCAGAAATTCCTTAGTTCTGAAGGGGCGGGAGAAGGTTTCTTGAGGAGAGGCCGTATTTTGGCATGTTTCCAGTCCTTGGAGAAGGTGCCAGTGTTGATGGAGTAGTTCATTCTGTTTCGGAGCTCGGAGATAATGGATGTGCTGGCTCTGATGTATATGTATATCTACCATATTCAACATTGGTTAGATTGTGATGGCTACCCTGCTGACACTGTCATACATGTTTTCACAATTTGTCTTTTGGATTGTCATATTGCTACAAGGACAGGTGTGTTGTCTGCAAACACATTCGGTGTAACACAGCAGGTATGTTTGTCCACCCTTATGATCAGTCACACTGAAATTGTGTGGCTGGAGAACTCAAAGTATGCAGTATGTCTGAGCAAAGTATGCTGCATGTTGATGGAACATATGTGGCATATTCACAAATTTTGTGTGACTCTGATTCTATGATACCTACCCGTTCATGCTTGCTGACAGCATCTGTGTATTGATACTGCACATCATCTGCACCGGTGTAATACAACATTTTAGATATATACAACAGAACCCTGCTCTGACATGCTTAGCAACACAAATTTCACTGTGCTGCTACATGCATTGAAACATTATTTTTTTAGTTTGTGCCATTTGTTGCATGAGCTAATGTGTTTGTGTTGAGCACAAGTAGATTGTGCATCAGATGATGGTAACTGTGCCCAAAGCCACATGACTATAGACATGCAAACATTAGTACAATTGTAAAGATGCTTAGATGATGTGGGCCTGCTCACATACGCCCTACAGTCACAATGAAATTTCTCCTTGTTCATTTCAAACAAATCTGTGAGCAGATTTTGTTGAGTTTAGCACACTGACTGCAAATTGATAATAGGTGATGGTTACCTACCATAATATATCACAATATTGCATTTCACATAGATCACACATACGTCTAAATGCTACATGCACATACTTATGACACTTACTGGTAGCAATGGTGTCCCGAAAGGTGTCCAACTCTGCACATGTAATTGGTAGTTGTCCACTTAGAAGACATGATTTTGGACATTTCATGCAAATAGTGTTTTCACATATGCTTACATTTATAGCTTATAAACTATGATGCCCCAGTATTTCATATTTACACAAAAGCTTATAGACAAATATTTAAATATTACAAGATTATTGAACGTAATTAGTCTGCTTGCAGGCCTGAGCTCACTGGATGATGAAGTTCAGATGTGTCCGTCATCACATGCCTGAAGCATGCCTCAGGTATGTGCTGTATGTAGTAATGCTGGCCAGTATTATGTCAGACTTCATTGTACCATGACAGATGGGTGACACCATTGAACCACAGAATAACTAAGTGATGCTTTGATGGAAAAGAACAGGCATGCGCTGTATGTGACATCATAAAAGCCATATGAGGATTTATTGGCACTGGTGCACAGAGTGCTGACTAGTGATAAAACTTTGTGCCTTCCAACTTTGTGCAATGATGCATACCTTGTCAGCAGGTAAAAACGCACAGTTCTGCACATGCAGATATTTATAAGGCATATTAATCTTTGCACATGTGCAGCACACATGGAAGATTCATATAACTAGAGTTAGGACATAGTCCTCCTACATAGCCTTCAACAGTGATACTATGGCCATTTGGAAGCATCCACGGGTCATTCATGCATGTTACATAAGGAAATGCTCATACTTCCATGCATTTCCATTGAGTACTTTCACCAACTATCCTTTATACAGCCCCTTGGTGCCAGGCTATGGCAATGGAGCAATTGCCACTGTGCTTGCTTTACATTTGCTTAATGTAGACACTCTGAGGCACACAAAGTTCCTTTAGTTACTTTCATTCCCTTATGTTATTTTATTTTTATATACAATTTCCACGTTACAACAAGCAGCTAAACAAATTATGTACAGTCCATGTTTATGTTTGGTAATACTGATATAGCTACATCACTAAATGCAGATGGAACATACATGCATACCAAGAGGTTGACCACTCTTGAATCTAAGGTTGATGAGATCAGCCTCCCATGCCGCCATGTCAGCCCATCAATTTTTGATCTGGATGCTGGTACCATCCATCTCAAATGTCTTCAGGTGATGCCAGTGCACACGCTCCGACCAATCTTTCTTGTCGTTGACTGGGTAGCCATGGCTGACACTAACCTTAGCCGCCATCATCCCGGACAACTAAAAGACTATTAACCAAATTAGTCCACTCAACTCCACCTCAGAAAAATTCTTCCCCCTCCCAGACATGTCTCTATCCCTCCCAGAACACTAAA
Organism: Pleurodeles waltl; assembly: GCF_031143425.1. NCBI lineage: Eukaryota > Metazoa > Chordata > Amphibia > Caudata > Salamandridae > Pleurodeles > Pleurodeles waltl. The sequence goes on from NC_090436.1 coordinate 875,207,136, forward strand.
GCCCAAGATAATGTCCTACAACAACTATAACTACCCCTAACAGATTAAACCCCAAAAAGACAAACCCCCAAAAATACAACAACAGATATCTTGGCAAAACAATGACAAGGGCAAAGAGTATTATAAAGACACAAGGCAGGGACAGAGCACACACTGACAAGACCAGAAAATCACCACTCTCACAGACTCAAAAATACCTCCAGCACAAACTGAGAGTAAGAGAAAGTGAAAGTAACTTCACACTTTCTAGAGTGCAGCCTGCTAATACCCATTGTGTCAATCAGTGGGTGTATCCCACCCGTGTTCGAGAAATGCATTGTTTTTTATGATGCACTGGTACTGAAATTGTCATTTCATGATGAATGGTGAATGAATTAGCACTTATGCTGTCACTTCCACGCATTGGTGTAAATGCACAGCTTACAACTAGCTCAGCTGGTGTAATGCACTGTGCAACAGGGGTATTGAGTGGGTTCTGACCCACGCTTGTGGCTTAATGTGTGGGATCCAATGTAGAGGACTGTGAAATTCAGGAAATCACACCCTGGACATATTTTTGTTGGTCCTGTATTTTTAGAAGACATGTTTAAAGTTTGGGTATGTGTGACATTTCATTGGTCATAGTGTGCTTATATGTGATATTCTTCCTTTTTAGGTGTGACATATTGAGTGATAATTCATTGTGAGGAGAGCAAATAATTATTGATATATATTGTGCATTTTCAGGTTTATCTTCTTTTTGTGGTTTGTAGTAGGCTTGAGTGGACTTCGGTAGCTGCGATGATGCTGGAATTATGTCATATTTGTGTTACTACACCCAGTGTTGCATGATACTTGGGAGAGCTCTGGACTGGTTTGCCACCACTTGGCAGGTCTGTGTGACAAAGATCAGCATTCAGGATGTGAATCTGGGTGGGTGTAATTCATTCATGCCCCTGTCACTTCATGACAGGTGGGCCAGCACAAGGGCTGTGGAGTCAGTCTGGGTTTAAAGATTGCATGTGCATTCCTCTTCACTCAGCTAAGGGGAACAGCGGGCAACATGGCAGCACAGCAAGTCAAGAACCAGGAGCTGTCTGCTCACACTTCAGTTGTCACAGCCGTTACTAGGATACACACCTGGATGTCCCCCCAGCCATTTGTTCATGTGAAGATTGTTCCTTGGGCGTGTGTGTCATGCTATTATATTCCCTATTCTACCCAATATCCTTAGTCATTCAGCCTGTCAGGAATCCTCCCATAAGATGTGTTGCTGATGCAACCAACACAGAGACAGGGTGGATCACCCATACTACCATGTATGAGCAACCCAGCTTGCAGATTAACTGGATGTTTCAAAAACAAATGGTGTAATTCCAATATGGCACATGTGATTGTCAGGCAACCATGTATTTCCACACAAAGGTAAGCAAGGTTGGCCATGTAATTTGGTGGTAGGTACATCTGCATCCAGGGCTAGCTGAACCAATATGTGTAGTGCTTGCACAATGTACCGTGGTAAATGTGCTACAAAATCTATTAGCATATTGGTTTAGCCAAACAAGTCTAGCTTGTGTAGCCCTAATAAATGTCATTAATCGTAAGTGACACAATGTATTGAAAATCACTGGCTTGCCTTACTCTGCACCAGAGAGAGGCCCCTTGACCATTGCACGAGGGTACCATTCACACCTGATTGTTATATATGCATTCCCAAACATACAAAACCAGGTGAACCTTCAAACGCACCACAAACTAATACCTTCCAAGAGTGGCATTACAAGAAGTTAGACCTTTAAATCTCCTCCTTAGGGAATTTGTGTTATAACACTCACCAAGTACCATACAAAACACACTTTGCTGCTACAGAACATAACAAGACTGGTAGTTGTGAAGAACTACTCTACTCAAGAGCGTGAGGACAGAAATTTATTTATTAGACATGGATATGTGGCAAGTCTGGCCTGTCCCTTACATGCAGTACACTGCGTCACATTGCATTGCTTTATTTGTTGACTGAATATTAAGAGCCATGGCCCCATATTGCTCAACGGATCTAACAACATGATTGATACATGTTTAGGCCTACTTTTAGCTGAGAACAGATCACTGACTTGATGTTTACATTGACTGTGACATAAAGACAACAAAATGATTGAGTTCAAACATTTATTATCATGTTGAACTTTGATGAAAATTTTAAACATTTTGTCCATTGTGAAAAGTTATTATGAACAGAAATTTGACACAATGGTGTGACATCACCCACGAACAGCCATTGTGTGTTGAAGGTCTACAACATTGTCAGCCTCCTCCTCCATTGGTTCACTCTCCTCTGGCTCCAAGTCCCATGGTATATTTCTTCTGATACAAATTTTGTGCAGGAGTGCATAAACCAGGATGATTTTGCACACAGTGGGGGGAGTATAGCAATCTTCCCCCAGACATAAAAAGGCACCAAAACCTTGACTTGAGAACACCGAATATCCTTTCCATCACATTCCAAGTCCTAGTCAGCTCCTGCTTGTACCATTTCACTGCCTCAAATCAATCAATCAATCAAACAGTTTTTGTAAAGCGCAGCTACTCACCCATGAGGGTCTCAAGGTGCTGGGAGGAGGAGTGGTGGGAGGGATCAGGGCGCCTCATCTGAAGAGTCTGGGATGGGGGCATGGGCCCATGACCTACAACTACAGACTGAAAAATATGTTAGTTATTATGAACATTGTTACAGAGTGGCACCTGTCCATGTGTATTATGTATACTGACTAAATCATAGATACTTCTTGTGGGTTATAAACACAGTTGAGTATGGGTTGGCACATGTCTCTTCCACTTGTCTGTGCCAATGCTAATGTTGTTCATGTCCTGATACTTTGGACCCTTCTACATGCTGACTTTCATGTTCAACTAGTAGATTACTGGGATAGGTATTTCTGAATGTTGTGGATAACTCTATGTTATGTGAACTCACTACATGTGCACAGAGACAAAGTAGTGATCAAATTTTATATCATATATTCAGTACTCGGTAGGTTTAGACAGTGCCAGACTGTTTGACACTCACATATACATATGTCCTTTGGAAGATTCTGTTGTTACTTGGCTACATGACTTTGACCCAGCCTTTGATTTGTTCACTTATTTTGATGATGAAAATGGCTGCCTACATGTATTGTATTTGAAACATTTAACATAGATAGATATACATCCTGTTGCCACCCCTCTGCTAATGCTTGTTGTAGGACAAGTAATGTTAAACTTAGATGGACAAATAGGTATAGCAATGTGAGCCTGTATTATGTAGGGCACACTGATGTAGATACAAGTCACTTTCTACTATATACAAGGACACAATATTGTTTGCCAGGTACTTATATGATTCTACCTAGTAGAGAAATATGTACTTCTGTGCATTGATTATGTCATCATTGATGTGGCTTCAGAACATTGAGATTGGGGCCCTGGGTGCTGTTAGACCTGACAGCCTCAGGGTAGTCTTCCCAAAATGTTTATGCCTGCTTCCCTCCATTTTTCTGATCTCCTGGTTTTAGGACACTGAGCACTTTACCACTGCTAATCAGTGCTAAAGTGCATGTTCTTTCTCCCTAAACCTGGTAAAATTGGCTAATACACAATTGGCATATTTAATTTACTTGCAAGTCCCTAGTAAAATGCACCGCATGTGGACACGGCCTGTAAATTAAATGCCACTAGTGGGCCTCTAGCACTGATTGTGCCACCCACATATGTAGCCCCTTAACCATTGCCAGGCATGTGTGTGCAGTTTCTCTGCCACATTTAAAACTGCTTGCCAAGCCTTCAATTCCCCTAGGGTAGGCCCTGGGTAACCCATAGATCAGGGTAGTATGTAAGTAAAAGGCAGGACAAATACTACTAAATTTTACATGTCTTTGTAGTGAAAAACTATAAAAGTGTTTTCACAAAACGTAAAGCTTGCACCACTCATAGACCAGCAATAGAGATTTCCTCATATGCTTTTAAGTGGTAATTTCTGATCTGAGAGGAATAGACATCTCATATTTGGTATGGTTGGAATGGTAGTAAGAAATCCTACTTACTGATGAAGTTGGATTTTACATTTCTATTTCAGAAATGCCACTTTTAGAAAGTAGGCATTTCTCTGTATTTACTGCCATCTGTGCCTTACAGCCTGTTTCCAATCCACGTCTGGTCTGTGCTGTACAGGTTGACAGCTCCCCTTGTGTACTCCACACAGACAGCCATAAGCACAGACACTCAGCTACACCCTCATTCATCTGCATACAGATGGGTTTCTCTGGACAGGAAGGGTGGAGGGGCTTTCTCTTACATTTCAAAGGCCAGTGGCCTGCCCTCACACAAAGGAGTGATAACACCCCCTCATAGGGTTCGCAGCAGACAGGGCTGGGTTGAAAGGGGAAGATGTGCACTTCAAAACCACTCTTTGAAGTCTCCTTCACTTCAAAGACAATTTTTGGTGTAAGTACTTGGCCTGTGACCCCATCAAATCAGACACTTCTGGACCTGCAACTGGTCTCTGCCAGAGGGACTGCTTGGCTGCTCAAATGACTCATCTGGACTGCTTTGCTGAAAGGACTGCTGTCCTGCTTGTTGCCCTGCTTCCTGCTTGCCCCTGACACTGCTAGAAGGAATCTGCCTTCCTCCACAAGTGCTCTCTAGGGCTTGGATTGAGCTTGCCTCCTGTTCTGAAGTCTTAGGGCCAACAAAGACTTCACCAAAGAGAAGAAAATCCCTGTGCATCTAAAAAATCGATGCAACACCTGCAGAAATTGTCGCAGCGTCTGCCTCGCGATCGGAAAAATGCTGCATTGCCTACCAGATCGACACAGCGCCTGCTATTTCCTACCAGTGCATTCTGGATTTTCAATGTGTTCTTGCAGCGTAGAAAAAAAACAACACATCATCTTTGCCGAGCTAGAAAATCTGACGTATTGTCTTAATTTTCAACCCATCTCCTCCTCTGCGGCCCTTTGAATCATTATTTTTGATGGGTTTGTGTTAAAATGATACAACCACTGATTCTTTAGGATTGAGACTCATTTAAACCTTTAAAAAGTGATATCTTGACTTGTGCATATTGGATTTTTATAATTTTGGTCTTAGTTTATTCAGATAAATTTTATCAATTTTCCTAAACTGGTATGGAAACATTTTGTGGTGTTTTCACTCTGCTACTGTATGAGTTATTGCACAAATACTTCACACATTGCCTTCTGAGTAAGGCCTCCCTGCTCTGCGCCAAGTTACCAAAGGGTGAGCACAGATACTTTAGGTTGTGTAGTGACTTACCCTTACTAGGACTGTTGTCCCTACTTAGACAAGGGTGTATACCTCTGCCAACTAGACAGCCAATTTTCTAACATGTACATTGGGATACTTTGCCCTGGTTACATTCCATTCTATGTTAGTTACTCGTGTATGACATGTTGGACAGGATTGATGGTGAGTTTGGGAGTTTAACATAGAAGGCTTATGTGTTGCAAATTTGGCCTAGTTGCAGGAAAAATACTGGTGATCTGTCACATTGGTTACATATGTCAATGTGGCTTGATACATATGTATGCGTGTGCACCTAGACTGTCAGTATGGCTCAGACATATGTGTGTTTAGTAATGTTGGCTCTCACATTGATGTAAAATTGACTTTTACACACTACTGTGACCTACAGTTACATTGCATGACACAAATGGAATTTACAACTAGTTCTTCAAGAGTTGCTCCAGGAACTACGGTCAACATGCAAAACTTCAGCCATGTGTGACACACTTACTTGTGAACACAGGATTAGTTCACATGCCATTCATTTATTTGAAGTTTAACTGATACCATGACTAGGTACACCATTGAAGAAACACTCATCCCACACTTCAACATCATGTGCAGTCTGTACCAATATGAAGTTGTCTTGTGTATCACATGATGTTTGTCTTTATTTGTTAACCATTGCAGATGATGTTATTCAGTCCATTCAGACAGTGTGAGATAAGACAATGCTACACACAGATATTCTGTTGCTACTGCCATTACAGGATTAGTGAGGGTATGATATAGTGGGAAATTATTGTCTACACATTGATGTAACTTGCTGCCACTATGTGCACATGACACTAGGTGTCAGATATTTCACAACGTGGCACAGTTTAGCACAGTATGTGATCTGGCAGTGCTTCACTGGATCACCGTGAAAGAGCAGAAATTCATAGGCCCATATTTAAGAAAAAGTGGCGCATCAGAGCTGATGTATCACTTTTTTCTGAGCCCCCCTACCAGAACCTAACAGCACCATGGTTGCTTCGTATTTATAATACGGCGCACCATGGCAGTCGTTAGCACAATAACGTCAAAGTTTTTGAGGCAATTGTGGCACTTTGCTACACTCATGTGTTAACTGTTAAGACCCTCCCAACCATGTGATGAATTTCAGTGACCATTCCTCAGTAATTTGTTTTGATTTACATGAGTAGGGAGGATTCTATGTGAAGTTAGTGTCTGATATAGATTTCACAAACTCTATTCCCAAGTATTTAAGTTAATTCAGTTGCCATTTGAGATTGAAATTTGAGGCCATAAATGGGAAGCAGAATACAGTGAAAATGTTGATGCTAGTGTGGTAAAGTGCAAGGAGGCCCATAGGTTTCTATGGGAGTGTCATCTTAATGCCTGCTCCGAGCAGGCATTAAAAATGACACAAAAAATGGTGTAGTGAAATCTGTTAAATTTCACTGTGCCATTTTTGCCGGCCACCTAGCACTGGGATGCCACCCTTGCATACATTATGCTTGGCTCAAGCATAATGTGGCACAAGGGTTTATAAAGTGGCACAATGCATCCAATGTGGTACTTTGTAAATATAGCGCATGGAAAAAGCCACTTTAGTGCTGTCTTAGAGTAACAAAAATGACGCTATGGCAGAGCTAAGATGTCACTAGGTGCTCTTAAATATGTCCAATAGTATTTAAACCATATGGTGCATCTCTGCCCCTTCACTCTTCAGTGGCACACAAAGGGATCTCTAGCACACACACAAGCACCCTTGCACCATGGTGTCATAAGGGATCTTTTAGTGCCGGGGTTAGATACACTGTCTTAGCTTAGTTTCATGGCTTGTGGCTTTTTAATTTTATACACATTTTTGTTAATTTTTTAGTGAGCCTACTTTTAATTCCAGGAGGACAAAGTTCACACTGCACATTTAATCAGCCTTGTGCGATCTTTACTCCGTGTCCAAGGTTGGTACATAGAGTACACAATAGGCTCACTTCTGCTGCCAGCCCAAGAGCCAACTTCCATCTCTAAGACACTGCATTACGTCAGAACTGTTGTCCAAATGATATATAGTTCTTTATAGAAACTACACTGAGGCCCAAGGAGGGGGTTCTGGTCATGATCATCCTGGAATGCATACTACATAACAGACAGCTTTGGGGAAGCTGATTTCTCAGCCTCCCAAGAGAATTGCCATCTTCACCACAGGCCGACCCCTGGTACTTGATTCAGGTGTGAGTCCGGGGCAAATCCTTTAGGTCAGGCAAGGCAGAGGGTTCCAACCACTGTGCGATCAGATCTCGACATAGGGTTTTGGTAGGAACCTCTAGACTAAATAGTAACACACAACATAGTGGGGTTATTCACCTTCTTTACTTTGGCTATAATGTTGGCTACCTTGCTCTGTTTCATCTGTCTAATTATTGCAGCACATACTTTTCATACCAGAATGTGATTGCTTCAATAAATGCTCTGAAATGTCTTGCCTTATCATGTCTGAGTAACTGAGCAAAAGGGGTTCGATCTGTTTCCAAAACTCCTCTGAGGAGTAAGAGTGTCATGCTGCGGTTGCCGTAATGTCCTTTTACCCCGACAGGTTTGGTCATTTGGATGAGGCACTGTGCACTAGCCAGGAGTTAGGCCGACAGCTACCAAGCAGTTTGGGTTGCACTCAGTCTCCCATGCTCAGTGGTGCTACTGTCCTAAACATGTCCTATTTTCAAAATCAGAACCACATAACATGGCACAACCAACCTATCAAGATCAGGTACGTATTTAACAGATCTCCTGAGTAGCTGTCTCTTGCATGCCCTACACAGTTCTTATATTGAGATGCTCGGAGTGTTAGGGAAAATCCTCCTCAGTTATACATATAGCACCTATATTAGTTTGTACCTTGTTCAAACCTGAACCTTAAAAGGATAACCCATTTGGCGTTTCTATCTCTGAAATCAGTTTTACAGAAATGGAACAACCAGTAGAAGTTCCAGTAAATTGTATACGTGCTGTCACACAACTCTTACTTGCTAATGGGATATCTAGTTGGGTGGAAATGTTACATTTGTGGTTGAAACACAATGAATACAGAAAAGAAGCATTTTGTTCATGGGTCAATTTTTCTGCAGCCAATGCTAATAAAAATTCATTCCATACATACACAGTGGCTAATATACCAGCACAATACAGAGCATACAATTATTTAGAAATACCACTAACATATTAGGAATATCAAAATTGGTTCCAAGGCACCTTTCCACACATTGTTGAAAACATTAAGGGGGTAATTCTGACCCTGGCGGTAAATACCGCCATGGCGGAGGTTGGCGGTAGCACCGCCAACAGGCTGGCGGTGCTCCGCCGTGCATTCTGACCGTGGTGGTACAGCCGCGGCCAGAGGTGGGAAGCCGGCGGTGTACCGCCGACTTTCCGCTGCCCATGGGAATCCGCCATGGGGATTCTGACACCCCATACCGCCATCCTGTTCCTGGCGGTTCTCCCGCCAGGAACAGGATGGCGGTATGGGGTGTCGTGGGGCCCCTGGGGGCCCCTGCAGTGCCCATGCCAATGGCATGGGCACTGCAGGGGCCCCCGTAAGAGGGCCCCACAAAGAATTTCAGTGTCTGCTTTGCAGACACTGAAATTTGCAAACGGGTGCAACTGCACCCGTCGCACCTTCCCACTCCGCCGGCTCCATTCTGAGCCGGCTTCCTCGTGGGAAGGGTGTTTCCCGCTGGGCTGGCGGGCGGACTTTCGGCGGTCGCCCGCCAGCCCAGTGGGAAACCCAGAATGACCGCCGCGGTCTTTTGGCCGCGGTACGGTCTTCTGGCGGTTCCCGCTTGGCGGGCGGGGGCCTAAATTTGGTCCCCTCAGTAATGACAGGGTCTGATGGTCAGTTCTTGCTACCTACACACCATATTCAAATATATAAAATTTGCAAGCCACAGACCTATGCCCATATATAGTCATTCAGTAAGTTTATATAGATGCTTAATACAGTTCATAATGAGAACATTAAATATTGCCCCATGGAGTGCTGTTCCAGCTGTCCAAGAACTGGTTACACTGGGGATAAACCTGGTAAGTATTAATTCAATGATGGGTAAAATTCCTGCCAGATGTGAAGAAATTCCACTCTGGCTTGCACAAAAAACAGGTCAGCTGGAAGCACTGTTTCCCCATACGGGATACCATGATAAACATAGGATTCTCACAATATACTTGCCATTTGGAATGGTAGCCTCCATTGATGATTGTGCTACAGGGGGCAACGTTTTTGCTGTGGTGTATACCATAACACATAGTACACCATCTCTTTTAGTTTTTCCGGAGGTGTTGAAACAAATTCAAAATGAGCACGGGATTGCCACTGCCCTGGATTTGGAGATGAAACTCATGGGCAATTGTGCAACGGTATCCTCAATAATTTTAGGAAATATCAAAGGGGAAGCAGCAGCATTGACAGTACACCAATGGCTTGAGTGAGTTTCTGAAATACACCAGGAATGCAAGCTCCCAAAAATAATTTCTGAGACTTATAGTTCTATAGGGCAGGACAATTTGGGGGCCAGTCCAAATGAACCACAACTCAAAGGTATTTCCAAAAAGGAGAATACCAAGCAAGTGCAAGAGTCTGCTAACAAACATTGGAAGAAGCAAAAATCTAATGCAGATAAAATTATACAACAAGGAGAATATCTGCATTTGGAGAAACAAAGACGGGCTCACAACACTCATCTGATATCATAATAAAAAAGGAAGAGAAACTTCCACAACAAAAACCCCAATTAAAGAAGAAGAAGGTTGCAGAGATTTGAGGTAAGCATGCCACACATATTGAGGACATTTCTGAAGAACAGGCCATGGACAGTGACTCTGCTAGACAGCGAGGCATAGGTCACAATAGTTTGCCAGACTTTTCAAGAGTTTCTGGATGTGAGAGCAACTAACGACTAAATTGAAGTAGAAACCCCAAATAGGCGGATTGCCCTCCAGATCCTGTTTATAAATTTTGGGCCAGACGTACAAAGCCATTTAGTATTTCTTAATGGTCCAAATCAATATTTCAGGCCATTAAGAATTGCTAAATGGGCTTTTTAGATGTACAAAGCCCTGTAAGCTGTTGCAAAGTGTAAGTTTTACCCATTGGAAATCTCAATTTGTGTTTCCCTAACTAGAAAATCATACATAGGGATTACGTATTTGCAATCCCTATTCACAGATGCAAATTGGGCATTTAGAAAATGCGATTGCCATAGTCTCCAAATCAATGGTAAACATGTGTCATTTAAAAGAAAACACCGAAAGATGCTCTTTTTAAATTGCAATAGAGCACAAACATCCCCTTAGGGCATATATATGCTCTACATTTTCACCACTATTTTTGGGGTGCATTTCGGGGGGGGGGCTTATATCCATTGCCGTCCTTGGTTTAGCATTTCCAAAATAGCAATTTCCTAACAGGAAATTGCTATTTTGGAAATTTTAAACCGGCCTATTGGAGCAAATGCCTTTGGACTTCCTAATTACGATTTCCTAATAGTGATTCCTACTCCATAGTAATTGCAATTAGGAAATCACTAATTTCATGCACATCGTTTTGCATTTCCTAAATAGTGATTTCTCTGGAGTTGCTGTTTAGGAAATGCAAAATTTCATTTTGATACATCTGGTCATAAATATCCAAGTTAAGGGAGACATACTGTGCACAATTAAATAATATTCTGAGAAAGATTAATGCTCAGTTATGACATTCACTTGGCTGAAAAAGATTGGCCTCCAGAGTTTGTTAGAACGCTCCTTTGAGGGGAAGATGTAATTTTTACATATTTTTCAGTCCTAGTTCTAGATCCAGTATAAAAAGCCTATGCTGCAAATTGGGCTCTGGCACAGGCTTCAGCAATGTATCACAACCATGTGGGGTGGGATTTGGACTCTCCCAACCATGTTATACCTATACGGTCTAACCCACATTTACAACTCCAGTACCCTATACACCAGGAAGCAAAAGCCTCTGGGACGGAAATTCTCTCACAATTAGAATACCAAGGAGTAATTGAACCCTGTTCATCTCCTTTGAATAACCCATTTGTTGCCGGTAGCTAAGCCAGACCATTCATATAGAATAGTCTTCGATTACAGACACTTAAAAAGACACACATGCATTTGCAACACAGAACTCACACAGCACTGCCTTAATGAACAACACTGTCTGTAAAAAATCCAAAACAACTTTGGATATTTCCAGTGATATTTTCTTCAAAAACATAGGTTCTCCTTATGAGTGTGGTGGTCTTAAGACTGCCAGACTCACGGTGGCAGTCGGACCTCTGCTATAGTGGTGGTCCATTCACCACATTACGACCGCGGCAAAGCCGCCACGTTCCGACCACCAGCACCGTCAGGTTGCCGCCAGTCTACAGCCTGGCAGTCTTAGTGGTTGTAATCCGCCAGGGCACCGCTGTTCCGGATTATGAGTCCTGGGCAGTTCAGGGGCCCCCTTGGACAGCCCTGTCATGCTTATCACTGCCCGAATGACGGGCAGTGAAAAGTGCAGTGGGTGCTGTCGCACCCGACACATCTCAACATTGCGGCCGGCTTGATTACAAGTCGGCATCCATGTTGTGGTGAGTTTCCCGCTGTTTCCATCCGCCGCCATAGTGGGAACTCGTAATGGGGCCCGCAGAGGGACAGCCGCATAGGCGTGCATCCAGTCGCGGGACTTTGGCGGGCGGCCTCCGTCCCCGCCAAAGTCACAATGAGCCCCATAGTGCCTGAAGGCAGGGATCTAATCACTATTTCTACACTTTGCTTAATCACTTCTGATTTAATCAACTCCCCCAAGGGTATCGGAAAAGTCCTGGATTGCTTTTAGCCCATAGAATAGCAATATCACTCAACATTAATTCTGAGGCATTGTCCTATGTAGATTACATTTATCTGATTGATGGCAATCTCAATACACATTTGGCTAGGGTAGATCACATTCTATTGGGATTTGCCGAACAAGTCTCCAAATTGAATTTAAAAAAAATAAAAAATATATTTCTCAGTGTCCTGTTCATGGGAGATGAGCTTTCAAATAAGGGGAAGAGTCCGGCACCATAATTCCTCGAGAAATGTGCACAATTGCAACCACCAGATACCATCCTTTGCAGGATTTTTTTTTACTTTGGCAAAACATATAGAACATATTATGCACAATGCATAAAACCACTTTATTATTTATTGCATCCAGACTTTTCAAGTAAATATTGTACACCACAACATACACAGATTTTGAGAACATTCCAAACAGACTTGCTTGAAGCAAAACACTTTAATAAACGTGAACACAAGACCAATTTGCTCATCCAAATATTTCCAGGTGACATTGGAGTCACATATATCACGTTCAATCAAGGTGACACAATACTAATGGCATAAAAATCACACTTTTTTTCGAATGCAGAAATGTGTTTCGCATCCGCTGAGAAAATACTGACTGCAGTTCAGATGGCAATCATTAAGGAGAGGCCACTGGCCCAGGAAAAATGCATCATTTTCATTACCCCAGCCCTTGAGGCTGTCACAAAAGCTAGTGTTCCAAACACAAAAGCATTATATCTTGACCACCACTGATGTTGACCGTGGTTTTGACTACAAACACAATAATTCCTCGAATATGAACTTGAGTACCCCATGCCCACTAATGTCATGCCTCTAGATAATTACCATTACATCATTTACACTGATGGTTCAGCTCAACCTGCGGTAGGAACTAAACATCAATGATCAGCAGCTTGCACAGCTGTTGCCATTTATGGGGTCATGAGGGATGGTGAATTCCACCCTCAACAAATCTACGTACATTCCCTTGGAGATTGCACAGCACAACTGGCTGAGTTCAAAGCACTGATTTTGGCACTGGGACATATGAATCCTGAATTGCCCACACTTATTAGATATGATTTATATTATTGTGTCCTGTCTTTCAATGACAAACTGTACTACAGGTGCTAGAATGGTTTCATTTATTCTAAAGGAAATACAATCAAGCATAAACTGCACTGAGGGAAGGTGGAAGAGCTTAAAAACAAACTGCCAAGGGCTCCTGAGATACATACACTGGGCTATCAACATATTAAAATACACATTGTAGGGAGTTAACTTGGCTGATGAAGCGGCCGGTTGCTAATGCAAATGTAGCTGGGATAACGTATTCTCTTTCGCAAGTGGCTTATGACATTTTGGCTGCTATTAATGGTTCTGCTGACGGCATGCTTCTACAAAAACATACTCAACCAAATATTCCAACCATTTAGGTGCCCAAAACATTTCGTATGAAACAATACCAGGGGTTTGTGAATATGTAATCCCAAACCAATATCAGAGGCTAAAACTAATTAAAGCAGCTCATGAGGCTTTTGCTTCTGCCTGTGCCGGTGTGGCAGCTACTATTTAACTTTTGCAAAATGTTTCTGATGGCATGCTTTAGAAAAACAGATGAAGCAGCATGTCCATACTTGTGACATGTCAACAAGTAAAAGGTTCCACCGTCAAGTGCCTACTGCAGACACCCTTCCTAGTGTCCAACAAGCATATGCAGTATGTGTATCTGGACTGTTGTTGTCCTACAAATTCAGATGGTACATTCAAATATATTTTATTGTCCATAGATTCCTGCTTCAGATTCCTTTGGGTGTGGCCACAATGATCGGCTGACACTCGCACTGTTATTAAATATTTACAAATCTTCATCAGGGCATATGCAGTTGCTGCATTCCATTCAGACCAAGGCCCTGTTTTTGCCTCTACGGATTACAGGGATGCCATGTAAGTATTGGGTATAGCAGAGCATTATTCTTCCGCACATCATCTCAAGGGAAATACAATAGTGGAAAGGAAAAACTGAGACTTAAAGTGAGCCTTAACAGACAGATATTTGGTTCAGGTTATAGTTGGATCCATCCCCTAAATGGGGTCAAGAAAGAATTAAATAATCTGCCTAGAAGATATTTGGGAGGCTGTACCCCATTGAAGTCCTTTTTGGAATTCATGTGTACATCCTAGATCTTTATGGTCATGGCACAGTGGCAGCAGACATACATTTTGACATAGATGAACATGTGAGTGTAACACAGGAATTACAATAGTTCTGTGATGAATGTTCCACTACACATGCTGCCACTCTGGGAATGAGAGATTCAACAACTTCCACATGCTGGATTCCACAAGTTGGGAATCTAGTTTGTGAGGAGGAGTTTTGCCCATCTTACAGAGTACTGGTCCCTGTTCTAGGGATACAGGGCAGCAGAACAGTGATTCTACCAACACTGCCTGGCTCTAAAGACAATTGTTTTGTTTCCATTTTTCACACACAATTTCATCATTTGGCCAATCCTGCACAGTAGACCACAAGGATTCCTAGTTAGTTATTTTTCTACTCTTACTACCATACAGGAGATCCCTCTTAAAGAAGAAAACAATGCTGAAAATACTTATCCTATGCTGGGGAGGGTAGAGAATAAACTGTTATTGATTCTGATTACAGCTACAAGTACAATGAATGTCAAAAATGGTAATCTACAATTCACTACTGCAATACAAACCAATGGGATTGTTTCTGATAAACCACCACTGGAATTATCTACCAGTTCTCTTTCATCGGCACCAGCTCCAGTTTTTGCAAAGACTGCTTCTGGTTATTTTGCCAACATGGACAACTGTTCTTCATCTTCCACTGTCACCTCAGCATATGGGATACATTACCTTTTCAACTGGCTTAAACTTTGGTTTATCCATGGAATTACCTGTGGATGATATTGGCATTGCTTGCTTTTTTCCTACGTATTGGATTTGTTATTGTTTTCTTTATACTTATACAGGGGCATTACCTTCCTGAACGCTCTGCTGTTGAACTGGTCGATGAGGGTTTCAAGTCTTACCTGTCTTCCCTCAAAGTGCCAGGAGACTTGTTCCTAGTGAAAATGTCTTCTGTTCTAGTCCCTGATGGGACTGTTTGGGCTAAAGCTCCAAATGCTATATTTGGTCCTACTGAAATGATTCAAATTCCTTATGTTTTTAAAATTTCTATGAATTACATTATTAAATCCTGGCATTGTATCTGATGACTGGGGTACTAAACAGTTGACTCTATGCTTTCCGAGCGTGAATATTCTACTGTATTTGAAAGTGAAGATATGCCCTTTAATTCTGCAAATTATGGCAAAATGTTCTGTTACTCTCATTATGGACACCACTACCTACACAAAGCAAGCACCCCATGTAGGTTTTAGTTATACACATTGGGAACATTGTATAACTCCACCAGTGGGTAGTTCTAAAACATATGTAGAAAAGTTAATGTATTTTTCTGGGCATGATGCTACCAACTTTGAGTCATACTGTTTCAAATTACCAACAGTTGAAGCTTGGAAAATGCTGCTTACTAACACCAAATGGGTTTATTCTAAATTGTTTGTTTCCCAATTAGCCATACAAGACTATTAATATTGGAAAAAGACAACTGATTTAAAAATAGTTTGGGGAATGAAAAATTGGCAATTACAGGACATGAAGCCTTTTTCAAAACATGTTTTATTCCATTGCAAATGATTTTCATGAATGAAACTATTCAGCAAACAACTTGCTTTGGGTTAGCAAAAGGTGAATACATTAATGTGTCCAGCATTCCCTCAACAGGGAAATTTAACAATTAGTAAAATGTAGTGACTTTTACAGAAGATTAGCTCAATGTTTTGGTTAAGAACAGTACATGTAATTTAACAGCTTGCTTATGGTGCCCATTCAAGAATGCAATGGAGGTGTGTCGTGTTCAGCATTAGGTGCTTTCTACGGACATGAATCTGATGATTTGCCCATTAAGGGCTAATTCCTGAAGTTGTCCTATGAGATTGCAGTTGCTCTGTGATGCTTCCTATCATCCATCTTTCTTAGACCAGGTTGCTTTGGCACCCAGTACCTCATCATCTGGAATTGCACAGAAGGCTGCCCCCTCATCTGCAGCTGAGAATATGGATCATGTGTGCTTCTTTGACTTTTTTTGATGAGGCTTTAATGGCAATAATGTCTGCTGAAGTGGGATTCCTTTTGGATTCCATCTTCACTGATGTTTCTGGTAACCTCATGCAGGATTTCAGTGATTTTTATTGTGGACCACTTTTATTAAACAAACAATGTCTTTTAGTTGGCCATTTTGTTTTGGACTGTACTGCTTGTTGACATAGACATTTTTATTATTTTAATGTTTCTTATAATTTTTAAAAATACTTTTTTATATTTTATCTCTTAAGTGATATGAGAATCTGCACTCCAAGACAGGTAAGAGGAGGGTGTCATGAGGACTCTTTTAGTGCCTGAGTTGGGCACCCTTTCTCAGCTTAGTTTCCTGGCTTGTCCCTTTGTTTACTTTTATACACATTTTTATTTATATTTTAGCGATCCTGCTTTTAGCATTTGATTTCACATATTTTCTCGGCTGCTTCTTATAGAAAGGCAAGTTTGGTGCTGCACATTTAATCAGCCCTGTACCACGTGTTATCAATACTTTTTCTCCAAGGTTGGTACATAGAGTACATGATATGCTAGCCCATGTTGCCAGACCAGGAGCCAGCTTCTATCTGTGAGACACAGCATTACATCAGAACTGTTGTCCAAATGATGTATGGGTCATTGTAGAAACTACAACGTAGGCCCAAGGAGGGTAAATGGCATTCAATTCTAGTCATAATCATCCTGGGATGCATAGTATATAACAGACAGCTTTCCTGATGCTGATTTTTCAGCCTCCCAAGAGAATTGACATCTACATCACAGTTGGACCCCTGCTACTCGATTCTGGTATGGGGCTGGGGCTAATCCATTAGGTCATGGAAGGCAGAGGTTTACAACCATTATGTGTCAGATCTACATACAGGGTTTTGGTAGTAACCTCTAGACTATGTAGAAACACACAACATGGTGGGATTATTCATCTTCTTCAATTTGGTTACCTGGCTCTGCTTCATCTTCCTAATTATCACAGCACATACTTCAATAAATGCATTGAAATCCACTTTTCATCTTGTGTCTCGCCTTAGCATGCATGAGTAGCAGACCAAAAGAGGTAAATCTGCTTCCACAACTTCTCTGAGGAGTCAGAGTGTAATGTTGATGTTGCTGTAATCACCTTTTACCCTGACAGGTTTGGCAGTTTGGGTGAGGCACTGTGAACTAGACAGGAGTTAGGCTGAGAGCTACCCAGCAGCATGGGTTGCACTCAGTCTCCCACGCTCAGTGGTGTATCTGTCCTAAACACAAAGTCCTATTATCAAAATGGGAACCGTTTAGCAATGATGCAAATGCATGCATTATTGTTTTAGTGCAGGAAGGTGCACCCTCCAGCACATAAACAATCCTTAGAGGCACATTCCTCTGTCTAGTGTACCACAGGATGCAGCCCACATAGGAAGGAGAAGTGACTTAATGGACTTATGTAATTTATCCTTGATAGGCATCACCTGTGAAGGCATATTTATTATACGCATTCCAGGGTTTACCATGTTTGGTATACATGACATGCATCATCAGCCATGGGAGTTCCATGGATACACCCACAGAACGCACATGGAACTCCTCCCTTATGTACAGTAATGCAACACCACATTTTCGTGCAATGTGGCATGACCCCAGATTTTGTACACCATTCCAAGCAACACAAAGTGGCTTGGTATGTCCACAAATATCTGACTTAAGAGTCTTCAGCACACTTGTACCACAATGCATGGTGCAAGTAAGAGGTACACCATTCAAACATTTGCACCTAGCTCCATCGACAGACACAGAGATGGCTATTATGTCATACATTTCTCTTTGTTTGTTACTATATTGCACACTTCAGATTTACTTACCAACAAGTAGGCAATTCCATGTCAGCTATTCTCAAAACCCTCATTGATAATACTGTGCCGGAAGATGTAGGCAACATGCACACTGCCAGGATATTTGGTCAGCACATTGGTGAACATCCCCACATGGTCCACGATGACCTGGATGTTGAGCGAATAGGTATGTCTGCAGTTCGGGTACAGGTGTGCAGTTTCTGTAGGGGGAACCAATTGCACATGTGTGCAATCCATAGTACCTAACACATGGTGAAATGCCTCCATGGCATTGAAGCCTCACTTTGTTTCCATCTGTTGGTGGGTCCTGGGGAAGAGGAGGTACTGGGCTGTGAGGCGGATGATGGTGTTCTGTAGCCATGTTAGTTATAGCTCCATGCACTTTTAACATACTAGGCCTGCGGCTGTGCACTTTAACCTAGATCTATTTATTCGGCTTCGCTATTTTATTTTTATAATAGCCACTTTTACGGTCTTGTTTTATTTTCTCTCTATCTAACTGTTTTTGCCTAGGCCAGCACTCTGTTCTCAAACAAGACATTCTTGCTCAATCTTTGCTTCTTCCAAGGCTGCAGTAAGATAGGTTGCCGGTGAACGTGGTGTAGAGTTTTGTCTCTGACATTCATAGAAAACACACATCCTTACGTAGGGACATTTTCTCAGAACATCAGCTGTTGTATTGTAAAAACACTTCCCTGTCCCTTACAAGTTAGAGGGAGATTCCAGCCAGAGAGCCACAACTGTATGCTGATTGCTAAATGCTTCGCTACAGCTGCTTATACAGACTTCAGTCCTTTGCTCAGATATGGAGGATGATGTCTTCCTAGGGGAACCTGAAGGGCAGAATTAGAGCTTAACACACTGTGCTCTGTTATAGCCTAGGTAGGAATTAGTCCATTGACTCTAGTGACAATATGGTAGCGTCATTTCTATGCTTTACTGTCCTTGTAACAATTTTTATTTTGTCATGCTGTATCGTCCTGGTTATTGCAGATCATGCTTTGCTATATTAGATGTAGTCGCTTTATTAAAGCACTATTGAAACATATACTGCCTCTGCTTGTCATTGTGTACATGACACCCTGCTCGACAACCTCGACAACCTCGGCCTCAAACAACTGGTGAACACCGCCACCCACATCGCCGGACACACGCTTGACCCCATCTTCTCCGCCAGCAAACACGTCTTCTTCAGCCACGCCTTCGCCCTACACTGGACCGACCACAGCTGCGTCCACTTCACATTCCGACGCGAGACCCGCCACCTCCGCACCCAACCCATCCCTCGTCGACAGTGGAACAAGATCCCCGAAGAGCAACTCTTCTCCGCACTCGCCGCCAACCAACCCACCCTCACCACCGACCCCAACGACGCAGCCCTCAACCTCACAAACTGGGTCTCCAACTGCGCAGACATCCTTGCTCCCCTCAAACGCACGCATCGACAGACCAACACCAAAAAACCTCTCTGGTTCTCTGACACCCTCAAAGAATCAAAGAAAACTTGTCGCGCCCTTGAGAAAGCCTGGCGCAAGGGCCGCACCGCTGACAACATGACCGCCCTCAAGAACGCTACCCGCGAACACCACCACCTGATCCGCGCTGCCAAAAGGAACTTTTTCACCGACAGACTGGACAAAAACAGACTCAACAGCAGAGAACTCTTCAGCATCGTCAAGGAGTTCTCCAACCCCAGCGCCAACGCCAACGCCGTCACGCCCTCACAGGATCTGTGCGAATCCCTCGCCACTTTCTTCCATCGCAAGATTAGCGACCTCCACGACAGCTTCAGACACCAGACCCAACCATACACCACTGAACCGGCATCCACGGCCATCACCCTCAACAACTAGTCCCACATCAACACGGAAGAAACCAAATCCATCATGAACTCTATCCACTCCGGCGCCCCTTCGGACCCCTGCCCGCACTTCATCTTTAACAAAGCCGACGACATCATCGCCCCGCACCTCCAGACCGTCATCAACTCTTCTTTTTCTTCTGCTACCTTCCCCGAATGCTGGAAACACGCCAAAGTCAACGCCCTACTAAAGAAACCTACGGCTGACCCGAGCGACCTAAAAAACTTCCGCCCCATCTCTCTTCTGCCTTTCCCAGCCAAAGTAATAGAGAAGACCGTCAACAAACAGCTGACCACCTTCCTGGAAGACAACAACCTGCTCGACCCCTCACAAACCGGATTCCGAACCAACCACAGCACTGAAACCGCCCTCATCTCAGTCACTGACGACATCAGAACCCTGATGGACAACGGTGAAACAGTCGCCCTCATTCTGCTCGACCTCTCGGCTGCCTTTGACACCGTCTGTCACCGCACCCTAATCACCCGCCTCCGCTCCACCGGGATCCAAGGCCAGGCCCTGGACTGGATCGCCTCCTTCCTCTCAAACCGTTCCCAAAGAGTTTACCTCCCTCCGTTTCGCTCAGAACCCACCGAGATCATCTGCGGCGTACCCCAAGGCTCATCACTCAGCCCGACACTCTTCAATGTCTACATGAGCCCCCTCGCCAACATCGTACGCAAGCATGACATCATCATCACCTCCTACGCCGACGACACCCAACTTATACTCTCCCTCACCAAGGACCCCGCCAGCGCCAAGACCAACCTACAAGAGGGTATGAAGGACGTCGCAGATTGGATGAGGCTCAGCCGCCTAAAGCTGAACTCTGAAAAAACGGAAGTCCTCATCCTCAGCAACACCCCGTCCGCCTGGGACGACTCCTGGTGGCCCACGGCCCTCGGCACCGCACCGACCCCCACAGACCACGCCTGCAACCTCGGCTTCATCTTGGACCCTCTTCTCACCATGACCAAGCAAGTCAACGCCGTGTCCTCCGCCTGCTTCCTCACCCTCCGCATGCTCCGCAAGATCTTCCGCTGGATCCCCGCCGACACCAGAAAAACCGTGACCCACGCCCTCGTCACGAGCTGCCTGGACTACGGCAACACCCTCTACGCCAGGACCACAGCCAAACTCCAAAATCGCCTGCAACGCATTCAAAACGCCTCGGCCCGCCTCATCCTCGACATACCCCGCAGCAACCACATCTCCGCACACCTGAGACACCTGCATTGGCTCCCTGTCAGCAAAAGGATCACCTTCCGACTTCTCACCCACGCACACAAAGCCCTCTACGACAAGGGACCGGAATACCTCAACAGACGCCTCAGCTTCTACGTCCCCACCCGCCTCCTCCGCTCCTCTGGCCTCGCACTCGCTGCTGTCCCTCGCATCCGCCGCTCCACGGCGGGTGGGAGATCTTTCTCCTTCCTGCCGGCCAAGACCTGGAACTCCCTCCCCACCAGCCTCAGGACCACCCAGGACCACTCCGCTTTCCGGAGACTCCTAAAGACCTGGCTGTTCGAACAGCGATAACCCCCCCCTTTTTCCCCTAGCGCCTTGAGACCCGCACGGGTGAGTAGCACGCTTTATAAATGTTAATGATTTGATTTGATTTGATTTGTATGTGAGACTAATGTAACTGAGAGAAACGGATGAGACCTGAGTGACCACGGTTTCCCTGAGAAATCAATTATGTCAAGCACTCGGTTGCCCAATCATCCCGCCCCTGGGTGGGGATGTGGCACTGCTACTTAGCCGGAGCAAAACCCGGATTGGAGTGACAGGTGTCACCTGTAGTGGGTCAGACTCAGTCTCCCACGACACAGGCAATTCTGCTGGTCAAAATCCAGTAGTCTCATTAGAATAATGAGAGCCTATGTGACAATGGCATCCAGGACAGTGGCTACAAAGGCTGAAAGAGATGGCTGGGATATTCCTGTCACTCTTGCTGTTGTGACCTGGAAGGATCCAGAAGCAAGCATGTGGATCAGATCCATCAGTTTCACCTGTAAAGGAATGTTGGTGGCCATGGCAGTTGGTGGCAGGAGACTTGACCCAATCTTGTTAAGCAATTCTATTATAGACTCCCTTTTGAATCCATAGAATATAGTAACCTCATCCTCCCTGAGTGTGATGAGGGATCTGCGCTGCCAGAATATCAGATTGCGTTGATCAGTGCATGTCTTTATGGGCCAGATGTGCTAAAGAATTTTGATGTCCTAAAACCTGCAATTTGCAAAATCATGGTCATGGTGTAAATGTCTTTTTGGTATGTACTTAACTCATTTGTGATTCAGTAAATGGTTAACAAATCACAAAATAGATTTAGAAATTAATACTGAATTGCAATTTGGAAGGAGTTTGTTTAAGTCATTCATTCCAAATTGTGATTCTGTGTGCAATGTATTAATGATTTCTTACTGTATTTCTGGATGCAAACCATTGAAATGTTACTGACTTCTCAAAAGAGGTAGCAACTATTATAATAAGCCCACAGGACCAGTGTGTTTTCCAAATGGGTTTATTCATACACCATCACATCTTCAGTCACAGCTAAAGTTCCAGTTGGAATGTTAACAGAATCCCAAGGCACCTCCAGCTGTCAGGGAATGTTCCATGGGCAATACTGGAGAGTGGGTGATAAAGGGGAATAGAGAATAAGGGAAAAGATAACAGGCTTCATGTTACAATGGTCTGTCAATATGGTCAAGATAGTTACAACAACAACAAATTCACAAAGGGGAAGACGTCCCCTTGGGACCACTGCTCCTTAGTCCAGGGGTCTTCAAAGTGGGTGGTGGCACCCCTAAGGGAGCCTCAAGTGATCCCATGTTGGGGGGATTTGCCAGGCTCTGGGTAAAAGAAGCATTATACAGAAAACAGTGGTTTGTTTTAAGCGGAAACATGTTATTGCATTATTTAACATCAATTTTTAAATAATTCTAGACATATTTAAACATTGCCATCTTGATAAAATAATTGTGAAAAGTTCTGAAGGGGGCCTGATGATTTTTATTTTTCAACTGGGGGCGTCACAAAAAAAAAAAATTAAACCACTACCTTAGTGAATTTTGGCAAAAGTTTGTTTGGGAGCAGGCAGTGGTCAGGACACTATTTTCAGCTCTTAAACAAACTATTATTTAAACACTAAACTTTTATTTTTTAATTCAGTACAGTTTCCTTCAGGGAAATGGGCTGCATTAAAAAAGGCTTTTATTGAAAGGCAATGGCAGAGATGGTGGTCTGCTAATCCTAGCATGGTACCATCCACATGATGGCCTTTAATCAGAGTGAGTTGCAATTTGTGACCCACCTCATGAATAGTAGTAATTTTGGTCGAACTGCGGGCTCACTCTAAATACTTGTTTTGTGAACTGACCCATTAAGTAATTCATAGATTGGTTCTAAAAATCGGATTTCAAACACAATTTGTGTACACTTTTTGCAAATGAAATGTGCGTTCACCTAGCCCTAAGACTAATATTTTATTTTGGACTTTCATTCAGTTGAAAGGCTAACTTCCTTTTTTCAACTGATTTCCGGAATTGTCATTGTGGTCCTTGGTCAAATTCCAGATTCTGAATTTGGATCCGAAAAAGAAGTTGGTGGGTATAGCTAAGTTAGATGAAAATATTGGATTTTTTAATGTAATTCTGTCCTTTCACTCTAGCAGCACAGTAAGCAACACATTTTATTGCTAAATTCAATTTACACGAATCCCTAGCATCACACTGTAACAGCTTCCAAAAAACGTTAACAGACATAAAACATTTTAAAGATGTTTACCTCGAAAAAAGACGTGTAACATGTATAACCATCATTTTGGATCCTCAGCTGTGTTGAGCTTGGCAACAAACAACTTACTGGGGTAGGGGATAAAAGTAAAAAAACGACGTGCAAATACTGTTACTAAACCACAATTAATACACCTGCAGGTTACACAATATTTGCCACTTTTAGTTAATTAGCTCTTTGAGTCAAATGCGCAAACAGTGCCAGAGAAGCCTTGAAAGAAGCCATTAATTATCAAGGATAATATGCAAATAACTACTCCCGAGGGATGAAAGCTTCAGCAGTGTTTGATTATTCTGCATTTCCTCCACATTAGGAAAGAGTCTGTGAACATCAAACATTCAGCCCACATGGACTAAATCAGGTCATCTTCGTCTTTTAGATTGGAATGCCATAAATTACGGCTTGTGGTTAGGGTTGTGTGTTCTCAGATCCTAATGTCTGGTTACAGACTTTCCAGATTTTCAATCACAAGTAGACCGCAGTCTCTGTAACCTTAACCATTGTGTCCTTAACTCATTGCTTGTGGACTTTACATTTCAATTAAAAGTGAATGCTTAGTTAGCTTACTGCTCGGAAATTATGTGGGTCCATTTTATAAGGCGCTCTGTGAAAAATTGTGAGCACAGGTGACAAAGTTATTTCTGTTTGTAAATTTAGCATATATAAGCAGATAGTCTTCTGCGAGCGTGAAACCAAGCGGCATATTTATATTCTGTTTGCATTGAGCTAGCGTATTTTTTCTTTTTTTTACTCAAATTCGGTGCAAAATTAACTCCATATTTATACTTTGGTGCTAGACCCGTCTAGCACCAAGTTTATGGAGTTAAAGTCATTTTTTGGAAGTGGAAACCTACTTTGCCTTAATGAGATGCAAGGTAGGGGTTCCCGTGCACAAAATGACTCTATGGCCTTAACGCCATATTTATACTCCCGTGCAAAAATGGTGCACAGGATGGGTCCAAAAATGGAGCAAAACTTGCTTTGCCCTGTTTTTAACTCCTGGGTCAGGACAGGCGTTAGGAGACCTGTAGGCCTATTTCCATAGTGGAACACCATGGAATAAGCCCGCAGGTGTCCACCCGGGCCCCTGGGGCACCCTCCCCCACACCAGAGGAACTGCGGAGGATGGGAGGCCCCATCCCAGGTAAGTACGGATAAGTATTGCATTTTATTCTTTAAAGTGCCAAAGGGGGCCCTGTAATGGGCCCCCATACATGTCACAGGGTGCAATGGCCATTCCCAGGGGACCCTTGTCCCCTGTGCTGGTCATTGAGGTGGTTTTCTAAGGCAGGAGTCATGTGGCATGGTAGGTTTAGCACCATAAAATGAATCCAGTCTGGTTAGAGTCATTACATTATGCCTAAAGTCATGTTTTGGTGCTAAACCCCCTTCTTCTATACCGCCAGCCCCACCCGACTAAAGTCTTTTTTTTTTTTTTACTCTAGCCTACCCTTTGCACCGGCTTGCACCATTACATAAATATGGTGCCCGGCTAGTGCACATAAATGGTGCAAGCTGGTGCTAAACTTTCAAAAGACAAATATGGCTTTACTCTGGTAACAAAATGTACTCACACATTTGACTGAGTCAGCTTCTGTGATTGAGGGCTTTAATGGGTTGGAGTATTCTCACGGTTTGTGCTCATTCGCCACCCAACACAATTGTGGGTATTCACAAACTCCTCTCTGACCAATTCATATAGTGAAAAAAGGGAGGGATGTATTCTCTACAAGGACAGAAGTAACTCCCTTTCCAGATGTGGAGAGGAAAAGGAACAGGTATACAAATAGTGGGTGTTGAGAGGAAAGACTTTGCAAAAACCAAGAAAAACAGTCTAGCAGGTGCAGTTGTACATTCTCACTGATCTCAATAGTAAGTAAAAGGTTTATTGGTTAGTTACTTAAACCACAACAACATATATATTAAACAAATATCAATCAAATACATTAATTCATCAACACTTCAAGAAAAAGCCCTCACTAACTTCATATGAGAATATGCTAGAAGAGCTACCTTTGATTGTGTCCTTGAAAATTTCAAAAACACACTTTTCATATATGTATATGCATTTCTCATATTACAACTAAGGTAGGCTTAATTTAGCTGTAATTTATTAATGAAAACATGTATTGCAACATGCTAACCAAACACTGGTGGTCATTCTGACCTCGGCGGTAAAAGGCGCCTACCGCCGGTCAGAAATCCTCCATAATCCCGCCGCGGTCGCCGAAACCCGCCACGGTCATTCTGACCCGCAGAAGGCAAACCTCCGAAAATCCGACCGCCACAACAGACCGCCAGACCAGCGGTCGGCGGAAAGGTGGAGGTGACCAAACCTCCACCGCCACGCCAACAGAAATACGCCCATCCCATTACGACCCACGAATCCACGCGGCGGTCATTCAAACGCGGTATTCCATTGGCGGGACACACCGGCGCGGTCAGAATACCCACCAACGAACAAAACTCACCCACATTGGACGATTTGAATCCCACACACCTGATACACATACACACACCACTCCCACACACACAATACAATATAAAACACCCACCCACATCACCCACAAACCCCTACGCTTACAAAATCGTAAAGAAGGCAAGAGCGAGACACCAGCATCCAAAACATAACAGCCACAGCCACTCAACACCATCACCCACACACTATCCACACACAAAACAACACACACCACCACACTCAACTCACTTAAATACACATACTCCACCCCACACATCATACACACCACCCCATGGCACCCCAAAGACAACCCCGCTTCACAGACGAAGAACTCAGGGTTATGGTGGAGGAAATCGTTTGTGTAGAGCCCCAGCTGTTCGGCACACAGGTCCAATACACCAGCATTGCCCGGAGGACGGAGCTATGGCAGAGGATTGTCGACAGGGTGAACGCAGTGGGACAGCACCCCAGAAATCGGGAAGACATCAGGAAGCGATGGAACGACCTACGGGGGAAGGTGCGTTCCATGGTATCCAGGCACAACATCGCCGTGCAGAAGACTGGCGGAGGACCCCCACCTCAACCCCCACAATTCACATCATGGGAGGAGGAAGTCTTGAACATCCTGCATCCTGACGGCCTCGCAGGAGTCGGCGGAGGAATGGATACTGGTAAGTTGAAGCTTCAATACTGCTTCCCCCCCACCTGCATGCCAAATCAGACCCCAACCCTCACCCCCATCCTCGAACCCCATCCTCACCCCCACCCTCACCCCCACCACCATCCTCACCCCCACCACCATCCTCACCCCCACCCTCACCCCCACCACCATCCTCACCCCCACCACCATCCTCACCCCCACCCCCAGCACACCTATTCCCCGCCAATGTCTCACCATCACAACCCACACATCCCAAAACCTAGGCCTGCATGCGTCCACTAAGCATGGACACCCATCACCAAAGCATGCCCAATGCATATACACATCCCCCCCACAAGCCACCCTCACCAAAGCCCCCACACACGAATGCCAGCACTTGGGGACACGGGAACCCACAGATACACCCATATGCCACACATTGAAACTATAACCATACCTCTATACCCCTGCAGGACC
Organism: Pleurodeles waltl; assembly: GCF_031143425.1. Taxonomy (NCBI): domain Eukaryota; kingdom Metazoa; phylum Chordata; class Amphibia; order Caudata; family Salamandridae; genus Pleurodeles; species Pleurodeles waltl. The sequence goes on from NC_090436.1 coordinate 875,234,520, forward strand.
CGACCGTCAACACACCGCGGCGGAGGGGCCAGAATTATCCACACCCCCCACCCAAGAGGCCGTCAGCGATGACAGCAGCTCTGTCGATCTGGACACCGATGACCAGCCCGGACCATCGGGGACCTCTGGACAGTCGGTTCCCCTCACACAGGCACAGGCCACTATAGACCCTAACCCCTCTGGGAACACCAGCACAGCTCCCACCCAGCGGGCCCATGCCTCTGTCTCCAGGGCGCGTCAATCTGCGGTGTGTCTACCACTACAGGGCACCCAGGATAACCCACCACCCCAACAACAACAGGGACCTGGGGGCAGTGGTAGTGGGCACACCGGCCAGGGGGCAGAGGCCCAGGGAAACAGGGCAACTCGGCGGGCAGCTGTGCGACAGGGGGGGGAGGAGAGGCCCAGGGAACCCACTCTCCACGAGGTCCTCACCACCATCATGGGAGCATACAACCGCTCCCAGGAGACGATGGCGACGGTACTGGCCCGGTTCCAGGAGATCCAGGTGCTGCAGGAGGAACACTATCGGGGGTACAGGGAGGACATCCGAGCCATCAACACCACCCTGGTTACCATGGTAGGGCTGCTGCAGGACCTCGTAAACAGCAGGGCGGACACTGAACAACACCCAAGGGCCCCTGCCACTAGCCGGGACCAAGAACAGCCATCCACCTCCGCCGGCGCTAGTGGACAGGAGGCCCCCGCACAGCAGCAGCCCACCAGACCCCCACCTCCTGCAGGAGAAGAACCACCCCGCAAGAGGGCCCTGAGATCTCGCAAGACAGAGTAGGATGTCAAGACCCCCGCCAGCAATGGATACCACCTGATGTCATCCCACTGTCCCACATTGTCACCCTGTCCATCCTCGAACTGCCCATGCTCCATCTCTCCACAGGCCTCTGGACAATGCACCTGTGTGACTGTTACTCTGGACTCTGCCATGGACATTCCTTCACCATAGCCCCCACCCACTTGAAACCACCCATCCCATTTTGAGCACTTCAATAAACACCTATTTTGCACCAAAATATCAGGAGTCTGGCTGTGATTTCAATAGATTGTAATTGACATGACAGTGCAAATATGTCCTTGTACATAGTGAAGTCAACAAACAGCTGCCACAAAGCTGTAGTCCATGGGGAAACGAAGCACAGGACTCGTAGTGGGGACCCCAGATCTGAAATAGGGAGGGAAAAGCCAAAACTCAGTCATCATACACTGGGGCAAATAGACAGGCAGCAGAGATGCTGCAGAGTAGTTAACTTTTACTAAATTATCTTTGAAATGTTACCTGTGTCCTATTGGAAGTACTGTTCAATGATTCTGTCCCTGTTGTTTGTTTCAGCCCCGTCGTCTTCCTCCTCGTCACTCTCCTCAGGTTCCACCGCTGCCACAACACCACCGTCTCGACCATCCTCCTGCAGGAAAGGCACCTGGCGGCGCAAAGCCAGGTTGTGAAGCATGCAGCAGGCCACGATGATGTGACACACCTTCTTAGGTGAGTACATTAGGGATCCACCGGTCATATGCAGGCAGCGAAACCTGGCCTTTAGGAGGCCAAAGGTGCGTTCGATCACCCTCCTAGTACGCCCATGGGCCTCATTGTACCGTTCCTCTGCCCTGGTCCGGGGATTCCTTACTGGGGTCAGTAGCCACGACAGGTTGGGGTACCCAGAGTCCCCCACTAGCCATACACGGTGTCTCTGTAGCTGTTCCATCACGTAAGGGATGCTGCTATTCCTGAGGATGTAGGCGTCATGCACTGACCCTGGGAATTTGGCATTTACATGCGAGATGTACTGGTCAGCCAAACACACCACCTGGATGTTCATTGAATGGTAACTTTTTCTGTTCCTGTACACCTGCTCCCTGTCTCTTGGGGGAACCAAAGCCACATGGGTCCCATCAATGGCACCAATTACGTTGGGAATATGTCCAAGGGCGTAGAAATCACCCTTCACTGTAGCCAGTTCGCCCACCTCAGGGAAAATGATGTAGTTCCTCACGGATTTCATCAGGGCAGACAACACTCTGGATAACACCTTTGAAAACATGGGCTGAGACATCCCAGAAGCAATTCCCACGGTTGTCTGAAATGACCCACTTGCCAAGAAATGGAGTACTGACATGACCTGCACCAGAGGGGGAATCCCTGTGGGTTGGCGGATGGGGGACATCAGGTCGGGCTCCAGCCGGGCACACAGTTCATGGATAGTGGCACGGTTAAGACGGTAGGTCAGGATAATGTGGCGTTCTTCCATTGTCGACAGGTCCACCAGCGGTCGGTACACGGGAGGATTCATCCGTCTCCTCACCCAACCCAGCGGACGGTGCCTAGGAAGGACAACATGGAGCACACAGTCAGGCAACCCACAGGTACGTACTCACAGCTAGCACAGTATACAATTCTCTATGCAGTGAATGGCGTGTATGAGTGGCTATGCAAGGCCTAGGCCTGTGTGACGCAGTTGAAATTGAGCCATGTGGGCCCTGGAAATGGCGGCTGCCTGACCTGTGAAGTGTGACAATGGGATGTGAGGTCAATGCGCTGGCGTGGCACACCGCGGCGGGCGGCGGGCCAAGACCGCGGCGCGAAGCCGCATTGGTTAACATTGAAGCCTATGGGTTTCAGGAGCCAATGGCGAAGGGCGCCGGCGGTGGCGGGACGCACCGCCGCGGTACGCACCGCCGCGGACGTGACCGCCATTTTCTATCTACTTATCCACTTGCGACTTGAACTTTCACAGGAGAGGACCTATACTGCAAGTGTTGCTGTGACCTCGGTCTGGAAGGGACAATGGCTGCTGCGACTGGGGAAAGTGCCCCTGCCTTCACTGGAGAGGAGTTGGAGAAACTTGTGGATGGGGTCCTCCCCCAGTATGCGCTACTCTACGGTCCTCCAGACCAACAAGTGAGTTTAATTCTATCTGGATTTGGGGCCACTGGCTGGCTTGGGGGCCTGGCGGGGATGGGGGGCATGTTGGGGCTGGCGGGGGGCCTGGCGGGGATGGGGTGCATGTTGGGCATGGCGGGGGGCCTGGCGGGGGGCCTGGCGGGGATGGGGTGCATGTTGGGGCTGGCGGGGGGCCTGGCGGGGATGGGGTGCATGTTGGGCATGGCGGGGGGCCTGGCGGGGGGCCTGGCGGGGATGGGGGGCATGTTGGGCATGGCGGGGGGCCTGGCGGGGATGGGGTGCATGTTGGGCATGGCGGGGGGCCTGGCGGGGGGCCTGGCGGGGATGGGGGGCATGTTGGGCATGGCGGGGGGCCTGGCGGGGGGCCTGGCGGGGATGGGGTGCATGTTGGGCATGGCGGGGGGCCCGGCGGGGGGCCTGGCGGGGATGGGGGGCATGTTGGGCATGGCGGGGGGCCTGGCGGGGGGGCCTGGCGGGGATGGGGGGCATGTTGGGCATGGCGGGGGGCCTGGCGGGGGGCCTGGCGGGGATGGGGGCGTTGGGCCACTGGAAAGGAAAATGCTGAGTAACTTGAACGTGGTATTTCTCCCTCCCTGTACGTGTCACATAGGTCCGCGCCCATGAGAAGATCGGGATTTGGCGTGCCATCGCCAAGGAAGTCCGGGGCCTGGGGGTCCACCATCGACGGGGCACCCACTGCCGCAAGAGGTGGGAGGACATCCGCCGCGGGACCAAGAAGACCGCCGAGTCTCTGCTGGGGATGGCCTCCCAACGTAGGCGGGGTGCCTGCCGTCAACTGAGCCCCCTGATGTTCCGGATCCTGGCGGTGGCCTACCCTGATTTGGATGGGCGCGTGAGGGCAGCACAGCAGACACAAGGGGGTGAGTACAAGCATCATCTACTCTGTTGTCGTGCAGTGGAGGTGTCTGGGTGGGGGAGGAGGGCTGTGGGTCCCCCTAGGCCAGGGCGATATCTGTAGGCTGGGCACCCCCGTAAGCCCCTGTGTCCCCAGCCACCACCCTCAGTAGTGTGTCAGTACAGCCATCCCTGGGCCGTGTCATCCATGGGTGCAGTTGACAACTCTAGGCGTGTAGGGCATGTTCCACGGAATGCGTAGCGGACCCCAAGTGCGCAACTTAGTGCAGGGGGCATCTGTGTCTGTCATGTCCGCTAACTGTACCGGAGATCCATGTACTCAATATCCCTTTATTTCTCTCTCCCCCCCCTTTTTGTTTGTCTTTCTGTGCTTGTGTGCATCAGCATCATCAGGCGGAGGAGAAGTGGCATCGGGGCAGGAGGGAGCTGCATCTCACATGGCCCAGGAGGGCCATGCCACAGAGTCAGACTGGACCAGTGAGACGGAGGGCGAGGGGAGCTCCACGACGGGGACGACTGGAGCCTGCAGCGACACGGACACGTCCTCGGAAGGGGGCTCCCTTGCGGGGGTGGCACCATCCGTGCCCCCCGCCATTACAGGTACAGCCGCCACCCAGCGCACCATCTCCGCCCTCCCAGCAGCCCCTCCGCGTTCGCCCCGTGCCCGCTCTGCCAGGAAGCCGGGCATCTCCTTCGCCCCAGGCACCTCAGGCCCTGCCCCTGTTACCCCCGCTGCCCTCAGTGAGGAGGTCATTGACCTCCTCCGAACGCTCATTGTTGGGCAGACTACCCTTTTGAATGCCGTCCAGGGGGTGGAGAGGGAGGTTCATCGCAGCAATGCGTACCTGGAGGGCATTCATTCGGGTCAGGCTGCCCATCAGCGATCGTTCCAGGCTCTGGCCTCAGCACTGACGGCAGCCATTGTCCCTGTCTCCTGCCTGCCTCTACTAACTCCCTCCTCCCAGTCTCCTGTTCCTCTGCCTGTCCCACCCACACCATCAGACCAGCCTGCACACACCTCAACACCCAAGAGAAGCTCATCCAAACATAAGCACCACAGATCACCCAGACATTCACACACGCAACATTCCGATGCAGACATGCCAACAGTCACTACCACCTCTGTGACCCCCACCTCCTCGTCTCCCTCCTCCCTCCCTGTGACGTCTACACTCACACCTCCATTCACCTCACCATCAGCCAGTGTTTCCATCACCAGCACACCCTCCACTCCAGTCCGCACACGTGCAGTCACCATCCCCACTGCCATTTACACGTCCCCTGTGTCCTCTCCCACTGTGTCTGTCACCCCCTCTTCCACACCACACAAACGCAGCCACCCACCCACCCAACAGCCATCCACCTCACGACAGCCTATCCCTCCTGCACCTGCACCCAAAGACAGCAAACGTGACTCACCTACAACCACATCCTCTCCCTCCACTCCCATTCCCACTGTACCTACCACTCTCCATTGTCCCAAGAAGCTTTTCCTCGCCACTACTAACTTCTTTCCTGACCCTGAGCCCCCCCCTCCTTCTCGTCGGGGTAAGAAGAGCACCTCAGCCACCACCAGCCCTGCAGCCCCCTTGACAAGGGTGCAGGGGTATTGGAGCCCGCCAGCCCGCATGTCTGGATCTTCGCCCAGCAGCAAGGGGACAGCCAGCCCACCCCCTGGGAAGAGGAGCAGAAGGCGGAAGGGGCGCCGCAGGAGCCCGCCTTCTACATCCCCCCCGGACACCACCCAGAGACAGTCACCAGCCACAGCTCCAAAGGGAGGCAAGGGCCACAGGCCGACGACTAAGGAGGGCAAGGGCAGCAAGTTGGAGAGGTCAGGCAGCAGGCCTGCTGCCCAGGAGGAGCCCACAACCCCCATAGCCGCTGCCCCGGGAGGAACCGGCACAGCTGCCCCGGGAGAGCCCACCACCCCCATAGCCGCTGCCCAGGGAGGACCCAGCCCAGCTGGCCAGGAGGGCCCCACCACCCACAGCCCAGGTGGGCAGTGAAGGAGCACCATCCCCGCTGCCCAGGAGGGCACCACCAGGCAATTAGCAGTTGGCCATAGACCGTCTGCCGTCTCCAGAACCGCTGAACTGGGCCCCGCCGTCTCCAGAACCGCTGAACTGGGCCCCGCCGTCTCAAGAACCGCTGAACTGGGCCCTTCAAGGCAAGAACCGCTGAACTGGGCCCTTCAAGGCAAGAACCGCTGAACTGGGCCCCGCCGTCTCAAGAACCGCTGAACTGGGCCCCGCCGTCTCCAGAACCGCTGAACTGGGCCCCGCCGTCTCAAGAACCGCTGAACTGGGCCCTTCAAGGCAAGAACCGCTGAACTGGGCCCTTCAAGGCAAGAACCGCTGAACTGGGCCCCGCCGTCTCAAGAACCGCTGAACTGGGCCCTTCAAGGCAAGAACCGCTGAACTGGGCCCTTCAAGGCAAGAACCGCTGAACTGGGCCCCGCCGTCTCAAGAACCGCTGAACTGGGCCCTTCAAGGCAAGAACCGCTGAACTGGGCCCTTCAAGGCAAGAACCGCTGAACTGGGCCCCGCCGTCTCCAGAACCGCTGAACTGGGCCCTTCAAGGCAAGAACCGCTGAACTGGGCCCCGCCGTCTCCAGAACCGCTGAACTGGGCCCCGCCGTCTCAAGAACCGCTGAACTGGGCCCCGCCGTCTCAAGAACCGCTGAACTGGGCCCTTCAAGGCAAGAACGCTGAACTGGGCCCTTCAAGGCAAGAACCGCTGAACTGGGCCCCGCCGTCTCAAGAACCGCTGAACTGGGCCCCGCCGTCTCAAGAACCGCTGAACTGGGCCCTTCAAGGCAAGAACCGCTGAACTGGGCCCTTCAAGGCAAGAACCGCTGAACTGGGCCCCGGCGTCTCAAGAACCGCTGAACTGGGCCCTTCAAGGCAAGAACCGCTGAACTGGGCCCTTCAAGGCAAGAACCGCTGAACTGGGCCCCGCCGTCTCCAGAACCGCTGAACTGGGCCCTTCAAGGCAAGAACCGCTGAACTGGGCCCCGCCGTCTCCAGAACCGCTGAACAGGGCCCTTCAAGGCAAGAACCGCTGAACTGGGCCCCGCCGTCTCCAGAACCGCTGAACTGGGCCCTTCAAGGCAAGAACCGCTGAACTGGGCCCGCCGTCTCCAGAACCGCTGAACTGGGCCCCGCCGTCTCAAGAACCGCTGAACTGGGCCCTTCAAGGCAAGAACCGCTGAACTGGGCCCCGCCGTCTCCAGAACCGCTGAACTGGGCCCCGCCGTCTCAAGAACCGCTGAACTGGGCCCTTCAAGGCAAGAACCGCTGAACTGGGCCCTTCAAGGCAAGAACCGCTGAACTGGGCCCCGCCGTCTCAAGAACCGCTGAACTGGGCCCCGCCGTCTCCAGCACCGCTGAACTGGGCCCCGCCGTCTCAAGAACCGCTGAACTGGGCCCTTCAGGGCAAGAACCGCTGAACTGGGCCCCGCCGTCTCAAGAACCGCTGAACTGGGCCCTTCAGGGCAAGAACCGCTGGCCCTTTGGCAGACGTGGCAGGGCAGGATCTATCTCGGGCAGGGCTGCAGGATGTCCTCTGGCCAACTTGCCTCCTCCAGTGGCAGTGGGGTCTGTTATGGACTGTATGGACTGTGGCTTTGCTCTCCCCAGGATGGCCCAGTGGGCAGGCCACCCACTGTATGGACTGTATGGACTGTGGCTTTGCTCTCCCCAGGATGGCCCAGTGGGCAGGCCACCCACTGTATGGACTGTATGGACTGTGGCTTTGCTCTCCCCAGGATGGCCCAGTGGGCAGGCCACCCACTGTATGGACTGTATGGACTGTGGCTTTGCTCTCCCCAGGATGGCCCAGTGGGCAGGCCACCCACTGTATGGACTGTATGGACTGTGGCTTTGCTCTCCCCAGGATGGCCCAGTGGGCAGGCCACCCACTGTATGGACTGTATGGACTGTGGCTTTGCACTCCCCAGGATGGCCCAGTGGTCATGGAGTCCCCTCGTGGATCTGGCGTCGTGTACTCAAGTGGCTGAGGTGCCCCCCCTTCCCTTCCCCCTGAGGTGCCTGTCCTATTTTCTTTCTGATGCCCCTGCAGTGTTCTCTCCGTGGAGTTCTTGTCGTGGGACTGGGCCTTGCCCCTTTGCACAGGAACCCTGTGATCCACGGACAGTGGTTGGACTACATTTAGTAGCTGTATATATTTTGTACATAGTTTATTTATTTATTTGGATTACTGGTGTCCATATTTCAATATATCTGGCCGTTTATGATCTCTTCTTTTGGTCTTTGCATTATTTCGGAGGGGGGTGGTTTGTGGGTTGTGACAGTGATCTGTGGGAATGCATTGATGTGTGTGTTGTAGTGGGTGTGGGTGGGTGGGTGTGTGCCGGTAATCTTTTCCCTCCCCTGTGTCGTAGGTGCAGTACTCACCGATGTCTTCCGCGCCGCCGGGCGTGCTCCTGGTATATGAGGAGGAATAGGAGTGCGGGGATGACCTGTAACTCTGGCTCCATACTGCCGGAATCTCGCGTGGAGTGCGTAGAGGTGAGCGTTTTCCCGTTCGTAGTCTGTTTCCGCCGTGTTCTTATCGGCGGTGCTCCCGCCCCGGAAAAGGTGGCAGATTGGTGGGTCGTAATAGGGTGGGCGGTACTTTGTCTGCCGCCGGGCTGTTGGCGGGAACCGCCGCGCTGTTTGTTTGTACCGCTGTGGCGGTCGGAGTGTTAAGTTGGCGGGCTGTGTTGGCGGTTCCCGCCAGGGTCAGAATGCCATTTTTAATACCGCCGGTCTGTTCGCGGTCCGACCGCCGCCTCTCCGCCGACCGCCAAGGTCAGAATGAGGGCCACTGTGATCTAAAAAATCCATATGTATATATATATACATATATATACATATATATATTTTGAACCGAAACAGTCCTCTCACAGCGCGCACCTCGGCTGGTGTCTGCGTCAGGACCAATTCCCTTCAATTCATTCCTTCCAAAAGTCATTCCGAGCACTCCAAAAGACTTTGTATCAATATTTTTTCTTCTTCCGAACAATCATCCTCATCACCAACGCGTTTTGTCTATCACACTCTTGATCACAGTAAGTGAGTGCATTGTTTATGTTGCCTATATATATGTACTTCCAATCTCTGACGTTAAGCAGCATTCTAGGAAATTTACTGCAACTAAACAAAATACAACCTAAACACAACTAAAACCATTTTGCATTCCATTCTTTCGGTACCCCATACCTTTCCAATGACATTGATGTTCATGTTCCCCTTCCCCACCTTATATTTTATATATACACATGGCTCTCTCATTTAAAGTATGCCAGCTGACAGTTAACATTACAATTATTCTCTCAATCTGTCAATGTGGCCATCTACTCGTTAGTCTTTACATTCTTTTTACTACATATTTCCCCACTTTGTTCACCATGGATACATTTGGGTCCACTTCTTTAACTCTTTTATCTTTTCTTATCTTTGGTATTTAATCAATTACACCCCCTTTACCGGGATATGTAGTCTATGTGTGTCACTGTGGCCCTCATTACGACCCTGGGGGTTGGCGGAGAAGTGGCGGTCTTACCGCCAACAGGCTGGCAGTAAAAAAATTGGAATCATGACCATGGCGGTTACTGTCATGGTCATCCGCCACTTCTCCGAACCGACCGCCAGGGCGTAGACGACCGCTGGGCTGGAGACTTGGGTCTCCAGCCTGGCGGCCGTCACAAGACCGCTGGCGGTATCATGATCCTGCGGACCACCATGGATTTCATGGGGTTGGGCACCACCATGAAATCCATGGCGGTAAGCACTATCAGTGCCAGGGAATCAGTTCCCTGGCACAGATAGGGGTCTCCCCCACCCCTCCTGAGGCCTTCACCGAAACCCCCCACCCCTTGCTGCCCCCCAAAGGTGGCAGGACCCCCCTCCCCACCCCTACCCCGACATCACTACACAGACACACACCTGACACGCATGCAGACACCACCAACAGAGTCCCAAAAATACACCAAACACTAATCAAACCCATTATATCCAGCTCTGGGTCTTTTTACGAAAATCTATCACAATTGTGGATTACTTTCTAGCACCGATGGTTAAAAATCTAAGCTCAAGCATACGAGATACAGGGGAATTGTTTAGATTACTTGAGGATATTGCGTGGCAAGATGGATATCTTCTAGTCACCAACCAATAGTGTACTACATGGCTCAAGCTTCCAACCGATATCACTAAAGAAGAGTATTCCTTATGGGGAATTCATCAGGATGAAGAGAAACTGTTCCAATGCAATACAAATAGAAATTAAGTTTAGAGAAACACAACAGAGGTTCCTCAAGAGAGGATATAAGTATCAGGATGTAAAACAAGGGGGAAATAGAACAAGATCTATGACACGTACACAGATACTGATGAAAATCCAGAATTCAGTGAAAGAGGAGGATGATACAACCATCAGACTGATTCTGACTTATAGTAAAGAAAATCATAAAAATCTGTATATTTTAAATAAACTTTGGACTGTGATAAAAACATATCCAGATATTGGTAAACTCATAGGGATGCAACAGAATGTGACGTACAGGAGGGCATCCTCGCTGAGAAACTATTTGGTAAAGAGACACTTTCAGTTGACAACACAAGAGAATTGGCTACAAAAAAAAAGAAAAAAACAAAGGATTCACACATTGCAATAAATGTAAGGCTTGTCGCATTGGCATCAATAAAAATGACTTCTTGGATTTTAAAGGAAGAAATATACCCATAGAAGAGAAGATAACATGTGACACCACATTTGTTGTGTATGTTATAGAATGTTTGTGTGGCCTACAATATGTGGGCAGTACAATATGCCCTCTAAAATAATTTAAATTGGAACATATAAGGGCGTTACAAAACGGAGCTAGGAGCTATGCCATAACGAAGCACCAACAGTGCCCTGATGAAGCAGACTGGCAATAAATGCAATATTATGGAATTACCTTTGTGAAAAAAACATGAAAGAGGAGGGGATAGGATACTGCAGCTGAGATATTTGGAGTCCAAAATGATTATCAAACTCAAGACTAAGGTGCCATATGGACTCAATGGGGATGAGGAAATGTATAGTCATTTATAACAACCACGTAGATAAGGGTTAAGAGAAACAGATAAAGGCTTTAGTCCACAGATCCGGTGGCTTAAGTATAGAGCACAGAGAGAGGTGTATGATTTAAATGTAATGTAAGATCTATGCATGAAAGGAAATGCATATGATTCATGTAATGTGACCAACTTCACATTGGTTGGAAGGGTAAGCCATCTTGCAAAGATAGATAATGCAAGGCTAGGGCCATTGATAAACTTTGGGTATGGCTCCATGGGATAAGGGGCCTGATGAAAATCTATTGGTACATATTAGGGGGAGAGTAGTCCAAGAAGTGTTCCTATATATCTATATATAATACCTAAATATATGTGACAATAGTAATATTAAATCCCACCAGTTTGGAAGAATATACCTATACAATATATGGTGACACAAATAGACTGCATATCCCGGTAAAGGGAGTGTAATTGATGAGATAACAAAGATAAAAAAGATAAAAGAGTTAAAGAAGTGGACCCAAATGTATCCATGGTAAACAAAATGAGGAAACATATAGTAAAAAGAACGTGAAAACTGTCTAGTAGATGGCCACATTGACAGATTGAGAGAATAATTGTAATGTTAACTGTCCGCTGACATACTTTTAATGAGAGAACCATGTGTATATATAAAAATAAGGTGGGGAAGGGGAACATGAACATCAGTGTCGTTGGAAAGGTATGGGGCACCGCAAAAGTGGTATGCGAAATGGTTTTAGTTGTGTTTAAGTTGTATTTTGCTTAGTTGCATTACATTTCCCAGAATGCTGCTTAATAGTAGAGGTTGGAAGTACATATAAATAGGCAACATAAACAATGCACTCACTTACCGTGATCAAGAGTGTGATAGTCGAAACGCGTTGGTGATGAGGATGGTTGTTCTGAAGAAGAATAAATATTGATATAAAGTCTTTTGGAGTGCTGCAAATTACTTTTGGAAGGAAATATATATATATATATATATATATATATATATATATATATATATATATATATATGTGTGTATATATATATATATATATACATAAATATATATATATATATAAATATATACACTGGAAGATACAGGATCACAAGAAAACAACAGCCAGCCAGGGCAAAAATCTGGATCCCAAACGATACAAAGAGCCACAAGAAAATGTAATATCTAAGAAATAAGTTAATCAAACAGATGATCTCACTAAAGAACAAAAATATATTTCTACTACGACGTTTCAGCTTCCGCCTTCCTCAGGTAGTACAAGATGGTTTTCTCAGTGGCTGCACAGCTGACACTGGTGGATTTTTAAAAAGCATCATGAGTGAAGATTCCAATTGGAATGTGGAATCAATGCAGTCCTGAGAACTCTTCAGATATGCAGAAATCAAGTGGTATTGTCAGTGATGTTCAGTCCATCTGGATGCAGTGATTTTAAATGGTACATCCAGAAATTTTCTCTGATGTCCAGTAGTTCTTCCTTTAAAACATGTTCCACAGGGAAAATCTTCAAATCTGATAGTAAATGATCCACAAGGTTAAAATGGTTGGCTACAGGCTGGTCAAGTTTCTTGTTACTTATTGCCGATTTGTGGTTCCTGAATCGTGTACGGAAGTCATTCACAGTTTGACCTACATACTGTTTTTTACAGCTTTGACGTTGGCACTGAATCACATAAATAATGCATCTAGAGCGACATGTAAGATGCTGTCTTATTCCATAGGTCCTTTTTGTAACAGAGCTAGTTACTGATGATGTTTGTAAAAGGTATTCACATGTGATGCACCTTTTGGAATCACAGCAATGAACTCCTGCATTTGTTACAGCTTGCTTAAGTTCAGCTCTCACAATAAGTGATCGTAAATTGGGAGCTCTGCGGTAAGCAATGACTGCCTGTTTTGGAAAAAGCTTTTGCAATTTTTCACAAGTAGATAGTAAGGGAAACGTTGTTTGTATTATATTTCTGTAGTTGCGAGCTGATAGTCAACCACAAAAGGGATTCTGTCACTTTTGTTTCTTTTGTTGTTATTCCAAATAAGTGCTTCCCTGGGTAACTGCAAATACTTGTCAATTTGTTGCAGAATGATATGCAGAGGATAGCCTCGCTTTTTAAATAATCTAACAAGCTCCTGTAGATGGCCTTTACAAGTGTCTTCATTGCTGCAGATGCGTCTTATTCTGAGTGCTTGGCTGTAGATGATGCTGAGTTTAGTGTGGCGTGGGTGACATGAAGTCCAGTTTAGATACAAATGATCATCTGTAGGCTTGTGGTACAGATCAGTTATAATTTTTTGTTCATGAATGGTGAGTAACACATCCAGAAAAGGGAGATGACTCTTCTGTGTAGTATTGCTGCCAGTGAATACTATTGTCTCTTTGTTACATGCATACAATGTAAAATTAACACTCCTCATTGTTAAAAAGGCCTAAATAAATAACAACAGTCACGCCAACTACCTTCCAACAACCATACAAATATTATAGTGCAAGTAAAAGGTGCCAAATAAACTCTAGAAGTTGAGTTGTTTAAAGTAACAAAGAGAGCCTATTCAAGACTCTGCCAATATCCTTCAAAATGTTTAAAGATCTTACAGTTAGCTGAGGATGTAACCCACTCAGAGATGCCACAATTGCAATCTGACATTTCATGATCCCTAGCATGCAGAAGACAAGAATCGGCCAATAGCTTCACAGCCCTCTCAGTTCTTTGCAAACACACACTATGAGCAGTAAAGATCCTGATTTATACTTGCATAGCCTGCAAAGCCGGGTTTCAGAGCCATGCAAATGGCTAGATTTGTATGCTTTTAGGGGAATGATTCCACACAGCAACCTAAATAGGTCTTTTTCCAGCTAAGCTTCAGGGAGCAAGATAAATAAGAGGCCCTCCCATTAGATTGGTAGAAGGAAATACATAGCTAAGTATGTAGTCAGGTCATGGCGATCTTCACCTGCAGATCTCAGCCTTGAATTTTTCATAAGGAACTTGGCACATTGCCTTTGGGGAAGGCTCAGACTAATAATATCATCAACTCCCTCAGCTTCAATAGATTTGTTAGCATAATTCTTCCATGACAAACTACCATTCTGCATGCTCAACCAGATTAGACCGCCTTGCAACCCAAGGGGAGCCGCCTTAAGTTTTTTGTAATAATTTAAAAACCTGGTTTCCTCCATGATCACTTACTTCCTTAGGTTAAATTCTAAATGAATTTGTGAGGACAGGGATGCATCGGGGAGCTTCATTAACCTTCTGTAACAGCAGCACTGTCTAACCAGGGACCCAGACTTCCTCTAAAAATCAAAGAATCCTGTGTCACTGTAGGAATTAACTTAGGGTCAATTACTCGGCAGAATGCCATCAAATCTGGCACTCACATTTGTTGCAACAATTTCTGGAAGCTGGTAATCATTGCTACTGCCATTTCTCTAATAGCCTTGAGGTGTGTGTGGTGTGAGCCATGCACATTAAAATGGACACCTCGATATTTACAACTGAAAACCTGCTCGTTGGTGGCCTGGTCCAATACAAAATAGCTTTTTCTAACTTTCCTTCTCCTGAAAACCGACATTTTGGTCTTTGAGGCATTAATGGAGATCGTATTTTCATTACAGTATTGTGACAGAGCATTCAGCAACCTTTGCATTCCAACTGCTATGTGATAAAAATGAATAGTATTGTCAGCATACTGCAGACATTGAAAATGTACACCAACAAACATAGGTGGAAAGGCGTTCACTCCTGACAAAGCATTGTAAGGGTCAGTCAAATAAAGGTTCAAAAGTAGTGGCGTCAATGTATACCCCTGTTTCGGCCCTTGATTAGTCTAGATTTTTTGCATCACTCTATTCCCCAATACCTTGACTCTAATCAACATTTTTGTGTACAGGCTCATGATGGCATGCAACAAAGTTGTTGGGATACCCCAATTATGGAGTTTTTGCCAAAGCTTTGCTCCATCCACTTTATCAAAAGCAGTAGTATAATTGATAATTGATAAAGGCAGCATACAGCGATGGCGCTTGCTTTTTAATTGCTACCTCAGTCAAAGAGGAGAGGATCACCAAGTTATCATCAGTGCTACTGCCCTGTCTGAACCCAGACTGTGTAATCAGGGTTAATGCATTAGTGGATGCCCATTCTTTGAGCTCAGAGTTAAGGACTTTCGCATAACATTTCCCACCTACACCAAGAAGGGCTATTAATCAAAAAATTGCTGGCTTCTCAGGAGAACCCATTTTATATATAGGGCATAGTATTGATCCCCTTCAGCCATCTGGAACATAATGTGACATTGCTTGAATAATGGCCCTAAGAGATGTAACCAAGCTGATTGTGCCACTTTAAATAGCCTAGTGGGCAACCCAGTTTGGTCTTGGGCACCTGTGAGACGTATGATGACGCATGCTGATCACAGGGTGTTCTCTTTTATATACTCATTCTCCCCATTACACCACTTATCCGAGTGCAACCTCGTACCCTGAAACCAGGTCTCTTCCCAATGGCTAACCATGTGTGAATCATAGAGTTTTGAAGTATATTGCATCCAACTCTCAGCAGATAAAGAAGGATGAACATTCGCACAGGCCCCACTTGACCTCTTGTAAACTAATCTCCAAAATTTACTGGAGTTTTTTTTGCTTTAGCACTTAATTCAATCCCTCCCATTGATTTTCTTCTTTCTCCTTAGTCAAGGTCAATTATTTTGATTTGTGTGTCCATTTGTCGTATCTCCTCAGTAGGAATGCTTAAGTTGTAAATAGTTCAACTCTTTCTCAGGTGATTGTTCAGCTGCAGCTTAAGCATTCTTAGTTCAGCACATGAATGCCTATGCGTGGGAGCCTCAAGCGGGCCTGATGTTGTAGTATATGAAGAGCATTGGTGTAACAGTGCTGAAGTCAAAGTAGACCACTGCGAAGGAGATGAAACCTAGTTCACCTGGACAACTGTAAGACACTTATTCAATGTTTCTACATTTTCAGGTGGAATTTCAAGGCTCCACTGGATTCTGCGCAGTGCACACGCTCCGTATTGAGCATCAATTACGTTCACCAATGGCCATCTACTCGTCACGATGGAACATGCCAACATAGCACGGTCACTAGACAGCTCTGGAAACGCTGGGCTGATACCCAGAGGTAGTCTATTGAAGAGTTATTTTGCGCAATTAATATAAGGGCCAGAGGAATATTTAGAACACTTGTATCATTTAATGCCCTCAACCAAGTTGATTAAGCAGTGTGTCAAAACTTTTTACCGCCACATCTTTCTTGATTGTGCCTGGTGTGATTTCTTGTATGGATGAGACTACGCCTTCCTATTGATCCCAGATCGATGGCTGGGCAGAGTCTAGAAGGAACATGTTAAAATCGCCAGCAAGGAGCCATATGGTCTCCAAATGTAACCCTCTTACAGATCTTATAACATTTGACACTTCAACCGCATCCATTTTTTTCTTTGGTTGCTTTGGATTAATATAAATGGTCCCTAAAATTATCAAAGACAAACCCTTAGTATTTTGATTAAAAGGGGATACTATTTCAATAATGATATAGGCTCCCAAGCCACCGGCCAGTACTGTGATGCTTGTAGCTAGCAATTTATGAGTTAAAAGAGAGACCCCACCAGAAGGGTGGCAGCCCTTAGAAGATGGCTCAACAGGAACAAAAAATTCAAGATGAATCGGCTACACTGCTGGACCTAACTACCTGGTTTCCTGTAAGCAGATTATTTCCTTCTTATTAATAATCTGAAGTACCTCCTCATTGGCCAACAGTATCCTTAAACCCCAAATGTTCCTTGAGCAAAACTGCAATGTTGGTAAATGTGTGGTTGGTTGATTCTGAGAGCCCCCAGCTCATTGAGGGTCAAAGGATATTGAATGTAGATTACTTATCAACTGAAATTCCCTCTTCTTTCTAGAGAAATCCTTTACAGCCTTATGGTAGAGGGCAGAGCTATTACTGATCATAATCCAGGCTTTTTTTTGGGAGGAGGCAGCATGCTAAGGGAAATGCCCCATTGTGCCCATACATTTGCATGCACCTCAATTTTCCTTAGAGTCTCTGGATAGCAAAACTGAACTTTAGTGTCCATAATGAGGTTATAATGAGTTCTGGGAACAAAAGCTATATACTCAATTTCTCTCAATTTGATCCTTTCCATTCCAGGAAGTGCTAAGAATAGTTTTAGAATATTCCCACAATTAAAAATATCTTTTCATCCACAGGACACACATTCTTGGTAGAGAATTAGTGTAGCTCCCTCCGGCTATTTGTTCCCTGGGGAGAAAATATCATCTGGGTTGGGGACTACCACCTTCCTATAAGGTTACTAAGACCTTTTTTCCATTCCCCCGATGCACCATCCATCAACCATTGATCTGCACATGAGAGAGTTGGTATTCTTAGGTTGACATGTCTTTATTCAGTCAAATTCTCAATAGCCTGGGTAGCTGAAGGCCTCATAAATGGGATCTCTTTCCAGGACTTTTGAGGCTTCATTAGGCATTCTTTAGAGGTACAATGGGTGTAGCTATTGATGACTTTGGGCTTCTTATTCTGACTGTGTCCATCAAGATGAGGCTTACTGGAGTCCCACGCCCGGGAGTTAAGGTTTCTTCCAGGCTTGACTGTGGTAGGGTTTGACACTCTTTATTTAAACCTAGAGCTATGCTCCCTGTTGTACTTGACCTTGCTTGACATTCTTTAGTAGATATTAATAGCTCTGATGTCATTACAGGATTCATGGGCTCATTACAAGGGGGCCCCCATTCCTCTCTGGAGACCGCCACCTCCTTCAAGGGAGAATTCACCATTACTTCTGCAAATGATCTACTAGGCCCAATGGCAGCAGCTATTTGTCCCATAGGATCTTCTGAGTCTTTATTGATCCTCTGGGAGAGGCTAATGTTTTTTCTACATTGTGAGCTTAGAGTGCCATCACCAGGTGATCGTTGAATTTTAGTTGGGGATCAGAGAAGATTGAATAGAATTTCTTGGCCGCTCTGGTGTGCCCCTTTTAAACTTTTGTTATGTTTACGTAGATGCTTTTTGTTTTTCCTTGACAAGGTAAGAAGATCCCTTTCAGAACTTGCAGAACTTTTAGAGACTGGGGGGTCTATGTCCTGATGACTAGCATAATTTTCTCTTGAGAATGAAATTTGAGTTGGGGGAACATTCAGCACAGTATGCCCCTCTGCGTTATGATGAAACCTTGGAGAGTTAGGTGGCTCGATTGAGGATACCATTGGGGGGTAGCTGGGCTTAACTAATACTTTACATTCATGGACCAATTCAGTCATAATAGCCGGAACAGCAGCAATTTTATCTAATAGATGAGAACAATAACAGGGCAGTGTAGATTCTTAGGCTTGGGTGTCAATCTGAGAATTAATGTTCTTGACATGCTCTGCAAGTGGCTGGAAAATATTTATTTGTATGTTCAGCTTCTCTGCTTGCATTATTGATGCCTGACCAAGTGTTGCTAGGGTTCTGACCATAGCGTCCCAGAAAAAGGAGCCATAAGGTAGCTAAACCTTATTGTGTGATTACTGAAAATCATTGCACAATCTTTTATGTAAATAGTATGAACGACCAAAAGTATGTTCCCACATAAAATCATCATATCTAGCCATTTATAGAACATAATAAAAATGACGTTTTCTCATCATAAATTGCCGTTTACCTAGACCTAAGCAATTCCGAATGTCCACTCTCATTATAATAAAATCAGCTACTCCTAAGATACATACCTCCTAGCACACCCATCACCATGAGATAAAACAAGGCACATTATCAAGTGCTGTTATAAAAGCCTAGGATTGATATAAAAACAATATGTAAGTGCCAGAGCCTAAACAGTACATTCCCTCGTTTAAATCATCCACCTGGGATAGGCAAATGAAATCCATAAGTATTGTGCATTATCTTTCAGACCATTTTTTTAAAATAAGGAATTATCATAGACTCTATCTGGCATTACCTAAGAGCAACATTGATATAAGAGTCAAAAATATAATTAAAACAGTAAAGTGCTTGGATAAATCATGCCTTTCGTGAAGATCATTGTCCCAAAATAAACAAGTAGCACCTGAATATTGCAGACTATTTTTAAAATCATCCTCTTAAAGTAGGGAGAAGATGCAAAGAGGTCTTAATATACTCTCAAAAACAAGAAGAGTAATACAATTTTAAAGCTCAAGGCCCCCTCGTGTATCCTCACTACAGCAGTCAATGCTTGATGTAAATATGAAAAATGCCCACATAATATAAGCTATCCTTTGGGATCATCCTCCTGAGGTGTACAAACAAAGTACATAGTTAATACATATTGTTTCCAAATCATCCTATAAGAAAGACTAGTGGTGTGTTACAAGAAGAACTTGAAATAATGTTACAAATGAAGATGATGATCAATGATAGTCTTTAAAATGTACTCATCATAGGTCATCTACTTGAACAATACTCGTAAATAATGTTTGTATGCTATTGTTAGAATGCAACAGATAATACTGTCCAAGATAGAAAAAGAATTAGTGGAGAGGGAGCAGCCTTTTTAGAAATTAGGTTCCCTTTCAGCAGAGCTGCGTGCGCGTTCTGTAGAGCCCTGCCAGCTTTGGTGAAAAAGTTCCCAAAACAGGCCAACTTCATATGCTCCTGCTCTATAAATATATACTTTAAAGCCTCTTTGTATGTTCTCAGACCATATTTCGAGAATAGAGGTTTTAATAGTAGACGTTTTTCTGTAGCCAGACTTGGGCAGCAGCATCCAAGATGGATTATTGTTTCCGTATGGCATTTACACAGAGTGCATTGTAGCCAATAGCCATGTGGGAACTTTCAGTGGCGTTTATACTCCCAGGCCGGGTGGCTTAAAAGACGCATCTGCAAAATGCTCTGAAAAGCACCAACATCAAATGCAGCTTTTAGGTATTGTTGGCCCCTGTTCGTCGCATATGACTCTACTAGACCATCAGCGCATTAATATTCCTGATATTAGCAATGTCACTTTCCCTTGAGGCTTGCCCCCTTACTCCTTCAGAGTCTTTTTTAGCAGGTTCAACGTTATAAGAGAGTCTAATGCATAAGACTGAGCCATGTTCAAAAGTTCTTCAATGCTCATTGGATAACTAGCCCAATTACTGGAATTATCTGTAAACATTCCTCTCAAGGACCCCCTCAGTCTGTCAGTGTTGGCCCTGCAAACTCGATGATGGAACTTTGATTACATCCATTTTACATTCAATGTCCAGCCTCATTAAGTCAAATTCGAGGCAAACCTTTGTGTGCCTGGTAGATCTAGGAATCTGAAATATTTTCTTGTAGGCTTTTACCTGGTGTTTCTCAAGCAATGCAGTAAGCCTACCAGGGTATGCAAGATGTCCGTAGGAGATTGTTGGTAATAACTTTGCCTTAATAACTCTCCTAATTGCCTCTACAGTAGGATAATTAAGCTGATGGTAAAGTTTGGATAGAGGATAAGTAATTCTCTCTGCTTTTGCTGCCAATGCTGCAGCCTGATATGAGATTTCCCTGAGTTTCATATCCAAACTCCAAGATAATTTTTTTTTAGTTTCATCTCTATTTTTAGTAGGCCAAGGTTCCAACCTAATTGATACTTTTTAGGTTGATGACAAAAAACAAGACTTTCGTTTTAGCAGCATTTATCTTTAGTCCACTTTTTACATTGTAGTCATGCAGTATATCCAAGCCCCTTTTCAGCCCTATCCGAGTCTGGGCAAGCAGAAGCAAGTCATCAGCACATTGGATTATAGGGAGCACCGTCTTACCCAATTTCAGGGGGAGTACATTTCCTTTAAGCAGTTCTGCACCCAGATCGGCTGTGTAAAGGTTCAAAAGATTGGGGGCTATAACACAACCTTGCTTAAAGCCTCTATTAGTAAAAAACAATGTGTTACATATGTTTGGGATGTCTTGACGTGCACCCATGTGTCAGAATATAGCGCAGCAATAAATGCCAACAACAATTTGGGTATCCCCCATGTGGCTAGTTTCTTCCAGAGGACGTGACGCTCAACACCATCAAAAGGCGCACTATAATCTATAAAGCAAACAAAAAGCGGCTGTGATGAGGACTTCTGTGTCTTTTGACCCAAATAGGAGAGGGCAAGAACAGTATCTATTCTAGAAAAGCAAGATCTAAACCTTGTCTGATATATGGGTATAATATTATTTTTCGTGATCCAGATTTCAAGCTCTTGTAAGAGCACCTTTGCATAGGCCTTGCCATCCACATCCAGTATTGCTATCAACGTATAGTTTTCGGGTCAGGTAATATCACCTTTTTGGGTATTGGATGCAATATTGTCAGTTTCGAGGCTTCTGGGACCCCAGAAAAATATAAGCAGTCATTTAATAAAATAGTCATTGGCTCAACCCAAAAATCATAATCTTCTCCAAAAATGCTCCCTGGAACGCCATTTGGTCTTGGAGCCCCATCACACCGAATACTACTAAGTATGCCTTGCACTGATTTGGCAGTGACATTTGGCAACCTGTTGCCAAGGCCATCTAGTATGTTTTGCAGTCCCATGGTGTCCTGAGCGTCTACATAATATGAATCCACATATAGTTTTTCCATGTGACTTTCCCATTCACAAGCAGAAACTACACTGTCTTTACTAGCAGATGTATGTAGGAGGGTGTTGACGTAGCCCCAAAGTTCTCGATTTTCCGTGGTATCATCAATGCATGTATTCATTTCCAACGTTCCTCTGTGTCCTTTGTCTTTAGTTTCCCAATTATATTTCTTATGCACTTTCCTTGCCAGCCTTCTATGGACTTCCAAAGTGGGAGTTTTATTTTTCCAATATCGAAATTCTGCCAGCCTACATGCCTTTTTGCGATGTTGATACTCCAAGGATGCTAAAAATGTATCCGCTCCTCTACATTTAGCCCCTAGTTGCCCATGCTGCTTGGAGTCATTAAGAGCACTGTGGAGCTTATTAACCATAATTCCCCACTGATCAGTCACCCGACTTGTCCCAATTTCGAGCATTAGAGAGCCATTAGTCTCTTTCCACAATGCACATCTGACAGGTCAAGCTATTCCCCATTTTATCCATTTCACTGGAGGACACAAATTAGATAGCATTTGCTTCCGATTAGCTTTATAAGACAGGTGTTTTTCCACACCAAGACCAATTTCAATTATCACAGGATTATGGTCACTTTCAGTCCTATTAATGACCTGATGGCTTAGGCATCTAGCCAACAATGTTGCACTTAAAAAGAAGTAGTCTAATGTAGAAGTATTTCTAAATGTTGGTGGAGGTATACTTACAACAAATTCACTATAATTAGTCGTTCTTATTGTCCTGGACCTTTCAAAGACCCGACACGTGATCCGTGGAGAGTGCCTTAGTATTGACCAAACACTCCAACGATTTGACATTGGTAGGATGATTTTTCTGAAGTTCGTATTTACCCTGTAGGTTAGTTGATGAGAAAACCAGGGTATGACTTAGCTTCTGGCTGGTGTCAAAATCCACAACACTTAGAATCTCCTCAGGATCAATAAAGTGATCATCCAGGACTCCCTGGTTCCTGTCAAAGTCAGAATGAAATGTCGCTCAGCAGGGGGAGCACTACCTGCTTGTTTTTTGTAGGGCCCAAAGATGAAGACAGTCTGCCATCATGATTGGGGGGCCGTATCTTGCAACCCTTAGACAATGGATCGCCTCTTCACTAACAATGGCTTCCACACTTGAGGCTTGCCTAGGACATCTTATGCTTGAGTTTGGACGTGGGGTGGAGTATTTAGGAGAACCTGTAATTGTAGCAAGATTTGAGGAGTACTTTCAGACATTGCTGCAAATTTGTATAATGAGGAAACCTCCAGCCATTTGGCGTGCCTGTTTCTAAAGGGCATTCACATATATATATAGACTGGCGCTAGGCACCCTCAATTCATATTAGCATGGCTTGATATGTGTTTGCATGAAAAGTCCAATAAGTTGCATTACTAAATCAAAGTCTACGATTAATTTTTAAGAGAATGGCTCATTGCCTTACTCCTGTTATATGTATGGAGCACTTGTGGATTTTCACGCTTCTTTCACAAAGCATTATGAATTATTCTAAGCCTAAGAGAGTTGAGACAGTGCTGCAAGTGGCCCTGCTCTTGCGGCCACTTTCCTGCACATTAATGCCCTTAGCTAATCCCCCCAGATATTGCTTGTCCTGCTGTCTAATCATCCCCTTCACTCACAGTTTCTTTTTTCTTTTCCCCCCAATTTTTTAGAAGTTCACCTCCTTCATAGCCTAGTAATGTGGCCCGAGTCACACCAGTCTCAGCCCCAGCACATATGGGCAACACTACTACGCACTATGGGTTGATTACGATTTTGGTGAATGGGGTTACTCTGTCACAAACATGACAGATATCCCATCCGCAGTTTTACGATTACATTATATCCTATCGAGATTACAGTATGGCGGATGGAATATCTGTCACATTTGTGATGGAGTAATCCATCTGCCAATATCATATTCAGGCCCTGTGCCCTATGCCATATCTGCTTCACTGTTTTGATATTTACCCTCAACTGCTAGCCATACATGATTGTGCTGAAAATATTTACCTATTTCATGCTTATTGTCTCTTACATGGCTATAACAATTGTTCAGATTTAATAGAACCTCAATAAAAAATTTTTTTTAAACATGTGTGCCTTACGCATGAATTTCTATGAGTAGGAAATGCTTATCTGTGAAAAAGACTTTATGAACCTCACCAATCAGCATGTGTTTCACCTGGAAATTCAGAAGTAGTTTGCAACTACTTTTAGAAAAAAAACTTTGTGAATCGAACTCTACTCTCTGTGCTTTTTAAAAAAATTATGAATTTGTATCTTGCAAACATCACATAGCCAATTTGATATGATCCTCCTGACACATTCACACCTGTAACTAAGAAAGCCCAAATATTGTCACGACCTGAACGCTTCTTACCACTGTAATCTGCTAGTCTCTGGGCACCACCTGGTTTCTTGATTGTTCTGGATTGACCAAGGTAGGGGCGACCCTTTCCAGTAGCAACGGTGCTGCTGATAATATAACACCAAACAGGCCGTAACCTCCAGAAGGAGTCTCAGAGGAAAAAACCCAACTTGGGAAAAACCTCAGATCAAGGAACTCCTGAAAAAGATGTTAAAGAAAAAAGAGAGACACAAACTGCAGACAGAGAAAAACAGGTGAAGACCAAAATCACAGGATATGGGAGCGAGGAGCACAACCAGGATGGAAGTGTTTACAAAGCAAGGAACAGAAGACCAACTGTGCTTTTATAATGACAAATAGGAAGTGACATGCAGGAAGTATTGAAGTATTGAAGACACCATCTTGGACTGGGAAAAGCCACATTAAAGTGAATGGGAAAATAGCCATATTATAAAAAGTAGGGAGCAAAGCATGCGGGGAAGGAAACACAGACTCCTGGGAAGGAGACGTTATGGCCAAAGAAAAAAAAGAAAAGGAAGAAAATAAGAAAAACAACAAAAAAAGGTATGTAAAACTAAGAGGGCAAAAAGTGGGTGCAGCAGAGCCCAAAGGGAAAGTTTCAGGTTGCGCTGCTGCCCAAAAATCAGGTCGCGACCCGAAAAGCGGGCCGCGGCAGAAACGCCCGTCTGAGATGCGGATCACCGATCTGTCATCAGCCCGCATGTGGGGCACCGCCGGTGTTCACGGCGTCACAGTAGGTCTCCTCCCCGAAGCACCAGGCTTGTCTGGAAAATGCTGAAAAAATGTGTGGACCAAGCGAGGAGCATGGAATGAGGAAGCATCCTCCCATAAGCAATCACTAATGGGGTAACTCTTCCAGCGAATCAAGAATTGGAGACGATCCCAAAAAAAGCAAGAATCACATATCTTGTACTTCATACTCAGGATGGCCATCAACCAAAAGAGGAGGAGGACAGTGGGCATTTCTCTTGTAGGGTTCAGGAATAAAAGGTTTGAGTTGAGACACATGAAAAACAGGATGAACTTTCCAAGTCAATGGTAGACAAAAATCGAACAGAGACTTGATTTAACACCTGCAGGACTCTAAAAGGTCCATAGTAACGGGGTTTGAACTTATTCTGGGACAGGCGAAAAGGTAAAAACTTAGAAGAAAGCCAGACTTTGTTCCCAGGCTGGTAAGATGGTGCAAGACTATGCCGAGTATCAGAAGCCTTCTTCATGTAATGTTTTGTAGCTAAGAGATTGGTACGTAGCAGGTCCTGAACTTGACTGAGATTTTGAACAACCGAGGTAAGTGTGGGAACAGAGGCATCCTTATTAGTGATGGTAGGAAAAGCAGTAGGGTGTAAACTATAAGTACAAAAAAAAGTGTGGACTTTGTTGCACTACGGATTATTTACTATATGAAAACTCAGCCAATGGTAGATATGAAGACCAATTAATTTGAGTTGCATTACAGAACCAGCGTAGATATTGTTGTAATCCTTGATTTAGGCATTCTGTTTGGCCATTGGTCTGAGGATGGAATCCGGACAATAGTCACCTCAATATGTAAAAACTTACAAAATGTTCTCCAAAAATGGGACACATATTGAAGTCTTCGATTGGAAATGATTACTTGAGGAAGGCCATGCAATCAAAATATATCTTGTAGAAAGACTTTACTAATTTCCTTAGCGGTGGGTAATTTCTTTAGGGCTGAAAAATGAGCCATCTTAGTAAAGGAGTCAACCTCAGAGGATGGCAAAGAACATATAAAATCTATGGTCAAAGTATGCCATGGAACGGATGGCACAAGCAAGGGCATCAATGAACCTGCTGGCTTAGTCCAAAGTCTCTTAGTTTGAGCACATATTGGGCAAGATCTTACATATATTTCAACATCAGATTTTAATGTAGGCCACCAAAAGGAGCGGAGGAGCAGTTCCTGTGTGTTCCTTATTCCATGATGTCCAGCAATAGGGGAGTTGTGACACATTTACAAGGCTTCAGTTTGCACCTTCTTAGTGGGCAAAAATAAGGTGTTTTTATGATAGTAATATTTCTGAGGCTTCTGTAAGTGGGGATTTAAAGCATTCCATTCTTCCATGGGTAAATTCTGATACTCTGTTTTCACATGGTCGAGAAAGCACTGAATGACTGCCACTATTCGACATAGCTTTATGATATGTGGAAAAGAAGTAATTGTGCTCTCCGGATATCGGCGGCATAAAGCATCTGCTACAACATTTTGGGATCCAGGTATGTATGTTACTACACAAAATCATATTAGCTCAAAAAAAAAAAAAGCCCATCTGGCTTGCCGACTGTTCTGGCATTGAAAACTGTGGAGGCATTGTAGATTGTGATGATCCGTTCTAACTTTAAACATTTCCTGAGAACCCATTAGAAAATGCCTCCATTCTTTGCAGGCAGCTTTTAATGCTAGTAATTCCTTCTCCAACAAGGAATAGTTTTGTTCTGCATCTGACAACACATGGGATAGATAAAAGACAGAGGGCCTGATTTCAACTTTGGAGGAGGTGTTAATCTGTCCCAAATGTGACAGATATACCACCAGCCGTATTACGAATTCCATAGGATATAATGGACTCGTAATACGGCTGGTGGTATATCCGTCACTTTTGGGCTGGATTAACATCTTCCTCCAAAGTTGTAATCAGGCCCATAATGTTCAAGGCCATCATTGTCTTGTCTTTGTAGTAACATGGCTCCAATAGCTCTATCTGATGTATCAGTGACCACTATAAATTTCTTTGTAATGTCAGGATGACATAATATCGGAGCTTGTGTAAAGGCACGTTTTAGATTCTGAAAGGCCCTTTCTGCTTCTTTTGTCCAAATGAAACCCTTCTTTAGTCTTTCATTTTTGATGGTCTGGGTTATAGGATCTTGTTGTTTGGCAAAGTCCTTTATAAATTGTCTATAGAAATTGGATAACCCTAGAAAGCACTGTGTCTCCTTAACAGAAGCAGGAGAAGGCCAATCTAGTATGGCTTGTACCTTTTCTGGGTCCATGGCGATGCCAACTTGATTGATACGGAAACCAAGATATTGAACCTCCGTCTTGTTGAACTCACACTTTTCAGGCTTACAGAACAGATTGTTTTGTTGGAGTCTTTCCAGAACCTGAAGAATATACTTAGTATGGTGTTTAGGACAACAAGAATATACCAGAATGTCATCAAGATAGATTGCAACACTTTGGTTCAAAAGATCAGAGATAACTGAATCTATAAATCTTTGGAATATGGAAGGTGCATTAGTCACACCAAAAGGCAAGATGCGGTATTCAAAATGGCCTAACGGAGTACAAAAAGCGGTCTTCCATTCATCACCTTTCTTAATTTGTAAAAGACGATAGGCACCCGCAGATCTAACTTGGTGAATATCATGGCCCCCTGGACTGCTTCCAAAATATCCTTAATAAGAGGTAGGGGATATCTATCCTTGATGGTAATTTTATTCAACTCTCGAAAGTCAATACAGAGGCGGAGATCTTTAGTCTTCTTTGGTACAAAGAAAAGAGGAGCCCCAGCAGGTGAGGAAGAGGGAACAATCAATCTGCTGTGCATGTTTTCATCTTTGTATTCCTTAAGTACTTTCCTTTCCTGCTCTGATAAGGAATACATTCTTCCGAATGGAACCACTTCCCCAGGTATCAAAGGAATAGCACAGTCATAATATCGATGAGGACTCAAAATGGATTTTTGGAACACGTTGGAGTATCCTTGATAGCATGTGGGTACTCCTTGAATCATATTGATTGTAGTGCATGCTTCATTGGAAGAGAAAATGGACCCTTTCGGAGACCAATAGGAATCTGTCGAATAGCAATGTGGTTGCCAAAAGTGGGATGAAAGTGATGTAGTCCATGTCTCCCAATTTATATATGGATTATGTCATGTTAGCCAAGGAATACCCTGAATCATAGTATGATTAGGGGAAGATATCAAGTCAAAGGCAACGTATTCCTTATGTCTTCCGAATTACAGGCAAAGGGTAGGGGTAGTATCCACCGCTGGCCCAGATGTTAAAGCAGAGCCATCTACTGTTTAAACATGTTTGGGGATCTCTTTAGGAACACAAGGTATTCCTTAGCCCATTTCTCATCTAGGAACATTCCACTGGCTCCACAATCCAATAACCTAAATACTTGTTCTTCCTAGTTAGGGCACTGTAGAATTACTGAAAATATAAAAAGAGCTGTGGTATCTTCTCTGGAGGAGCAGATGGAAGGTATCTCAATGCCTCCCACCCCCTTCCTTCTCACAGGGGACAGGAGTTGGCATTTCCCAACGGTCTTATGGGATGGATTAGACATATTTGAATTAAATGACCTGCACTGCCACAATAAAGACACAAGCCTTTTATTCGTCTGTTTTCTCGCTCTGCTTCAGATAACGGTCCATAAGCAACATCTATTTGCATGGGTTCTTCTTCTGTAGCAGCTGGTTTCTCTGATTGGTTTTCTTCAGGGTAGTGTGTAGAAAGGCGCATTGCTACTGACTGGGCCTGAAACGTGGACCTTAGTTTCTCCAATCTACGTTCTTGCAAACGGTACTCAATATTAAGTGCCAGCTCCATCGGTTCATTCAATGATTCTACCTGGGTGGAATGCACCAGTTCATCCTTTATTGAGTCTCATAACCCTCGACAGAAGAGTGTCACAAAAGTGCATTCAACCCATGTGGTTTCAGCCACTAGTTGTTTGAAACAGGTTATGTAAGTCAGGACATCCTAATTCCCTTGTTGTATCTCACATAATGCCTCTTCCGCAGCGGCTTCCTGTCCAGGTCATTCGAACATCTGTGTAAAGGCTCGAAGAAAATCGGAATAGTTGGATAATAACGAGTCATTGGCAGCTACCAAGGGGGTTGCCAGGCTAGGGCTGGGCCAGACAGGGAGCTTATCAAATAACCAACCTTGGTCTTATCCTAGGTAAACTGAGAGGGTTCGAAATGCAAAATATACAGTTAAAGTGTCCAGAAATTCCTTTAACTTGTTTGGATCTAAAAAATAACATGGTGTTGAGGCGGAGATAGTAGGTACCTCAATGGATCGAGACACCAGAGCTTGTCTCAGAGCAGTATTTTTGGCATGCAGTTGTTGACATTCCTGTGCCTGTTGCTGTATGTTATGAAGCATAGACTGTGCAGTTTCCACTACATCTTCAGCTGGTCCTTCCATGGTTCCAGAGCAATGTAGAAGTTTTAGGAGTTGCAATCTGTCATGACCAGAACGCTTCTTACCTCTGTAATCTGCCAGTCTCTGGGCACCATCTGGTTTCTTGCTTGTTCTGGATTGACCAAGGTTGGGGCGACCCTTTACAGTAGCCACGGTGCTGCTGATAATATAACAACAAACAGGCTGTAGCCTCCAGAAGGAGTCCCAGAGGAAGAAACCTAACTTGGAAAACCTCAGATCAAGGAACTCCTGAAAAAGATGTTAAAGAAAAAAGAGAGGCACAAATATAGGCTGGAATAAAAACTGTAGACAGAGAAAAACAGGTGAAGACCAAAATCACAGGATACAGGACCAAGGAGCAGAACCAGGACAGAAGTGTTTGCAACGCAAGGAACAAAAGACCAACTGTGCTTATATACTGAAAACAGGAAGTTACATGCAGGGAGTATTAAAGACACCATCTTGGATTGGGAAAAGCCACATTAACGGGAATGGGAAAATAGCCATAGTATAAACAGTAGGGAGCAAAGAATGAAGGGAACGAAACATAGACTCCTGGGAAGGAGAAGATATGGCCAAAGAAAAAAAAAGAAAAGGAAGAAAAAAGAAAAAAAACAGCAAAAAACAGGTAAGTAAACCTAGGAGGGCAAAAAGCAGGCGCAGCGCGAAACAGAGCCCAAAGGGAAAGTTTCAGGTCATGCTGCAGCCCAAAAAACAGATTGCAACCCGAAAAGTGACCCATGGCAGAAATGGCTGTCCAAGACACAGACCGATGAACTGACCGCAGCCCGCAAGTGGGGCGCCGCCGGTCTTCGCAGCCAATTCTAATAAATACATGGAGATATTCTCAGAATCAGTAATTATTGCAAGCACGTGGAATGACTCCTGTCATTGTCACAAGACTGCTGGATTTTGGACGGCAGCACCACTGAGAGTCGGGGATCAAAGGGCTCATTACAAGTGTCGTGGTAAATACGGAGGTCCGACCCCCCAATAAAAAACCCTGGTGGTCAGACTGCCAGGGAACTGCCAGAACCTCCAGGATCTTGGATCCCGGCGCTCTGGAGGTGGAGGAGATCTTAACCCACCAGGGCAGTGCTGGGGATTACGACTACATTGTCTGCTATTCTTTTCATGGTGTTAACACCACCATGAAAAGGCTGGTGGAGGCTGGTGGGGCCCCCATGCCCAGCACCATCGCAATGTTCACTGACTGCTTTGCGTGTGTGCTGGTGCACGCTGCGGGCCACAACATTGCCACTGGCTCAATTACGAGCCAGTGACAATGCTGTAGCCTGTTTCCCGCCAGGCCGGCCAGTGGAAACCAAAGTTTCCACCCACCAGTCTAGTGGGAAACTCTTAATGGGGCTGGCAGGGAGGTAGCCTGAGTGGTGGCAACCTCCCTGTTGGAAGTTCGGCAGATGGTAAAAATCGTCCACCAAACGCATAATGACTCCCTGAGCCTGATTTCACACTGTGTGACTGCTGTCGGCTTAACCCTTTCCGGTACTTCGCAAGTACCAGAGATATAAGTGATTTGTGGCAGCCTATCGCATGACACTCAGACTCCTCAGGGAAGTCGTGGTGGAACAGATCTTACCCCTTTCTCTTAGGTATGTAAGTCTCATACATGCAAGAACAAAACAGAAGCAGGATCTTGGTTCAATAGATTTTATTGAAGCAACTGTGTTATGTAGAAAGGCATGAATTGTGATTATGATGATAATGAAACACACCGTTGTTACAACATGGGCCAAGATAGTGAAACACAAGAAGAGTCCAACCATACTGTCATAATAGTGTGCCTAACATTCCTACCTACACTACTAAGGCCCATATTTATACTTTTTTAGCGCATCATTTTTTGATTCAAAAGCGGCGCAAACTTATAAAATACAGTTATATTTTCTACATGAGAGCAAATAGCGGTGGTAGCCATAATCCACCCTTCTGGTCACAGGAAGGAAGCACAACCCCCATACCTGTGCAGAGGTAGAGAGAGGTCTGTCAGTCTGCTGAGAGTCCTCCCATGTAGATGACGAGGAACTAAAAGGTTCCAGCAGAAACTGTGACAATGTGCAGCATAAGATGGCATACTGGCTGGAATGTCCCCTCTAAAATTATTTAGGCAGTATGATGTTTTATAATAACATATCTTTTTTTCTAAGAACTGCCCTAATGTGGCAACACATATTTGTCTGTGCAGAGTAGACCAGAAATAACCAATAAATATCATGTACAGCCTTAGGTTGAGCACAGGATGAAAATGTTGTGCAAAGAAATGACAACAGATTCTGCAAGGAGGAACAACTGATAAAAAGAATAAAACACATCTCCACTAAAATGAAGCCCTTGCTAAAATAATAAAAGTGAAATGTAACTAGGTAAAAGGGCACAGGACTCAGGCCCAGAGCTAAATGATGTGCCCGTGTAAAACGCTAAGATAACCTCACGCCAAAATTATGCTTTTTTCCACAGTTAGGACTAACTTCCTGTAAATGGGTATTTACTTGTTCCACAAGATATTGAAAGTGAGAAAATATTCTCTACAAAATCGAGTTGCTTATTTTTATTATTATGTATAACATTTTCTGGCTGTAAATGCTTTTTTGACTTGCTGAAAAAGGAGGAAAGAGAATCCCAAATTGATTAACAAAATCAAAATATTGCAAATATTTTTTTTTAAGGAGGAAATTTCGGAAATGCTAATACGCCATGTGCTTTTTAGGAAGCAAATCAAGAGTTTACAGGGGGAAAGCTGATTTACTTAAGCAAGTGAATTACCTGTAATATTTCTTAAGGTACATTGTACCATATAGAGTGCTGCCAAAACTGGTTCTTCTCATGTTTATGGAGCCACCACATTTTAATTCCTGTGGTGTCTCACAGGATTCTTCTATCAATATATTTGCATTAAAATTGTACCATTGGTCATTACACCTATTCTTGAGCTTGTCCCACTTGACAGTTCCCATCAAATTTCTGGTGATTCATCTTCCACCGGTTATTTAGTACAAGCATGCTTTTCATTGAAGAATGTGATAAAGCTAAGAGGGGAGAGCAGCGTTATAATTTAAATGTGAGTTTCGATATGTTCTCTACCTACTTCTAAAGACAATATTTTGCCCGCACATAGTATAAGAGATGGGTATCTTAGGGGGACATATGCAAAAATCTGTAATTGTGACTTTCTAAATGTAATTGTTACAGAATCACAATTAGAAAATTACAATTCCTAATGTAAGAACACTTACATTTTTCAAAAGTGATTCCTAGTGGCTTGCAAATCGACCTACCTCATAAATATTAACAAGGTAATCACAATTTCGCTTTTGTACATTTTTAAAATCTTTTTTGTGGGTGCAAATGGCCCGATTCTACAAATTGGGTGGTTTGTGACCTCAAGAAAGGCTTTGTACATATAGCCCCTATTCACTACTTAAAAAATTTGAACTAGACTAAGGCAGTTTACAATATGTTGTGTTGTTTAAAAAGTTATTCTATGAAGAAAATAGCACTTGTACGTATATTGACCTCCATTTGTTTCCGAAAAAGTAATTTAAATAACAGCATCAGTGTACCAACAGAACTACATATCCACAGAGGTGAGTAGTTGGATAGAATCCATTGGGTTCTCTGTTCATTAATTGCTAATAGAATTGACAAGCCAATTTAGTAAACAAAGATTTGTTACTGGTAAAAATTTTTGCACAGATGACCATGCCTTGGGATGCATACATCAGCTCTCTAATGAAGGGAAGCCTCTAAATTTCAGACAAGAGCTAAAGATTCACCTTTTTCGATAATCCTTTCTAAAACAACGTAGATTATCACAGACTTCAGATCACAGAAGCCTAGTTAAAGCTGTGTATAACACTATAATATTGATGGGCCTCATTTACAAGGAGCTTACACTGCTGCTGTGTCATTTTGTTTGATGCAGCAGCGGTGCAAGAATAACTCCATATCTAAAAAGTGATGCTAGATGCCTCTACCGTCACTTTTACTCCCACTGCATCATTTTCCGTCACTGTCGGATCTGGCTGCATCAGATACTGACAATTATATGCAAGGTAGGTGTTCCCCCTTTAAAAATGATGCAGGACTGACACAGCCATATTTTCAAACGTTTCTAAAAATAACACATCTTTGGTAAAGTTGTGCAAAGTCTGCAATACATCATAGGTACATAAGGAGAACAGGTCCAAATCACTCTAGTAAGCTCTAGGACAACATGGATCTACTTCTTCTTCAGCTTGGAGCACCAAGAAGACCACCACAACCACCACCATCACTGCCACCTCCACCATCACCACCACAATCACAGCACAGGAGAAGGAAGTGCATGTACCAGCAGAGTATCTCACCGGGAGAAAGAGGTAATCACCCATTACCATCTGTGAAGGGAGTCCATCATCCAGCTGCTCCAACTTATTGCACCGAGACTGCAGGCAACGGTCGACAGGGTTACCAATATTTCACCACAGACAAAGCTCCTGGCCATGCTACACATGCTGGCTTCGGGGTCCTTTCAGATCACTGCAGCATGAGTGCCAGGAGTTTCGCAACCATCCTTCTCAGCATTCCTCCCCTCTGTCCTGGATACCATCATCCACCTCACACCCTGCTACATCCTCTATCCTAACACCCAGCAACTGCAGCAGGAAATTAAACAAGGTTTCTACACCATCACTGGCTTTCCGCATGTGCTGGGTGCCATGCCCTGCACAAATGTGAAACTCATTCCTCCTGCTGCTACTGCCCATATATACCACAATAGAAAACATACCCACTCCATCAATGTACAGGCCTTCGTTGACCATTGTGTCTTGAACAAAAATGCTGTGGCCAGA
Organism: Pleurodeles waltl; assembly: GCF_031143425.1. NCBI lineage: Eukaryota > Metazoa > Chordata > Amphibia > Caudata > Salamandridae > Pleurodeles > Pleurodeles waltl. The sequence goes on from NC_090436.1 coordinate 875,268,424, forward strand.
TACCCTGGCAGTATGCATGATGCCTTCATATCCTGGCAGTCCATCATCAACCAACAATTAGGTAAGCATACAGAAATTACCTGAGAGACACAATAAAAAAATATATATGAGTGCACAATACACAGATCACTGTCTCCCTGCACAGAGAGGGACTGCAGGATGAGGGCTGTTCCACATAGTTGCACCATGCTTCAGTTTACATACGCAATGCAAATCACCCTGACATACATATGAATACATCTCAAGTCAGTTTTGCACTCTTTGCATGATGTAAAGGCGCACTGCCATGCTTGGCAGGCAGGAAATCTGGCCAAATTCACTGTGTGAAAGAGAGGTGTACCATGTACACTGGAGGGTGTTCACTTGCAACACACATGTGCCATCAGCCGTGTTGTGGCCCAAGGGCAGGTGACATGTAAATGTACAAATGTATAATGCTATGCAAAATAACTCACATCTCACATTTGTGATGTGTAATGCTACACAAATACATCACTCACCATGCCTCTGAGGCAGCAGCTTTGGCTGGAACTTCCCCACACACACAAATGCCACCCTAAAAGCAAAGAAGAACCCCTACAACCCTTGATACAAGTGTGAATGTGTACTCACTAGGCAACGTATGTGCAAGTCTAATCAGAAGGAACCAGAAAGTGCAGGAGGCCCCAAGTATTGTATACCAGTTCCCCTTCTTAGATACTTTGTAAAATGCAGGCAGTTGTGTATATGTACTGCAGAGGACCACTCACAAGCCTTCAGGGTACATGTGTTGTGTGCACAAATTAGGCACAATGCTGTCACACATATGCACAATGTTCCCCCACATGACATGCAAACATGGATTGGGAAATGGCAGTTGTGACATAATGTCACTCAATTGGGATGTCTGAGTGCATACTGTGTGAATGGCATCATGTCAACTGCCCTGAACAACAATCTACACTCAAATGCCTGTGCCATTATAATACAGGCCACCTGGGAATGACCATGGACCCATGCATGTGGCTGTGCCAGCCATGTCTGATATGTTATCACCCACCTAGGCTGATCCTACAAAAAAGATTCACATCCTCATTCTGTCTCTCCACACATGTAGTGTGAACACATAATATTGAGTGGACTAGAGGGATGAGAATCAAACACCACAAAAATATATACAGAAATAGGACAGTCAGGATGTTGAATTGCATGATGTATCTGCTCAAGCTCTGCATTTTAAATCACATAGAGTGAATGAACAGGCACATGTAAAAGGTAATACACTGGCATTATTGACACATCATGTAGTCATAATTGGGAAAAGGGCATGGCAATGCCATTACACATAAAACACATGGACAGGACTATTGAAAAAACAGTAACCCAAAATAATGACACTGTCTTTCTGTCACACATTTCATCCGACCAAGTATATCGCATTAAGCAGTGGGTGATGACACCATTTGCCAACCTGCATACTGAGCCGGAAAACGCATATAACCAGGCACACCTCCACACACAGAACATAGCTAAGTGCACCTTTGGTCTACTCAAGGCCCTGTTTGATGCCCGGATGTTTCTGTAGGTGGACTGTTATATTCCACACCCCTCGTTTGCAAAATCATTTTGGTATGTGCAATACTACATAATATATGTGTGCGCACAAATATCCCCTGGGATGAAGAACTGGAAAACTCAAAGGAAGAGGAGGAGGATGAGCCACCACATGATCAGGACATACAAAACAGTACTGCAGGTGCATGTAGGCATACCCACATTGCCGAGAATTTATTTTCATGAGCACATGTGACTAAAGGTATGATGATGCCAAACATGTAAATAAATGATTTCATTTAACATATGTCTTGGAGTTTATATAGTCCCAGTTAAAAACAACTCACCCACATTCAGGAACCCAAAACTGAAATGAAATGTAGATTTATATAGCACAGCTTATCACCCATGAGGGTTTCACAGCAGTGACCATCAACACAGAGAGATTACGTGAATTCTCCAGAATAACAGGACGTTGCGCCAATGCCAAGGCTCAAACCCAGTCCTCCAGCTCCCAAGGCTGTTGCTCTGACCACTGCACTACATCCTCAGTCGGCCACAATAGGCGTCAATCGAATATGAACACTGGCAACATCCTCAAAGTAGCAAACACAAAGGCCCATATTTATACTTTTTTAGCGCCGCATTTGCATAATTTTTTGACGCAAAAGCGGCACAAACTTAATAAATACAACTGTATTTTGTAAGTTTGTGCCGCTTTTGTCTCAAAAAGCGGCACAAATGCGGTGCTAAAACAGTATAAATATGGGGCAAAGTACTGACATCTTAAAAATGAGGTGTGTAATGTTTGCATTGCCTGTCGAACAAACCTTTTGAGCTGAAAACACTCATAACTGCCAAATAACTATTCGTACAAAAGAAAAACAGACAGATCTAAATCACTATGTGATGCATTAGGCCCAAACTGTATGCTAATGTCTGTAAATAGTAGTCATAAACTGAAACAGTAGATCAGTGTGAGATATGTGAAACTCAATGGCGAAAAGATTTATTTCTCTGGTGACAACTCACTACATCTGTGGGAAGCTGGCAGCTTGTTGCAGCCACACTTTATGTCTGGTTTCTGGATGCAACTTGGACTGGAGTTCACTGGGATTCTGCTAAACAGGTTCCCAGTGTTGGTGTTCTTTGCCTAAAATTGCAAAGGTAATTGGCAACACCTTTAGCTGTCACTATAAGTCCCTAGTAAATGGTACTTAGGTACCCAGGGGATGGGGTATTAAGGGTAGACCCCTGAGGGCAGCGCACTGATTATGCCACCCCCTACGGCCATGCATCCAGATGCACCCAGCACTGCCATAGAAGCCTGAGTGTCCTGGTGCAATCCTAAAATGCAAACTCCACTTGGCACACTGCCTGTGTGCCCTGTTCACTCTAACCTGCATACCATATAGGTAAGTCACTCCTCTGGTAGGCCTTTTAGCCCTAGGTCAGGGTGCACTATATTGTATGTGAGGGCATAGCTGCATGTGCAATATGTCCCCACTGTGTCCTTGCTAAACCTGTGACATAGTGAGTGAGCAGAGGAGCCATTTTAAATGCACATGCTGAACACTGGTTAGTGCAGGTTTCACAGCTACATGATTGCTACTCTGAACCCTAGGTTGTTTGGTATGAAACAATAGAGAATAATGAATCCAAACTGGTACCAGTACTGGATTTATTATAAAATGTACCCAGAGGTCACCTTATAGGTACCCCAGTCAAAAGCTAACTACCCTGGCATGGTTGCTGGCTGGCCTCAACCAGCCAGCCACCTCCAGACACAAGTATGAACCCCTGGAGTAAGAGCTGCTGCTCTGCTCTCTGGATTCAGAGCAATGCCCTTCCTGGGTGGAGGTGCTACCAACCCCTCCCTCAGGAATGTACACTGCCCTGCTTGTGAGCTCCAGAGGGCTTACCACCTTTGAAACTTGCCCCCCAGGCCTGCTGCAAACAGCAAATGGTCGACCACTTTACAAACCCCACTGTTGGTGGGAGAAAAGGTGGGAAACTACACGAAGAGTAGGAGGAATGGCCCCACCTGGCATGCACCACCCCTAAGCTGTTGCCTGCGAGGTGGACACAATATTTCATTTTCCTCCATCTTAGATCAAAGGAAAATAGCCAGTCAGGGTTAGGGAAGTGACCCTTCCCACAGGAAGGGGTCACAATAGTGGATGTAGCCACCTAAATGTAAGTGTCCCATTGGACACTACCAGGGTTGCCACAAAAAGCCCACCAAATTCAGTATTTAGTGGACATCCCTAGACCAGATAATTAGATTTAAAGGACACAAAGAAGACCAGCACTAAGAAGATCCAAGGAATGACTACTGAGGACCTGCTTCACAAAGAAAAGGCGCCAAACCCTAGCTGCTGCACCCAGTACCCGACAATCGCCGCTGAGAAGCTGCTGGACAACTAGACAGACCTAAAGAAACACAGAGGACCTCCAGGCTTTGCCAATCGTCCAAGCACTCCCCCTAGAGTGGAGGTACCACTTTGCAACAAAGAAGAAACCAGCAACCCAATGAGGGTAACTTAACTGACTGGCTGATAACTCCTGAACCTGAAGGTTGCAGCTGGACCTGATGAAACACCAACAACCAGGATGACAAACTCTGCAAGTGTGCCAAGTTTGGTTGCACTGCACCCTCCAGTGGCCGAACTGTACTAATACCCTGGGACTACATCAGCTGAAGTCAGACACCAGGAAAACTAGTCTTCCCGGAACTGAAAAAGGAACTAGGAGGAATCCCTAGTTAAGGTACTTCAAAACACCCTGGACCTCCCACCAGAGTGTCCCCACTGTCTTGTAAGTGACCCTTAAAGTGACTTACCACTAGATCCAAAGGGCTTCTTTGTGCACAGCTCCTGGCTCATGATTTTGCTCTGCACCCGGCTGCCCTGTGCCCTGCAACAAAGAACCTGCTGTGCCCTAAGGGTCCCCCACTCTTGCAACATCAGCACTCTAAGGGGACCAAAAGGAACCACCTCTAAACTTACCTGCACAGACCTTTTCCAAGTGGACCCCTGCAGTGGTCATGCACCAGGTCTCTAGATATTTCCCCGCTGCTCCCACCAGAACCAACAACCTCGACCAACCTGCAAAAGAAAAATGTGGTAACGCAACTGTGTGATTTTATGTATATTTTAAAGGTGACTTTCCATTGATTCCTATAGTGAGTAATTACGCACAAAAAGACAGTTTTTTATAAAATTTCAAAAATCTGTATCTCCAAAAGTACTTAACCAATATTGATAATCTTGGTCTTAAAATGTATATAAAACTCTGAAGTATTTGTATAAATTGTTCTTGAGTTATTACTTTGAATGTGTGAGTTGGATGATTGATACTCTGGGTACAACAAATGTGTTGCACTTTCCAAGATTGGTCTAACTGCTCGAGCAAGCTACCATTAGAATTAGAGCATTAGATAATCTTGTTTTCAGTTCTGTTAACCAACATGTGGTTGACTAGACCCCCTGCATAGTGTGCCTAGCTTTGCACACTACATAGAGGGCCAGCCTCCTACAACATTCACATCATGTGTACTCACATGTATGACACATAGTAAGTGTATCACAAATGACACTACACCTGTATGTGTAACACAGCATTAGTCATATAAGTGATCATCTTGCATGTATGCCAAATAATGTCATAGCATGTCTCCTACTTTTCGCAATGTGTATGAGTCAATCCGGAATCAAGATATGTTTGGAGGTCAATAACTCTGCTCACCACCAATGGCAACAGAGCAAATCCTAATGTGCTGCATATTGCAGGATACATATGCAAGACATAATGTCCCCTGGTCCAATAACAATGAGGCACAGGAAGAACTGGACCATGAGTATGGGGAAGTTGACAAGCAACCACAAAATGTACCATCAATAGCAGCAACAACACTGATGTGCCATATACTAGTCATGTGTGTGTGTTACTCACATGAATGACTCTCACAATGTCAGAAGAGTATGACAACACAAATCATTGTACATATGTAAAACAACACATGTAAGCACATCCAGTGTGTAGGCAAATTACCTGCCCAGTCACAGTGTGAGGAAGTCATCATTTCAGCATGTTCAGAAAACATGTACTTCCAAGGTTTAAACTAACCTTAACCTTACATACAATTCACACCTACGGTCTACCCTAGGTGCCCCAGGGATGGGGTGCCATGTAAGTGTAAGTAGGGACATTTAAAAAGATCTGTGATAGGCCCTGGTGAGGAGAACATTGCACATCAAAGTTTATTCACATTCTAGAAACTTAGGGCCAGATGTAGCAAAGGTTTTTACCCATTCTGTGTCAATGGGAAAAAGTGTTCGTACATATGGCCCTTAGCTCTATAGGCCAACATAGAAATATATGACGTAATCCCAAATATTGCTAGGAAGGAGATAAATCTGTCATGATGGGGCTCAAACGATTGGCAATGAGAAATCCAACCATCTGCAGCTTTTGACTTCACCATAACTAATACCAGGAAGAAGTAATAAGACTACCTATCCTGGAAGCCAAATCCAAGCTGCTAGTGGGCTCTCCAAGGATGGTAAGTCTTACAGATATGACCCTGGGCACCATAGGCCGATGACCTGGTGTTATCTCTCCCATATGGACCATCAGGTGGCAATGCAACATCCAGCTCTGAGTCACATCATTGAATCAGACCTATGGAGTAACAGAATACACCCCTAGAAGCTCACAAGTATCATTCATTGTCATGAGTATGGTGCTGGACAGCCCACATGGATTACTGGGATGACCAATGTAAAAATGTGGATGTCAACATATGGCTGTAGAAGAGGCACACATATCCACACAATCTGCTGTCATTTACATCACAGATCATTCAACACCTTCATGCACAATTACCATTCATGGCCCAGTTCAACATGGTCAATGAGAGTTACATAATGCAGGACACATTAAAGCAGATGGGCCAAGGTTATACTAATTGATAGATACTTGTTTATGCTCTACTGGGAATGTCTGACAAGTTTGGGACTGAGCTTGGGCCACATTGTATATGTACACCCTCTACAATGCACAAAAACCAACACATTCATGCAGAGTGTAGTAACAGTTTGAGGTATGTTGCCTTGCTGTCCTTAGTACGCATGAGGCCACAAAAAGGCTTCTTTGGTGTGGTAACATTGCACCCTCAGCAAGAGTGAAAATCATGTGCACGACAAATCATGTGAAATGGACTAGTCAGGGCACCTTCGCATGCTATCCCCTTTGGAAATTACACCTTAAGTGCAACAGAATCCTCACTTGGTTCTGCGTGGTTGAAGTAGTGCAGGTGCACATTGGTCCTCTGCACACACTTAGTCGTACCCAAGTGTCCTCGCAAATGCCTGAAGGTGTTACACATGTATGTACTGACAGTTATAACAAAGCTGTAATTTACAGACACTCATACTGGCTGTGACAGAAACAGAAGGTGCACCCTCTTGTGCAGGGAAACATGGGCCTATGCTATTGTGATGATCAACTAATTTGGACTATACACTGTCTATAAGATGTGTTAAGATGTGGGGCCATGTGCAAAGACAATCTCCAGAGATGAACTGGCAATGTGCCCTCTGATGGACGGCTCCTGGAGGGGTGTGTGGACATGGTCAAATTGCATCATTCATACAACCCTTCACATGTGTGCCCAGGCTAACTCAACACTTGCCTGCACAGGAGACTGCAACCTCCTGATGTTGCCTGACAGCCTGCTGTCTGCATCTTGGGACACAGCACAGATTGGCAGACGCTTTCGCTGTCATAGACGTGGGGGTTGAGACTATATTCCAGGGCAAGACCAGGGCATACCTGGGTATAATCTAAGCAAATGGATCAGGTGCTAATACATAGTTGCCACATGGGGCAACCATTCTAAGGTGTGCTGTTAACCAAACATAGGAATTGTACCTTATATGTAGTCTTATCCTAGTAAAGCATATACTTTCACTTATGTACACTCACAAAACACACATTCGGCACATAGAAAGACAAGATGGTGGTAAACACAACTATTCACAGGCAAAACAGCAATCCATATGACTCTTTACATGCATTCCACATCACACCATACAGAAGTTCACATATTTCAATCATTGCGTCAAAAAAATAGATGAATTGTCCCAATGTGTGTTATGTCTGACATTGCGTCAGCCAAAAATTATGCTTCCTATCTGATGCTTCAGAGTTTCCTCATGGGGCTTTTTGATGTGTCCTGTAAAATACATGCATTTGCGTGGAGCGTAAAAAAAATAATTATGTATTGGTTGAAGATGTTCCGCATCTGCCTAGGAAGTGCTGCAATGAATCAGCCATGCTGCAAACCATTAACTGTGAAGTTACTTTCAGTTTCTCTTCCACTCACCTTTGTTGTGTCTATGTTTAGGAGAGGTTGTGTTTTGCTGTTGGTGGAGTACTGTTTTTTGAGTCTGTTGTGCTGTCTGCTGTCCTTGATGTGTCCCTGATGTCTGAATTGTCCTTTGTATTTCTATTTTGTGTCTCATTTTATTGTTTATTTATGGGTGTTTGTCCTTGAGGTAGGTTTGTTTTTAAGGATAGCTGGGGATAGTTTTGGGTATTTTTATTTTGCTGTCAATCGTCAGTCTGGGGTGGGTCTTGTTGAGGAAGGGAAGGACCAGGAATATGAGTGTGAATGAGTTTGGAGGGTTCCTCTGGCTGGTGACCCATCACCTTCTGAACATGGTGGCCGTAAGAGGTCATGTAATCCAAGGACACACGATGGAGGCACTCAAGCTGTGGTGAGAGAAGGTCCGCTTCCACATGCAGTGTATCTTCAAGGTGGAGTGGACAACCTACCAGCTGAAACATTGCTGGGAAGGACTCATCAGTAGGTAATGTGACCTCCTGGACTTCCTTGGGATCAAGGTCGGTGGAACTGTTGATAAGTACACATTCCTTGTGGATGATTCTTTGGATTGTGCTTGCATTTATATGTCTGCTGGCCATAGGGCCTCCATTAGTAAGTGAGGACTCAGGGCAGGGCTGCAATTTGTGTAACTGCACAAACCTGCATCCATAACAAGTGCAGAAATTAGCTGTAACTATGACAAATGGCACATTCCTGTCCTTGTCCCCTGTGCTGGAGCAGGTTTTGCTGACCAGCACCAATGCAGGCACCCTTGTGCCATAGTGCAAGAGTACACGGTTGACAGGGACGAGTGTTCATGTGCATGAAGAGACTCCTTCCTGCCCACACACAAACACCAATGGCATTTTCTTTTGTCTACGGGGGCTGTAGAAAGCAGCACACATAGGATGATGAAAAACATGGAGGAATAATGTATTTCATTCACGTTGGGACACTTTGATGCTTCCCCTGAGCTGTTGTTTGAATATGATGCATCTCTAGCCTTATGATCATAGCCTGGCACACTGTGCCACAGACACTTCACAGAAAAGTTGCTTTGGTGTTCCAGGTGACGCTTGGGCTTGTAAATGAGGTCCACAGTGTCAGTGGTCCACATATGGCAGAGCATAAATGCCATTACAGCCCAAAACTGGCATTTCAGAGGCAAAGCATGATGCAAAGCTGTCCGAATACAGGGCTGTGATGCGCCCACACTGAACAGTCTCCCTAGCATACCTGTTGAGCACTTTCTCTATTAGCACCATGGTGCACATGTCAATGGATGTGCTGTGGGCAACCTGAGGAAGTATGAACATTTAAAATACATGGCCTACTACCTGAGCACATGTCAACATGTGCCACCATGGGGGACGTGCTTTAGCAGGAGCTAACCTAATTTGAGACACTTCATATGCTCATGCCTCATGTAAATGAGGCATGACGTATGCAACTCTGTACATGGTTTTGACATGCAGACTGTCATACGTCTGTATTTGTCACACACATGTCTGTATCTAATTTCAGAATGTTGAGGTTTGGCGATGGACCAGACATGTAAGTTGGCTGAGTCTGTTCTTTGAGTCATGTAGGTACAGAGTGCCATTCCACTCAGCTAGTCGTGCAAAATCTTGTGGTAGTGAGTCATTTTAAAGCCTTCAAAAATGTACCTAAGACATTTATGTGTGTTTCATCATATATGCGTACATGTCATCCTGTATGTCATTGAGCCATGTCAAATGGGCTATTTGAGTTGTTACAGCCAGAAGGGTTCTATTGCCATTTGCAAGTCATGTGTATTGTGCAATATTTGACCACAGTGTTCCTCTTTCAACAACCACAGTGGCATGTCTCATGTTATGTCTTGAAGATAGACCCAAGCCTTACAACACTTGAGAGGTAGAAAGCATGAGTGACCCAGATGCTACCAGTGGGTGTCATCCCATATGTCTAATGGATAGTGCAAGGATTGTGTGTCCGTTGTATGCTGTGTGCAATGCCATGTGCAAAGTACGTGTATACAAAATCAAACTCCATATGCTATGCATGCATATGGACAGTAAGGTATAGGTTGTGTTCAGGATGTGCATTTGAGTCTGACCAATGTCAAGGAGATTCTGATTGCTATCACTGAGGGCTCACATGTTTGCTGGTATGACCAAAGAGCAATGGCCACAGTGCATTGAACTGTGAACATATGTGGTTGTTGGTTTATAGGTCAACATTGCAGGGGACTAAACACCTAACAAAAGAATTTCATATGCACAGATAGGCTATTGTTACTCACAGTGTAATCTAGGTCTGATGTGTATGTCTAGCCCACATTAGGGTGATGCGTCAAAACACAGTGATGACTCTAGGGACATGTGCCAGAATTACAGGGTCCAACACATCAATGCAGGGTGGCAATATATGGTTCACATAAAGTGTTCCTGCTGAGTGTGTATAGGAAGATCACTGTAATTTGTGTTCTTCTAAGACTGGGAATCTTGTGAGTAATGCCCTAAATATGGCAGCACTGAGGTAAACATACCACACTTGGAACTGCAGTTGATTTGCCCACTCTTGTGGTGTGATGCCCTCTACCCTATGTTGGATGGATCAAAATTGCTATCCCCTTCATCGTCCCCAATCTGGAAATGTGTGTTGAAAATACCAAATCCATCTTCAAATAGTGGTGGCCCTGATAGTCTCCAGATGTACTGCAAACAGGTTCATACAATGGACAGCATTAGCCCTTGCCATCCCTGTGCAGATGAGAAGTACTGCATGCATGGACACCCTAATCAAATTGCTGTGCTGATCTGCAGCATGGCGACATGAATATTGGACACGTATGTACAGGCAACGGACTGCATGGAGGGACACATCCAATTACTCAGGGTGTATGCAAGCAGTCATGGCAGAGTCCACCATGTACTGACAGGAGTTGACATAGCGGTTGTCTTGTTTCCCTCTGTATGATACGAGTGAGCTATCTACCCTCCATTCTCACATATGATACCTGGCACATGTCGATTATATGCAGCAATGTTTCCACACATGTATCCTTGCCATATAAGGCACATAGGGGGTCATTCTGACCCCGGCGGGCGGCGGGAGCCGCCCGCCTGGAGGGAACCACTGAATGACCGGGCGGCCATTCTGGCTTTCCCGCTGGGCCGGCGGACGACCGCCAGAAGGCCGCCCGCCGGCCCAGCGGGAAACCCCCCTCAACAATGAAGCCGGCTCCGAATGGAGCCGGCGGAGTTGTAGGGGTGCGACGGGTGCAGTGGCACCCGTCGATATTTTCAGTGTCTGCAAAGCAGACACTGAAAATCTTTATGGGGCCCTGTTAGGGGGCCCCTGCACTGCCCATGCCAGTGGCATGGGCAGTGCAGGGGCCCCCAGGGGCAGCACGACACCCGTTCCCGCCATCCTGTTCCTGGCGGTAAAAACCGCCAGGAACAGGATGGCGGGAAGGGGGTCGGAATCCCCATGGCGGCGCTGCAAGCAGCGCCGCCATGGAGGATTCCCTGGGCCAGGGGTAAACCGGCGGGAAACCGCTGGTTGCCCTTTTCTGACCGCGGCTTTACCGCCGCCGTCAGAATGGCCCAGGAAGCACCGCCAGCCTGTTGAAGGTGCTTCCGCGGTCCCCGGCCCTGGCGGTCATGGACCGCCAGGGTCGGAATGACCCCCATAATGTTGTGAAACAAAACACGTAACTTGCAGTCCTTGCTCAATTTACTTTGGCTAATGCCAAAGGATTCAAGGGCATTGGAAGATGGAGAAGGAACAGTGATGATCAATACAACATAATAAGTGTGCCATATCATCATCATTAAACAACATTGTTCATATGCATACCTAATACTTACATGCTTATGCCTAGATGCCCCAAGATGCGTCATTGCTATTATGAAAAATTAGGTTAGCCTTGGTACCTTGACCATAATAAATATGGAGATGATGGATAATGTGCAGTTTGTGCAGAGGTTCACTTTGACCATCAAGATTTATTTTGGATTTGAAAGTGCAAAATGTGATATCTGAAGATAGTATTTCCATGGCATAGGCATGGTTTATGTCCATTTAGCTACTAAACCATTGCATGGCATGTTTTGTTCATGATTACACAGGGAACCTGAGCCCAGCCCAGAAGAGGAAGCATGAGCTGAGGGCAGAAAGATATCGTCACATAAGTCAGGTGGACAAGGCCTTTAAGAGAATGGCAATGACATTTGAAAAGGAGAAACCACTGGGTGCTGGAGTGCCTTTTCCCAAGGGGTTCCCACGTTGAAAGGAGCAACCACAAGCAAGACTCGGGCCACAGACAAGGGTGAGTCTGCACGGGAAGATCCATCAACCTCAACCACCACTCACAGTGCCCCATCTATGTCCCATGGAACAACACAGTTAATACCTACTGACATAGAGAAGGACATGAGGAAGGCAGTGGCTGATCTCAAATACTGTGTCTCCAGCCTGGAACATAAAACGGACATGATGCTCATCCTGCTCTTGGAAATAAAGCAAGTGGTCACAAAACCATAAGGAGAAAGATGGGCTAAATGGACCCTGTCACCCCTTCACCTTGTAGATATTTGTTTTTATTGTTAACGTTTTTAGATAGTTCCATTTAGATAAGTTAGTGTAGTTTAGTTGTAGTACATTGTAGTTTTCATTAGGGGTGGGTACATTTTTAGGGGTTTGTATTAGGGTTTTTAATGAGTGGGGGGTTGATGTTTAAGGTATGTGTTTATAGAAAAATAGAAAATTACAAAAAATAAAAATAAATGGAAAACAAAACAAAAGAAATATATGTGTTTAGGCCTAGATGTTTAGTTACTTTATGTATTGCTGTAGTTATTGTTGTCCTTGTCTGCAGATGTGTTCTAAGGGAGGCAGGGGGGAGTAGATGTTTATCATGTGGCATTACATGTATAGGATACGTTATGTTAAGTTAAGATAGTTGTGGGTATCAAATAGTATAAGGTAGTGTAGGTTAGATTAGGATAGTTAGGTTGTTTTAATGACATATTTATGGTTTTATTAAATATTGTTGTTTCCTACATTAGAGTCTCCATTATGATTTACTGCCTAGGAGTTAGCATGCCAGGACAGGTTATGTGAGGTTTATGTCTTTGCCTGTGCTAGTAGTATTTGGCAACATGTGTGACTGGGTGAATTCAAGGTAACCACCTGTCAGTTTGGCAGTGGAATCACATCAGCTATTGACAAACATTGTTGAGCAATGTAGGTGACAATTAGGATGTGAATCGATACACATCCCAAAACAGGTATTCATATGCAGTTCATCTGTGTTGGTAAGTCATGGTACATGCATTACTGGAATGCCGTTGTTATTGCACTCACCCTAATTCTAAGATTTTTTAAACACACACTTATGCCTGCCCTTCACAGACTCACACTTGCATCATTTGGTTGTCACATAAATATTGAATTGTTGCTACTACTGTTGCTATGCTAAGAACAGCCACTTGTGGTGTGACTTACATTAGCTGTCTCTGTAATTGCATGATACCTGTTGCACTGCATGCTTGGGAGCCTCAGGAACTGCTTGATATTCAACATACATATATTCATAAATTATGTTTTGTTTAGTTTGAGTGGCTTTGTCTCTGTCTTCAATCCACACAAACCCCTTTGGCAAGTAGTCAGTTTATTTGTGTCACACAATGCAACATGTTCATATTGGTCCAGCTTCAGACACACATACAACACAATGGTTGTAGTTAGTGATTTTATTTCCATGTGCAAATTTACGTGCTGTATTGTGTACATTTCACAAGACAACAGCCCAAACAAATGTATCAAGCTATTGGATGTCCAGACAGAGTCCATGGGGGAACACGACATGGGACATGTTCCAGAGAAGAGTGTTTCAGTGAGGAGGAGGACCGCAATGCCATTAGTGTAGATTGGCCACAATGACAGTCCCCATATCTGAGAGGTCAACAGGGGGAGAGTCAAACTGAGGACAGTGCCAGTTTTTTGGACCCTGGCATGAACTTTAGCACAGAGCAAAGGAGAAAGTGGGCATGTGCCACAGAGAAATGCTATTGGGCAGTTTTCATGGTGAAAGATGTTCCTTCACATCTTCATCCTCTGATGTATGTGTTTCCTCCCATAACAGGGGTATTGTAGGTGTTGAAGTAGAGGGAGGCACACACACATCAGCGACTGACGATGTGATCCTGGGTCCACAGAAGCGCTCATCTGTGGCAACACATGAGGCATCACAGCAGCAAGGTGGATCTACAGGCTCTGCAACACAGCAGCAAAGTCACAGTGGTAGGCACCCATGCTGGCAATGAGGGAACCCTGATTCCAATCCATGGACTCCAAGACATTTTGTATTGCCCTGAGCCTGTTGGCAACCTCACTGGTGCCACTTTGGTTGGGCATTTGCTCATGCCTCTGCCTCAAGGCACCAGCAATGTCAACCAGTGACTGCTGTAGGTTACGAAGTGGAAAGTAGGTGCCTTGTATGGCAGCCGAGATGTTCTTATTTCGACTGAGGCACCTATGGACTGCCTCTAGGGTACCCACCATGGTCTTCATCCCCACCCACACCTAATCTGCCAGCTCTCGCTGGACTTCTACCGCAGTTTGTTGGAATGTAAATCCTGGGTCTTGGGAGTCCAGGGCTCTGGGTGGGCTGGCAGGTGGTGTATATTTGGCAGGTCATCTAGAGACCCCACAATGACGTCTAGCCTCCCAGCAACCGGATATGGTGTCTGTATGGTATACAGAATTTACTGGAGGGTATCTGGATGTATGGTTTGCAGTTGGTCATCCACTTCATCGGAAAAGTTCAGGATAGTCAGCTGGCCAGGCGGTATGTGTTCATCCTGTGCAATCAGATGGAGATATGTTAGTGTTGGTCTCTGCTAAATGTTGACATGAGCAATCAGATTAACAATCAAGGTTTCCAAAGGAGCACTTTCAGCATCTCATTTATAAGGTCCTTGCAGCACACTGCACAACCGGAGTGTCATTGTTTTTGATGCTTCCGTGGCACAGTGTGCAGGCCCCATATTTACAAGGCCACAGCAAGCCACTTTGTGTATGTTGTCATGGCCCTGTAAATATGTACCCCTTTCGCACATTACACTGTGTAAAAGATGAGTTCCATGAGTGTTGTGGTGGGTATTCCCAATCAACACCCATTGAATCCAAAGGAATCTGATGCATTCCCAGATTTAGATGTTCGGAAACATGTCAGATTCATACACCACCTCAGGGGTAACATTGAAGTAGTGCAATGGAGATGAATGACATTTGTCTCCTCATTCTTTCCTCATTCTGCAGCACACATATAAAGTGGAAGACATCATTCATGATTGTTCATGTTCAGGAAAGTGTCCCTTCCTACACATGAGCAATCATCCCTGCAATGCAAGCACCCTTACACCATGGAGCATGGGTACGTGTTGGCTCTAGGCAGCAGTTTGTGTACCATCACTGAGGAAAGTACAGGAATGCATTGCATTTTTGTTAAATAGAATGCATCTCTGCACTTTCAAAATGATGCAATGCAGTACAACAAACTGGCTTGCAGCACCATATTGCGCCATTTCCTCATACATGGGGCCCTGAGTTGATCAGTGATGTGTTGACACCTCTTGGGCATGGGTATTCATGCACAGTTTTAGAATATTTATGTTACAAATGGACTGTTCTCACAAACACTGTGTACCTGCTCTGAGGGGATGGGCCCTGTCCTACTGGGTAGTTTAGCTCACTTACATTCCCCCCATAAAATCCTGATATAAGTTGTTTATCTGCAGAGTGTTACACGTCACAGGAGTCAGGGCCACACCACTGTATGTATACAAAACTCCTCAGGTTACCTACTTTTGGGTCCTGGTACATGGTTAAGTGGCACACAGGGATCATACCCAGATCATACATTCATTCTCACATGCGTATCACACGTTGATCATGCATGACCATATCTAGTGGTACTACCTGTTGTTTTGTTATAGACAGCAATTGGTAGGGCCTCACCCCACATTGTAGTAGTGGTGTGATTAGTGTCAAGTCCCTACATTTGAATCCCACATTAGGGGGCATATTTATACTCCGTTTGCGCCGGAATTGCGTCGTTTTTTTTTACGCAATTTCGACGCAAAACTAAATCCATATTTATATCTAGCGCCAAAGTCCATGGTGTTAGCGTAATTTTTTTGCGTGGGTACCAACTTTGCGTTAATTATATGCAAGGTAGGCATTCCCGTCTAAAAAATCGACTCCGAGGCATGTGCGTCGGATTTATACTCCCGGGCAAAATTCACGCCCGGGAGTGGGCGGGTCAAAAAAAATGACGTACGGCCGCTTTTGCGCCGTTTTTTAGCGCCTGCAAAAGGCAGGCGTTAAGGGACCTGTGGGCTCGGAAGGATCCCAGAGGTGCCCTCCCTTGCCCCCAGGGACACCCCCTGTCACCCTTGCCCACCCCAGGAGGACACCCAAGGCTGGAGGGACCCATCCCAGGGACATGAAGGTGAGTTCAGGTAAGTTTTTTTTTTTTTTTTTTTTGGTGGCATAGGGGGGCCTGATTTGTGCCCCCCTACATGCCACTATGCCCAATGACCATGCCCAGGGGACAGAAGTCCCCTGGGCATGGCCATTGGGCAAGGGGGCATGACTCCTGTCTTTGCTAAGACAGGAGTAATTTCTATGGGGGTTGGGAGTGAAAATAAATGGCGCAAATCGGGTTGAGGTGAAAAAATTGCCTCAACCTGACTTGCCCCATTTCTTGACGCCCAAGCCCCATATCCCCCTACGCCGGCGCTGCCTGGTGTACGTCGTTTTTTTTAACGCACACCAGACGGCACCGGCGGCTAACGCCGGCTAACTTCATTCAATAAATACGGCGCCCGCTAATTTTTTTGACGCAAAACTGCGTTAGCGCAGTTTTGCGTCAAAAAGTATAAATATGGGCCTAGATGCCTACCCACTTCAGCCTGGTTTCTTCCATGGGCCCCATCATTGTGTTAGCTAGGTGTTTCTTGGTATCCTTTTTCAAGTCCCTGTTTGACATCCTCCAAATTGTACATATGGCACCGTGAGACAATGTTGCATCATACTCCCTTCTGGCATGTGCCACATGCTCCCGCAAAACCACATGACATGTACATAGTAGTCCCCCAATGGGCTCCTCTCTGCCATCCCGTCACCGGTGTGCCACAACTGTTGCACAGTCAGATCCAGTGGCACATGTGTATTTGTGACGGTACAATGCAGTACATATGTCCATCCCCACCTTCCCAGTATACCCGGTCTCCCCATTCACACCAAACATCATTTTGCCATGCACAGTCAGCCTTACCATGCAGAGCAGTAGCAGTGTCCCACTATGTCCACACACAATAATTACTTTGTACACACATAGGTGGTCATTACGACCCTGGCGGTCAGAGACCGCCAGGGGTAATGTGGCGACCGCCAGGGGTAATGTGGCGTCCGTACCGCCAACAGGCTGGCGGTACGGAGGCCCTTATTACGACCGCGGCCCTGGGGATTATGACCCCCCTACCGCCAGCCTGTTTCTGGCGGTTTGCACCGCCAGGAAGAGGCTGGCGGTAAGGGGTGTCCTGGGGCCCCTTACCGCACCCGTCGCACGACCGCAACACCGCCGGCTCCATTAGGAGCCGGCTCTTATGTTGCGACCTCATTCCCGCTGGGCCGGCGGGCGCACACTTGGTTTGCACCCGCCGGCCCAGCGGGAATATCATAATGGGGGCCGCGTGAGTGCGGCCGCATCGGCGGCCGCACGGCGGTTACCGCCTGGTAGGCGGCGGTAGGCGCCCGCCAAGGTCGTAATGACCCCCATAGTCCAGTGGTTTGCATTTTTTTAATTGCCCCCCCCCCTCCAATTGATTATTTGGTATGAGTTCCTGTGGTTTCCTTCCATGGCAACTGACACCTGTGTGCACTCACCCTGCCCTCCATTTCAGATGGTGACAACATAGTTTCATGCAAGGTACAAAAGACATGTTTTTTGCCATGTCACTATATGTGGACACCTCCCATCACCCCTACCTGGCCCCTTTCTAAGATGAGTTGTTTGTCCTGTGGCATAGCCATTCCATTTAGGGGATTTACATTCTAGATTAGTGAGCATAGGCTCAAGTGAGAACGAGTAGCTACATGATGCAAGGGCGCCTGCATTGAAGCTAGGCAGCAGTTTGTGCTCCATCATGGAGGAAATTACAGGGGTGCATTGTATTTCAGTAAATATGATGCATCCCTTCACTCTCTAAATGACACAGAAGAGCACAGCTAGTCATTTCCCTGTACATTAGGCACATTGTGAGATAAACGTGGACTGATGCTCCACTTCACACAATGAAAGGAGTGAGGTGATGGTTTGGGACTGGCATCTACAAATTGTGGGAGGTGAGTGTGCATTACATCTCTTCGCTGTTTAACCGTAAGTGTGCCAGCATACTATCCTTTGACCTGCAGACTGTGCAGTTTATCGCTGGGACACAGCTGCCTCCACCTTATGATATTGCCTAGTTACCACATTGCCCTCGCTGCGACTCACCCTGTGGTTCTTGTAATTTGTTATATGACCTGTGGCTCCTGCCACCAACTCCTTAGAAATGACGGCTGCCACCATGTCCTCCAAGTCATCCAGCTGCTCCTGGGGTGCTTGACTTCCACCTCTGATCTGCAATTCTGCTTTGTGGTTGCTGGCCACTTTCTGCTTTGTTCTGCGATTGCAATCGTGTCTGCACTTTTTACAGTCAATGACTGTCCTCTTCCTCTCTGCCACACTGTTGACTTTGTCCACAATGGAACGCCATATGTCCTCTTTCCTCCCTAACAGCAATTTAGTGTACCATCACCTCAGTGATCCAGATGTGATTCTCCTCCTCACTAACCCTGCAACTTCATCTTTCTCTTCCCCTTCTCCAGGGAGTGTATCTGGACATCATGACTGGTACTGAGGTTGGCGGCGTTGTCCTGGGATCTCTGGTCTCCTGAGTTCTCCATGTCTGCTTCTGCAATATCTCCTGTTTTTTTTTTCATTTGGTATTTTCCATCTTTTTTGATGCTTTTAGGTGCAAAAGTGACACTAGGACGGCTTGCATCAGTTTACATGCTGCAAATCAGGCTAGCATCACTTCAATAGCACTAGCATTCTTTTTTTTTTGCCACGGCGCAAAGGCAAGCGTAATTTTTTTATGCAACCCAGATCCTAATGCCATGCTGTGCCGTTATATAAATTTAGCGCAAGCATGAGGTTAGGATCTGTCATTCTGTGGCGTTAACATTTTTGAAGCAGCGCTGCGCTGTGGCAGCTATGCATAATTTTTTGCAAATGAGGTCCCATATTTTTACCTAATATTTTTATTATGTAAGAAAAAGAAAAAGTGAGGAAATGATATCCTCAGTCCACCTTTTCTCAAAATTACCATTGCCCTTGAAGTACACCAGGTAATCTGGTTCCAACTTCCTTTCCCCTAAATGGGCCTATTCTAGGCCTACATCTGTAGTTCCCAGACCCAGCATAAATTAATAAATAAATAAAATACATAAGTAAATCCAGAAGATGTATTTTTTTTTTTTAATTGATGTATTTGCCTCAACCAGTATTTGCCTCAACCACCAGCTCGTCACCAGAATTATCTCACAAAGAATTAAGGCCCTCATTATAACTTCGGCGGTCTTTGCCAAAGATTGCCGAAGCTGCTGGTGCCAGTATACCACCAGTGCTGGCGGTATATCTGGCTCCCTATTATGACTTTTCCACTGGGCCAGCGGATGGTAACTGTTTCCGTACGCTGGCCCAGCAGAAAAGTGCCATCAACATTGCAGCCGGCTCGTAATAGAGCCGCAGCAATGTTGATGTGCAGCGGGTGCAGTAGCATCCGTTGCGCATTTCACTGCCTGAAATTCAGGCAGTGAAATGCGCAATGGGGCTGTGCCTGGGGGCCCCTGCACTGCTCATGCCAAGTGCATGGGCAGTGGGGGGCCCCCAGGGGCACTCCAAGTCCCCCTTACTGCCAGCCTTTCCATGGCAGTGTTTACCTCCGTGGCGGTCGGGGACTTATAATCCCCAGGGCAGCAGTATGTTGGAGGGGCTGGCGGTGTGGCTATTGCGCCACAGTCATAATAGCTGGCGGAACACCGTCAGCCGGTTGGCAGTGTTACCGCCAGCTTACCACTTGCCGCCAGGGTCGTAATAAGGCCCTAAATGTACTTGACATGCTGAAAAACAGCCTGAGGTGATGAAGCAGCGTTTGCAAACACAAGATGAGTAAATACTTTCCTTCTGTTGCCCAAATACAAAAAGAGCAGACTAAACAACGAAAAAGGTGGGAGTTTAGAGTACAGGATGTAGATTTTTTTTGTAGCAACCTCACTTTCTATGGTACTTCCTCTTTAAAAAAAATGATCCTGTGCTGGTTAAAAATATAATTCTGTGGCATTAAGGTTCTGGAATTATTTGTTTGGGTAAAAAAAAAGTATATTTATTTAAATTAATTTTGCTCAAATATTTGTTGCCCGGAAAGACAATCCACTTACTGTAATTTCCACTTGTCCTGCTCTATACAAACACATGTGATCCACATCTGATTTGAAATAGCCCCTACTAAGCTTTTCTTCTCAAATCAGCTTTTCAATTACAGGCACTCAGAATATTGTGAACTATTAGGAATTCCCATGTTACTCAAGATTACACAAAAATCAAAGTGCATGGTCCGGGCTAAAGTTCTCTTTGTTAGAGAATGGTAGGAGAAATACTGTTTTGTGTCCACAGTCACTTTTAAATATCCATGGCTCCACTCATTGATACCAGCTTGCCCTGAGTCTGCATTTCAGAAACTAAGAAGTGTTCAATCGGATACAATAGAATCAACAATGTTGCCCCCTAGCAGGTGAATGCCAAGGATATAGTATCAGAGATATTGAGTCTGACTGTGAAGAACTCATCTAAATTGGCGTCTCATAAATCAGATTTTAGTAAAAACGAATGCAGGTCTCAGGAACAAATTGTGCGTAGCCTAAACATTCAAAATTGGAGAAAATGTTTTGGTGCTGTTCTACTATTCAAAGTAGAGAATACATTTATGAAGGTTTGACCAACAATGATGGGGGAAGAAGCCTCATTGTGTCTTAGAGAGAGCCAAGAACCCTTTTCATTTAGAGTTCTACGTTTTTGCGGTTAACCTTCAACTAATGTGTCTTGGGGTCAATATAACTGAGCTGAACAAAAATATTCAGAATCTGGAATTTATTAAACAGATCAATTTATATAACTCTAAGGCCCTGCGTTAGCACAGGTTTGCGTCAAAAAGTATACCGCCGGCTAGAACCATTACTGGACGCCAGATAGGCGTCGTATTTAAGCTATGACGCTAGCTGGTGGTAAGGCCCAGTTATCGGCAACATTATTGATGCTAACCGGGTGGAGGAGGCGCAGGGAAAACTGGAGGTTGTGCATGAAAGAATGGCGCTAGTCAGGTTAGAGTAAAATAAATTACTCTAACCTCATTGGCGTCATTATTTCAATGCACAACCCCCATGGACATGACTCCTGTCTAAAAAAAAACAGAAGTCATGCCCCCCACCCAATGGCCATGTCCAGGGGAATCAAGTCCCCTGGGCATGGCCATTGGGCACAGTGCCATGTAGGGGGGCTCAAGATAGGCCCCCCTATGGCACTTTACAAAAAAAAAAATACTTACCTGGACTTACCTGGGATGGGTCCCCCCATCCTTAGGTGTCCTCCAGGTGTGGGTGCGGGTGGGTGGGGGTGATCCAGCGGGCAGGGAAGGGCACCTGTGGGCTGTCTCCATGATCTCTGACCTTGGAAAAAAGGCCCACAGGTTCCCTAACGCCTGACCTGACCCGGGCGTTAAATAATGATGCTAAGCAGGCTTAGCACCATTATTTAAGGCCCTCCTCCTCCCGCGCATGATTTTTGAACGGGAGGATAAGTAAGGCGCTAGGATCTTTGAGTCATTTTTTGCCCGGGAACCCCTACCTTGCATCCGATTGATGCAAGGTAGTTTTCCGCAGGCAAAAAATGACTTTAACTCCAATATTTTGGTGCTAGACATGTCTAGCCTCAAAATATAAATATGGAGTTAAGTTTGTACTGGATTTGCGTAAAAAACTAAAATGACGCGAATCCGGGGCAAACAGAGTATAAATATTCCCCTTCATGCTCCTATCTCACAGTACCTAGCTAATGAAATCACTGGAATTTATGGCCATTTGTGTTCTGATATAGGGGCAGTCAGGGAAAGACCGGAAACCTTCACGTGTTTTAGCCACCTGTCTCAAGAAGAGCGTAATTGATACCATTAAGGTATTAAGGTGTTGGAACAAAACTTTCTTTGCTGGGCACTTAGAGGTTTGCTTTTACGTGGTAAAAGAAATACTTCCCACTGCAAAATTAGTGATGCCCAGTAATTTCATTTCTAATTCACCTATTGATTTAACACTGTAGTCTGGATTCTGTAATTAACGACATGGTATCACTCTGGATGTCTGTAAAAACCTATCAGTGCCTGGATCTAAAATTATTCATAAATTCCTATTGTTGGAAATAATGTTACATCAGCACTTGATAATTTTCTAGCTACAACCATGAGAATATGTGAAAAATTATTAAGCTCTTGTATCCAATAGAAGCTATTATTGACCACATCTGGTCAGCTTGTAAATTGTTAGGGAGCATAATTTTCTAAGAAGGTAGAACACATGATAAGGACTCTAGAACATGATTAAACTTAGGGGCAAATTAAAGGAAAGTGGCGCTGCACCCAGTGCAGCGCCACTTTCCTTGCGCCCCTTACTGCTTCCCTACCACTGTATTTAAAATATGATGCACCATGGTGCAGGGTAGGAGGCAATAGCGTCATTCTTTTTGAAGCTACTGATGTACCCTACAGGAATAGTGCAAAAATTTTGGTGCTACTCCTGCAGAGGACATAGGGCCCATTATGAATAATGGTGTGCCCTCTTTTAACACTTGCACTGAGCAGGAGTTAAAAGTGTTAATAAAAATGGCGCAAGGAAATCTCTTAGATTTTCTTGCGCTATGTTTCAGCCCTCTTAATGGGGTAACGCCCCCTTTGAATACAATATGCCTGGCGTAGGCATAATGTGGCGCAAGGGTTTACAAAGAGGTGCAATGCATGCATTGTGCCACTTTGTAAATATGACAAGGAGAAAATGCCACTTTAGCGCCACCTTAGCGTAAAAACAATTACACTATGGCAGTGCTAAGGTGGCACTAGGGGCTCTTAAATCTGTCCCAAAGTGTTCAGTATAACTGTAGTTATGTAATTATAGTCTGAAATTAATCACTATTATGCACTATTTGTCTCAAATGGTCATGTTGTTGGGTATTCTAAAGGGCACAATGCAAGATGTAATATAGGATTTTGTCATTACAAACCATATGATTTGAAAAAGAATGCCTGTCTAACCAACTTGCAAAATCTCTCCCTGTTTATTAAGATCAGGGAATATGTAAATCAACAACAAGGAAGAATGAGCTGCAACAAAATGTTGAAATCAAAAATGTTGCAGACTTTTTTACAGTGGGGATCAGTGGGGTTTGTTCTCATGATGGGTTTTGGGAAATTATATTGTCATTACAGGATTATAATGTCTCAGTTTTATATACTAAAACTGGCAAGAAAATGAAGAATAATACTGAATGTCGATAGTGCTTTTATTAATTGCCCTCAATATTTACATGCAGCACAGTGCAATGGCTGAGCAATCACTGTGCAGGGCATGGGTCTAATATAGAATGAAGGAAATATGGATTTTTTTTTACAAATTCATTATGATAGTTGTTAATAAAATGGTCTTAGTTAGATTTCAGGCCTGGGCAGATGATGAAAATATCAGTCCTGTTATACAGGCGGATTAAAGAACAACACATTTATTTATTATCAAATTTCCTTGCTGCACTCAATGGAAATGTATTTCTCTGTTAGTATGATCCTCTCATTTGTTGCCTTAGTCAATGTAACAGATACGTTTCACTAACCTTCACTAACCTTCCATGGGAATTAAGTGATTTGAAAGTTCCTGAGGATTTCCTGCAAGCAGTTAATATGATCCTTACGGACACCTAGATGTACTCCAAACTAGGTGCCATGACATTAGGAGTTTTCATCTACATGGATAAACCTGGGCCTCTCTAAAGTCTAAGATCCTTAGTATGTTTATTGTCAACAAATGCACATGAAGCCTGGTGCAAGATAAACAGGGAAGATAAAAATTAGAATAGAGTAACACTCAAACACATAACATTCTGAGCAGCACTCACCACTGCCTGGAGACTATGGATTAGGTTCCCTAACATAGTGAATCTCAAAGATTCCAAGAGGAAAATAACTGAGTGAAGAAAAGGAAGTGGTAACAACAGCAGATATAAATTTCTGCCTCAGGGAAAGTACCCACGTCAACGTACGATAACAAGGGTTAAATAGAAGGGAAGCTGTATGCTAACTATAAGTAAGAGTGAGGGAGCCAACCAACATCCAAATTTGCCAGGCAAAGTCCATCTGGAAGCATAGCCTCTTATTTTGATGTGCCTAGCATAACCTGGAAGAGGCATCCTGTCACCATCTTGAATAGAAATGAACCTATTCCCTGCGAATCACCATCACCCAGGTAGCATGGAAACCATAATACTTTCTACTCCATGAAGTACCCTTGATTTTCCAGTGCACCTGCAACCCTGTGGAATCTGGACTGCAACCTAGCAAGCATATTCTCAAGTTAGTCCAGAGTGTTCCCTGCCCTCAGATCATCCACCCAAGTTTGGTGGGAAATCTACGATGAAAGGCTCCTACTAGGTAAGAAGCACAAGACAGGGTCCAATGGCTGATCGGCTGGACCATAGTTGTCCCAGTATAAAAGACTTTTTAGCTTTCCATAAGCCCAACAAGAATTGATGACCATAATGATGAATTCAGGTGCCTCACTATGATCTACTATTGGAGGAGTAGATCAAGGTGGGAGGTAAGGAAATGGTATTAGCAAAGAAACTTGGAAAATTGGATATTTCTGGCAATGAGTGGGCAAGGAAAGATGTACTGAAACTAGGTTAGTTATTTGGGACACTGAAAAGAGACAGACAAATCTAGGTCTGGACTTCACAAGGTATTCTAGAAGACATAAATGACAGATGGCAAGCTAAGTTTAATCACCAATGATACAGTCCATAGCGGGTCATTGATGACAATCAGCATCAAAGTTTGTAGGTTCTCTTGGAAGCGTTCAGGTGTTAGACAGCCTGCTTTTGTATTGTGATATGGGCACTGACTGCTTGTAATGGACTTAATAGTCCATGAGTGAGTAGCATCTGAGGTTGAAATATTGTTCTGTAGCTGTATTGCTTTTTCTGTTAAATCATCAGACTATGGTTGAAAACTGCTGGATTTCTGTGAGTTCACTCCTAGAATGTTCATCAAAACAGACCAGATATTAAAAGTAAATAAGGCATCTTGATCTGCCACAATAACAGTATATAGGCCATGATACAGAAGTGGGAACTGAGTTTTTAGGTTCAATGTGTCCTTCTTTACAAAGGAGTCAAGGACAACTATACATGAGTATGAAGCAGGTGTGTCAACGATGAAGTCCATTGATGTGACTAAACCGAGAGAACTTGGTCCCAGATTAAAACTAGGAACAAAGGACAATGGTAGGAGGGTAGTTTGGCACTCAGCAAATCTGGCGTTTATTTTGGACCAGGTGCAAACCTCCCCCCATCACTGCAAACATTAAGTCAAATAAGCAGTGGAGACACTGCAATTTGCCTAACAGGTTTTGCTGAGCTCACGTCTTATATTAGGGAGCTCATGAGTAGACCAATTAAAAATGTCCCTTTGACTGACTGGCTGCCTGTGGTTTGATACATCGTGTAGAGTAGCCTATGCCTCTCTGCGCCAGGCGCGTAGCCAAAAATCCTAGAGACAAAGCCACTGTCATTGCTTGTAGAAAGGCATATACCCAGGCGGTAAAACAGTGGAAGGCTGAAGTTAAGATAGAGCAGTGGGAAAATATAATAGAAGCCTCTAAAAAGAAGGACTCCCAGGCTTTTTGGAGGGTAGTCCGGGCTGGCCTCTCAGATGGCAAACTGCCAGAAGCAATTACATCGCATATCCTCCCTGATGCTTGGGTTCGCCATTTTTCAGGTATCTATGGGGCTAACGAGGTAAGGGGTCAATCTGCACAGATAACTAGGCCCTTGAACCCTGGCTCCCTTTTTTCAGAGAGTGAGGTCCTAAAGGCGATTTGTGATAGTCTCCCTAATAAGGCCCCCGGCCCGGAATGGGATTCCGATAGACCTTTTCATAAAATACCCAGGGTTTTGGGCCCTTTTGTTGACCAGGATTTTTAATATGGTGTGCAGGGTTGGACCCCCTATATCATGGCAAACTTCTGTAGTGGTTCCAATTTTTTTAAAAGGCAATACTCTAGACCCTAGGTGTTATTGGCCAATCTTACTGCCCGACTCCTCCTCAAAGTTAATGGAGAGGGTGGTTTTGGAATGTTGGATCTCTTGGTTGCAGGAGAAAAACATTCTTTCTTGGGCCCAATATGGTTTCAGGAAAGATCTAGGCACTATTGAGCAGTGCCTGAACCTGTACCTTCATAAGGCAAAGTACAAGTATGTGAAACGTGGGTCCATTGACTTGGCCTTTATGGACTTGTCTAGCGAGTTTGATTATGTTAATAGGGGAAAAACTCTGGGCAATTCTTCTAAGCATGGGTCTCGATGACGACCTAGTAGATCTTTTGAGACTTCTTCACCAGGGCCAGAGGACAAAAGTAAGGTATGGGTTGAATGGCTATTCTATTTCTTTTACACATTAATGACAAGAGCAGATGTGCCCTGGATACACAATAACGCCATTCCAGTCCTACTGTATGTGGATGATGCAGTCTAACTGGAGAGGACTGCAAATGGGTTCAAACTACTAGTGGATAGTTTTGTTAAGTTCATGAAAAAAGTAGACTTTGAAACCAACTGCTTGAAGACCTTTGTATTGGTTTGTGGCCGTAAAAATAACAAGTGGAGACGTGCCCAATGCGAATAGGAGAACAAACTTTAACAAAAGTAGGTTCCTGCTCGGATCTGGGGCTCGAATTTGACAAAGCATGTAGTTGGCGTCCTTGCTTAAAAAACAGGGTTTTACGCATGGTGCATACAATGGGTATTTACCCACTCCCTGGCCGCCAATATAGGGTGGAAGCCGGTTGCCCCCATATTGGAGATTTATAAGAGAAAATGTCTGCCAGCTGTGACTTATGGCATGGGGTTGTGGGGGTATAAAGATGTTGGGAACCTTCAGGTAGAGGCAAATCAATTATGTCACTAGTTGTTGGGTGTCCTGCCCTCTACTCCCCATTTTTCTATCCACCAGGAATTGGGTCTTGAATACTTACATGATACTTGCAGGATAGAATTAGCATCGCCCATTGGAGATGTGGTGTGCAATTTGGCTTTATGAAGCTGTCCTCAACCAGCTGATAATTCAGGATTGCCTTCTTATGTGATCCTGCTTGTTCAATCCCCTGGCTGAAATATATCAAAACACTTCTGAATGAAGTGGGTTGCCCACATTTGTTTACAAATCCACATTTGATTACCAAAAAAGACAAAACGTGGATATGTGACTGCTTCTTTGAGTTATGACGGGCAGCTCGTGAATCAAATGAAGTGGTCAAGGCAACTGTCAAAGATTACTGTATAGTACAAATGTGCCCAGGCCTAGACCCTTATTTATTGTTTGTACATAATGCGTATGAGAGATTGCTTTTAATCCGCTTCAGACTAGGGTCCGTTCACTGGTTAATGTCCTTTCCTCAAAGACAGTTCTCCTCCAGCACCATCTGTATCTGCCCCTGTGATGAGCACTCCCCACAAACGCTGCTACATTTCATGTTCTTCTGTAAATACTATGCACCTCTAAGAAAATTGCACTTGGTACCGCTGTTATCTAATATAACTTTACCAATTGCAAGGCTGCTTTGCTTTTTCTTTGCCACTTAAATGATTATGAGGTATTTAGCTGTGTGGGCCTTTTACTTAAAGGAGCTGTAGCCTGGTGTAAGGAGATTCTGTTTTAAAACAGTTGGGATGATTTGCTCGTAGGCGAGGACCTTTCAGTGATTTTAATATTTTATATGTTTTTACATTTCATGTGATAGGTGTTTGTTTGACTTGCATATAGGGGAGGACCTGTAAGTGTTATTTATACGCCTCTTTATCTTGCGTGAATTTTAGTATCTTGAACTTATGTATGGTCTCAGTGATTTGTCTTGTATGTTTTTATTGCTGTTGATTTTGTGGATATTATTATATCTGAATAAAGATTTTACTACTTCCTACTAAAAAAATATTGGGACTGTTTATTTTATTCTCGCTGGTCACCACCTTTCTTATGCCTCATTGCCCTAATACTAGCAGCACATATGCTTTATCATAGATTGCGGTCTTTTCAATAAATACATTGAAAACCATCCTGCATTTCTTTCTTTTTCTGTGTGTGTGTGGATAAGACATTTTGCTAACGAGAGAAAGATGTGGGATTTGTTGACCACAACTTTCTCTGAGAAGTCACAGAGTGTCATGTTAGGGCTTCCACAAATCATCTTTTACTTCAGGGTTTGCTAGCTAGCTGAAAGAGTTGTACAGGCAGCTGCCAAGACAGTGTGGAATTGACTCAGTAACCAACAAACGGTGGTGCTGCTGCTCCTAATCCAGCAGTCTCATTCTAGTAATGGGAGTCCTACAACACATTGATATACATGTACATTGAAATATATTAGATTATAATTCTTGATAAATTATTGTGGTGATTTCTTGACAAATACAATAGACCTGCTTTATAGAGGTTGATGTGCTGAGCGTTTGTTAAAGCCAATAGGACAGCTTGTTATATTTTGGTGTTCTCATCTTTGAGAAAGCCAGTGGGTCTGCCTTACTTAAAATAGCAGGGCATCAAAATCAAAGTAATGGATGGAATGCTTGAATTAATCTCAGCCACTGGCAATTGCTAAGGCTACATCACAGTTCATCATTTTTCACCCACAATGCCACCTCTGTTTAGACCCAGCCATATACAAATCGGTCTGGCTTCTGCTTTAATGGGAACAGTTCAGCCCAAAATGTCGGGCCAGATCCTCCCTGAACCAGCATACAAGAAAAAACCTCAGAAATTCACTGAAAAGTTTGAAAGGTTAGAGTGATGTTATAGTTGGTAGGGTAATATCAGCATACTTGATATTAAACATAGCTTAGAAAGTCACTAGAAAAGGTTAAAGGTACAATTAGGTGAAAATGTCAGTTAAACCTAAGCGTCTTAAACTAACAAAACCACCAGTTATATTTTTGCCAAGTTGTCAGAACACATGCCCTAAAGTAACTATAACTCAGGCTATAGCCACACACGGCTTGTACCCTCTCATATTACATCACTCATGACATGTTCAATGACTTTGTTGATAACTTCACTAATGACACATGAAATTATTTTATTGATAACAACATGCAGAACGAGTTCCAATTTGGTGGTATTTGTTTCTAAAGTTCCTTTTGAACATTTCATGGGGAAAATGTATTTGCAAAAGCTGAGATGCATGAGTCTTTTTTTGGAAAGTTTAGTGAAGCGTAGTCAAACTGCAGCAAAGTTATTAGCAAACCAAAAAATCTATTTCCCATGGGGCCCAACTTAGGGTTTGGCAGATAGGTTTACTCCACAAATATGACGTTTAGCCCGTCCAGTGTAGTACAATTTCATGATATCCTATGGACATTTTAATATAGCAGAGAGGATTTGTCACGTTTTTCTAAATAAGGCCCTTAGTCCTAACTTCAACTACACAGTGGTGACCAGGTGTTGAAATACAAATGTGAAAACAAATGTTAAAAAAAAAAAAAAAACACTGGAATTCACTTATTAGAGTTTACTGCACTAACTACAAATTGCACTCCCACCATACATCACTTCTGACCTAATATATTACATTACTCATGACATGTTATATGACATTGTTAATGATTTCTAAAATGACATCATTAACCTCAGGTTATGCCCTGAACACACCTCCCATTTTGCAGCTTTATCTCATCACTAACGGCCTTTGTAGCAACAGGTTGAATGAATGATCTGCTCATCCCACAGAAAGCAAACTGCCTGCCACCCATCACCCTCAGCAGTACACTGAGGACAGTTGACCACAGAACCTGTCCTGTACCAGGCCCTTCACCAAAGCCCCCTCAGGTATCCAACCCTCTGCTACGCACAGCCTTTGGCCATACATGCTGTGAAGGTTGGCCACAGCGCCCACACCCCCTAAAGGTGGTCAACCACCCAAGTGTAAGCACTACTTCATGTAAGCAAGGTAGAAACTTATCTCAACTAGTGTGATTTGCAGATATATGCTTCAAATAGTTTGTGGTTTAATTCACAGATCTGCTGCTAAAACATACATGAAAAACTAAAGTTTCTCCTTACAGCATACATTTTTCACAGGTGGAGTTCTATATAGTTGCATATTTATTTATCAATATTTACAGAGCCCTTAAGTTTCTTTAGCACCCTAGTTTCAGTAACAAAAGAACATATTGGCCCTCATTCCAACATTGACGGGCGGCGGAGGCCGCCCGTCAATGTTGCACGTCAGGAATACCGCTCTGCGGTCCAGAGACCGCGGAGGGTATTCCAAGTTTTCCCCTGGGCTGGCGGGCGGCCGCCGAAAGGCCGCCCGCCAGCCCAGGGGAAAACGACCTTCCCACCATGAAGCCGGCTCGTAATCGAGCCGGCGGAGTGGGAAGGTGCGACGGGTGCTACTGCACCGGTCGCGTATTTCACTGTCTGCAAGGCAGACAGTGAAATACATTTTGGGGCCCTCTTACGGGGGCCCCTGCAGTGCCCATGCCGTTGGCATGGGCACTGCAGGGGCCCACAGGGGCCCCGCGACTCCCCCTCCCGCCATCCGGTTCCCGGTGGGAGAACCGCCAGGAACTGGATGGCGGGAGGGGGAGTCGGAATCCCCAAGCCGGCGCAGCAAGCTGCGCCGGCTTGGAGGATTCCTTGGGGGCAGCGGGAAACCGGCGGGAGACCACCGGTTTCCCTTCTCTGACCGCGGCTAAGCCGCCGCGGTCAGAATGCCCCGCGGGGCACCGCCGGCCTGTCGGCGGTGCCACCGCGTCCCGCGTCCCGCGGCCCTGGCGGAAGTAATCCGCCAGGGTCGGAATGACCACCATTGTCTTCTTAATGTTGGTGATTTCACAGACATGCTTCATATTGTGTTTGGTCAGCTTGTTGCGAAAAGGTACGCCCATTAGTACTAGAAAACTTATGGAAAATTGAGTCTATTTGTTCTTTACTGAATACCTTCCAGAATGAAAAGTGTATAGTAAACTGCCATATGTGTTAGATGATGTCATCAGTAATATCATCAAATATGTCATTTCAGATGTCACTAATAATGTGATTTAACATGTCATGAGTGATATGAGGGGTCATAAGTAGTGCAAGGTAGGGGCACAGGTTAGCTCAGTAAACTGTAAGTGGTCAGTTTGAGAATTCTTTACTCAAATCTTATTGTCTTACCTAACTATGATGTCACTTTAACCTTTGTTTTTCATTGAATTTCTGAAGTTTATTGGAATATAAGATAAGATCTCATCACCACACCTAACTATAATTTCCCTTTGACCTTTGTTTTTGTCCATGAACAGTTGGAAATATTCTCCTTTGCTGAGCATAGATTTTGACTGTGAGCAGCACTTTGTTGGCTGCAAGGTTTCACAATCTGGTCTGTGGCCCGGTCCTGCAACCAAGACCCTTTAGGAACCCAACCCCCTGCTATGCAAGACCTTTGCCCTTACATTTAACAAGGTTTACCAACCACCCACCGGTCTCCAACCTCCCTCAGACCCACACCCCATCATTTTCCCATTTACGTTTTTTTCCCATACTACAGACAAGGTCACCCCAAGGATACTGCAGAAATATGCAAGCTTCACTATGTGAAGCTTGCATGGTCCTGTGATATGATTCCCTTGGGAATACATGGAACCTCACAGGAGGGTCACACTAGGTCTCACAGCCTTTGGGTCTCCCTATTGAGAGCCATGGTATCAGGATGTCCCTACCCTTCTCCATGTATGCTTTTCTTTACTTAACTTTACCTAACTTAACCTCAGGACACTACAGGACATGTAGTTCCTGTAATGGCGGTGCAACATTTACGAAGTTGCGGCCGCCCAGTGTGGGAAAACAGGGCTGATTGCAGAGGCCCCCTAACTTTTTGCCCCCATTTTCCACTTTATGCTGGTGTTTTCCTGACTTTAATGGTGCCCTGGGTACTGCTAACCAGTCCCAGGGCCTGTGCTCTGTGTAAAATGGATATGCAAATTAGGCTAATTATAATTGGCTAAGTTAACCTACCTATAAGTCCCTAGTATATGGTAGGGCATGTAGGTTTAGGGACCACAGCATAGGTGGTGCACACCTAGGTGCACTGCTGAGGTGCCCAGTGTCATTTTAAAAGCAAGCCTGCCTTGCTGGCTGCTTTTAAATTAAAGTTATATGCAAATTCGACTTTGGAATTAAAGGTACTTCCAAAGTCTTAAACTACCTTATTTTTACATATAAGTCACCCCTAAGGTGTGCCCTATGTGCCCCTAGGGCTGGGTGCCATGTAACTATAAGCAGGGACTTTATAAAAATAGATTTATAAGCCCTGGTGAGGTAAAAACAGCCAAATTTGTTTTTCCCTCATTGAAGTAAATGGCCTTCATAGGCTAGAATGGGCAGACTTTATTTTAAATTTTAAAGTCTCCTTATATGTTACATACCAAGAATTTGGTATCAAATTGATTGTTGTAATAAATCCCACAACTTCCAGTTGTTGGATTTAATATAACTTGCTCAGGTAAAAAGTTTAGACTTTACCTAAAACGTTGCCAATTTCAGCTCTGCATTGTTTTTGCTGCTGTGCTCTGATTGGCCAGCCTGCAGCAGCTTCTGCCAGGCTGCCTTGATGAGGTGTGAAGTGGCCAGGCTTCACACAAAGGAATGTGCTTGGGGGAGAGAATCTCCCCTCAGCAGATGGTGAGGCAGGAAGGGGGAGGGCTGCCAAACTGGTCTTCAAAGGCAGAGAAGGACATTTGCAGCACCCAGCAACACCCCCACATCCTGCAACCCCAGACAATTAGGTGCCCCCTTGATTAGATTAGGAGAGGGCAGGAGAGGGGTGTGTTTATGATTTTTAGCCACACCAGTGGGTGGGCTCAGCCAGATGTAACCTCCAAAAATCAGATTCATCCATGTTGGATTTTTAGAGACTGTTGCCTTCTGGGATGGATTTTTGCCACACTTCCCAGGAAGTGGTCATCACAGGGGGACGACCCTGTCCCTGATTGGAGAACCAGGGCCCCCCTGCTTTTCACCCAGGAGCAAGGATAAAACTGGCAGACCTGCACCCATGCCTCAGATCCCCTCCAGAATTCAACAAGAAAGGAACTAAAGAAGAAGAAGGACTGCCCTGCTGGACCCCTGGCCTGCACCTGGACCCTGCACTCAGAAGGACTGCACCAGCTGCACACTTGGGCTTCACCACAAGAAGGACTTTG
The DNA here is from genome assembly GCF_031143425.1 of Pleurodeles waltl. Classification (NCBI taxonomy): domain Eukaryota; kingdom Metazoa; phylum Chordata; class Amphibia; order Caudata; family Salamandridae; genus Pleurodeles; species Pleurodeles waltl. The sequence goes on from NC_090436.1 coordinate 875,301,990, forward strand.
CCTGGCTTCAACTGGTTCAAGGAGGGACTCCCTGTTTGCTACAGGTGAAAAATTGCTAAACCAGAGTCCCCTGCACCAACTCCTGAAGAAAGCGACCAGCTGACCACTGTCCAGTGGCCAAAAAGGAGTTTGCGCCAGGTGCATTCTGGGAGTTGAAGTCCGCACCCCCCAAGGACCATCACAGAACTTCTGGACCCTTGGGGTGAGCTGTGGACCCCAAAAGAACCTTAAAAGAACATCTGGGTGAAGCCCCAGAAGTTTGGAAAAGATTTGAGAATTTTTGGAAAAAAGCTCCAGAGAGGGACCGACCCGCCGCGGAAATTCTAGCCGGCTTGCCTCAACCGCGACCCGGCCTGACTTCGTGGTTCGTCCCGGTAAAGAAAAACATCCAAAAAAGAGACTAAGTCCGAAGGTAAAAAGTTGACCGGGACCTCCCAGCCATCGTATCCGAGAAGGGCTCCATGGACGTCGGATCAAGATCCAGATTTACCCCGGTCGAAGGATTTTCATCTCGAAAAAACGACTAAGTCCGAAGGTAAAAGTCTCCACTGAGGAAACCCACATCGCGTATCCGGACAAGGGCTCCAGGAGGTCGGATTCGACTAGCAGGATCGTCCCGCTGAAGAAAAATCTTCAAAATAAAGACTAAGTCAGAAGGTAACTTTTTAACCGAGGCCTCCCGCGACCTGTAGCCGAGCAGGGCTCCATCGCGGTCGGCCTGAAAGTTTGACTTTGCCCCGGTCGAGGTGCAACCAGATGACCCGATTGGCGCTTTTTGTTTCTAAGCGCTAGAAAAGTAATAATTCTTTAAAAATTCATATCTCCGGTTCCCTTTATCCGATTTTATTCGTTTTGGTGTCATTTTAAAGATAAAAATATAAACTATTTTTATAAATTGGTTTTGGATTTTTAAACTGTTTCCTGTGTTTTATTTAATTACTGTTTTGTGATATTTGAATGCTTTACACTTTGTCTCCTAAGTTAAGCCTTGACGCTCGTTGCCAAGCTACCAAGGGTAGAGCTGGGATTAATTTACTGAGACCTAACTGTACCTATGTGGAGGTTAGTGGCTTGTTGCTAGGTGTAGGTACCTACCTGCCCTACCAATAACCCATTTTCCAACACCCAGTCAGATTACTTGATCCTAGTGGACCAAAATGGTTGACAGGGAAAAAAAGCTCCCTCTGGCATGTAGATTGCTCTGTTCTTTATCATTTATGGTACCCCCTGCAAGACTCCTGCAGGAGCAAACAAACAGACATGTATTTTTTTACCCTTGTATTACCACCTAGAGCACGACTTTAAAACCAACATCTCAAAAATGGCAAACCGATTCATCAAATAATGAATGCATGTTTTCTGAATAGAGTTCTAACTTTCTGCCAAATTTGACGTAATTCCATTCAGCAATTCTTGCACTTTTGCTTTCCAAAATTTCTAGGGTAATTACCATGGGAAAATTATGTTATGTGGCCCCTTTCTTCTTGACCCCACTTCATGGATCATCCCAAAACTTTCTGGGACAGAGATGAAATGGCTGAATTTTTTGGGGAAACGTTTTGTGAAGTTTCATCAGATAGTGTTAAAGTTATTAGCAAACTCTGACCTAACTATAACCACACTTTATTTGATCTTCCAACCTTTATTAATAATGGTAGACAACACTGTTTTTTGACAGCACTGTTTTTCTTAAAAATCATGGTTATCAAAAGGCCTTTAGACTCAACTAAATGAATAAACACAGAAACTAATGGGATGACAGCTTGTAAATAGTTCGAACCACTGCCCATTATTGTGGTGAGACACCAATTGGCACAAAATGGGGCTCTGTCCACAGTCTAGAGTGGCAAAGTGGGTGAACAATGGGTGGGTGAACAATGGCACAAGATGTAAAATATCTTAAAATGGCAATTGAATAACTAAATGTCTCCAGTAGAAAGAAATGTGAAGAGACTATTTTCAAGAAACTAAAATGTTTATTTACAAGAAACTTGCACTGCAGCTGTGTTATTTTTTTTTATGCAGCAGTGGCACATTTTTAGCTCCATATTTCCACAGTGATGCTAGAGGCCCCTAGTGTCACTTTTCCCTCCTGTGCATTGAGTGTGATGTAGTAGTAAATCCTATCTCCATCAGATTGAATCTGGCCAGCCAAAAGGCTAGCCAATGCAATTGTCCCCACAGACAATAAGCTTTGACATCCAGAGCCCCAATGCCTCCAGCATCTATGGGAAGCTGCAATTTGGCAATACTAATCCTGTGGCAACCTGGTCTGCAGGTAAATACCACCAACATTGTGTTCATTAGCCTGAACTCCCATGCAGGGTCGGCCACCAGGAGATCAACTAAACAGTATAAAGGTGCAGTAGCATTAGCATTTTTACCTGGGAGAGACGGACGGCTACAGACAAGGTCAACATAACTCAGAAGTCAATTTGCCCTTTGAGAGAATGTATTGTTTATAAAAGGTTGCCTTCAAGAATATCCTCAGTTTCACAGTAAATATTAACACCTAGATAGGGAAAAATATATGGAGCGACCTGTACAGACATGCCTCCAAACCACAGGGCTGGGCCCACTGTTACTGACATAAAGGGGAACATGGATGATTTGTCCACATTTATCAGGAGACTGGAAAGTCATCCAAAGGTGACTAATGCCCTCACAATATCCCCCAAATCTCAAATCTCAAACATCTTTTGAATAGAGTACTGTGTCGTCAGCGTATGATGAGCAAGGACGAAGTGCACAGTGGATGGGAATGCCCCTCTTTTGAGATTATTGCTGCATGTACTGCACTAGTGCGAATAAGAGTGGGTATAAGGGACAGCCTTGTTGTGTTATGTGCAACACTTAATATGCCCTGGGAAATAATGCGGCCTCTCCGAGCCCTGGCCATGGGTGATGAGTATGACAGGTTAACTCATTTAATGAAGGTTGGAGGAATTCCAAGATGGTCTAATGCCACCAACATGAATTCCTACCCTAGAGTATCAAAGGTCCCGCGAACATCGAGAGATATACAGCCAGCATATTAAGAATGTTCCTAAACTGCTTCTGTTACACTAAAAACCAACGGATATTTAAGGAGGTGCAGCGTCACAGGACGAAGCGGTTCTGATCAGAAAGGATCAGTTGTAGCAGCAGAGGGAACAGTCAACAGGCTAGTATTTTACTCAGTATGTTGTACTCTGTGTTTCAAATTGACAACTGTCTATGAGGAGTACGTTCAGTGGGTGTCCTTCCAGGAGAGCTCACTAATGCTTTCCTAGTGGTGAGCTGGAGTCCTCTTTCTTTCAAGGAAGAATTACATAACCTCTGGGGACTAAATGGGTTAGTCGACTTGATGTTATGTGTTTACACTACAAGTGTGAAGGGACTGAATGTGGATAAGACTTTTTGGGGGGGATGTCGTCCCTATGTAGGTGGTAACATTCGAGACGTGTCTTACACAGACACATGCCTGGGTTCATGGTCATCCATGGTCATCCACAGATGTTGGTGGTGGCTTACATTAGCACAGGCCTTTAAGTGTCAAATATTTTCCATGGCAGTTGATGTGATACCATCCACGCAGTATGTACTCACACATACCAACTGAGTGACATGGTGTCACAACTGCCATTGCCAGATCCATGAGTGAATGTCACATTGGGGAAACATTGTGCACATGTGTGATTGCATTGTACCCAGTATGAGCACATAACACATGGATCCTGAACATTTGGGAGTGGTCCTCTGCAGTCCACCTACAGAACATCTGGCACTTCACAACATCTCTGGGAAGAGAAATTAGTACACAACATTTGAGGCACTTTAAAATTCCTTTCAAATGTACTTGCACACAAGTTGTCCAGCAGATATACATTCACACTTGCATCAGGGGCTGTAGGGGTTCTTCATTGTATACAGGATTGTATTAGTGTATGCGGGAGAACCTTCCAGCCAAGGCTGCTGCCTCAGAGGCATGGTGAGTGATGGATGTGCGCCACATTAAACAACACACTTAGGAAGTGATTGATGATTACTGTTCATTTGGACAGTTAGACATCACCTGCCAATGATCTGTGATTTGTCACCTTGCACCTAGTTCCTGGTGTGGGAACCATGACATGCCTGATGAACCGTGATAATCGCATGGGGACAACCCCACAGTAGACATGGAACACCTCCCTTGCACATAGTGATGGCAGCCGCAATTCCTGCCTGCCATGCATTGCGCTGTGCCTTCCCACCGTGCAATATCTGCAAAACTGGATTTAGATGTAATTACATGTATGGCTGGGGAATTTTCATTGCATATATAACCAGAAGCATGGTGCATGTATGTGATAGAGCCCTCATACGGAAGTCCCCTATCTGTGTTGGCAGACACTGAGGTGTGTATTGTGTCACCCACTTCAAACAGTTAGTTGGTCTATTAGGTACTTTTGCTTACCTACAAGTAGGCTATGTCCATATTGTCCATCCTGGAATCACTCGTTCATCATTGAGTGATGGAATATGTATGCATCATGCACACAGCTGGAGTATTTTGCCAGCAAATTTGTAAATAACCCAAGATGCTAGACAATGGCCTGGACATTGATGGAGTGGGTGTGTTTCCTGTTGCAGTAGAGATAGGCAATTGTAGAAGATGAACCGATTGCACATGCGTGCAATCAATGGCACCCAGCAAATGTGCGAACCCAGCAATGGCATAAAATACTTGTTTGAGCTCCTGCTGCAGTTGCTGGGTGCTGGGGAAGAGGATGTAGCGGGATGTCAGATGGATGATGGCAACTAGGGCTGTGGGTAGGAATGAGGGGAATGATGGTTGAGAGATTACGCCCACTGGGGTTGCTGTTGTCTGGAAGAATCCCGAGGCCAGTATGTGGAGTACAGCCAGGAGTTTTGTCTGTGGAGGGATATTCATAACCCTGTTCACTGTTGCCCGGAGTCTTAGCGCAATCAGGTGTGGCAGTTGTACTATGAATTCCCTCTTCCTCCCTGAGACCAATTAGCTTGGGGCTCCAAGCTGCAGTAGAAGTAGATATATGGTGTCCTAGAGCTTGCCTGAATGCTTTGGGTATGTTCTCCTTATGTACAAGTGCCAATGCATCAATTTCACACCTGTTCTGACAAGGTGTTAATTTTTTAATGCATTGGAGTCTCTGCACAACTTTTTCCAAGGAATTGTCATTTTTCAGAATCCTTGTAAATATGGCTGTGTCAGGTCTGTGTTTTTTTTAAGGCGGAACGCCTGCCGTGCATATCGTTGTCATTATCTGACAGCACGATGGTTGAGCACCTGGGAACAAAATGGGGAACTGACGATCAGCTCACTGTTCCATGATGGAACGCTTATGTCCCATAATGGTTTTATTCATGCCAATGGCTATCCTGAGACCTTGTTTCTTACTTACACTTGTTTGCTTCATTATGTCCATTAACTTTGGTCCCTTGATGGGACTTAGCCACCCACACACATGCTATGCCAAGTATTACACACCAAGGGACATGATAGACACCTTGTACATAGGCTTTACCGTGGAGGCAGGACACACCTTAGGGTCTCCATTGTCCCCCTCAAACTTAAACCGGAAAGGGACTTGATCTGTGAATCCTTGGACAAGGACTGGGCCCATAAACTAGAATACCCAAGAAAAGTCTCTTGAAACATGAGGTCTAAGCTCATACAATTCACAATATTACATAGGGCATACTTAACCCCCACAAGCTTAGTATCACCTTTCCCACTACCTCTTCCATATTTCCTAGATGTAAGGCCTAAGATGCAGATCTCTAACATATGTTATGGTCCTTGCCTGCAATATACTCATACAAGACAGGCATAGCACCAATGATGACAACCGTCCCTGGCATTGACCAGTGGAATATGCCTGTGCAATGTCTGCTGGGTCTGCATCCTAGACCCAGAGGCTCCCTGACCACAGTAAGATTTGCTAATATAGCCTTATTGTTGGCAAAAAGATTCATGAAACAACACTACAATTCCCCTAAGGCCCCTAAGGTTGCATGTTAGCAAGCAGATGTAGAAAGCTAGGGACAGGCCAGAAGTGAGGCTATCTGTAGGGAGGAATACAGAGGATTATGCAAAAAGGCCATCACGCTCAAATGGGATGCCATACTGGAAATATTTAAGGCACTAGGAACTGCCTATGATGAAGAACAGTCAGCACACACCACCCGAGCGCATGGGAACACTAGGGATCCCCCTGAAGGCCCCCACCTCCTGATATGCACCTTGCACTCAACAAACACATGCTAAACCCCCTTCCGCTAATAATAACACTACCTACCCTATGCAAGCTGAAACATACAACTCAATAGAGGGAGTGTTTGGAAGGATTGGGATGATACTTTGATATGTCACCTTGTGTTGTGTCCAATATATCTGTATTTACTGTTATAATGATCTAATACAAGCATACTGCTGAAGGTACAATGCATTAGTACTGGATTACACTGTTGTATAAAGCAATAAAAAAACATTGAGTGGACTAGAGTGGCGGCAACTAGCCACCACCAAATTCTGCTGCATTAACAGGACATTCAGGATGTAGATTTGTATGATGTTTCTACTCCTGCGCTGTATTTCACATCACATAGGTTAATTGAGGAGTCCCCTGGTAAACGTTTGAGTGACACATCATGTGATCACATCTTGGAGAAGTGCATGACAATACCACTACACATAACACACATTGACACGATTGTACCCAATGCAGTTATCCTAAACATTGACACAATCTTTTTTTTCAATTTCAGCTGATAAAGGCTGTGAGAGCCAGCAGTGGTTAATGATCCTGCATACCAACCTTCAGGCAGAGCCGGAGAATGTACATAGCAAGGCACATATAAAGACACGTAATATGCTGGAGCCGACCTTTGGCCTGCTCAAGAGCAGGTTCCGCTGCTTGAATGTTTCTGTGGTTATATTGCTCTATTCCTCCCCTCCAGTCTGCAAAATTATAATGGTGTGTACTGCACAACATCTATGTGCGCACAAATGTCACCTGTAAGGGGGAGCAACCACAGGAAGACCCAATGGAGGAGGAGGAGGAGGCAGCTGAGCAAGGAGACATTCTGAACTCTGCTGAAGGCACTCACAGATATGCACACATTGTCCAAAATGTTTTCACGTAAGTCACATTTGTGATTGTATCAGTAAAGCATGTATGACAGTGCTTTCACATCATAATATATCATCAAAACCATAATTTGCCCTTGTGTTTCTGTCAGAATTCCAGAAAGTAACAATTCACCCACATCTTGGAAACTATAAGTAGACCACAACAGTTGTTAATTTGGTTTGAATGTCAATATCATCCTCAAAGCACCAGACCCAATGCACTGATCTTTGTAAAGTGTTGTGTGTAATGTGTACATTGATTGTTGAACAATCATGTCATACTCAAAACACACATATCAGCCAAATATGTGACCAAACATAGCAAATTTTGACAAATTTAATGTCAACATGATGCTTTAGTCCCAAATGTGATGCATTTGTATGAAACGTGACACTATCTCTGTAATCCTGTTGCTTGACTCAAAAAGTAGGGATGCTTTGGGCCCAAACACAATGTGCTGGTATGAAAATAGGTCATAAACCAAGACAAAAGATCAGTATGAGAAATGTCACTCATCAATGGCAAACAAACCCTTCTTACTGGGGACAAATCACCACATTCATTGCATTCACACTCATATGTATGTCAAATAGTACATGTATCACAGAGGACAGTACAACTGTATATGTAGTTCACTATCAGTCAAATCTGAAATCAAGTGGAGTGTATGCCAAACAATATCATAGCACATCACTTACTGTAGGCAAAGTGTATGAATCAATCAGAACAAGTAACAGATAGTATATGAATGTGAGGCCATCATCTGTCATGACTACTTACTAATTTCACCCCTACTTTCTGTGCAGCGTACAAAGGATATTGTCTTCAACTGTGGGTGTTGAATTTTCTTAAACAGCTCTATACGGAAGCCCACAGGAGCTTTTATCATGCCCTAAGCAGAACATGGTCCATCGTAGGGAGGACTTTCAGAGTCTTCAGAGTCCTCAAGTATTGCTTCAAGTGCCAGGATATGTATGGGGGGCAATTACACTACTAGCCACCAGTGGTTTGCAAAATCATACTAGTGTGCTGCATATTGCATAACATTTGTGTACAGACAAATGCCCTATGGCTCAGTGATAATGAGGAGTAGGATGTTCCCGATGAAGGGGGTGAGGAAGATGATTGGCAAGCACAAATGTCTATTCAGTAGCAGCAACTCGGCAGAGGAACCATATACTACAATTTGTGTGAATGACTTTCACACTGTCACAAAATTATGACTAAATGAATTGGTGTACCTAGGTGAAAATAAACGTACAAGCACTACCAGTGTGTAAGCAAGCTAACTTCATAGTCGCAGTAAACATCTGAACATTTACATCAAATCTGCTACTAATTGTCACACAGAAAACATATGTAGCTATTTGTGACAAACAGCACTGTGTAACATCTGGTACATCTAAAATAGTATGCATGGACACAACCTGTACCAAATCGTCCTCCTTGGCTAAACAGAATTAACATGGTGTGCTAACGGATAGTGTGCAATTACTGTGTGTATCTCTTGTACAGCTTGCCATTCATACAGTCTCATACTTGTGGAAGATTATAGAGTACACTCATAGTATGATGACTGTGAAGTGATAGTATGTGCATGGAAACACAGCCAGACCCTTCCAATCTACCTATACATCATACAAATCTACAACCAAATATCATATCCATTAAGAGATCTCATTTCACACATACAAATGCTACATAATAAACTTTGCCAGTGAAAGAGTGTCTACCTGGTACAAATGTGGCCACATTTGCCCACAACGCCATGATGCCAATGGAAACAGCAGTGATATAGGCTACCATGCTTGTGTGTTGCACTCAGATACAAACAATGGCATCACCCCCATGAGTTCAGTCTTAGTGCAAATGTGAAGACACAACACCAAGATGCTGAGTATGAAACAATTGTCCATTACAAACCACAAAAAGCAATGTTCATCTACCCAAGATGTCTGGCACTGATGCATTCCAAAATATGTTGTTTTGAAGTGCCTGTAAATTTGCAGGTGAACATTGTGTCAAAATACATACCCACCACGCAAATTCAAGTAAACACACAATATATACACATATTGTGCATGGTGTCAATGGTAAACATATATGTGATTGGACACCACCTGACTAGCTGTGGCTGGACAAGCTGACTTCATTATCCACAAATTTGTGAGTAAGACTATGGGTACTGAGAAAGAGCTGTTGCAGTGTGAATGTGCAAAACATATGCTCCAAAACACAAGACCATGCAGGTGACGCTTGTGTGGTACAACATGTTATTGCATATAACCTGGCACATATAAGGGCAAGTAATGTGGTGAAGTAGAACTTTAGCCTGCTCAAGGGCAGGTTCCGCTGCTTGGATGTTTCTGTGGGTACATTGCTCTATTTTGAATTCTCTCTGGTAACCGTTGGTGTGCACATATCAACATGGGTCATTATTGCCACCACACATACATAGCAGATGTAGGGAGCCAGTTTGTTGCCTGTATGCTACTTACACTTTAGGGTGGTTGAAGCACACAATATGGATCACTCCCTTAGTGGGTACACTGTAACCACAAGGCATCCTAGGATGACAAATCATACAGATATGAGCCTAGGTGCCACAGGCCGGTGATGCTGTTGTCACCACACTCTCAGCCCATCTGGTGGCACAAGCCTCTCAAGAATATCCCTGAGGCCATGCAAAGTCTAGCCATGTGTATCATCCTGGAGTCATGGCTATGGAGTAAATGAACGCACCCCAAGAGGCTCACAAGTGTTACTCAGTGTAATGGGTGTATTGCAGAAACCTTGTTGGTGCGTTATTGCTGGACAAACCCCATGAATAATCAGGATGACTTATGTAAGCATGTGGATGCCAACATGATGCTCTATAAAAGGCCCAAAACTCTGCCCAATGTGCTGTCAATTTGCATGACAGTGCTCTCAACGCTGTCATGCATATGAACCATTCATGGAACAGTCCTTCGTGGCTATTGTGAACAACTGAATGCAGGACACATGGAAAGAGATGAGCCAAGGTAACATCAATTGATACATCCTTGTTCAGGCTCTACCGGGGATGTCTGACAAGTTTGGGAGTGAGCCTGGACCACGTGAGTCTCATTACCTGTCACAGTATCAAACTGCATGGGTATTGATTGTAAACACCCACTGCTATGCACAAGCAGCACCACCTTGATGCAGAATATAATAATGGTGTGATGTGGCTGCCTTGCTGTCCTCAGTATGTCATAGGTCACACAAAGGCATGCATGGCGGCCCAGAATTGCACCAGTAGTATGACTGAGAAACATGTGTACCACAAATTATGTAAATGGGACTATTCAGGGCACCTTCACATGCAACCCTATTTGAAAATGGCACCTTAAGTGCTACAGTATTCACATCAAGTGCTGTTCGATATATGTACCACAGGTGCACAATGGTAATTTGCACACACTTTGTGGTCCCTGGGGTGCCTGGAAATGCCTCAAGGTGCTGCACATGCTTGTGCCGACATTCATGACAAAGCTGTGGCGTAAGGACACTTATAGTGGCTGTTCCATTAACAGAGGGTGCATCCTCTTGTGCAGGGGTGCCTGGCCCCATGCTGATGCAATTATCACTATGATTTGGACTGTATGCTGTATGTTAGATGTGGGACTAGAACCAGACTCAATCTGCCGAGGTGCACTAGCATGACATCCCCTAATGTGAGCCCCCTGAAGGAGGGAACAGGGTTATATGGCCTAATCCATACATCCCTTTCCATGTGTGTCCAAGCAATCCCAGAACTTGCCTGCAAGGGAGATTCTAACCCCCCAAGCTGCCTGACAGTCTGCTACCTGCAGCTTGGGACACGGCACAGATTGGCGGAATGCTCTGCGGTCTTAGATGTGGGTGTGCTAACCCCCTGCCAGGGCAAGTATGGGGCAACCCTGAGGTATGTCAAGCAATGTAATCAGGTGCCAAGACATAGTTGTCACATGGGGCAACTATTGTAGGGTGTGTTGTTGAACAAACAGAGCGATTAGTCCCTATGCCTAGTATGTATGATACTAGTAATACATGCACTCTCACATATGTACACTGTCAACACACATGGCACATATGCAAAGACAGGAAGCAGGTAACAACAACTATCCACAGGCAACACAGCAATCTTGGTAACTGTTTGCATGCATTGCACATCACACTATGTTTAAAAGCACACATTTGCACCATTGCATCCAAAAAACTCCAATGCATATTTTTTCAGCCATCACCTCAGCCAAAAATGCCGCAGCCCATTCCACGAGTCTGTTACCTCATGGTGCTTTAACAAGTCTTGTGTGAAATCAATGCATTGGCTTAAAGAGTCAAACAAATCGATGCATCTGCTTAAAACATGACACATCTGCCCAGGAAGTGATGCAATGGATCAGCCATGCTGTACACCAGGAACTGTAGTTACTTTTAGTTTCTCTTTAACTCACTGGCTCTTTGTCTGTGTTCGGGAGAAGTTATGTTGTGGTGTTGCTGAACAGAGAAGTGGTATTGTTGGAGTTTGTTGTGCTGTCTGCTGTCCCTGTAGTATCCCTAACGTATACATTGTCCTTTGTGTTTGTATTTTGTATTGTATTGTACTGTGTTTGTCAGATTTAAGTCTTTGGGGTATTATTGTCATTAGGGGTAGTTTTGGTTTTTGGGGTTTGAGGTTGTGCAGAGTGTGTTAAGGAAGGGATATGTTGGGGAACGGAAGGGCAAAGACAATGAATGCCGAGGAGTTTGGTGGGTTCCTGTGGGTGGTAACCCAATATCTTCCCAGCATGGTGGCCATGTGAGGCAGAGTCATTCAAGGTTATAAGACTGAGGCATGGAAGCTACAGTGGGACAAGGTCTGCTTCCGTATGAAGAAGCTGTTGAAGGTGGAGTGGGCAACCCAACAACTAAAGCATTGTTGGGCAGATCTAATACGCCTGGAACATGACCTCCTAGTCTACCTCAGGTTTGAAGTTGGCGAAACTGTTGATAAGTACACATGGTTTATGATTAATTCTTTGAATCTCATTTGCCTACAGATTTTTGTGCCCACGGGGCCCCATTTATTAAGTTTTGGTGCAGGGCAGCGCTGCAAGCCTTTTAGCTGTGCCACCCTGCATCAAAACAAAAGGCCAAGAATGCACTGTATCTATAAAATACAACACATTCTAGTCCTGTGCCTTGTGATTGCACACAAATTGCTTTCTTGCACCAATGCAGGAACCCTTGAATCATGATTCAAGGGTCCCTGTGTTGCAGGGATGATTGTTTATATGCAGGAAAGGATACCTTCCTGCACCTAAACAATCATTAATTTAATTTTCCTCTTTCAATGTTTGCTGTAGAATGCAGCACACATAAGCAGATGAAAAACGGGGAGAAATAATGTTATTTCACCCCGCTGTGCCGCTTCAATGCCACCCCTGAGGTGGGATAGGAATCTGACACATTCCCAGTCTTGTCACTCTAGGAATGCATCGAATTCCATAAGATTCCATGGGTTTTGTGTGGGAGCCACTGTCATGCAGTGTTATGTGTGACAGGGGTCTATATTTACGAGCCCATGAAAAGCCATGCAAGATGGCTTGGCATGGCCTTGTAAACATGGGTTGGCACACTGAGCCATCAGAGCATCAACAAAAATTACACTCTGGTGGTGCAGTGTGACGCTGGGGCCTCATAAATGAGGCCCATACTGTCAGTGTGTCATATATGTCAGCAACCTAGTGCCATGTTGCCACAACACATTTTTTTTAAAGGTGAAGCATGCCACAGAGGCTTCCAAATACTGGGCTGTCATGCACCCACACTGATCGGTGGCCCTATCATACCTAGTGAACACTTTCTCTGTTAGCACCATGGTGCACATGTTAACAGATATGCTGGGTGCTAACTGAGGAAGTGTGCACCTTTCCATTTCATGGCGTGGCACAAGGACATTTGCTAACTTGTGCTGCCCTGAGGTACATGGTTTTTCCAGAGCTGTCCTATTTTGTAACACTCCAGTTGTTCCTGTCTCATGTAAAGGAGGCCTGATGTATGTACTCTGTACATAGGTCTAACACGTGGAATGTCATACATCTGAACAGATTTCACACATGTATGTGTCCAAATTGCAAAAAACGATCTTTGGGGATGTATAGGACATGTATGGTCAATGTCTATAACTATGCTGCACTGACAGATACTGATATCCATTAAATGAAGGAACAAGGATGGGTCATTTGTGATGTATATAGTGTAGTCATGTGCATGTGAAGAAAATGGTATTGCTATACCTGCCTAAGTATGGTCTGTGAGTTATTTAGGTGCAGAGTGCCATGAAAGTATGCTACCCTTGTGAAATATTGTGATAGTGAGTCATTTAAATAGTTTGACCTTCTGCCCACCAGAATTATGTATTGTTACATCATATGTGTGTACATGTTAGTCTGCCTTACCAATGTGTATTATTGAGCCATGTCAAATACGTCATTTTACTTGTTAAAACCAGAAGGGTTACATAGCCAATTGCAATCCATTTGTAATATGCAATATTCATCCGCAGTGTATGCATTCTACAATCAGTGCAATGTCTCATGTTATGTCGTGTAGGTGGACCTGAGCCTTACACCGCTGCAAAAGGGTTGATAGCTTCAGTGACCCGGATACTACATGTGGATGTCATCCTGCATGCTTATTAGGTAGTGCAAGGATTTGTGTAATGTTGGCTGCTTTGTGCAATGCCATGTTCAATGTTCATCTATTCATATTCAGAATCCGTATGTTACTTAAAAATCGGGACAGAAAGGTAGAGATTGTGTATTAGATGTGCAGTCGCCTCAACCAATTTCAAGGAGGATATGATTGCTATCACTGAAGGGCTGCATATTTGCTGGTATGACCAAAGAGCAGTGACCAGAATCTGTGATCATGTGTGGTAGTGGATTCATAGGAGAAAATGTTAGGGGATGATATACCTATTAAATGCATTTCAAATGCACAGATATGCTGTTTTAGCTCACAGAGCAATCTATGCCCAATGTGTACGGCTAGCCGACACGGGGGATATTTACAACACAGTAATGACAGTTAGACTATGACCATAATTACAGAGTCGCAAAAAGCCATGAAAGGTGTCATCATGTCGTTTTTTAAATATGCTTCTGGTGTGTGTGCCACATGACCATCAATAAGTGATGTTCTTCCGGGACAGAGGGACTTTGGAATCAAGCCTCTAAGTGTAGCAGGACAGATGTCAGCATTCCACACTTGATAATCCAGTTGAAGTACCCACTCATGTTGTGGGATGCCCGATACTCTACGTTGATTAGATCAACATTACTATCCCCTGTTATCTTCACAGATATGGTAATGTGTATAAGACCAGAGGAATGTCGGCACAGCATAGTCATGACATGCTAATACCCAAACCATCTTCGGCTAGTGTGGGCATGAGAGTCTCAAATGTACCTCAAAGAGGATCATACTTTGGACAGTATTAGTCATTGACCTCCCAACAACCCATGTGCAGATGAGATGTAGTGATAATTGCTGGTGTGCAGCAAGGTGACATGAATATCTGATGCATCTGCATAGGCAATAGGCTGCGTAGTGGGACACATGCAGTTACATTAGGAGTATGCAAAAGTCATGGCACAGCCCACTGTGTACTTACAGGAGTTCATATAGGAGTTGTTTCATACATCTCTGTGTGATGTGAGTGAGCTATCCATCTTTCATTCCTACATATGATATCTGGCACATGTAAATTTGAAGTAGCAATGTGTACGGATATGTGTGTCCTTGTCATATCAGTCACCCAATGTTATGACACAATACATGTAATTTTCATATCTTGCTCATCTTACATTGGGTAATGCCAATGGAATTAAGGGCATTGCAGGATGCAGAATGGGCACTGATGATCAATACAAAATGAAGTATGTACCATACCATGGGCACAAAACAGCATTGCTCCAAAGCCTACTCAATTCTGACATGGTCATGTCTGCATGTTCAAGACAGTGCATGTATATTACTCAAAATGTGCTTATCATTGGTACTTTGACCATAGTAGTATTGGAGATGAAAGGTAGCAGGCAGATGTATGATCACTTTGACCTTTGAGATATATTTTGGATAAGGAAAGTGCAGCATGTGGTGTTTGAAGATAGGATTAAGGTATCATGATTGGTGTTCATTTTCCAAATTATTTCCATATTTTCTTTATGATTAAATGGAAAACATGACCTCTGAGCAAAAAATGCAGCACCAGATCCGGGAAGATAGGTCTCAGCACATCCGGAAAGTCCACAAGGCCTTTCGCAGAATGGCCAGAGCCTACAATAGGGAGAAAGCATCGGGAACCTGAGTGGCATTCTGATAGGGGGAACCAACTCTGGACATGCCTTCCACCAGCAACGCTCGGGGAGCAAACAAGGTTGGGTCTGCAGGAGTGAGACCATCTACCTCCTCAGGGAGCCACACACAAGGACATGTCTCCCAAGTTCCAACCCAAGGATGCACTGCAGGCTTTAAACAGGGCATGGTCAGCAGATTAAATTGTGTGTAGCAAGCCTGAAGGACAAAATGGACAACAGGAGCCACAGGGACCCTTTATTCCCTTCCCCGTGTACATAGCTGTTTTTATTGCAGGGGCTTTTATTAGCTTAGTTGTAGCTTGCTTAATGTAGTATAGGATAGGTTTAGTAGTTTGTTTTTTTAGTAGAGGTGGGTATATTTTTAGGGTTTTGGTTTTATTTAGATTTATAGTGGGAGGGGGTGGATGTGTAAGTTAAGTGTTTTATAAAAATACAAAACAACTAAAAATAATTCAAAAACAGATATATTTGTTTAGCCCTAAATGTGTAGTTAGTTGATGCATAGATGTAGTTTCTGTTGTATTTGTCTCAATATGTGTTTTAAAGTTCTAAAGGGGTTGGGGAGGTGGTTGATGTTTATCATGTGTTGGTAAATGTATAAAGTAAGGTAGGTTAAGTTAAGGTAGTTGTAGATAGTATTTAGTGTAAGTATCTAGTATAAGATAGTGAAGGTTGGGTTAGGATAGTTAGGTTTTGTAGGTTAGGCAGTGCTAGTTACAGATATTTAAGATTTTATGTTGTTGTTTGCTACATACACATCCCCATCATGGTTACTTTGTAGGAGTTACTATGTGTGTTCCGGTAATGTGAGGTACATACTTTTGTCTTTGCCAGCAGTGTTTGGCAACATGTGTGACTAGGTGATTTGCCTATCAACATGTACCTGTCAGGATGACCATGGAATCCCATGAGATAGCTACACACATTGTTGAGCAGTGTATGTGACAATCTGGATGTGAATAAATACTTAGCCCAACAAATGTATTCACATACAGTTGCTCTGTGTAGGCAAGTCATGGGACATGCATTGGTGGGATGTTGTTGATGCACTCACCCTAATCCAAAGATTTTTGACTCACTCACTGGTGCCTGCACCTTACACACTCACACATGCATCATTTGTTTGTCACAGCAATGTTTTTTGGTTGCTACTATCCATGCTTAGACCAGCCACATGTGGTGTAATTTAGATCAGCTTTAACAATGACTGTTGCACTTTATGGTTGAGAGCTTGAGTAACTGCTCTGGCATGTTCTTAAGCACAGGGCAAAGGAGAAAGTGGGTATGTGTCACAGAAAAATGCTACTGGGCACTTTTTCAGGTGAAAGATGTACAGTTCACATCTTCTTCCTCTGATGTATGCAGTGTCTCCAGTGACAGGGTGTTGTAGGTGTTGAAGTAGACAGAGACACTAACACATCAGGGGCTGAAGATGTGGATCCCATGTTCATGGCAGCTTTCTTTCGTGGCAACACATAAGGCAGCACAGGAGCAAGGGGGATCTGCTGGTTTTACAACACAGCAGCAATGTTGCGGTGTTAGGCTCATGCCTCTGCCTCATAACACCAATGTCAGCCAGGGACTGCTGTAGGCCACAGAGTGGAGAGTAGGAGTCTTGCATGGTGGAGGAGTTGTCCTTATTTGGACGGAGGCACCTATGGACTGCCTCTAGGGTGCCCACCATGGTCTTTATCCCCGCCTGCACCTGATCTGCCAGCTCCGGTGGGACTACTATCTCAGTCTGTTGAAATGTTATTTGGGGGTCCTGGGAGTCCAGGGTTCTGGGTGGGTCAGCAGGTGGTGTCTGTTGGATGTTAGACTGATCATCAGGAGAACCTGCAATGCTGTCAAGCCTTCATGCAACCGGAGATGATGTCTGGATGGCACACAGGATTTGCTGGAGGGTGTCCGGGTTAATGGTTTGCAGCTCATCATCCACATAATCGGTAAAGTCCAGGACAGTCAGCTGGCCAGGAGGTATGGGTTCATCCTCTGCAATTAGATAGAGAAATGTTAATGGTGATCTCTGTGATACAATAGAATGAGTAATCAGGCTGACATTCAAGGTTTCAGATATAACAGTGATATGTAGTACACCTGTTTGGCATGGGTATTGATGCAAGATTTCACAGTATTTCAATTACAGATGGCATTATTTCTGCATTGTTCTCCCAAGCATTGTGTGCCTACTCTGAGGGGAGGAACCCTATCCTACTGTGTAGATGACAGTTACAGACATTCCCCCCATTTTATCAAACTCCAAGTTATTTATCAGCAGAGTGTCACACTCCATGTGACTCAGGTCCACCATGGGGTATGTGTACATGCCTCTTCTGATTAGCCACTTTTGGGTCCTAGTACACAGGTTAGAGCCACACAGTATTTCTACCCAGATCAAACATTCATTCTCACATGCCTATGGCACATGGATTATGTGTGACCATTTCAAATGGTGCTACTTGTTGCTTTGTTTTTTAAGGCTATGGGTCAGGCATCACCCCACATTGTAGTAGTGCTGCAAATAGTGGTAAGTACCTACATATGATTCCCACATCATCAGGTCCACCCACTTCAGCCTGGGTGTTTCTATGACTTATGTAATTTGTGATGGCTAAGTGGTTTTTGGTATTTCTTGTCAGGTTCCTGTTTGACATCCTCCAACTTATACATGTGGCATCTTGAGACAATGTTGCATCAAACTCCCTCCTGGCATGTGCTACATCTTCCCCCAGGTCCACCTGACATGTAGGTTGGAGGCCCCTAATGGGCTTTCACTGCCATCCATCCCCAGGTGTGACACTACTGTTACACAGTCAAACCCAGCAGTGCATGTGTATTTTTGATACTACATTGCAGTACACATGTCCATTCTACCTCCTCAGTTTGCACAGTCTCCCCATTCAGACCAAATTGCAGTTTGGCATGCACAGTCAGCACCTACAATTCACAGCAGTAGCAGCAGCCCACCAGGCCCACACATCATCATTAGTTTGCACACACATGGTCCTCTGGTATGCATCTTTTAAATTCCCCCCCACACCCAGTCTGATTTATTAGTTGAGAGGAGTTCTAGTGGTCACTTCCATGGCAGTTAAAACCTAGGTGCACTCACCCTGAATGCCAGATCAGCTAAATGCTTGATGTATCTTTCCAGTCCGTGCTTTTTGCTATGTAACCTGTGAGTTGTAGTTGTGTGAGTGCTGTTGTACTTTGCAATGCAAGTGCCAGAATACAACAAAAGTTAAACGTGGACTGATGCTACACTTCACATGTTGCAGGGAGTAAGATGAAAGATCTGGACTGGGTGGTGCAAATTGTGACTGGTCAGTGTGCATTACATTTATTTGCTGTTTAACCATAGATGGGCCAGCAAAATACCCTTTGACCTGCAGAAAGTGTGTTGTAGCCCTGGGGCATAGCTGCCTGCACCTTATCACTTTACCTAGTTGGTACATTGCCCCTTGTGCAATTTACAATGTGGTTCTTGTTGTTCATCATAGGCTGTAATGTCCTGTCTGGGGACTCCTGTCACCAACTCCTAAGTATGATGGCTGCCACCATCTCCTCCAAACCATCCAGCTGCCCTTGATGCGCCAGACTTCCACCTCTAGTCTGCGATGCTGCTATGCAGTTGCTGGCTAGTTTCTAATTTGCCCTGCACTTGCAATCATGCCATTGCTTCTTAAAATCAATCACTGTTCTCTTAACTTCTGCCACACTGTTGACCTTGTATACAATGGACTGCCTTATGACATCTTTTCTCCCTACTTGCAATTCTGAGGTGATGAATAGCTGGTGTTGGTGCTTCGTCACCTCCTAATCTTGATGTAATTCTCCTCCTCATTAAACTTGCACTTCCTCTTCCTCTTCTCCTTCCCCTGGGAGTCTGTCTGGATATCCTGACTGGTACTGGGGTTGTCCTGGGGTCTGTGGTCTCTTCTGTTCTCCATATCTGCTTCTGGAGAGTTCTATTTGTTTGTGCCAATGGCGAATTTTTTAACTGTTGTTTTACAGTTTTGGCACACAAAAGTGGTGCTAAAAAGGCTTACATTACTTTAAATGCTGCTATTTATCCTGACATCAGTAGTGTCAGATTTCCTTCAGATGCGGCACACAGGCTAGTGTCACTTTGTTTGACACAGTCAGGATCCTAATTCCATGGTGCACTGTATTGTAAATACGGCTCAAGCATGGCACTAGGATCTGTCATACAGCGGAATTAAAATGTTTGAGGCATCCCTGCATTGAGGCAGGGATGCATAATTTCTTGTAAATGAGACCCTAAACGTGCAGACATTCACACACAAACACTCTCCTATAAGAAACTATACTTTGTTAAAATAGTGCTAATAGTTGCTCCCCAGTCTATTAAGAAGAAACAGAGTGGGTGTGCACACCTTCTACTGATTCTAATGAGTTGTGCCCTACCTCCCACCTAAAATTGATTGGAACCAGACAGCCCCACAACTGTGGACCACATTGCACCTAAACTCTAAACAACATAGGATAGAAAAACAGTAACCGAACCAAATAGACATTTGTTCCTACAGGCATGCAGAAAACTAAGGCATTGATATTGCCTCATAATTTTGTGAATCATATGCAAAATTATTTTTGTGCTGGGTTCACAATTACAAGATGTGCATTAGGTTACTGCATCTGGTTATTACCATGTGTGATAAAGTCTGCACTCTTGGAGTTTTCCCCAGGGAGATATTGGCAGGTCATGCCTGCTGATATTTATAAGAAATAATTGCTAATTAACTATCAGAACATGCAGACTTCGGTGTAAAAAAAGCAATACAATCAGCTCTGTATTGCATTCTAGGACTATGAAGTTCAAATATAGACGTGGAAGCAAAACCATGCAAAATAGGGAAGGGTCACAGACATGTCCATTGACACATGAACTAGAACACACATGAACAAGATGCCAACATTTTATATGACAAAATAACAAAAGAAGACATTCACCAGCCAAAGCAAATGTGCAAGACAGCATTCCTAACTTAAGGATATTAAAATCATGATCTGCACATCATGAGGTCTATTGGAAGACATATTGGCCCTCATTACAACCTTGGCGAACAGCAGAGGCCGCCCGCCAAGGTTGAACTGCCGGACGGCCACCAATGCGGCCGCACTCCCGCAGAACCCATTATGAGATCCCCGCTGGGCCGGCGGGTGCAAACTTGGTTTCCGCCTGCCGGCCCAGCGGGGATCTCGGCCGCAACACGGGAGCCGGCTCCAAATGGAGCCGGCGGTGTTGTGGCTGTGCAACGGGTGCAGTTGCACCCGTCTTGCTTTTCACTGTCTGCTATGCAGACAGTAAAAAGCTGCATGGGGCCGTGGCAGGGGGCCCCTGCACTGCCCATGCCAGCGGCCCCCAGGGGCCACGCGACTCCCCTTTCTGCCAGCCTTTTCATGGCAGTTCAAACCGCCATGAAAAGGCTGGCGGGACGGGGACTTGTAATCCCCTGGGCAGCGCTGCTCTGGGGGATTTAAACCGCCGGGACAAAAGTGTCGGGAAACTGCCGGGACAAAAGTGGCGGGAAACCGCTGGGACAAAAGTGGCGGGAAACCGCTGGTCCCGGCGGTGCGACCGCGGCGCTTCTGCTGTGGTCGTAATTCCCCTGGAAGTACCACCAGCCTGTTGGCGGTGCTTCCTCCAAAACAGCCCTGGCGGTCAAAGACCGCCAGGGTTGTAATGACCCCCATTATCTGTGTGAAAGGTGTCTGAGCCTATAAAGGGTGCTACATCTACCTATCACATGGATCTCACAGATTGTCATACCATCAGTTACAATGTCTACTCCTGATCTGAAGATAGGACTGTGTCTCATTAAAGACTACACTTTGAAGTTGTCTCAGTTGGACTGAGACAGACAGGAAGCTGTATGCCTTCCATCCTCACATGCATTGTAGTTGTTGGTACAGATGCACAATGCCGGCCAAGCAGCAATGACAGAGGTTTCTTAGCTGAAATTAGTGACAGGCAATGTGTTCCTGTAAGCCATTGCTTCTGTTCTGTTGAATGCATGAGGCCTCATACGGTTTGAACTATTAAATTTTACTTAGGTTTTTGCATAGCTTGAACATTTGAAAACAAAAACAAACATTTCATTCTTCTTTATTAGTAACTGATTCCCATAAGTACTATTTCACTTCTTATAATTGTTGGCAATGCATGCTCATCAATGCAAGATGAGCATTTAAACATCATCAGAAGTAACATGATTTGAAAAGCAACAACCAACCTGATATCTTCTGTCTGACTGTGCCCTGTTTCACCTTAGATAACGTGTTTGAAATTCAGTACCTTTTTCTTTTACACCATAACAGGCTACATGTGGGAGAAGAAGTACTGATATATATGGACAACCTTACAATATCACTGACCCCACTTCTGACTTTCCTATCTTTTGCAAATATAATATTCTCAACATCACAATTTCTCCTAAACATGTAACCATCTGGTTGTTCTGCTATCTCTGACCAGTGAGGCTATTATATAGACCTAGTGTTTTTTTTCTCTCTCAAAGATCTTTCATTATGATAGTTTTATTAGAATTTCCCCTATGGCTTGCCTATTCTTTCTGTATCAGTTGTGTGTATTCCAATTCATAGATATATCTCAAGTATCAGACCTTCAGCACATTTGTGGAAAAATGTTTCATATCTCCAAAGTAATACTCCTGCCATCTGGTCTGATGTTTTGCTTAAGTTTCAACTCCATCACCACTTGATTTTCAAGCCCATCTTTAATGCCTAAGCGATTGGTCCTGAAACAGTCTGATAACATTGATGATCCTGCCACATTACTAGATACGACATACTAAGAAATTATTTTACCCAAACATGAAAGTCTGTGCAGTGAAATCGTTTACCATTTTGCTTCACATTGAGGAACATTTCGACCATCTCTACCCAAGAAGGCTCCTTTGTTGAATTTCAAATTTAAATGCTACAAATAGGTAAACCATAGTGTAGGTACCAAAAGAAGTAAACATGAATGTCAAAGTGCTAAACAACTCTGTACCCAGTTGTTCAGAGATTGATTAGCTACATTTAGAAAAGCTGAAAACATTTTTTTACCTAGTAGCCACCTCCAAAGCTCCTTCCATCTCATTTTGACTATTGTTACTTTCAGGTAGCCCCATCGGAGGGTGTAAACCTAAACTTATTAGAAAATAATTAGAAAATCAGACATGGTTTGGCCACGACTAGAGAGTGATCAATTAATGCTTTTTTCCTCCCATGGAGCTCAAGCAGATATTTTCTTTACATCTTTTAAACTGTAATCTGTCCTGAAGTTTCTTAGACTAATGCATTTCTTAGTAGCGCCTGCATGACTAAGGGTATCTAAGTATCTCACAGTCCTTTTTGCCTACGTTTCCTGCAGCTCATTAATTAATATGTAAAGGAGTACTATAGATTGCATCGCAGAATGTAAAGAAGAAACATAAGAAACATATCATCCTACCAAATTATATAAATATATAAATACAAAGTTTATATATGTGTGTGCATATATGTGTATGAAGATGTATGTATTGCATAAAAGTAAAAGATTTAAAAAATACTCTAGCTGTAAAGCATGTGACTTTGGTGTAATCATAAGTCTTGTTGAGTCACCTCTGGAGAGTGCCCCGGGACAAATAAAAGGAGCATACACTTGTATGTTTTAGAATGTCCATGCAGCTTTTCGGGAGAACAATGAACCCAGCTCACAAAAGAATCTTAGAGCATTTAAGGGCTATAAAGCACTGTGATCAGGCTTATCCTGTAGCCAGACATTTTGCTGAAGTCCATGACTGCAAAGTGTCAGGAGTAAAATGCTACGTAATTGATGCAGTGGTAAGAAGCTTGAGGGGAGGTGACAGGGAGAAGGAACTCAGAAGAAGAGAGTCCATACAAATGCTCAATCTCGACTCTAAGGCACCCAATGGATTTAATCTGGATGAGGAATTACACTCACATTTATGATATTGAAATGATGTCTCTGTAGTCAATAGATCATGTGATCTGTGAGAAGCCCTCGGACCGTGTGGTAGTATAGGGAGCAGTTTGTAATTTTATTGGTGGCACAAAAATATGGGTATCAGAAAGGTTTTGCACTCCAGATGGACTACTGCTTTAGTGTCGAATTCTTTTTTTAAGTATGGGGTGATTAACTACAGGGTTGCAATAGCCCACTTGCGCCTGATTGTTTATCGCGCAATGTGCAGATGGTTAAATCTTAGAGCATTACATCAAAGTCCAAATTCAAACCTGAAAATCATGAACACACAGTCCTTGGCAATCAGGTACAGTTTTGATCAAGTGGATTTGATTGTTTCAGTATAATTTAAATGATAGTAGCTCGTTCATTTTGTCATGCATTTTCTGTTTTTATTTTATAATGAATAGAAGTGCAATGGCAATCATGTATAATTTCCCTTTAAGAAGTAACTTCATTGACATAAATGGGTAGTGATAATGTAGTTGCTGAAGAATCAAGGTCATTAAATTGTGATTGAGTCGGCTCCCATGCTTCCAAACGCGATGCAGAAGAGAAATGCTAACCTTCCACTCGGGAGGAAGGGGCAGACAGAGACATCAAAAGAAAGGAAAGCCTTTTCCTTTCTTTTGATGTCATTCTGAGCATTTCTGTAGCCCAATCGTAAGGCAAGTGATTTGTTTTTTTTGTTATTGCATGAAAGGCGAGCGACCCCTTGGGCAAGGGTCGCTCCTCTGGGAGCATTTTTTCTAAGGCCATTTCTGCCCCCTCCTGGGGGCAGATCGGCCTATATTGACTAAGCCAATGGGGGCAGAAGCCACTAGACACCAGGGATTGCTTTTTATATTTTTTGTGTTTCTTTTGTTTTATAAGGAGAGCGAGCCCTTAGGCAAGGGTCGCTCCCCAATAGTCAATTTTTTTTATTAGACTTTTTCTGCCCCCCAGAATTCACTAGACACCAGTTTTTTTTTTTTTTGCTTACACTGAAAAGGAGAGTGACCCCTTACACAAAGTTCACTCCCCTGGGGGGGGGGTTGTTTTTAGGCCATTTCTGCCCACCTTGGGAGCAGATCTGCCTATTTTTCTTAGATCAATCTGCCCCCAAGGGGGCAGAAATCACTAGACACCAGGGATTTTTTTTTGTGCCAATTTCACTCAAGGGGAGCGACCCCTTAGGCAAGGGTCACTCCCTTGGGGGGCAAATATATTTTAGGCTATTTCTGCCCCCCTTTGGGGCAGATTGGCTTATTTTTTTAAGGCTCATCTGTCCCCCAGGGAGGTAGAAACCCCACCAGACATCAGGGAAGAATTTATTTAAAAAAATAAGGTGGGGTATGGCCGTACTCCTACCATAAATAAATGGGGACAAAGTTGTTCTGCCCACCGGTGGGCAGATGGGGCAATTACCCCCGATCCACGCCCAGGGGGCATGAAGAAAGCCTACTAGATGCCAGGGAATAAAAATAAAAATAAATACTGGGGTGGTGGCTAACAACCAGTATGGGCATGGTTATGCCCCCACCCCAACTGACATGGCTAACAGCCTCTCAGCTTTCCACCTCACACTAAAACATCTTATCCCACAGCAAGCAAGAGGACATTTGATTATTTTGGGTTTTGGTTTTACATTTGGGCCAGAAGAGCTTGTCTAACTCTCAAAATTGTCCCACTTGGAACGGTGAGCGCTGCACTTTTTGGACTTTGGTTTTCTGCCATGTAGAAAAATCTACGAGACCTAGACACATCCGAAAACTAAACATCTGGGTGAGACCAGGGTGGTGTGCTTCACATCCTCCTGCACCCTTTTCTTACCCACAATGCCCTCAAACTTCCAACTTTTCTGGAAATGACACATTTTTCCCACATTTTTGTGTTGGAACCTTCCAGAATCTGCAGAAATCAACAAAATTCCTACCACCCAGCATTGTCACATATATACCAATAACACTTCTGCCCCACGTGTCAGCCTAAAAAAAACCTGCCCTTTTGGACCAGCTTTGGTTTCCCCTCATTTTCAATATGTTTTTGGCTCTTCCCTGTCACAGGGCACTGAGTCCACCTACACAAGTGAGGTATCATTTTACCAGGAGTCTGAGGGGAACTTTGGGTGGTAGGAAATGTGCCAGTGTGGTGATCCCACACAGAAATGTGGGAAAAATTTGATTTTTTAGTTAATTTTGGGGTTTGCTCAGGATTCTGGATGAGAAAACACTGGGGGATCCAAGCAAGTCACACCTCCCTGGGCTCCCTCGGGTGTCAAGTTTTCAGAAATGTTTGGATTTGGTAGGTTTACCTATATGGCTGCTGAGCCCAGGACCAAAAACGCAAGTTCCCCCCACAAAAACAGGTAGTTTTGTATTTGATAACTTTGATGTGTCCACATAGTGTTTTCGGACATTTTGTTTTGCGGTCACTAGGCCTACCCATCACAAGTGAGGTACCATTTTTATTGGGAGACTTGGGGTAATGCTGAGTGGAAGGGAATGTGTGGCTCCTCACAGATTCCAGAACTTTCTGCCACCGAAATGTGAGGAAAGAAGTGTTTTATGGGCCAAATTTGGAGGTTTGCAAAGGATTCTGGGTAACAGAACCTGGTGAGAGCCCCACAAGTCCCCCCATCTTGGATTCCCCTAGGTGTCTAGTTTAAAAAAATGCACAGGATTGGTAGGTTTCCCTAGGTGCCGGCTGAGCTAGAGGTGAAACTCCACAGCTAGGCACTTTGCAAAAAACAGCTCTGTTTTCTTTGGGAGAATGTGGTGTGTCCACGTTGTGTTTAGGGGCATTTCCTGTTGCAGGCACTAGGCCTACCCACACAAGTGAGGTACCATTTGTATTAGGAGACTGGGGGAAACGCTGGGTGGAAGGAAATTTGTGGCTCCTTTCAGATTCCAGAACTTTCTGTGACCGAAAGGTGAGGAAAAAGTGGGTTTTTTGCACACTTTAGAGGTTTGCAAATGATTCTGGGTAACAGGGCCTGGTGAGAGCCCCACAAGTCTAGTTTTAAAAAATGGATAGGTTTGATAGCTTTCCCTAGGGGCGGGCAGATCTACAGGCCAAAATCCACAGCTAGGCACGTCAGATTTCAATGTAAAAATGTGATGTGTCCATGTTGAGTTTCCTGTCGCGGGCACCAATATTGTAACAGCTTACATTCTAGGATGCATTTGATTGCACGCTCTGATTGGACGTTTATTGCCTTAAAAGACAGGCGGCCAGGCCAGTTGGACTTTTCTTTTGGGTGGTGCTCCAAAAGTACAAAGAAAGTACTAATAGAAGTCGAACACCGAAAAACATGGAAAGACATTGATGCATATGGATGTTTGATTCTCGAACATTTGTACCTCCATACATTGGAAGAAAGTTTTATTGACATGGGTATTGCAAAACATTGACATTGTAAAATAACTGTGTGTTGAATATCGCTTTAACAAGGGTGGTGAGCTGTATCATCAAAACCCCAAAAGAAGTCCCCCTGTAACGAACAAGCAAATCTTTTAGCGGTAGGCACAATCCAGCTAATTATATTTTCTAATAGAATACTTACTTGAGCATCAAGGAACTTTGCTGCAATATAAGTATCATCTTATATTCTCAGAATCCTCCTCCTTCCCGACAGAGTTAACATACTCCTACTATTATTAATACTATATGTTTGGTGTATACTGTTCTGGTTTTGGAGGAGATATATAGTATAATTCCTCTTGCCTTCTTATTGTGATAGAGTTAACTTAAAATATGATCAAGAATCCCCAAAATATCTCTAACCTCATTGTGGAGGTGCATGATTAGGGTAGCAAGTAATAGGTAGTTGGTTAAACCTTAACAGGTATGTTTCATTGATTTGAGTGTCATAGAACAACTTTAATAACATCACTGCAACATCTGAAATGACATAATTGATGACAAAATTGTGCACGCTGGGGGTGTGAGTTTTAGTTACTTTAGAGTAACTGCCATAAGTACTAACTATAATTGGTAAATTTAAGTGATTTTACTAGTTTAAAATGGTAGGTTTTAACTGACATTTTCACCTAACTATAACAATCCTTTAACTTTTGTTTTTTTCCGGTGAATATACACACATACACAAACGCATTTACCTATTTATACTTACTGTCACAATTGTGCAGTAGTTTATATGTTTATATTTTGACTTACAATATTTAGAAAGGGTGACAATTAATATTCTCATGAGATACAGTGTAACATCCCAAATCTCATGAAAATACATTGTATTCTTATAAAAAAACATCTAACTTGGACTCTATTGTAGACAAGTTGCAGGACCATCACTTACTTGTTAATTCTGGTCAGAATTTTAGAGAAAATTGTTGTAGCTCACATTCAGACGAACCTCATAAAACAACTATTCATCATTTTTATAATCAGGTTTTTATTCCAATCATGGCATGAAGAGTGCCCTAATTGGCTTTTGGGATGATTCATTTTAGATCTCAGATAGGGATGTACTCTTCCTGTGAGGATTCTGTGTCAGTGGGCCCCAGGGCAGACAGAGTCCCAATCATAACAACTCAGGTCTTATTCCTCTGGTGTCCTGATGCTCTTGTATTCCAGTCATTGAATCTGGAACCACATATCAATTTTAGCATTTGACTATCAGGGTACAGAGGCAAAGCAATCCAAGCTTACTCAAGGAAGGTGCTGTAGAGTAGAAACACAAAACTCAGCAATGCACCAAACACCATTAAATATTCACCGTCCAGTCAGTGCTTTTTCTTATGAAAATGAAAAGTACCTTATATCACACACACTACTAAACACTGCACACACGTTTACACATATAGAATTGTGTTGGAAATGTATATATTAACACCACTTTGTAAGCTAGGTAGATGGAGCATGGAAGGAGTTAATGTCTTATGTATGCACTCTGGCATAGCATATAACTATCTCTAAAAGCCAGTAAGGTCATATTCCTTATCAACAGATACGCCCACAACCCGCAGAACAGCATACTATCCAATAAGATTTTTAAATTGTCCAGCATAAGCTCTCTTTTCTGTTGGGTCTTTCGCCTCATCTGCTATCAGAGCTTTCAGAGTCGTGTACGTGCAGTGTCCTCATGAAGGCAGTTGGTGATAGCCTCTGTATTTCAGGAGTTATAGACTCACCCCCAATGTCACTGTATCACCTTGTATTTTGACACCAGCATAGGTTTTGTGGACTCTTTTACACGTGTTGAAGTGGGGGAAATAGTCATATCATGGGCAGTAACATGCCAGTGGAACCCATAATCCCAGTGTGAGGTCAACGGTACCAGTGTTTCTATAATTGTGCATTTGCTAACATAAACCAGAACTCTGAAGGGTTTCAGTAGTCCCTTCATTCACAGATTCCTTAAATTTATGTTTTACAATGACAAAACCCCGGGAGATAGTGCAGGACCATGCTG
Source organism: Pleurodeles waltl (assembly GCF_031143425.1). Classification (NCBI taxonomy): domain Eukaryota; kingdom Metazoa; phylum Chordata; class Amphibia; order Caudata; family Salamandridae; genus Pleurodeles; species Pleurodeles waltl. The sequence continues at coordinate 875,330,907 of NC_090436.1, forward strand.
ATGTGAGTTATGTCTCCTTGCTTTGGTCCTTACTGGGGGGTGGAAAGAAAAAAGATCTCCCCTTTAGGATTGGTAACACTCCAGCTGCCATATTGTCACATTCACTTCCTTCTCACACACTTGCAAGATATACCAGAGCTTTCACAAAGGTCAGTACTACAACAACATAGAAGATTCACGTCTTAGGTTACAATTAACCTATTGTCCATTCAAAATGCATATATAGCAAATAACGTTTCATTAAAAATTTGCTGATTGTTCAAAAGTGCATATATCTTTAAAAATCCAACTCCTCACAATACAGCACAAAATAAAACAAAATAAATTAAACTAGATAAAAAAGAAATATAACACAAAGGGAGATCACTTAGCGAACCATAAAATACACAAATGAAATGGTACTGAACGGTTATCTTATTCTACTGGATACAGGATGTTGTGCACAGATAACATTCAATTGTATCCAGGTATCTTGAAAGATTCAGATTACATATAGAGTCAATGTGCTTGGTGGTTGTTCTCAATATTTCACCACCTTCCTCAGGATGAAGCAAACATAAACTCTCCTACAATAAAATCCAGATATAGTAACCTGAAAATATAACATAAACTTGCATCAAAATCAAATTTTTCTTCACTCACATTTCATTACTAAGTGCATCAGAGAAAGCTCTAATACAGTATTATTCAACAGAGGTGTTTACACATTCAAAACCCCCAATATTCCCTCTATCCCAATTCTTATCATTAAAAGAATCGTCCGTATTGGTACTGTGTCTCATATATTGTAATGCCACCTCTCATGTAAAATCCACAGTACACCTTGCATTTGCATACCACATAACATTCGCCCATTAAAAACCTTCATTTGCGCCAATCATTCTTTTACCATACTCTACATGGGAATCAGATCACCAGATGCACTCACCACTATTATCCACTTCACTGGGATTTTACCGAAACATGTTCTTTTCGGTTACAAATACCATCTGAGTCACTGATGGATATCTAGAAAATTACATCTAAAGAGAGATCTTATTTTCTCTTCATATCTGTACACATTTCTATATGTATTGTCTTAATAATGTCGCTTACCTTTCTCTTTCGGTTACATATACCATCCGAGTCACTGATGGATATCTAGAAAATTACATCTAATGAGAGAGCTTATTTTCTCTTCATAGCTGTACACATTTCTATATGTATTGTCTTAACAATGTCGCTTACCTTTCTCTTTCACAGGCTCCATAATTATGCCAATTAAGCAGGGAATTAAATCCTCCTCTAAGTGTACAAGATCACCACAGTACACCAATTTTGTTGGGGCATAATGTCCCCTATGTCTCTATATGATGTCAAAATTCTAGCATCCAAACCCCACAACACAACTCCTAAATGAAAGAAACACAGAGAGCCTGTCTCTATTGTCTGTTGTGGAGTTTCAGACGGCTACCAACTCATATCTCGCCACTGATTAATATTGCTATATCGAAAGAGGTTTCTTTTCCAAAGCACAAGCTGTTTCCGTTTGAGCTTCCTCTACTCATAGTCTACTAGCAACTATATACAAACCTTCCCAACGTGCCCGACTTTAACATAGTTAACTACTATGGCCAATTTCTAGGATGTGTCTCATACATGACATACTGTCCCACAACTAAACCATTTGCCTGAGGTTGTGACTAAACATCTTCCACTAGAGTGTTTACACTCACAGCAAACAACTCAAAAAGGAGAGAGAGTTTATATTCAAACACCCCCCTTACTGAGGGTGGCTATGGTCTCCCAGGATTATACAGCATATTTTGACTGACATGTTGCATGGCCTGAAATATATCTGCAGGTGGCACGTGCCTGTAGCGGCTGTGCTTGGTGACTGATGCTGCCCCGAAAAGTGTACATCCTGTCTGGGTATGACCACTGTGGTATCTTCAATTTTTTTACCCAATATAGAATGAAGTAGTGTATTTTGTTTGTGAATTATTATTCTAAGCATTTCAACAAAGTTTATTTTTCGTTCTTCTCATTCCCCTGCTGATGGATGGGTTCTAAAATACCAAGGGGCATTTTTATAAGTGGGGTTGTGTCACCATGCAACAAGGTGCATGCATGACACAGGCCCAAATGTGATTCATGAAGCCATGCAAGGCCACCTTGAGTAGCCCTGAGTAGTTTCATAAATCTGGAGTAAAAAAATGTTTCACAAATCACTATATTGCATTACTGTACCCCATGTAGGTGTTCCATGGCTGTTGTGTGCGTCTTCCTACGCAACATCCATGGACGTTGACGCATTCGCAGATTTACCAGAAGTGGTAGACCCGGGAATGCCTCAAAATGCTATGCCTTCCTACGTGAGGTGTAACAAGGAGAAATATTTGTATTTCTCATCGCTTGTTTCCTCTTTCTCTGTGTGCTGCATTCTATAGCACACAGAGAAAGAGGAAAATGCCTCGGGGGATTGTTTTGCACAGGAAGGTTCCCCTTCCTGCTCCAAAACAATTATCCTTACAATGCAGGCACCCTTGTACCATGGTGCTAGACAGCTAAAATTGCGTTAGCACAAGGACAAAGGCAGGAAGGTGTCATATCCTTTTAAACACAGCCCATTCCGGCGTTTCCCTGAAACATAGTGTAGCGCAGCAAGGTGACTTGCTGCAATGCTCTGCGTGACTTGGTCATAAATATGGCCCAAAAAGTGTTGCCTTACTCCTTTCAAGCAAAAATGTTGCAAAGCATCTCAGGACACATAGTAGACTTTTTTTTCCAGATTGTTAACTTCCTTGGAGTTTGTACTCCTGGCACTAACAGATAGACCATGGCATTTTAGAGAGGAGTACGTTTTCTGGTATCTTAACGGGAAAGTGCATTTCTCAAGAACTTCCTTCCCTTGATGGGCTTGGCTCTCACTCCCTGTTGGGAGTATAGGAACCTTGGAAGATCTTACCAAGGCAGGATCAAGCACTATGCTTGACAGAGCTCTCTCGAGCCTGCAGGAACTTTCCACTTCCTCTTGTATCCTGCAGAGATGCCTCTTCTTAATGGTGGGAACATGGTACCTGTAAGGCATACATGCAAAATGGAGATTCAAAATAAAAGAGGCTATCAATAGTTTAGAAAAATTACCTTTCGGCGTCAATGGTGGATTTTGGCATCATGGTGGTTGTTAAGAAAGGGCAGAGCTGACGGCATATCATACCCCAATGCAAGATGTCATCCATTTCTGGAACTCCAGTCATATTTATCTAAACTAAGATGAATGCTTAAAATTTCCTATTACATCCTTTCCTATCTTTCAATTTATTTAAAAAAAGGCTGTTCTTCATGGAGATACGCCACAACATACTCAAAGTTCATTTTTCATTGGGTTCAACATCTCTCCTGCAATATTTTTAAGCCTGATTTCCTCCCCTTTTTCCAGTTAATTAATCCTGGACCAGTTTTTACTTTAAGACTTGTGGTGAGTTCTTCTTTAGAACGGCTTGGGCAGATTATCACTATACCTATTTTCTGCTACCCTCCGTCTGCATTATTATTTCTAGCAATGATCAAAATGGTTTATAATCCATTCAGGATTTTGAATCCTTAACGTGACCCTTCTAAGGAGACATTTGTCATCCTTTAATACTTTTACATCTTTTACAAATCAACAGATATTTCTCTTCCTTCCCATCTAAGTATTATGGCACCAGGTGCTTTATATCGTCAAATGGGACTGGGGAACCCAGACATTTACCAGATTCGATCTTTGTGAAGTGTTCCACACTCTACACATAAAAGAAGGTGACAAGTTGGGCATCTTAAGAATCGAGAGAAACCAGTCAGACTGTGTTATCCTCCTTCAAAATTTTGTGGACCATCCTCCACCAGATTGTGGTACTTTACTTAGTTGACATTCTGATTCTCTCTATAACACATTTTGAACATTAGCAATATCTGGTTACGATGTTATCCAAGTTCTAACAACATCAGTTATTTTTGCAAGCCTGGGAACTGTGATGGACTTCAACTGGATTCTGAGGTAGATTGGCATCATTCATTCTAATGACATTGTTTTTGTGAGCTCCAATTCAGTTAGGATGCCTAAAAGAAGAGTGACAGCTATGTCAAGACCATGGCATAGATATAGACAAAAAGGTCCACTTTTGGTGCTAATGTTGTATTTGATTACTTATTTTAATCTTGGTGGTCGGTCCACGAATAAGTTGTGCTTGTGGACCATTATCTTGGTAGTAAGGATACTCCACCGTGATGGAGTATCCTTACAGCTAAGATATAAATTGCCCCACGAGCCTAGAAGTATTATAAATTGTTTTAATGGCCTTCTCAATTAATTTTCGCAGTCTCTCAGCTTGACTCACGTGGGGTAACTGTAGGTGCGTTCCACAAGGTTGCAGGTTCTTTTAAGTTATTTTATCACTCACTATCATCCCATGTGCAGCTTCTCTGAGATGCTAATCGTGCAGTCATTAGTTTTATGAGGTAGCGCTGTGCAGGGAGTGCTCCAGGTTATGGGATGTTCTGAAGTAGTAGTAGAGCTGCAGACGTGTTCATTCTGATGTCGGTGACTATTTCTGCATTTAGCTTGTTTGCAAAGATATTTCTTATTTTCTTTCAGTCATTTATTTCTTATGTTCAGTACTTTTTGCATTCCACACACTTCTTTCCAATTAGCTGTAAATTAAGTTTATCTTACTGGGAGGACAGTAACTGCATTATTTTCATTCACTCAAATGTAAATCCTCCCTCACTAAAGTTTTCAAAGGAATTCATGCAACATAACCCTGATTATATTACCTATTTTATTGCCATTAAGGGCTGGCATAAGCGGTTCTAAATTGTGCTGCATTGCTCGAGCCTTTGCAGAAACATTATGGGCCATATTTATCGAAGAGTTGCATGGTTTTTGGACTATGCAATGTGGTACAAGAGAAATGCCACTCCTAAGGCAGAATTATCAAGCCAGGCAATGCCACTGTGCATGGCCTTGCCTGGCGTGATAAATCTAGAGTAAATTCAATGCAGGGCAAATTGATGCGTTGCAATACCCTCCCCTAGGTAGGCATTCCGTGGGTGGAGCATGAGTGTTTCCTCACATCCACCTGTGGATTCTGGTGCATTACTAGATTTACCATTACTGGTAGGCCTGGGAAGGCGTCAAAAACCTATGCCTTCCCAGGTGAGGTGTAACAAGGAGGAATATCTCTATTTCTTCTTGTGACTTCCTTTTCCTCTGTGTGCTGCAGAACAGGGCACAGATAGAAAGAGGAATATGCCTCAAAGGTTTGTTTTTGCGCAGAAAGGTGTCCCTACCGGCACAAAAGTAATCCTGCTTTCAACATGGTGCAAGAGTGCCTGCATTGGTACTAGGCTGCACATTGTGTGCCAGTGCTCGGAAATGACAGAAATGCACCATACAACGTTAAGTAGGGCACATTCCTTCCTTTTCCCTATCACGCAACACAGCAAGGTGACTTGCTGTCCTGCTCTGTGTGATATATTGATAAATATTAGGGGTGGGTGGCGAGCTCCACTCCGCTGGTGGAGCTAATGGAGTTTTGGTCACTCCGCTTGGAGCGCTGAGTTTGCCCCAAAAAATCTGCTAGCACCACCAGCGGAGCTACACAGCGCAAGTGCAGACTGTCTGCACTTGCACTGTGTGGCCCATAACTGGGCTGCAGTGCGCACTCTCGGCCCGATGGCGCGGCAGCATGGAGTTGATGCCGGCACCCGCTCTGGACCGGATCCTCCAGGCCTCCCTCCACTTGTAGCCCGGATCAGGCCCAAAAGCAGGGTCCAGAGAGAGGCAGAGCGCCAGGCCGCTGACAACAAGGACCCACTTGAGTCCTCGTTTTTACATTTTTTTTCCTCACTGTGCACACTTGTGCAAAAGACGCCCGAAACTGCATCTTTCTTTTGCTGCCTGCCGCCCTGAACTGCTAGAGCTCTGGCCTGAATTGCCCACTCAGAATGGGACTTTGTCACTTTTTTGAAGAACAAAATTGAATTTTTTTTTTTTCACTTTTGGGACTAAAAAAGATGAAATTTGGAGTTTTTCACTTTTTGGATGAAAAAAGTTTAAATGTTTTCTAAGTGCCCACTCACAATGGGACTTTGTCACTTTTTTGAAGAAAAAAATGAATTTAGATTTTTTCACTTTTGGGACAAAAAATGTCCCATTCTGAGTGGGCACTTAGAAAAAATTTCAACTTTTTTCATCCAAAATTCCGGCCAGGGTCGTGGGCAGCAAAAGAAAGTTGCCATTTCAGGTCTCTTGTGAACCGGACTGCCCCGTGTGCAGTGCACACGTGACAGGACGGTGAACAAGAGGCCTGAAACTGCAGTTTTCACTACCTAGCGCCCTCTCCTGAATGCTCTCGATCTCGGAAGCACTAAGCCGGGTCGGGCCTGGCTAATTAGGCCCAAACTGGCTTAGCGCTTCCAAGAACAGACGCATTCAAGACTCCCCAGCTCACCAAACTCTGCTTCTGCGGAATTCCATGGGGTTTTTACTCAACTCCACAGAATACCACTGAGTGGAACGTCGTGTACTCCACCCAGGCCTAATAAATACGCCCTTAAATGAGGCCACAAATATTTGCTTAGCGGAGCGGGCATTTTCATGCATGTGTGGCTACCTAATAGCACCTGCCATTTTGTTGGACAATTTGTATGCAATTGATCAAATTTTACATTTTCCCTTTTTTCTGATTTTGTATTTATGATGATGGAGTCCTTTAAGGCTTTACTAATACTGAATTTTGTGCAAAGTCATTAAGGCTTACAAGGAAAATAATGAAAACACAGTCAGTTTTCTTATTTTCTTCTTCCAAAAAACCGTTGCTCAAAATACCGGATAAATCTCAGGAAACGTTAATTTTGTAGGAACCACTTTTAATTAATCAAGGCTACTGGTACTGACAATAGATAGTTTTGTGGCCAGGTTCTAAACTAATATACTTTTCTCTTTGCTTGAAAGTATATGACAGATAATATACAGAAGCAATTACACTGCGCTGTAATTGTCATGTTTGACAACAGACTATAATTCTGATTATAGTTATCTCACTTGCATATTCATAAAGTTGTGCTCATTGTGCAAGCAAAGGATGCTTAATTGTTGAACATACCTTGCCGTAGTTAAGGCTTCCTTCGTTATTATTGCTAGGATGTCTTTCGCTTTATAATAGGTGGTATTATGGTAATATTTCCGCACTGGTCTTTAAGAACTTGCATATTAAGCACTGCGTTAACTAGTGACGCCATGTTGAAGTGGAGAATTTGTTGCTCTTATGTTCCCTTAATGGTCTCTCGGTGTTATGGAGTGAGGTATTTTCGTCTGATTTATTTCACTGCTTGACTTGACATACTTAAACACTTAACACACTACAAACGAAGATGACGTGGAGCAATTTTTAACGCTTAAGTGAGAGTAGATAAATATCTTGTTAGTTTTCCTTTCATCTGTTTGGAAATTGTTGTTTTCAGCATGTCTGTTGGTGCACGCACCGTTGTGTACCATCTGTTTTTTGAAAATTATAACTGCAGATTTTTTTTAACTCTCTCTCTCTCTCTCTATATATATATATATAAATAAATATATATGTATTCTGTCAACAGTTGGATTCCACAGTGACCCATCAGCCCTGCATGAAAGAACATCCACATAAGCCTTGTGAAGTGAAATTTATTTACAAAAGACAGCACAACACCCAACGCATTTAGGAAATCTCTGTTTCCTTGTTCAGTTTTTTTTTTGTCCCATATCTGTTGACAGGATTGGAGGGGATAATAACTCCGCCATAGCCTCTGCCACGACCTGGCCGGCGAATGGAGATTTACAGGATATATATATATATATATATATATATATATATATATAGATAGATAGATATAGATACATATACATATAAATATGTCACCTACTGGCTCTCACCAGTGGGTAGTTATAGTTAGGACCATGTTTCCATTGAAAAAACATCTTTTGACTTGCCTATATCTTTGGCTCTGTTTGAGGAATCTTCATGAAATTTTTCAAAAAATTTGTTCTCCAGTACTTTGTTGTATGTGGGATGTTTCGTGGTGATCTGTCACGCCAGTGCTGAGAAAAAGGGGGGGGGGGGTAAAAAAAAGTGCATTTCCCCTTATAATTCCCATAGAGATTTTGAACACGATTACAGCCTGAACTGCTTGATGGAATTACATCACATTTGGCAGAAAGGTAGCTTTTAGTCCAGAAAGAAGGCTTTTTCTTGTTTGTTGTAAATACGTTCAGTAGTTTTTGAGAGATTCCAAGAAAAAGAAATATAGATATCTAATGGCGTGAAGGCATTGTAAATACTCCTGATCTCGTGCTGAGATCTGATTGGTTGCCAACACTTCTTGGGACTCGGCTTCAGACTAGTCCCAGAACAAAGGCAAAAAAAAAGAAAAGGGGCAGGTTAAGGATACCCTGACCCCTAAGCTCTGGTGCTGGAGTTTCTTACACTTATGTGAGTAAAGCACCTGGGTGGGCAATGTCCAAGTGGTATATAAAAAATAAAGGATGGGGCACAGGGCCTGCTCTTGGGCTTATTTATGCCCCGAGAACTGCCACCTCCCAGGAGCAAAATGTGTTCATTTTAACAGAGCATTTCTGTGCCCCCCCATGCCTCAGGGACTGCCACCTCCCCAGGACGTTTTCCTTTATATGTGTGGGGAGGTGCGCAGCTCCCCTCCACCCCGCCACCTCCCTGAGGCTGAATTGTAAGAATAAAAGCAGTCTGTTGCGGACCCCCAGCCCGGGGACCTCCCCCTCCCTGAGGATGTTGAAAGGTTGGAAGAGGATCATGCAGCCCCCCTTGTAGAGCCAGTAATGGTCCTGGGGACTGCAACCTGAGGGCGACTCCGTCTATGTCCTGGGCTGCCCGCCCCCGGGACATAGCTGTTTGCTCTGACTTGGCAGGAGCTTAGACAGCTCCCGTCAAGGCAAAGCAAACACTCCGCTTCCAGCAGGCGAGAGCTGTAAAAATGCTCATGTCCGTTGGAAGCAGAGGTTTCATCTCTTTTCTTGTCCACACACATGCAGGCAGGGAATGAGATGAAATGATTGCTTTTGCAGACAGGGAGCTGCATGTTTAGCAACTCCCTGTGGGCAAATGCAATGCCAGGTCCTACAGGAGGTGGGGAGCCAGCTGGGACCGCAGGGGCTTTGAGGCTCCCTCTGGTACCATTACACACTGGGTGCCGCAGGGGCACTCAGGTAAGATAGCCAGGCCCAAGTGGGTGGGGTCCCCGGGGCCTAGGTTGGTCCAGGGAGGGGGACATATGTTCCCCTTCCCCAATTAATTCTAGTGGCCCATGGGGGATATTGCCCCCAGGGCTGAAATGGGCCCGGGGGAGGGAGGCTTCGCAGCCCCCATTCTAGACACCTGCTATTTACCCAACGAGGTAGCACTTAGTAACTATCCAGTAGAAAGTACTCAAGTTGGATAGACGTTTTGTGCAAAACTGTGGACTCTTGTTGGATAAACGAGCACATGAACTTCCATTCTGGCCATGATGCTCATTTCACTAAAATTAAACCTCAACAGGAAGCACTTACAATCTATTGCCCCATTTGAAGCTCCACTTCTGTACAGGACAAATGTTTCTAACTCCTTGGCTTGGCGAAAGCAAAGCAAGTGTGTTTATTCTGTGATTCCATATTGAAGAACGATCTGAAATCCTTTATGGGGGTGAATGCATTTTTCATCTATTGGAGCGTCATCTGTATGTAGTTGTGATGAGTGGGTTCTTTCTCATCCTCTCCTGGTGGGAGCAGAGTCCATGGTTCTCCCTTTTAATTGCTATGGGTATGCAAATGTGCAATTCACCTGGAAGCTCTGCCTTCTTGGCCCCACCCCATTAACCTTAGTGGTTAGCAAAGGTCTTCCTGCCTTTTGCCAGGATGATGAACAGCTTACCAAAGGGCCTCCCAGTGCACTTCCAGATGGTTTTGGTGGCACATTCTGGATGCCGAGAAATATGCAGATGTCCCCACCAAACAAAGAAGGACTTACATCAGATAGCTAAGAGGAAGGACCCTGGTTTGGTGGAGATGTATGGCTTTGTAGTCTTGTTGACCTCTCCATAGAAGGATTCATGTTATCACAGAATTTTGGAGAAAGACGCATGAGGGGCAATTACATTGCAAAACATGCACGATGGTCACTGGATACATTTTCTCATGGTCCATTATGCTGCTGTAGTGTAAAATACTTACTGGACATTTACCCAACTAGGTAGCACTTACTAACTAACCAGTAGAAAGTACTTCAGTTGGGTTGACATTTTGTGCAGAACTGTGGACTCTTGTTGGATAAAAGGTCAGGTGCGGTGCCTTTGTGGCCGAGTCACTCATGCAGCTACTGACACACCCACACAGACACACACCCACTCACAGATGCACTCAGACACTCACTCACATGCACCCACTCACAGACCCACTCAGAGACTCACACAATCAAACACAGCCCCACTCAGGCACACACCCACTCATAGCCTGACTTAGACACTCATAAACCCACTCACAGACCCACTCAGACATTCAACACCCACTCACAGACTCTCTCAGACATTCATGCCCCCCTCACAGATCCACTCAGGCTCACACACTCAGGAACTCATGCACTCACACACAGACCCATGTACCCAATGGTACACCTAATCAGATTCTCACACACTCATTCACCGATCCACTTAGACGCTCACGCACCCACTCACAAACCCCATCAGAGACTGACACATCCACTCACAGACCTACTGAGACACACTCACACACTCACTGTCAAAGGTTAGAGGATCCAGTTAGGAAATACAATTTAAAAAACCTTTGAAATTCACTTAAAAACCAAAGGTCACAGAGACGTTATAGTTAGGAACCAACATTAAAAACAATTTATAAATTCACTGAAAAAAACTAAGGTCACAGGGATATTATAGTTAGGCTCACATGTCATTCATACAAAACCAGTGAAATTCAGCAGTTATAGTTACATGAGCTAGCTATAACTTACTCTCCCACAGTTCTCAGCTTATGACCTCACATATCACATCACTCATGACATGCTTTGTGAAATCACTGATGACATCACTGATGACATCATCTACAGAAACACTCACACACCCAGTCACACCCCTATACAGCATCTCATACTCCCATTCACAAACCCAGACAACCACTCTCATACCCATTCACAGGCATACAAGTGCTCACACAACCACACAACCACTCACTCATCTATAGAGCCACTCACACACCCACTCACTCACTCATACAGGCACTCACACAACCACTCACCCATGCAGCTACTTATACAACTTGTCACTTACCCATACAGTCACTCACTGAGCCATACACTCACCCATACAGCTACTTACACTCCTCTTATTCACCTATACAGTGGCTCACACACTCACCCATTAAGACTCTCAGCACAGCCACTCACTCACCCATATAGGTACTCACTTTCACACTTCCTCAAATACCCAAACAACCACTTGTATACCCATTCACACATCCATACAACACTCGCACTGTCACGTGGGCTCTCATTATCCTAAATGAGACTACTGGATTTCTAGGCAGCAGGATCGATCACGGTGTGGGGGACTGAGTCGGACCCACGTGTAAGGAACTCTGTCACCCTAAATCCGTTTTTTGCTCCGGCTAACTAGCAATGCCTCATTTCTCCCACGGGGAAGAGATGATTGGGCAGCCGAGCGCATGACATCTTTGGAACTTCTCAGGGAAGTCGTGGTCACTCAGATCCAAACCAACTCTCTCATTTACAATATGATCTCATATACAAATGACAAAGACAGTATAGGTTTTATATAATGTTTTAATAAAACAACTGTATTTTAGATAATAAGGCGTGAGCCGCAATAACCAGAACCATACAACACAGTAAGATTGAAATAGTCACCAGGAGAGTAAAACATAAGAACAAAGCTATCATCGTGTCTATTAGTTTCTACTCTCCCTCTGCTTGATCTATTTCGAGCACAGCATGTTAAGCTTCTAACTTGCCTTTCTGAATCACCGGGGAGACATCAGCCCTCATACCTGAGCAAAGGCCAGTGATCTTGGTTCAGCATCTGCAACAAGGCAGTCAGCGTCTAGTCGTGGTTCCCTGGTTGGAATCTCCCTCTTGCGTGTATTGGGACAAGGAAGTGATTTTATAACTGACATGTCAGCGTGATCACAAAATGTTCCTAGGCAGGAATGCCATGTCTAAACTCCTACCACGTCTATCGGCAATGTACCAGACTGTATCCTTGACTGAAGCACAGAGTGAATATGTTATGGAGAACTCCAGTGCTGAAGTAGGCTAAACACTTGTGATATGAATAAAAAACAAAACCGTAGAACTGGCTATTTGAAAAATAACAGTACGAAGCCTAATAAAAAGCATTTAGAGCAAAGTGCACAGAGGCTCTAAGCTGCCAGCAAATGAATAAAATACATCCAGAGCAAAGTGCACAAAGGCCTAAAGCCTGAAGCTAACGCGCAAAGGATACGTAAAACTAACCACACTACACCCTCCCCTTATCGGTAGCAAGTGGTTCCAATATTACAAAAATATGCCCCAGATATAAACAATACCTAAAATTATATACATATTTCGACAAGGTCAGAAGACAACAAAGTCATAAATTTAGGAAACATGTGACAATAAAGCCAAATTCAATATAATGTCAATTTTGCAGGAGAGGAAAAAAATCCAATTCTTAAACAGAAGCAATAGAAAGTAGGAGCTCCTCCACTTCGATATATGTCAATATCGGAAGATCCACGCCACAAAGTACCATGGAGCAGGTGTGTTCCAAAGCCCCAAAACCATTCAGGGCGGCACCCCGTGCAGGGCCTATGAATGAGACAAAACCATCTTCCTCCAGGAAGGGAATCTCATAAACTGCCTCACGAAGCAAACGCAACCGTAGTGCACAAGACTGGGAATGAGCCCTAATCGGGAACATCAACAGATCAGGATCGACCTCTGGAGGGCGCTGCAGTGAGAGACAGAGAGACAGTGCATGTTCAAACGAGCACCAAAGGCACCGAAGCACGGGTTGCACACAATCCAAAACCGGTCGGAATGACAGAGACCAGTCACACTCCAAATGGCCCAGGAGTGTTGCTCCAAAATGCTGCATCATGCGTTCACGACACAGCTGCGCTGACGGGAGCAGCAATATAGGATCTCGTCGTGGCGGGACAGCCATTGCGAAAAATTAGCAACAACAGCAAGACTCCAGCCAAAAAAGCCAAAGTAATCGGGAAATCCCCAAAAATGCTTCCGAAAATAGAGTGTATAGCCGAAGGTATCAAACCGAATATGGAAGAGAAGGTGTGAGCAAAACCAACACCAACGGCTTTGAAAAAATGTGCAATACCAGCAGTGCTGGATGCATTAAATATACGTCCCACAAGTTCACTGAAGTGGCTTGGAAAGTTAGTATTCAAAAGGGACTGTATTTCCGCCGATGACCTTGCCACCTGAAGTGCGTAGGTCTTGCTAGCAGATGTAAGGGCCACATGCTTTTGAAACAACAAAGCTTTTAGTCGACTCAACTTGTCGAAATTAACCTTGGAAGTAGCAATATGAGGCCAGATGTCCGCTACCACACTAATTTGAGTGGGGGGAAACAACACATTCCCGCAGCACGTAACGGCCTTGTTGACAACGACAACGTAAACTATTCTGGCACGCATGCCACAGCAGCGTTTGCTGTTAAGAACAATGTAACTGCCGTTAGAAAGCACCTGGATAGTGTTTTTAATAACCGGGACTGGAACTCCCTTCAGATAACAAGCTAAGTTAGCAATCGAAGCGTTACACGCTCCATGCAAGGACAGCTGTTTACAAACCATAGAATGGCTGACAGAAGTTTCGCATTCACTACCGCTAAGAAAAACCTCCCTCAAACCATTAACACATCTGTATTGAAAGGGAAGCTCCCATACCTTGTGTATGTAACTGTCTTCCAATAGTTCATATCTACCCACCGGAATATGCTTCAAACAAGAAGTAAATTGCAGAGTGGAGATAGGCAGATTAATAACCCCATGAATCAACCACTCAGCTGACGGAATCTCAGCAACCGTGAAAGGCAGTTTCTCCAATTTTTCAATATTCAACATGACATACGTTGCTTCCTTTTTGGCCATCAGCTGTTGTTGACGAGTCAAATTAAAGGAGACAAAGATCTCTCTGGCACGGATGTGCTGCCATGGAACGCGACCTGCCTTCAAGGTCTGAAGAGTCCAACCCAGTTGCATGATGGACCGCGTCTGACTCTGCCCATGATATAAAGAAGACATGTCTGATTTAATAATGTCAATAGCAGAGGAAACAATGCTGTCAATCGTGTAAACACGGTCAGAAAGGGTATGCATGCCATTATCAACAACAGATAAAGGCGGTCATTCCGACCCTGGCGGTCATGGACCGCCAGGGCCGGGGACCGCGGGAGCACCGCCAACAGGCTGGCGGTGCTCCCAAAGGCGGTACAGCCGCAGTCAGAAACGGAAAACCGGCGGTGTACCGCCGGTTTTCCGCTGCCCTGGGGAATCCTGCCATGGGGATTCCGACCCCCATACCGCCATCCTGTTCCTGGCGGCTTTGGCCGCCAGGAACAGGATGGCGGTATGGGGTGTCGTGGGGCCCCTGCAGTGCCCATGCCAATGGCATGGGCACTGCAGGGGCCCCCGTAACAGGGCCCCACTGAGAAATTCAGTGTCTGCATAGCAGACACTGAAATTCGCGACGGGTGCAACTGCACCCGTCGCACCCTTTCCACTCCGCCGGCTCCATTCGGAGCCGGCATCATCGTGGAAAGGGGTTTCCCGCTGGGCGGGCGGGCGGCCTTCTGGCGGTCGCCCACCCAGCGGGAAACACAGAATAACCGCGGCGGTCTTCTGACCGCGCAGCGCTATTCTGGCGGCTCCCGCCGGCACCGCAGTGACCGCGGCCGGCAGGAGTCAGAATGACCCCCAAAGTCTGCATCAGGTTTTCCTGATCAATCTGCCTCAACCGGGCTGTAGCCTCCTGTTGTGAAAGCTTCCAAATCTCATTATAAACTTCGTATAAAAATCTTTTCTTCCGTGGTACCTTGGGACTTGACAAAAAATCTTGTAAATCAGTATCATTAGACAGTAACGTGGGATGTGACTTAACTGCATCCAGCGTGGATGACTTCAACCATTGCTGACAAAGCTTCCCCACGCTGTATGTAGTTATAATATCAGCATGTTCTGGTGAAATGTAACGAGGATCTGCCCTACTAGTCCTGAACCCCCCTGAAGAGGTGACAAAACGTTGATGACACTTATTAGTGTCTACAGGCCATAATAACCACCCGCCCGGATGTACCGATGAAGTGTTAAGCGTACCATTCTGGACCCAATGTGTAAATTCACTAAAAGTAGCATTCACATAGTGCTGCCAGTTGTTTAATTTGGAAGGGACAGGTATACTAGGCAAATTTAACTCTCTAATTGTCGCCAAGCCCAAACAGCTAGTCTGTTGTACTGTGTCATTGAGGAAAATCATCTGCACAGGGATAATACATGCTCTAAATAATGTGTCCCTGCCTTGCATCTGCCAATTTTTCGTACCCCAAACACTTTTCAAGTCAACAGTCTTAAACCAGTATTCATACCCCTCGACCGAAAGTTTAGATACAAACAAATTTGAATACAGTAATTTAGTATCAGTCAATAACATTTGCTTATTAGAATACGGAGTAACTTTAAAATAGTAAGACCTAGCATTTCGTTGATTATGCCCAGAAAAATATGCAAATTTATCATAATACGTTTTCAAACTCCCTTGTGGAGGAGTCAAGCAATGTTCCCATTGCACATAATTCAATATGGACTTAGGGCTACTAGCTTTATGAATAAAGTGGTGTCCATAATAGTTGTAGCAAAACATGTCACCATGATTATCTCTAAATTGGTAAGCATCTTCATCGTCATAGACAGTATAATATTGCAAATCTGTCAGCATAGAATCTACTGTCTTCACATCCCAATCATCAGAAACAATGCCTGGTATAACAATATCATTCATTGATAACTTGAGGACATACGGTATTTGAATCAATTCAGTGGGACCATATATATCAAACATTACTTTATCCCACACAATCCCATCCGGAATCGGTATTGCAGAAATGTTTACATTGGACAAGTCTCTTCGAACCATATGAGACGAAAAATGTGGTTTTAACACAGTCTCCACGTGCTCAATGTCAGATCGGTCAGGAAGAAAATGACCATGTATTACTAGAAAAAAAGTAACCACAAATCCCAACCACAAAAAAAGAGTCAATACAGCCATAAAAAGCCACAAATAGTTCCAAAGAAAAACAAAATATGTGCGTTTAAGCCAACACAGCAGCTTACGTGGACCTCGGATTGAAGACATCGAGGACGAGGAGCCGGACACTGCATCATCAGTGTCGTTGACGCAGCCAGAGGCAGTTCTTGCAAAAGGAGCAACTGTGAACAAAGAAGCAGATGGAAGTTCTCACCTAGGCACGCTATAAACCACATGTTCAGAAACATCAGTAGAACGTACAGCAACTTGATCAAAAGATTCCATATTAATCGTCGTCTGTGGAACAATCGCAAGATCATCTTCCACCCTCCCCAAGCTCGGAGAGGAAACAGCGTCGGTGTAAATCACCTGCAGCGGGACTTATTCCCCAGTAGTGAGAGGGATTCCGGAACTACTGGGTGTCCCTCTTGGTCTGCTGTGCAGAATCGGCCACATGTTGTAACTTGACATTATCAATGGAAACAAAGCGATTTCCTTTGGCCCCTTGCAGCGGCGGTAAAATCACAGTTCTCGTGCCGCTTACCCCTAACACAGGGACAGGTGCTCAATAAGAAGGACCAAATTCTTTCTTTACTGTGACCTTTTCACGCACAAGATCCCCAATCCTGGGTATCCAACCAGTAGGTGTTACTGGCTCATCCTTAATTCCTGAGGAGGCAGCACTTGCAGAAGAGTTATCTTCACGGAATTGTTGTAAATCCTGCAAAAGAGTGACACGATCATTTATGTCAAAGGGCGTATCTGCCGGCTCCACACCAGGACCATCTAGATCAGGACCATACATTTGTGTTCCAAACAGGCACTCATATGAAGTACGACCCCCCAGTGACCGTCTAGGCAAGTTATTAAGTGCTCTCTGTACTCCATACAGTTGGGCTAGCCAACTACGACCTGTACCTATAACCCTGGCCGTTAAGGATTGCTTTAAATCACGATTTCAACGCTCCACAACAGAATTTCCCTCGGGGTGAAATGGAGACGAGAATTGGAGTTGGACCCCCAACGAAGCCATGGTGTCCCTGAATGCCTTAGAGGCAAATGCAGGGCCCTGGTCTGAATGAAAAGCCGCAACTGCAAATGTATCGACAAAGATGCGCAAATCTTTAATAACAGTCCTAGCGTCAGCCGAGAGTTGTGGCCAGACCCACACAAATCTGGAGCACGAATCTACAGCAACCAAAATATATTTGTATGCACTATCTGGTGTCAGCGGACCACAATGACCCAAGTACACACACTGTAAAGGCTTATTTGAAATCAGAAGGGGCGTCTGCTGCGGGCGTCTAGCCGATGAACCTTTAATTTGTTGACAAATGTCACAACAAAGGACATATTGCTTTGTCTCTTTATAGAGACCAGGCCACCAGTAACGAGCCTGTAAAAGTGAAATCGTGGCAGCCACACCAGCATGTGCAGACGCCACCCCCTCATGTGCTGCAGAAATTAATCGAGGTCTCTCAATTTTATTGGGTAGTTCACGTACACCAATGCCTGGAATATTAACAACAGCATTTAGCGCACTACTCAAGCAGTAACTATATTTAGAAGGAAATCCTTTAGGAAAGGGCGTGCCATCAGCCGTAGCTTTTATGGCAGCCGAAATCTCTGTGTCTGGTTTGGAACTCAAACGAGTCACTGCGGCCACAGTGACGAAAGCCACTGCCGATTTCGCGGCTTCATCGGCCAAAGTATTCCCAGCAACGTGTATTCCAACGCACTGGTGTCCAAGTGTATGTACAACATGGACCTTAGGAAGCGTCTCTTTCAGATCCGCAACCTTACCCCACAACAATATGTGTTTAATGGTGTTGCCTTTAGAATCTCTGAACCCATTCAACTTCCAATAGTGTAGATATTCATTGAAAGACTGTACACAGTAGTAGGAGTCACAGACCAGCAAAGTTAAAATCGCCGGATCCGCATGCTCTAACGCTAACAATAGAGCTTTTAGCTCAGCCAGCTGTGCCGTGCAATCTCCCAAGGTTTTAGTATAAGTATGTCGGGGGCAGAACACTTCCCCCTTCATAGTGCCGCTCACCACCGCACATGCAGCAGAATATTGTTGTTTAGTCCCAACCGCTGGTTGCGCAGAGCCATAGGTATACATGATCACCTGATATTGGTCAATAGGCAATATGCCAGCAGGAACTGGGTACTCTATTTCATATTGAAGAAATTCTTGAGTCTGTAGTTCAGGGTCGAATATGTAATCTACATCAGTGGCTGTCAAAGACATAGCCCATTGTATCCATCGCGGGTGTAAAGCTTTCGAATTAGGAACACTCGCTTTTGTAACAGCCTCTAAGGCTGGAATCGGGGAAACGACAATAATGCGCTGGCCCTGGGCAAGCGGTCTTTCTTTAATCACAGCCATTGTACTGCAGTGAGTATTTTCTCAGTCTGTGCAAATCGTTGTTCTGCAGCAGAATACAAGTGGGACTTGTATGCAATCAGGACTGTCTCACCCTCGTTAAAGGTGACATGTGTAAACCCAACAGCCCCAGGTATCACCCTGATGACTAAATGTGTCTTATTGTCCAGTGTGTGTAAGTGTTTAACTGCTAAGAGATCAGTCTGTAAATCTCGTAGGATATGTGTATGCTCAATCGTCCAAAATCTACTCAAAAAATTCGGACGAATCAACTCGTATAAGGGTTTTATACGCGTAGCATATTCAGGAATGTATGTTCTGCCAAAATTCAGAAACCCCAACAATGACTGGAGCTTCCGAACCATATTAGGAGGCTGCAACAAAGCACATTTCTCCAAAAAATGTGGCGCTAAGCTCTTGCCCTCACTCGACAACTCATATCCCAGGAAAATGACGTTGAGGAAGGCAATCTTCGATTTTTTAAAGTTAAACTTATAGCCAAAATCAGCAAACCCCACAACAAAGCGCGATACACGCCTTAGATGTTGCAGAATCTCATCGTCTGTCTGATATATGTCATCAACATATGATAACGCTTCAGGGTCCAACTCGTGCAGCATTTCAGTCACACGAGCCAAAAACAGTCCTGGGCTATTCTTATACCCCTGAGGCAAACAACAAAACTTTTTTTGAGAGCCAAACGCACTGAAACTGGTATAGTCCCGACTTTCGGGTGCTATATTTTGGCAGAAAAATCCATTCGAGATATCCAACGTCGTTTTATATTTTTTACGCACTATATTATTCAGAAGCGCTGCGCTATGTGAATTCTGTATTGCATATGTGCGTGTATGACTATTTAAATGTCTGTAATCCACCACTATCCTATATGAATGGTCCGGTTTAGCAACCGGAAATAAGGGATTATTCATCGGCGAGACACAGGGCTCAATGACACCCTGGTACTCCAATTGTGTAAGAATTTTCCTAACCGATGCCCTTGCCTCAAATTTGATAGGATACTGCGGCTGTGGCTGAGGTTCGCCCTTTATTGGAATTACATGATAAGGTGATTGTCTATCCCACCCCACGTTATTTCTTTATAGGGCGGGACCTGTGCTAGAGCCCATGTTTTACCATAGGACCCCGCTAGTTCTCTCGGAACAAGTTGTGAGAAGGAAGGTGTAATAACCTCCTCCCCAACCGGACAGTCGCGAACAAAGTCAGGTGGCCAATCCTGTTCGGCCAGCAGAACATCATATGATTTTACCACATGGTCCCAAAAGATGGCGTGTACAATGCGGTCAATGTCCCCTTCTAATCGCAGAGTCACTTTATATACTCTATCAGGAGCAGAAACTCACATATCCGCCGTTTCGACTTGTATGAAGTCATCAGTTGCTTTCACCTCCAGATGCTCTAGAAGACTCCGGCGAACTATTGTGACCTCTGCCGCGCTGTCTAACAGTGCCAACGCCCATGTCTTGTTCGTCAAGAGAACTCTCTTCTTGAGCGGCATGTCTAACTGAGACTGCAGCCACTTTCTTCTTTTTAAATTGCTGTTTTTGTTGCAGCGGTTTCTCTTCTTGTTTAACAGAAACCTCAGTTGAGCGTTGTGAATCCTGTCTTGGTTTCACGTACTCCGTTCTCCGCTCTGACCGCCCACCTCTCTCACTTCTCTTCTCTGAGGAGTCCTGAAAGGAACTAGATTGTCGTGTATCAGTATATTGATATCTATCAGGCGTCTTCAAATTATCCCTATTCCTGAGATTATACCTATTCTGCAGGGTCTCCGGTTGCGGAGACTGTCCCCCATCTTTCTTAGGTGTTTGCTGTTTCTTTTCCCAGCGCTTTTTAGTACCCTCAGGTTGCTGTTGTTTAGCATTGTCTTTATTATTTTTACCCTGTAATTGGGGTTTTTGCGGTCTAGCCCCTAGGCTATCGCGACCAATACTAGAATATGTCTGCTATTATTCTCGGAAGTTCCTGCTCCTGATTAATCTGCGGAACGTCCCGAAGACGCATTCGCACTGCTAGTGCTACTGCCTCTCCCGTGAGATTACTCAAAATAATAGAAGAAACTGCGGCAAAATTGCCCATTAACTGCATGCCCAAATCTAAGGCAGGAGCAGCCCCATATTCATCTTAAATTTGTTTAAGCACTTCCGTTAAATTAGCTAATGTCGGCGTACCGTGTGCCGTAGTGTAGAGCGCGGCAAACACCGTGCCCCAGGTATTACAAAGGTCCACCGGAGGAACCATCCCATACGGCAAACACATCGTCAATATTCTATGTTTATCCTGAGGTCGCGTATGGGGAAATACTGCTTCCAGCGTATTAATTTTTTGCGCCAGCCAAAATGGAGTCTCCTCACGTTTAGCCGGTACCTTACCCATAACTGAGTGTACAGTGGCCGGATTAATACCCGGAACCACTGCTTGTGGGTGCGCCGGAGCAGCACGCGCTGCGTTTGTATTTAGCGTCTGCATGACAAACTGAACTAATCGTCTACTGTATATGTAGCCGTTAAGTCTGCATATAAACGACGAACTTCAACCACTGTCAATTGAGCAGCCGCAGGATGAGCTGTATATGTAGCCAATAAAGGCCAGGTAGAACCATCATTACTCAGTGGACCTAACCGAACTTGTGCTACTGTGTGTGGGAGGGCGCCATCAAGCCAATTATAGTGTTCTTGATAAGATAGAGGTATCTCTAAATATGCATAAGGCCTGTATTGTCCAGGGACATTCACAACAGTGTATTCGTGAAAAGTGTTTGTACCCCCATCAACTTCTGGAAATACGACCCAAGAATAAAAAAGTTCTGTTCTATAGGCTGCATGGGTGTCCACCACAAAAGTGACCGGACCCCCCTGGACTGTCAGTCCATGTGCTACTAGATGTCCTGTGAGCGGGTGTCGCATATTGACTGCTATATTCACTACATTCTCCGTTTGTAAAAAACAGCACCAGGTCAGAGAAGGCACACCAATATCGGGGTTTTTCCTTTCAAAGTTCAAGCTTGAACAACCAACCACTAAGCAATACGATGAACCTATCCCGTGGCGGCAGAAATTCTCAGCCCCACGGACGTCTCCGCTTACGGAACCGAGTAGTCAAAATATATATGAGACCGAGAGAGTCAGTCGGACCTAAATATTAGAGCCAGACCAATCGTTGGCGGCGCCATGTCGCGTGGGCTCTCATTATCCTAAATGAGACTACTGGATTTCTAGGCAGCAGGATCGATCACGGTGTGGGGGACTGAGTCGGACCCATGTGTAAGGAACTCTGTCACCCTAAATCCGGTTTTTGCTCAGGCTAACTAGCAGTGCCTCATTTCTCTCCATGCTCACTCACCCATACATCCATCAACACACACACTTACTTACTCTATAATATAGCCAGTAACACAGCAACTCACTTAACCAAACAGCCCAACACCCACTTACACAGCCAGTCATTCACTCATAGAGCCATTCAGACACCCACGCACACACCCATACAGTCACTGACAGTCCCCTCCCTGTGCCTTCTTGTCCCTGGGTACTCCTCCCCAGGGCACTTAGAATAGGAAAGGGGGCATGTACCCCCAAACATTATTAGGCCCTGTGGACCCCATCCCTGTTCCTTTTAAAGGAGGAGAGGCCATGTATCCCCCTCCTGAACCTATTATAGCCCACCGGGCCTAACATGGTGACCCTATCCCCAGGGCCTGCATAATATCACAGTGGGTGTCCTGGACCCTAACCAGGGCACCCACCACACACATGTTAGAGACCACGGGGGAGCAAGAGCAATATCTTGATCTGTTTCCCTGTCTCCATCAGTGTGAGCTGCAAAACAGATCTCAAGTCAGCTCCCAGCTGGCAGAAGCATTTTTAAAGCTCCCGCCCTCTGTGAGCAGACTTTGGGTCTGATTTAGATCTTCTTGTCCTCTGTAGTATGATCTCCATAGGATATAGTGGGATCTTAATATGGCAGATGGTATAACCGTCACATTGTGACAACGTTTTCCCCTCCACCAAGATCTAAATCAGGTCTTTAGTGTTTGCTCCGGCTTAGCAAACATTTGAAAAATACTCCCACCAGGTAGAAGGAAACACAAGTTGCCTGTTCCTGCCGGTGTGGGCAGGTAAAACACTGTGCCCTGGGTGTGGTCTCCCCATGACACAGTATGTGAACTTGCCCTGGGAAATGATGGTTCTCAGGCCATGATTGTCTCATGAAGGGGGTAGGTGTGGCCCCCTCCATTTTCAATGATTAACAGCCCTGGGGAATGGGTCCTGAGGTCCTTTGAAAGAATTGGGGAGGCACCTTATGGCCACCCTCCCCTTAAAATATTGTTTGGCCCACAGGACCAAATACAGCATGGGGAGGGGGCCTGTGCCCCCTTTAAAAGACACTTTGGGCCCTGGGCGATAGAGCCCCCATGGACCAAAATGGCCTAGGAAGGGGGTGTACAGTTACTTTGGGCACTCAGAATGGCTTCCACCTGGTTGAAAACAGCTTGCGGAGGGGGGTACTAAAGCTCTAAAAAAATATATAAATCAACATGAAATTATTGTACGAGAGAATGAAGCTAGGTCTAACTGTGGTTGCTTTCCTTGTCAGAAACTCATTTTAAACTCTGTGTGACCTATGTTGTTTGACTTTCTGAAGAAAAACTGTTAACATTAATATATCTCTTTGCACAAAATGTTTCACTTCTAATCTTTGCATGACCAATGCGTGTTAGAAAATGTCTTCCATCTTAAACAATGGAAGCAGTATTATGTATGCTTTATGCTTGCTAACCTGCTTTGGAATGTGTTGCCTTGCATACAATATACACTAAATAGTTTTTTTTTATGAGTGAACCTACAGTGGGGAAGATGCAGGAAGGGAGATGGTGATTGTATTCATGCATGTTCTTTATTCTTTCAGAAGTAAGCAACGTATGGGAAACCATACTGATGTCTCAATTCTTCTCTGAATGTGAACAAACTAATTGTTTAGATTTTTCAACATGCAAAGAAAAAATTCAGTTATGATAAATTATTAATGATTATAGCTATTGAACTGTTATAAAAGATGTCAAAGAGAAAGAGTAGGGGGCACACAGTGCAGAAAAAGACAGATAGGAGAGCATGCTGCTTGGGTTCCTGGCATTTGGGTATCTCATCTCATTCTATTTAGTACTTTTAGGTGTCTTGCGTCTACACAGAGCCGATTTCTGATTATTGCTAGAGAGAAGGAGGGAGCTCGATAGACTGTTGCAGAATAGCATTATAGCTGTAGCTTATTGAGTTGGTAACTGTAAGAACTGTGTTAGAGATAGACTAAAGAATTACTTTCTAAAATTCTTAACTGTATTTTCCAGGTCTTCCTCAATGTGACTAAACTGCAACTGCATTCTTTATGATCACAGGGACGAATAGAACAGGGACAGATTTAGGACATGCTACATGCAATTTTTCTGTAAACTAAGTTGACAATTAAAACCTATTATTTATTTTTAATGAATATTTTAAACTTTCTAAAACTCTCATTATTGTCTTCTATTGGGTAAACTTGTGATTGACAGAGTTCATGTTGCAGCATATTATTACACCTAATAACCACCCCAAAGATCCAAAGACCAGTAGTGGGCTCAGTAGTAGGGCGGCGTCATTATATGAGTAGTGTTTATCAAGGATACGCTTCCCCAAATGATTAGTTAGTGAGAGTGCAAGAGAAATATAAGCTGTAAAAAAGGTTATGAGTGCTAGGGAAATATAAGCTGCAAACATTAAAAAGAAAGTAAGGATTAAGAAATTAAACCTTGGGGCCTCATTTACAAGAAATGACGCATCGTTACTTTGTGGCAACGATGCGTCAAAAATACTTGTGCCGCGGTACATCTGATTTTTATGCCATGGAAGTGGCATATTTACAATATGGTGTACCATGGTGCAATTAATCTGGCTGCGGTTGAAAAAACGACACATCTGTGTGTGTTGTGTCACATGCAAATCTGATACTACTGTTGCAAAAGTGAGACAGGTCTGACTTGCAGCACGTAAAGTGATGCAAATTGTCCCTGCATCAATTTTGTGCATGGAATGTGTCAATAAGTATAAAAAGTGAGGTATCACTGGGAAATCAATGGCAAACTTCACTAAAGGGAGCCAAGGAGCATGCAACAGGTGGCTCCAGCAAGGACAACAACCCCCAACACCAGCTAGGACGTCTAGAAAGACTCACAAGGGAAGAGGAAGAGGAAGTCCAATTTCGGTAAGGAGAAGGAAATCTTGATCACTGAGATGACAGAGCACCAACATCAGCTCTTTGTCACCTCTGAATTGCCACTAGTGAGGAAAGAGGCCATTTGGTAGGCCATTGTGGACAAGATCAACAGCGTGGAACAAGCAAAAAGGACTATCATTGATTGCAAGAAAAGGTGGTATGATTATAAGCGCCAGAAAAAGGAGAAGCCGGCAAAGAACTGAAGGCAGCAATACAGACCGGAGGAGGGAGCCCTTTGTCCCCAGAGGAGCTGGATCCCTAGGAGGAGCAGGTGGCAGCTGTCATTCTAGACGAGTTGGTGTCTGAAGTCCCCAATTATGACAGTGCAGCACATAAGGGACAACCACAGACACAGAATCAATATCAACAAGGGCAAAGAGGGCAAGAAAGTCATGTTGTGAATTGCAGTTAGCTTTGTCCCATCACTACACTGAACTGTCAGCAGGGTAATAGTCTGGAGTCTGGACCATGTCCCATTAAATTAATTTGAAGTGGCACTCTCACTGCCCAGTCATATGTTGCACCACTCAGTCAGTTTGTGACACATCAAAACATTACTAGGCCTGGGTGTAAAAATCTGCTCCACTGGTGGAGTTTGTGGAATTCGGGCACTTTGTGCTACATAGAGTAGTGCAAAGTTCCTGAATTCCACATTCCAGCATGGAACAGAGTTCATTCATATGCACAAGATTGGGTTTTGGTGTTCTCTTGTGAGTGCCACGATACTTCTGGGCCACTAGTGAGCTTGCGCAAGACTTTGCATTTGATTGTGCTGTTTCCGACCACGGGCACAAGACTTTGGGGGTTATTCTAACTTTGGAGGAGTGTTAATCCGTCCCAAAAGTGACGGTAAAGTGACGGATATACCACCAGCCGTATTACGAGTTCCATAGGATATATAATGGACTCGTAATATGGCTGGTGGTAAATCCGTCACTTTTCTGTCACTTTTGGGACGGATTAACACCTCCTCCAAAGTTAGAATAACCCCCTTTGTGTTCACTCACGCTGCTTCCAGCCAAAACAGCAGCAAAAACAGTCCCGCTCGTGAGCACGAATGCACCTGAAGTAGATTTTCTATTCAAGATACATCTAAATGTAGTTAAAAAGTGTTTTTTCGAGTGGACTTTCTTCTCCAATGGATCCTTCAAGTTGTTTTTTTAGACTGAGAAGCCGTTTCTATCCCTCAAACAGGAAGGACGTGCCCCAGAGACTCCAACTGCCAGTTAATGTGCAGCAGGCTCCTCCCAGTGCTTTGCCCATCTCCTGGTCACTTTTCACTTGGATTTCAAGGTGGAAGGATCACTATGGGGGTTATTACAACTTTGGAGGAGGTGTTAATCCGTCCCAAAAGTGACGGTAAAGTGACGGATATACCACCAGCCGTATTACGAGTCCATTATATCCTATGGAACTCGTAATACTGCTGGTGGTATATCCGTCACTTTTGGGACGGATTAACACCTCCTCCAAAGTTGTAATAACCCCCTATGTCTCCTGGATCTATCTTTGTATTTAAGGACTTTTGTGAATTCACACGCGTAAGTTAAAACACTTTTGAATAGGGGTGTTGTTTATTTGCTTGGGCATGCACCAATATTTCTTTGTATTTTAGTGTGATTTTACAATTTGTATACTGGTGGGTGGCCTGGAGTTTAAGTATGGGCCTAGTTATTGATTTTTCATCTTTTGTAAAGGAAAGTTGTTGCACAGCTCAGTACCTTCCCTACATGTCTGTAAAATGTATAATATTATTGTACTATGTGGCCTAGATATTCAAAGGTCCACCTAGCCAGTAGGCCCAGTACTAGTAGTCATCAGTGCACGAAATAAATGTAGCAGTGATATATGTTTCTAAAACTTCATTTAGAGCAGGGATGGCATTGGATTAAATTAAAAATGCTGGCTATTTTTTGCATTTCTTTTTTTTGTTGCAAAAAGTGTACATGTTGTGGGGTAATGTCTTATGGCATAGGAGGATGTGTACTGTTGTTGTGGAGTTTTTATAGCTTCATGTTTTGCATTGCTTTATTATTATTTGTTTATGTGTGTATGTTTGTCATCAACCACCATTTGTCTTTGTTCTCCATTCCGTGTGGGCAGAGGCTATTTTGTATAGTCTAAACACGTGTTCTTTGTTCTCCATGCCTCCATGTTCACTGTTGACCATGTGGCTGGCGGCCATTTTCTGCATCCAGCCAATGAGTCTCTGCCATAGGCTTGCATGTGTTCTTCTTTCTTCTCCTTGCTCCTTTTTGTTGTTGTTTCACCATGTGGCTGGCAGCCATTTTCTGCATGCAGCCAGTGTTCCTTTGCCATAGGCTTGCATATGTTCTTTCTATGTTCCCCATGCCCCCTTGTTGTTGTTTTACCATGTGGCTGACAGCCATTTTGTGCATATAGCTAGTGTTCCTTTGCCATAGGCGTGCATGTGTTCTTTCTTTGTTTCCTATGCTTCCTTGCTCCTTGTTGTTGTTTGACAATGTGGCTGGCAGCCATTTTGCCCATCCATCCAGTGTCCCTTTGCTGTAGGTTTGCATGTGTTCTTTGTTTGTCATGCCTCCTTGCTCCTTCTTGTTGTTTGACCACGTGACTGGCATCCATTTTGTCCATGCAGCCAGTGTTCCATTGCGATAAGCTTGCATGTGTTCTTTCTTCGTTACCTATGTCTCCTTGCTCCGAGTTGTTGTTGTTTGACTACATGGCTGGTGGCCCTTTTGCCAATCCAGCCAGTGTCCCATTGCCATAGACGTTCATGTGTTGTTTTTTGCCATGCCTAGGCTTCCATGTGTTTTTTGTTTGCCATGCCTCCTAGCTTCTTCTTGTTGCTCGGCCATGTGGAGGGCAGACATTTTGTACATGCAGCCAGTGTTCCTTTGCCATAGGCTTGCATGTTTTCTTTCTTTGTTCTCCATGCCTCCTTGCTCCTTGTTGTTGTTGTTTGACCATGTGGCTGGCAGCCATTTTGTCCATCCAGCCAGTGTCCCTTTGCAATAGGCTTGCATGTGTTCTTTGTTTGCAATGGCTCCTTTCTCCTTGTTGTTGTTTGAACCTAAGGCTGGTGGACATTTTGTGCATCCAGCCAGTGTATCTTTGCCATAGGCTTATGTATAAACATCATCAAATATAGATCATTTGTTTATAAAAGTATCTATTTTATTTTAATGTTTTCTTTTGATTTTTACTTCTATTTTTATAAATCCAATTGTTTATTTCATTTTGTATTTTGGTTTTTTCATTTTTTTGTTTTAATTTTAATTTAATTTTTAATTTTTTTATTCTTGGTTTTTATTTTAATTTTATTTAATTGTGCATTTTGCTTGATCCATCCATCCACACCCATTCTTCCATCCATCCACCAAAGACGCACAGCCACACTACAGCAGTCAGTTTCTTTAGGTGTGAAATAATTCCATTCCCTACAGAACACCCAAGCTACAGAGCACTGCAGACAAACCATCACCATAATTCATTTTTTCAAATGAGTACTTAATTTTCCCTGGACCATCTTGCCGCAATAGGTTTTTTACAGAATTATTCCTTTTACCTACGCACCTCTCTCTGACTACCCCACATTTCCCTTTTAAAACAGATGGAGATAAAGCAAAGAGCTATATCTACATTTTGTGCTGCCGGATTTGAAATGAACTTTTATGGAGTGGTGGTGTGGTCTGACTTTAAAATGTTTGATTAAATTGGTATTTATTACATAAGTAACCAACTACAATTTGCAATGCAGTGGTGATGGTTGGACCACCACACTGTAGGTGGTCGACCTCCACATTATGACCCTGGTAGGTCGACCACCAGAGGACTACTGTCCCAGGCAGGAAAATGAGTGCTGATCATGAGTCCAGTTTCCACCAGTGTTCAGGATGGGGACCCTGCTATGAAAAGGGTGGTGGAAACACAGTGCAGGGTGTCCCTGCACTGCCCAGGTAAAGGCATGGGCAGTGCAAGGGCCCCTCTGCACAGCGCCCCTGAAACGTGCAGTGTCTGCTTAGCAGACAGTGCGTATTCCAAGAGTGCTGGTGTGATACAGTATTGGCCTCAGCTCCCTTAAGAGAGCCGAGACCAATACTGTAGTACTGGTCCCTCTAGGCTGACTGGCGGGACCGTCATAATACGATGTTCGCACTGGTCAGCCCGAGTTGCCGGCCCCCTCTTCCCCGTGAGTTTGGTGGATGGCTCGTCGGACTGCTAAAATCATAATGAGCTCCTAGGATTGCATTTGTCTGTACTATTTCAACTTGCAATAATGACACATTTCACTAACTACATATTTGTCTTGCTTGGTTGCTTTCAGGTGTTCAAGAGAAGAGACCTCACATCACCCACAGTACTGCCAAAGAGAAGGCCTTATAGTTACTTTGGTCCTCTAAACTCTTCTGCTTGTGCATCTTAGTGTCCCTGCCAGCTTAGAGCTTAAGATGGCCCCAAAGAAAGCTGCTTCCAAGAAAGTAGCCAGTGAGAAGAAGCAGCTTTCTACCAGTGGTGTAACAACCGGAACATTTTTGGGAGACGTGTGCCTGCCACAATGACCTCCGGGGAGGAACCTGGGAGCAGTACTTCCGCATCAGTGTCACCAGCCAAGTCTAAGCCCAAGATCATGTCTGTCAGTGAAGAAGCCACTGCAATCATGGCAAAGCGAATGAGCAGTTATGTTGAAATGGATTTGTCCCTTTCACAAACTAGTACCCAAACAATTCAGGAAACAGAGCAAAGTGGAGAGCAGCCGCAGCCAGCAGTAGTAGATCTTTCCAAAGTTGGGGCAGAACAGGAGGTCAAGCTGGCTGCCGAGCAAGAACCTCCTCTTTTCTAATCAATTGCTCCCAGATCTCCAGCAAGAAAAAGAAAGGGTACTACTCCACCATCTTCTGCAAGCACCACTTCTGATGATGATGATAGGGACATGGAGTGGACCCCAGCAGAGTCCAGGAGATGCCAGGAAAGGCAATGGACAAGAAAAGTTCCAGAAAGCCTTAGAATTATGGAAGAGGATGGTGATGAGGAGGATTATGACAATGAGCCAGTCATTGTGAAAGCTGGAACAGTGTAGTCTGCTCCGAAGAATGTGGCACAGACTGCACAGCCAGCTACCATATTTGTAATGCCCCAGCACAGACCTGCACTAACCCAAATCTCAATAGAAGTATCCACTGCAGAGAGGCAATCAACACACTCACCTACCTCCAGTTCTTCTTCAGGCATTGACAGTGGCAGAATAAGAAAGTACTTCCCCCAGTTTGGGACTTTTTTATAAAAAAGCAAACAGGAGGAGAATATTGCGATATGCTCCATTTGCCATGTGTGTTAATCAAGAAAATATTGGTTTACATTATGATACTGGAGGTCAGATGACTAATATGAATAAACATCATGCAATCCGAGGGGAGGAGCACCTTAAAAAATGTCTGAATGTGGTTGCCATGATAAAGGTGAGGAGAGCTGGGAAACATCAGCTGCAACTGGTCAAATCACAGTGGAAGGTGAGGTAGAAGAGGGTGACATCGTTACGCAAAGCAGCCCTGTCCCCAGCAGTGCACCAGAATCACCCACCTCAGTGACCTCACAATGGCACAGGAAGACTCAGAGTCAGATGGTGACACTGTGGCATACTGTGGCTGCACCACAATGAACATTGAGGCTACCATAGCTTAAAAGTTGCCTTCCTCAGTGACACCACAAAAGAAGAAAATCCAGGCTACAATCATGGACATGTTTAAGGCAGGAGGGACCCTACGACCGCAACCACCCAATGACACGTTTGTGCAATGGGAAGCTAGAAAACTTTTTTCTTTTCTGAAGGAGTGGAATTCTTAGAGCTTGTGGCATCCATCTTCCTGAAATGGAAGGTTCCAGTCAGACCTATTTTGCCAGAGATACTGTTTCAGCACTGCATCATGATGTGTTGCAACTGGTTGAACAAGTTTGGCAGCAAAGTGTTATCCACTCTATCCACCTGATGACAGACATGTTGACCAGTTGTCAGGAAACGGATTACATGTGCATCACGGCACACTGGATCTCTTTTGTGGGGATAAAGCAAAAGCTATCTACAGGTCTTGACCCTGAAGAAAGTTTTAAGAGCGTTCGGTGGCATGCAAAAGTAGCCATGTTCGCCATGAAGAAATCACACACATCTGCAAACATCTTGGAAGAATTTAATAGTAAGGTGTCTGAATAGTTGTGACCAAATAGGTCTCATAATAGGATTTGCTGCCATGGATAATAGCAGTATCATAGTCAAGGCCATGGCAGATGGTGGCTATTTTAGGGTCCTGTGTTTGGCACAATGCATCAACCTGGTTGTGTAAGACTTTCTCAAAAAGGAAGACATAGTCAGAAATAGACTGACCACCTGCAGATGAATCTGCACTCATTTCAGCCATTCTTTTGAAGCCTGGAGACAGTTCTGGATTATTCAGCATGGTAACAGATTACTAGTTAAAAGCCCTAATACAGGAGGTGCCAACACATTGGAATTCATCCAATTATATGTTATAATGTCTGTTTGAGCAGTACAGACAGATCAATGGCTGCCATTCTAAGAGGAGGGGATACATTTAGGAAAGCTATGATCCTGGATGCAGATATATGGGACCTAGACAAATGCCTGACACAAATGCTGCTTCCTTTTGAGGTTTTCACAAAGGAAGTTAGCAAGGAGGACAGTGCAATGGGCCAAGCTATCCTGTTGTTGCATCTGCTACAAGATCAACTAAAGAAGGTGTATGAAGGAGATACACCTTGTGGATTGTTGAGCAAGCTGGAGAACTGGAAAAAGAACAGCTGGAACTTAAAGTCCCGTTCCACAGTTATGGGGAACCACCTTCAACTTTGAGAGAGGGCAGTTTGGTCTCACAGCAGCCAACACCGGCAAAAAGAACACCAGCAACAACAGCATAAGAAGAATCAGATCCAACCTCTGCCTTGGCTTGGTTACAAGTGGCAGGCCGTATGTCCAGTGCAGATGTGAAGTCAAAACAAGTCGAGAAAGTGGCAGCACCAATGACACTTCAGAGGATGCTCCAGGAGTATCTGGATGACCCACTGGAGTTGTATGTGGATCAAAACCCATTGGTGTATTGGTATGGGAAGAACCACCAATAGCCAGAGCTCAACAGGCTGGCAATAAAGTATCTGGCTTGGCCTATAGTCAGTTTGTCTGCTGAACGTGTGTGCAGTGCAACTGGTGCAGTTGTTTCAATGAGAAGCACCAGTCTCTCGCCTCAAGACTTGGAGAGATTAACCATGATTAAAATGAACCAGTATTTTATACCATCTTGATACACTGTTCCCGAAACACCACAGGAGGAGGAAGAGGATGACAAGTCAGAATCAAGGGGCATATTTAAACTCCGTCTGCGGCGATTGTGCGTCAAATATTTTGACGCACAATCAGTGCAAACATTGCCCCGTATTTAAACTTTGACGCCCGAGACCGCTGCCGACAAAATTCCGCTGTGTGCGTCATTTTTGGGATGCGGCAACCCGCCTTGCGTTAATTATATGCAAGGTAGGCGTTCCCGTCCCAAAAAAGGCTTAAACGCCCATGCGTCGTATTTATGCTTTCGGGCAAAAATAACGCACGACCGGGAGGCGGAGCAGGAAAATGACGCACAGCCCGATTTGCGTCAAAAATTAACGCCTGGGTCAGGGCAGGCATTAAAATGGGGCAAACACACCTGTATTTAATCAGAACACACAGAACAAACAGCAGAGCAGCAGAGCAGCAGAGCAGCAACAGGGAGCCATGGAGGTCATTCTAATCCAGCATGCACGCAGACGCAGAGCCCAGCAACAACAACAGCAGCTACAACAACACCAGCAGGGACCCCAAAGGCAGCGCAGAAGGCAGGAGAGGATATTCCGCCCAAGAACAACCCTTCAGGGCCTCAGGGAACACAACATCATACAGAGGTACCAGTTGAACTGGCAGGCCATTCAGCAGCTGCTGCGAAACATTGAACAGCAGTTGGCCCCCACTTTGGTGACACCCTGCACCATCCCAACAAAAACAAAGCTGCTTGCCGTACTTCACATGCTGGCAAGTGGATCTTTTCAAACAACTGGTGCCCTTGTTGGCAGAATATCACAACCATCATTCACCGCCTTTTTGCCCAAAGTACTGGATGGCATCATTTGACTGACACCCCGCCACATCTGCTTCCCTAACACACTGCAGAAGCAGCAGGAAACTAAACAGGGGTTCTACGCAATCAGTGGCTTCCCACACGTTCTTGGTGCAATCGACAGCACACATGTACGCCTTGTGCCACCTGCTGCAACTGAACACCTCTACCGCAACAGGAAGCACACACATTCCATCAACGTGCAGGCCATAGTCGATCACCAAGGATTGATCACCAACATCGTGGCTAAATATCCTGGGAGTGTACATGACTGATACATCTTCCGTCACTGCACCATCAATGAACACTTCCAGGATGGACGGTATGGCGATGGACTACTTGTTGGTAAGTACAAAAACCTACTTATATACACACTGCACAGCAACCCTCTAGGACACACAACACATACACCACAACAGCAACATGTCAACAGGAACACACTGAGGTTGTGACATCGCTAGCCATGTTTCTTAGGTCACCATTGAACCTGTCACAAATCTGAAATTACTGTACAGCCTAATGTTAAGACGTCAAAGATCACAGCGTGTGGAGTGGGTTGCCTAAATGTCACCTTGAAAAATGTAAGTGTCCCAATTATGTTTACATTAATCCATTGCATAAGTCTAAAGGTATGGGATGTCCAGGGTACATTGATATGAAAGTGTTACCACCACTGTCAATTTTAACCTGTGTATGGAACTATCATCTCACCCCCAGTGAAGAAACACGGACACCTGTATCACAAGTCACAATGCTAGGGAAAGCACACTGTACTGAAAATCCCAAAACATACTGCTGACAAACGGTTAGCAGACAAACACTTGTTCAGCCAAGGAAACAACACAATGCACATGGTATAGCCTACAAGCATAGGATGTCACATTAGTACACAAAAGAGTCACAGACAACACAAGACAACTACTGCCATTAAAGGTCTTTTCAATAGTGCCAGATACATCAACATGATCCCACTCATTTTCTATTGCAGCTGATCAGGGGTATGGCATCCAGCCATGGATTATGACACCATTTGGCAACCCGAGTACAGCTGCAGAGCGTGCATACAACGAGGCCCATAGGAGGAAACGCAGCATTGTCGAGCGGCCCTTCGGCATCCTCAAGTCAAGGTTCCGCTGCCTCGATATCACGGGTGGTAGCCTCCTATATTCCCCCGAGATGGTCTGTAGGATCATCCTCACATGTGCAATACTGCACAACATTTGTGTCAGAAGAAACATTCCCCTCCTGGAACCAGAGCCACACATGCCTGAAGAGGAGGAAGAGGAGGATGATGGCCTGCAACAGGAGGGGGAACTACAGAACACAGCTGCTGGTATACGCAGGTGGCAACAGATTTTAAATAATTTCTTCTGAATATGATCACCTTCACCACTTTAGTTAACTAATGTAAATAAACACCTATTATAATCACCATATCATGGTCTGGCTATTCCTTTTTACACAGCTTCATCTCTACTTACCAGAATAAGAGTGTTGCCTCATGGAGCATTGCTGAGATACTGAGTAGGACACAGAACATCCCAGAGCTAATGTGATGCCTAACATACAATGGTCACATACACACACACTCTTAATGACATATATCATGTACATATCTCCTTTGAAGGCCTATAGCAGAGGACCACAACTATTTCACACATACATGTTGAAAGCAAGGTCCAACGCAGCATATGGCACACAACTATGACACCATCACTCAATAAGGGGAATACAAGCCTCATACATGAGGCAGTCAATGTGCTTTGGCATCACTAACAGGAATGTCTGACAAGACCCTTGACAGCAGTTAGTCCAACTGTATCCAATATTTGCAAGGAATATCTGTGACTAGAGTTCCATAGAAGCAGAACATAGACAGCGCAATTGCCACACATATGACATGCATTGCGCACATGACATTCCATGTACATGTCAGCCCATTTCCTAACTCCTGACACACCCATGCACCTGATCACAACCCACCTGTCGGAAGAGGTCCCTGGAATACTAAGATGTGTACCCTGATAATACCTCATCTACAAACACAGACCAAGATTAGCAAACCAGTGTGCTACACCCTTTCCTAAGGTATGCCATAGTCAAAGAACATCTGACTGCATGGACGTCAGGTCAATTTATACACTGTCTCCTAGTTTCAAAGCCCTGTTAGCAAATGTAGATTGCTTCCCCTTGTGAAAATGTCTGTTGGCCCTTAGAATGCAAGTCTCACCTACAGGACTGGTGAAAAACAGATGCAGCCCACACCTGTGATCACCTCCATGCACACCACCCATTACAAAAAGCAATGCCCCTGATGATGCCTGGAACAACATAGTAGTAGCCATGATGTCGAATACATCGTCAACCATTTATAGTAATTAAGCCGTGTAACACAGCCACTGGGTTCATTTGTCACCTTCAAAAACACAGGACATACACAGATGGACATGTCAACTGTCTAGTTTGTCCTCCAAACAGTCTCAGTCAGACCACTGATTATGTAACTTGTCCAGTAGCTGGCTCCTGAATCATCTTGCATTCTGTCAGCCTGACTGGCAACTGTCTGTGCGTCACACTAAAGTTTCCCTGTGTCTACATATGTACCACACGTGCGTAAGCAAACCTGCCATTCATCAGGGGGCATTGGGCATGGGCTTCCACCATGCATACACAAATGCATTGTATAGCATCATCTGCCTTTTAACTGTACCATTTGAGTTACATCCTCTTGGAAATGCAAAATTCATGGCCCATCCCTTTTCTGGGTTGCATTTATGCATGAATGACAAAGTGTGACAGTGTCCCAGGGTCATAAGCAGGGATTGGGTACGCGGCTTTCAGCACAACCAGCAACCTCTGATAATGTACATGACTAATACACAAATGTCAGAACCATGACAGTTCACACACAGCATCACAGTGCGCACAACATAGTGATGGGCCGTGTGTGGTGAATAGCTGCAAGAATAAACAGGACAGAGGCTATGATGTTCCAAGATGCAGTGGGAAGTGCAGAGGCCAACCTGTGTACAAATGTTGTGATGACACCTGCCGGAACATGACACCTGAGACATTATCTCACTCAGCACACCAAGGTTGCCCTGTTGACTGTCTCATTACACGTCTTTAGTGACAGGGTGGGACCATCCACATGTTGGTTCACATGTCCACATCTACTTTACTCACATTGATCAACAAAGGATACTCAGTAGTTACAGGAATAGCTGCCACTGACACATGATGAGTCCTGGTCCGAACTTTGACAAATTACATCCCATAAAATCTACAGGATCATCATTGGACCACACACATGAACAAGACACCTATGTGCAATTGATCACTGGAAATATGTGGACACGTGCTGTCTTGTATGCTGGTCCACCACAGCCACTTGATAGTTGGGGCTTACTTCTATGGCCTCAACTGTGGTGTCATCATACATATGAGATTGACCCTTGTCTGTCTGTGCAACCAACATGGTACCCACTTCATCAATGCATGTGTATGACTCACTGTGGGATTCATCAACTAGTGCCTAGGAAGCTCTTACCAATACTCTAGGACATAGGATGTAGAAATTGTGGACCTTTGACATGAACATGCGTCTGCCATCCATCTGGTGAATGCTATGTCACATGTGGTGTCTACGTGACCCTAAAACTTGGAAGTATACTTTGCGGGTGTTGTTACATGTATGACTAACACATGCCCTTGCTCATTCCAATATTTACTTGCATCTTAGGGTTGGACACATGGACGACACATTCATACAACCAAATGTACAATAATGCTTCATTTGATGTACATACACACCTGGTGAACCAACAAATTAGTTGTCAAAGCACACACTTTGAGCCACAGACAATTAGGCATTGTACATATGTGTGTCACATTGCTATCCTATCCTTATGGCAAACATGCACAATTTGTGCCACACATATATGTGGGCCACACTTATGACCATCTATGACGTCAGCCAACTGCAAACATACTGTGAAGGGTGTAGTGGATGATGTTCCGCTGCAGTATGATGTCACACATGTGAACATACACCATCAACACCATACTGTCTTCAATTAGCCAATCTCTGATGTGTTCCAAAAGTAAAATAACCCCAAAAAATGTAAAAATGCCCCAACCAGTTAATGCACTGTGATTTTGACGTCCCTAGCGGTGTGCGTCATTTTTTGTTGCACAAAACTGTTTTTGCGTCGTTTTTTTTGACGCACAGGAGTGAAATATAGCCCGCATCCAGATATTTGTATAGTCCATGTATCATTATATGGATGTGGGTTAATATTCACGTCTGTGCGTCAAAAAAAATGACGCAAATACAGTTTTGTACAACAAAAAATGACGCATAACTCGAAAAAGGCGGGACTTTTCATTCAGGAAGTGATGTAATAGGATATCCTGTTTACAGATCATGTACAGTGGGTGTACTTTCACTTTCACTTTGCAGTCTATGATCCTTCTAGACTGTGTGGCTGTGTAGAGAGTGTTGTCCAGAGATTTTGTGCTGTTTTTGTCCTGTGTGCTATCTGTAAAGTCCTTTTGTGAAATAAATTTTGTTTGTGTATACTGTAGTACTGTGTTTTGTCTACATTTGTCCATTTATCTTGTGTATTTCTTGTTTGTGGGAGTCTGTTGTGGGTAGTGTTAATTTGGGGATAGTTGGGCTCTTTTAGTGTTTAGGTTTACTTTTTTTCTGTCTTTTTACCCCTACTTTCACCCATTTCCCCTTTCTTTTTGTTTTACCCCTATTCCTTATCTTCTTCTATAATTATGTCTGGTAGGCCACGTCTTGGCAGGATGGGGGAAGAGGAGTTGGGGGGCTTCATCTGGCTGGTTACACATTTCTTGCCGCTCATGATCCAGGCAGGGGGCAGGGTCATACAGGGCTACCCGACAGAGGCGCGCAGAATCCTGTGGGGAAAGGTGCTGCATCACCTGCAGCGTGTGTATGCCAGCCAGAGGAGTGACCACCAGCTGAAGCACCGGTGGGCTAACCTCATCACCAGGGAGCAGGATCTCTTGGACCACCTGGGAATCATGATTGGTGGCACTGTTGGTGAGTACGACTATTGTTATTGTGCAAAAATGAATGCTCTGTAGTGACATCAGTGGATTAGTGCAATGTCTGCCACCTAACTTGATGACTGTGTGTAATTTTGGGGACATATGAGGGGATCATTGATGCACTATGGCAAGGATCACAATTGCTAGGTGTCAGGTAGCACGTGCTCAGCAAACTTACAGGTAACTTTACCATGAAGGAAAATGGTGTGGCCTTTCTGTCAGCACAGCTAACAAAATAGGAGCCAATCATGACTATATAGGGTACTATTGACAGAGAAGTACAGATGTACCACAATTTAGGCCAACTATGTTGACGCAATTGCTAGACTGACTTTAGAATCACTACATGATGCTGAAAATGATTGCTGCCTTCACAACAATTTGTAATAGCAAAGTGGCTCAAACATTGGTCTCATGTGAGTCTGGTGAGTGTGGAAGGAAAGCGTTCACAGAAGTACCATGAATGTGTGGGATTATTGTGTTTCTTAATCTTTTAGGATAAATGGCAGTTCATGAATTGAATACATTGTGTAAAGGTGTAAGGTGCCCTCAGCTAACATCGTAAGATGTTTGTTGGAATTGGTTGAGCCACTATCCAAATATGGATGGCAGTCCAAAGGTATGCACATGGCTTTACATCTCCATGGTTGGTGCAAATCACCATAGCTGGGCCACATCAATTGACTCTACTGTAACAACAGGATGGCTTACATGAGTCCCTGCCCCTCCCTGTGTACATTGGGCCTATGTGCAATAAATGTGTCATGGCCACAAAGCATGTTTGACTGGTAATGCAGTCCTCAAGTAACCAGGCTTTGGATGTTTCTCTTGGATGCACATGATGAGACGATTACACTCCATATTTTTTACTGCTCACCAATTACAGGACATATTTGCAACCACATGATAGTTAGGGCCAATGTATGTGTGCAAATATGTGTGTAACTGTCACAGGAGACCCATGCTATGTACAAGTTGGCCGTGAAATATCAGATGCAGTACCATCATGTCTGAATGGCTGCCATTTACTTATTCAGCCTACACATTGTAAATGATACTGAAAATGTTGCACTGTGCACAGATTTTGAGCACATTTCTTCCTTCCATACCTTACAGGTGGACCGGCGCCCTACACTGTGGGAGAGGTGGCGACATTTGAGGACCCCGACCACTACAGTAAGTGTTGATATGTCTGTTATGTGTTGTGTTTGCTGGTTATGGACTCGTGTGAGTTGGACGCATACCAAGGTGTGATGCTGGGGTCAAGCTTTTCACTTGTTCCATGAGTGGGAATGCAGTTTTCACATGTTTGGAGTTAGCCAATGTGTATCCAATGGTATCATGTAGGGATTGTTGGACATCCCTGTAGGCCCCACTGTGAGTACAGGGGATAGTCATGTGTCTGACACTTGTATCACCAAGAGTCGCAATGGAAGTCAACCCCTATTTAGTCAGCCTGTCAGACCCACATTCTCTAAGATTGGTGGAGCTAATAGCTTCCCACTAGACATCTGCTTCACTATTTACCAACGTAATTTTGAAACAGTAGGTAGAACCTCCTAGCATCATGTACTTCCACATGTAGTGCATCAAGTCTGTGGAACCTGAGTGTAATGGCC
Source organism: Pleurodeles waltl (assembly GCF_031143425.1). Classification (NCBI taxonomy): domain Eukaryota; kingdom Metazoa; phylum Chordata; class Amphibia; order Caudata; family Salamandridae; genus Pleurodeles; species Pleurodeles waltl. The sequence goes on from NC_090436.1 coordinate 875,370,751, forward strand.
TAGGTGTGCATGCAATTCATGCTCATGGGTGTTCTAGCAACTCTGTGTCTGATGTAAGTCAGGCCTCACTGGAAGTATATGTTGTGTACTCATTTCTAATTTTCCTGACATGTCTGACCCTATGAGTGCTCTAGGGTTTGCTGACTCCAAAATGTAGATAGACCTTACCTGTGGTGTGTCTGTAGAGACAAACATGTGTGGATTAGCCTATACACTCCTCAGTGTACATGTTGTTGGCAAATTATAGTTGTATATCCACCGCCCCCCCACAAACACGGCCATGGGTTTGTGAATGGGGTACCTAGTATTGATGCTACCAGTATGTTACACATACCTGTGAAGAAGTGACGGTTTGGTTGCATACTAGTATACACACTCAGGTTTGGCACTTGGTACCATACTGGAAATTCCAGTTACAACTTGCAGACCATGTGGCGCTAGTTTTGCTTTCCGTACACTGACATTTGTAGCCCAGCTCTTGGTGGAGGACATGCAGCATGATTCTTAGCTGATAACTGTCAGAACTCAGATTGCAAGTCAAGGCCAGTTGTTAGCCATCTTGTGGGTTATGAATGTACTTTGTGTGATGTGACCTTTGTTGTCTGGCCTGCCATGTACTTCCTCAGGGACATTCGATGCTCTGTATCGTGATATGAGCTGTTAGAAGTACAGTAGATGTATTGTCTGATTAACTTGCTGTGCTGTTTCACACAATGCAGTTACTAATGTGGCATATCTGCATTTGTCTTCACAGCAGCTAACATGACTCCAGACCAGGTCCCTGAATTTCAGCGCCAGGCCATGCGATACCAGCACATCCTGCTGGTGGAGTCGGGGTTCCGGAGGATGGCCCGGCGACATCGCCATGAACGCGCCTCCGGGGCCTGGCGAGGCTTCCCACAGGGTGGGCCTACTGTGCCCACCACAGCCAACACAGAAACAACCACCAATGCGAGCCAGGTGGCCCTACCCACAGCTGCCTCTGTTGCATCTACATCTGCTGGACTTCCTGGCCCCAGCATTGCCACCGGTGCAGGACAGCCCACACAGACCTCCTCCACCGGTACCCAGACTGCCACTGCTCCAGCTGTTGACCCTGCCGCCTTCAATAGACTAGAAAACAAGATGGACAAAGTGCTGCGCAAGGTGAGCCACCTGAGCCAGGACGTGCGGCACATTAAACGGCGGGTGAAGGATATCAAGAGGACCCTCTGGAGGGCCAACCTCTAGACAGTTGATTAGATGGACATGATACCCTCCCATCCCTCCTCTTTCCTTGTTCTTATACTTAGTGGGCTTAGGGGGCTTAGTGTTAGGTTAGTATAGGCTGTTAGTTTAGTTAGTGTTAGTGGGTGTGGGGTAGGGGGTCCTGCTTGTTTCTTTTTTGACTTATTACATGTGTTGGTGGGGGGCTATGTTGGGGTTTTTGTGTGAAAAAAAAAAAAAAGCCATAAAAAACAATTTACCAAAAACATATATATTTGTATAGGATAGTATAGTATGTGTTTAGGTTAGTATGTGTTGTCCTCAATGTGTCTGTCTCATAAGGGGGTTAAGGGGTAGATGTTTAGAATGTTTCGTTACATGTGATAAGTAAGTGTAGCTTAGGTTAGTTAGGGACAGTTGTGGGTAATGAGTAGTCAGGGTAGATTAGGGTAGGTAAGATTTTTCCCTCAGTTTCCTCATCTATGGTTAGCTTTTAAGAAATATTTGGTTAGCCCTTAATAGTATGTGTTGAATGGTACTTGATAGTGGGTTGGGATTCCGTGTACATCTCTTTTGTACTATAACATCTGTGTCCTATGATACAAACAAATCCCAACTGAGCTGTACGATTGGCAGCTAACCCAGAGCTACCTTGCAAAGTGTCTACCCTTTGTTGCAACCACCAATCACAGTTAATATGGATGACAATGTGTTTCTGTTGATAAGTGTGTTTTCAAAGTCACTAACAATGCTTCCAGACTTGATATTTTGGAAACTGTTTTAGGTCTGACTGCAGTGTGATGATCATGCACACCCTTATAAGATGAATTCTCATTGGCAATCTTGTAATCTTGTCTTCATGACCTTCATACATCATTTGTGACACAGTTCAGCATGATTACCTGTTTGTACGTTAACTCAGACACCTTCATTTGTGCAGTTTTTTTTATGTTTACTTAGATTAGTGTGGCATGTTTATTGTGTTATTTTTGCATGTTGACAACATTTAGCGGGCACTATTTGATGACTTAGTTATCCCCCGAGGAAGCATTCTTCTGTCCAACACAGCATGGTGGTCTATGGTTTCTCACTTCATCAGATATGCCCCTCAGGATGGGCAGAGTATGATGCAATCATGGTCACTGTGCAGATTTCTCTAACTACATAATATCTGGACAGTTGTATTTAGAAGCTATGTTATTTGACAGTAGGGACATTCCAATTATCTACTGCGCAGTTGATATGTCACATTACCCAGAGACAGATTTGTGGTGTAAGTGCTATTTATTGAAAAGTGCTGCAGTGCTATATGTACATTGTCCATGACTGTGAGTCCATTATAGTGACATTTTAAATTGGGATCCAACACAAGGGTTTACCAAAATGCTTTTGTCATGCTGGGGTTGCTGTTTCAGACAGTGCAGAGGGACAGGATTTGGCAATGAGTAGGAGAGAGACAATCAATGGGCTGGGTGACAAGATATACAGTGGTTTGCAGAACAGTGCTTGAGTACAGTTGTTGCAAGACTGGCAAGTTACAAAGCGCAGGACTTTGGTAAATGTCAGCCATGTGGCAGGGACTAGTGCTTCCGGGTACTTTTCCTTTTGAATGTGATCTGTCCCATGTCTTCTTCTGATGTGTGTGTTGCCTGCTTTGTCTTTGTTGTTGTTGGTTGTGAAGGGGCAACACACACCTCAGTGTTAGAAGACGTGGAGTCAGACATCCCGGTGGCTGCTCCCTGTGAAGGTCTTAAGGGCAGTACTGCAGCAAGGAGGATCTGCTGGTTCTTGAGAATAGCAGCCACATCACAATGGTAGGCAGCCAGGTCGGCCCTGAGGGGTTCAATGTTGCATTCGTGCACGCGTTGACAGGATTACTGTTGTAGGTGTTGGGTCAACTGTATTACAGCTGTGCTGATTTCCTTTTGGGTTTTCTGCAGTTCCTGCAAGATAGATGTTAGGGCTTGCATAGCTGCTGCCTGATCTGCAGATGACATCATGCACAAACGCACCCCCTCAAGGCTGGCTGCCATATTTTGCATCCCCACCCGCACCTCCTTGGCCAGCTCCCGCTGTACTCCAACTACAGTTTTCTCAAAGCTGGTGCCAGTGGCGTCTGAGTCCTCAGCTTTATTGGAGCTGGCAGGTCTTACAATTGGGGTGGTGGGTGGTTCCTCTGCGATGGCTGCTTGTTCTGTGCTCCTCCTTGTGACTGAAGGTGGGGTCTGGAGGGTTTCAAGGACCTTTTGGATGGTCTCCTGGGGAATGTTTATCGGCTCGTCATCCATGTCATCAGGGAAATCTGGGACAGGCATATCGGCAGGAGATCCATCTTCCTCTGCAATGAAACAGGGTACAATTAGTGTGTCTGTGTTGTGACAATTTTAACATGACGTGCCTGCCTTTTGATGAATTCACATTGTGATCTTGTTTTGTATTAATATCTGCAGTCCTTCAGATGGGCATTGTTTCAGGCCTATGGCCCACCTGTGTGTCACATGTATGTTATTGAGTTTTCAGACTTGTCAGCCTCATTGCCTCTAGGTGTTGCTTTATGCCAAATCGAGAATTGCCCCCATTTTGTCCTACTCGACCCTCCGTGTATATCCATTCTCATGGTGAGACCTTTCACTGGCTGTGGGTGTTCTGATGGCCCTGGCAGCACACTTAACTATCAGGACCTGTCCCAATCCCTGATCGTTCACATCCACTTAAATGTAATAGACATGTGGCATATCCTATGCATGGCAATGTTATGATGTGATATGGATGTTTACATTGTTAATGTGTCCTGCTGATGTTGGGTAATGTGTGTTACATTGGATTGCCCTGATAGTCGTATCAGTGTCTTATTTCGTCCTCTGACTGTGCATGTGTATTTCAGTGACCAGTTACATGTGTCCCCTCCTCATTGCTGTTGTCTGAGCAGTATGACATTTGTGATGTTGCCTTGTTACCCAGGCACAGGATGGACCCTGACATATGCAGCATGGGTGTGTCCTTAGTGGTGTGTTGCTCCTATTGTTGTTTACATTGGCTGATGTTTGTGACAACTATGGGCATTGACATTTGAGTGTACTAGGGCCTTTGTCTTTTTTCAGGATATTGTTGCAGATGTCACCCTCACCCCCTAATTTAGGTATGTATGTTCCATGGGGAGGTTACTGCCATTGGCTACTTGAGCTGCACACAGATCAGAGGTGGTAGTGGCAACTGTTGTCGCAGTTACATTGCAGTTGTCGGTTTGGCTAGAGGATTGCTAATAGGGGCCTAGTTAATGTAGGAGGTATGTTGGCTGACGAGTGCCAGGATGTCAGTTTGACGTAGTGGCCTTCCCTCCTGTCGTGGCTTTCCCTTTGCTCCATCGTTGGCATGACAGCATTCCCCCATGGGACTGTTGTTGGTGTAGTGTAATGGTGTGCCCCAGCTTCTGTTTGTGCAGGCCATGCCCCCATGCCGTGCCCCTTTACCCATGCCACTCCATGTATATGATGACTTACATGCAATGTGTAGTAGGTATTTCCCCCCCGCTTGCAGTTGACATTAGTGCATTTCAATTCCCCATGCGACTTACCCTGCAAGTGCGTTGTCTCCTGGTAGTCTGCGCTGTCCTGTCCTTGAATCCCTGTGACGATCTCCTCAGGGATGACGGCTGCGACCATCTCCTCCAAGTGGTCCAGGGCCTCCTGGTGTGCTGGACTCCCACCTCCAGTCTGCAGTGCTGCCTTCCTGTTCCTGGCCATCTTTTTCTTGGTCCTGCGCTTGCAGTCATGCCAGCGTTTCTTGCACTCGATGACTGTTCTGCGTACTTCAGCCACACTGTTGATCTTGTCGACAATTTGTTGCCATATAGCCTCTCTCCTACTGATTGGCAACTTTGATGTGACAAACAGTTGGTGCTGGTGTTCTGTCACCTCTTTAACCAGGATTTCCTGCTCCTCTGCACTGAAGCGACACTTTCTTTTCTTCTTAAAAGTGTCCTGGTTCTTGTGTGGGTCCTCCTGGCTGGTTCTTGGTCTGTTGTCATCTTCCTGGGGTCTGTATTGGCATCTGGGATCCATTTTGGCTCTGTTCTGGTGAACTGGCAGTGTTCGCGGGTTTTTTTGACGCTATTGCGTCAAAAAACGGCGCATATCCGGTTTGCGGTGTCGTAAATCGACCCACAGACATTTCCGCTGCGTTAACGTCGTTTTCGTTTACGACTTGATGCCGCGGTGTGCGTCAAAAATAATGACTCCCACCTGTTGTTTGCACCGCCGCGCGTCAAAGTATAAATATGACGCCCGCACGGCGCACCAAAATGGCGTTAGCCGGCAGTAATATTTTTGATGCAAAACTGCGCCGGCGCAGTTTTGCATCAAAAAGTATAAATATGGGTCCAAGTGTGTTTGCTGACCAACTTCTGGGTGAACCACCTGAGTTTGAGGGCAAACTTTGCTACCCAGACTGAGTATGCCAGTGCCACTGTAGAACTTTCTAATTATTTCTCATTGAACTTCTTTCTTTCTCGCTTTATTCTTTTAAAAAAATGCTAGTTTAACATTATGTTTGTGTACGATTTATGCTGCCTCACCATTTTATAGTCACATATTATTATATGGCTATATTAAAGATTGACCTGTGTGCATTGACCAAGCCCTCACATTCCCTTCTGGACTTTGAAGATAATGCCTGCCTCTCTCACATGCCATTGCCTATCCTTTTTTTTACATCACCTAGAATGGCTGCACCAGAAATCATTGATTAAAAGACTGTCAGTGCCAAAGTGATAATTCCAACGTGTTGCTATTTGCTACCAATAGAGAAGATAATAGTTTGTTCAACCACATGCTTGGATTGGAAGATTGGAAGAGGTAACTGCTAAATATTTCACCAATGAGAGGTGATGCATATGATGATTGTAAGTGATGATTGAAGATGTCTGTGGTGGCTGACAATGAGGGAAGAAGTTCAACAAATTTGTAAACTTGATTCTGATGATTTGCAGTCTTTGGGGGCTGATGGGTGATATTTTTTTCCTGAAAGTGATTGGACTTTCAATTTAAAAAAAAAAATTTATTTTTATTAGTTTCAGATAACATAGGGTTACAAGTCCGTATCATTGTACTCGTGTATGGCAGGAAATCACATGATTACAGTAGGTTACAGTTTTACAACAATAGCAAGAGAGATGCTATCTGACATCTATGCGACTGTAATACTACTTTCAACTGTTTTGCTTGTATAATTTGGTAGGGTGTAGGGTTTACAATATATTTGAGGCATACATTGCCGACTATCAGGTGTGTCCGGCCTTAGTCCAGTGTACCCAGTCTTATTATATTCGTTCACCATGCAGTCGACGGTTTCATCTGGATAAGGCCCTTATGTAGGTAGTGTGGGGCTGGGGGAGCCCAACTGGGTGGTGAAACAGGGAGAACGGGAACTATAACATTTAAAGAACTTTGGGTCATGCTTGGCGATTGTGGGGTAGATCAGACGGTATCCCCATCTAATTTTCAGTGGGATTGCATTTCCTGTGTCTTGGGGTCTGGGGGTGTTCATCTGGGGTCGGGGGGAGGAGGAGAGAAGGACAGATGATTCAGAGTTTACATTTAGATATTGGTCTCAGTGTGTAATTACTATAGGCATGTCGGATCTCCGGGTATCAGTGTCGTGGTGCGATCCCCAGATGCCACCTGAGACCTCCCTGTGAAATTATTTGATGTCCAGATGGTGGCAGTTGGGATTGAAGGGGATACCTATACAGTATATGATTAATAGCAGAAGTCTACTATTCAATGGTAGTAGACGTGGTGGGCGTAGCTAGTGTTGGTTGGGAGTTTTGTACTACTTTGGTACTTCCGGCTTTTTGTGAGGACAATTTATCTTCCAGTTTCCCTACGTAGGTGTCCCATAGTGTTACCTCTCCCCCTCCGCCCTGAGTATATCTATCTTGTTCCATTGCCCAAGCTTCAGCCGTAGCCCAACGAAGTACCTCTCTTAGGGCCAGATGTAGGAAACAGTTTGCGACTCGCAAACAGCAAAAATTGCCGTTTGCGAGTCGCAAACCGGAGTTTCCTATGCAGAAATGCATTTTGCGAGTCGGGACCGACTCGCAAAATGCATTTCCAACTCGCAAATAGGAAGGGGTGTTCCCTTCCTATTTGCGACTCGCAGTGGTATGCAATTCCATTTGCGACCGCGTAATGGAGTCGCAGTTACCATCCACTTGAAGTGGATGGTAACCCACTCGCAAATTGGAAGGGGTCCCCATGGGACCCTTTCCCCTTTGTGAATGGACCCAAAAATATTTTTTCAGGGCAGGTAGTGGTCTAAGGGACCACTATCTGCCCTGAAAAAATTCCGAAAAAAAAGGTTTCGGATTTTTTATTAAGTGCAGTTCGTTTTCCTTTAAGGAAAACGGGCTACACTTAAAAAAAAAAAACTGCTTTATTGATAAAGCAGTCACGAACATGGAGGTCTGCTGACTACAGCAGGCCTCCATGTCAGTGAGTGCCCATAGTCGCTATGGGGCCGCAATTTGCGACCCACCTCATTAATATCAATGAGGTGGGTCTTTGCGACCCCATAGCGACTGTCGCAAGTCGCAATTTGCTTGGTACCTACATCTGGCCCTTAGCCACTTTTGAATATCGGGAGGTCGGGGTGCCTTCCATGACATAGCGATTTGGCGTTTAAACAGCGCTGAGGCGAGGTCTACAAATCTCATATGGCATTTGGTGCGTTTGTTTCTCTTGGTTACCCCCAACAAGCAAAGGAGTGGGTCCAATGGGAAATGTACATCTATGATATCCGAAACATGCTGGGTGATATGAGTCCAGGAGCTGCGTATTTCTGAGCATTCCCATGTCATGTGCAGGAAGTTGGCATCTTCCTGGCCACATCTGGGGCATGCTGGGGAGGTGTCTGGGAATATATTATGTAGACGGTGGGGGGGTCAAGTTTGTTTGGTGGATATAGTTGAGTTGCGTATATTTCAGCCTGGTGTTGCGCGATACATATCTCACCTGCTCCAGCGCCATTTTCCATTGGTGGTTTGTTAAATCAGTTCCTAACCAAGTTTCCCATCGTGCCGTACTGCGGGGATGCAGCATGTCCTGTGTCTCCCTTAATAGTGCATACAAGTTAGAGACTGCCCTCTTTTCCTGTCCCCTTGTTAGGATGTAATAAAAACGATGGTGTATTGTGGGTTCTAGGGGGCCTGTCTGCCAAATTCCATCCACGACCACACGTAGGGCCGCGTGAGCAAGAAACTGCCTGGGGTCTAGTTTAAATATTGTGCTTAGGTCTGTGAATGAGCGTAGGCGCCCCTCCACGTATAGATCACCGGTGTGTAGCAGTCCGCCCTCTCTCCATGTTTGAAAGCCATGTATTTGGGCAAGATCTCGTATTTCAGGTATTTCCCATAGCGGGAGTTTGGGAGAGTAGGGTGGTGGCCGCCGCCTCTGATGGACATATCGAGTCCACGTTGCCTTTGCTGTACGCAATAGCAGTCCGGAGACTTCCTAGTGTCTATCTTGTGTAATAAGCTATCTGAGTGCCCCCCCTTCCCCTGTTGCATATTGTACCTTAGCTCCTTCTATTGTCTGGTTCTCAGTTAGCCAAGACATGATCCATTGCAGTTGTGCAGCCACATAATATCGCTCCATGTCCGGGACTGCCATGCCGCCTTCAAGCAGTGGGTACTGCAGCACGGCTAGAGATATCCTCTTGCGTCCTGAGCCCCATATAAGCTCTATCAGTATACTATGTGCGGTCTGCAAGAAGGTCTTTCCAGGTGGGATCGGCAATGCTAGAAACAAATATAACAATCCAGGGAGTATCAGCATTTTGATAATAGCTGCTCTACCCATAGGGGAGAGAGGCAATCGCGTCCGAAAGGGCGTCGACTTACGTATTGAAGCCAATACTCTGTTATAGTTGCTTTCTACTAAATCTATCTCTGAGCGGTACACGTCTATCCCTAAGTAATGGAAGGTTCCTGTGGTCCAAACCAAGCGCCCACTACCAATTGACCGGTTTACTATGTCACTGGTCAAACATAGGGGGAACGCGCAGGACTTACCTCAATTTACTTTAAGGCCTGACACTTCATTAAATTGTTCCAACAGTGTGAACAGCCCAGGGAGGGCATCGCTAGGTTCCCGGAGATAGACCAATACATCATCTGCATAGAGGGACACAACATGCCACCGTCCGTCTACCCGCAATCCCCAATCCAGGCCGCCAGAGGCTCCATGGCCAAGGCAAAAAGTGCCGGGGACAGTGAGCAGCCCTGTCGCATCCCCCTTTGGATTGGGAAAGCGCTAGATATTTGATGACCAGTACGGACTCTCGCTTGGGGGGCAGTATAGAGCAGCTGTATCCACTGCAGAAATCGGGGGCCCAAAGCGTCGTAGTGTCCATATCAAATAAGCCCAACCCACCATATCAAATGCTTTTTTGAAGTCCAAGGACACCGCTAATGGGTGACCTTCGCTTTTAGAGACTGCATCTATAATGTGACATAGTCGTCTGGTGTTGTAATAGGTGGCTCTGTTCGGTATGAAACCACTTTGCTCAGGGTGAATCAAGCTAGGGAGCAGTGGTAGTAGTCTATTTGCAAGTATTTTGCTTAGGATCTTATATTCCATATTAAGCATTGATAGTGTTCGATATGAGCCTACCTCCAGAGGGTCCTTACCATGTTTAGGAAGGACCACAATAAGAGCGTCATTTAGCTCAGAAGTCAGGAGTTCTCCTCGCTGAAATGATTGTTTATACATTTCTAGTAACCTGGGCGCTAGGGTGGTCCCATATGTAGCATAAAACTCTACTGGTAATCCATCGAGGCCCGGGGCCTTCCCTCTGGCCATCTGCTGTATCGCTAGTTTCACTTCCTCTAGTTGTATTGGGTGTTCCAACTCTTGTTTCTGTTGTTGCGCCAGGGTGGGTAGGGGAAGATCATGTAGTACTGGGTGCCCGTGAAAAGCAGCAGGGCTTGGTGGCATCTTATACAACTTTTAATAGTATTGTGCAAAGGCGTCATTGATTGCTTCTTGTGTATTGGCCACTTCCCCTTTATCATTCCTGATCACTCCCACAACTGTGCATGGTATTTCTGATCGCAATAGCCAGGCCAACGTACGTCCCAGCTTGTCTCCTTCCCTATGTTGTTGACCCATTTATGCTTTATAGTCTACTTTCCCTAGTCTACTCAGTTCTTCTCGATATTGGGAGCGTTGAGCTGCCAACAGTCGCCGTGCTGGGGGGTCGGATATAACTTACTTTTCCAGTTGACGTATCCCCTGCTCGAGAGTTAAGACACTGTGTGTGAGGGTCGATTTCACTCCCCATGAAGTGGACATACATTGGCCCCGTATAACCACTTTCATCGCGTCCCACTCTATTCTAGGGTCTTCTATCGATCCCTCGTTGTGTTGGAAATATTTTGTAATGGCGTTGCCTAACTTAGTTCTATATGCTATGTCCTGCAGAGCTTCAGCCCGTAGTCTCCACGTTGGGATTATCGGTTTGGATTGGCCCCAACCAAACACGACCTTAAGAGGATTGTGGTCAGATAAGGTCCTACCCAAGTATTCAGACCCCCGAATAGCGGGCCACATGAGTGAGTCACAGAAAATATAGGGGGTCATTCAGACCCCGGCGGGCGGCGGGAGCCGCCCGCCTGGCGGGAACCGCCGAATGACCGCACCGCGGTCAAAAGACCGCGGCGGCTATTCTGTGTTTCCCGCTGGGCTGGCGGGCGACTGCCAGAAGGCCGCCCGCCAGCCCAGCGGGAAACCTCTTCCCACGAGGACGCCGGCTCCGAATGGAGCCGGCGTAGTGGGAAGGGTGCGACGGGTGCAGTTGCAAATTCTATGTGGGGCCCGCTTACGGGGCCCCTGCAATGCCCATGCCATTGGCATGGGCACTGCAGGGGCCCCCAGGGGCCCCACGACACCCCTCACCGCCATCCTGTTCCTGGCGGTCGGAACCGCCAGGAACAGGATGGCGGTGAGGGGGTCGGAATCCCCCATGGCGGCGCGCCATGGGGGATTCCTCAGGGCATCGGAAAACCGGCGGCACACCGCCGGTTTTCCTGTTCTGACCGCGGCCAAACCGCCGTGGTCAGAATGCCCTGCGGGGCACCGCCAGCCTGTTGGCCGTGCTCCCGCCAACCCGGTCGGAATGACCCCCATAATCTAATCTTGTGTGTATTTGATAGCCTGGTGCATAGTAAGAGTATTCCCTATCTATGGGGTGTTGTAGTCTCCATATGTCATGTAGATGCATAGTTTGCGACCACTGTTGAAATTGTCTAGTGGTTTGTAGGCCTGGGGTGTTCAGTAGTGGAGGGATCGATCGATCTAGTGTGGTATTTTGAATACAGTTAAAGTCTCCGCCCCACAGACTAGGAGCGTCTGGGTCTTGAAGTAGTGTCGGGAATAGCTTGTTTAAGAAGGGTCCTTGGGCAGTGTTGGGGCCATATATTGAAGCCAGTGTGATGGGGCGACCATTTAATTGGCCTTCTACCTGTACGTACCTCCCTTCATGGTCAATATGTGTCCTACCTTTAACGAACAGTACTTCTGGTGCTACCCAAATCAATGTACTCCTAGCGAAAGCTGAGTATCCTGTGCCATAGATTTGGCCCCTCAAGCGATGGCCTAATTTAATTAGTTTCCCCTGAGTCACGTGTGTCTCTTGTAGGCAGGCAAAGTGTGTCCAGCATCTCCTAAAATAGGAATATACCATGTAAGGCTTAATAGGATTACCCATGCCTCAGATTATCCAAGTTAACATATTATATTCTGTAGCCATTAGTTATGAGTAGACGTGTTCTACTTCTGTGTCCTCCCTCCCGCCCCCATAACCCCCATTTGTCCATATCCCTCTCAGTCACCAAGCATTCAAAAACAATAGGAACATGTGGAACAACTCCCTGAACCCAGGCTTGATCTATACTAAGTTTCATGCCAAAATACCCTAAGTATATAACTGGTTTACAAAACAAATCTGCAGTGGTTACTTATCTGTTCAGTTAAGGCACTGTGCCTACAACCCCTATGTCCGGGGGGGGGGGGCGACAAGCATTGTGTTCCAAGCGGATATCACTTTGTGGACCCCGGGGTCATATATTTTAGAGTTCGCCTTAAAGACCCAATGAGGTTGTGTGACTTTGAAGCTGTATAACCTCTTGCTACGGGGGACCGGAATTTCCAGTAATCTTATTAGTTCATAGACTATCAATGTCTCAAAGGTCGTCTGCCATGCGTGGAGTCAGTATCGGGCCTTCTTCCTCGAGTGAGCCCCGAGAAGGCGGCGAGGCTCCTGTGTCTGTATCAGAGGTGATCAAGGGATTGTCTGTTAAGGCGAAGAAGGGGTTGCTGATCAACTGTGACGTTTCTTTTATCGCCTTTTCCTGTTCCTGGGCTGCTTGGGCTCAAGATGGTCTCGCTCTGCTGGATTTGCGCCTGCGTCATTTAGTTTGTGGAGTCAGCCAAGTTGCTTCTTCTGTGGATTCCGAAGTTGGGTGTATTAGGCCTTTTGCGTGCAGACAGGTCCATACATCTTCTGGTGAGTTGAACATTCGTGTTGCTTCACCATCTATCACTCGTAACTTTGCAGGAAATAGTAATGTGTATTTATAGTTCAACTCTCTTAAGCGTTGTTTTGCCTTGACAAAAGAATTGCGTTGTTTTTGTACTTTGGCTGTAAAGTCTGGATAGGCTGAGATCTCTGCATTGTCATGTCGCCATTGGCCATGCGAGCGGGAGAGCTGCAGAATGGCATCTCGATCTCTGAAATTTAACAGTCGGGCGATTATGGGTTGTGGGGGTGCGCCCGTGCGTGGTGGTTTGCCAGGTACCCTGTGGGCTCTTTCAACAGAGAAGAATTTTGAGGGGACGCCGCCCAGTACATTATCGATCAGACATTTTTCCACAAAGAGTTCGGTATTGGGGCCTTCAGCTTGTTCAGGGAATCTAATCTGTCTAATGTTGTTGCGGTGGGATCTCCCTTCGGCATCCTTTGCCCGTCTGTGTAGGGCGGTTATATCCAGTTGTATCTGTTTCATTTGGGTTTGTAGGTCCTGTATTGTGGCGCGGAGATTTGCGAGTGAGGACTTAACATCTGTGGCTATCGTGTCAATCCTAGTTTCCAGTGACGTTTTGGTGTCTAGGATAGCTTGAAGGACTTTGTCAAATTTAGTGGAGTGTAATTTAAGCATGGCATCTAATTGCACTAGGGTTTCCAGTGCTCCTCCCTCTTTCAAAGATTGGTCCGGGTCAGGGCCAGCATTTTTAGAGCCTTTATTTTTGCCCATCATTTCTGGGTTCTAGAGCTGTGAGTCTCACCGTGGTAGTGACAGAAGGGCCTTCGGAATGTTTGTTAGGTGCTGTAAATCATTAATCAAGGTATTTCACTGTCAATTTAGGTTTCCGTTTGTTTTCTCTTCTACATGTTAGGTCCTACTGGTAAGTATTTCTTTGTGGATGGGTTCATGTACCTAGGGGAGTCTCTAGTTTGTATCTTTAATTTGTTGGGGGGGTTATCTAGCACACTTCACCCAACGTATATGTAGTGTCACAAGTTCTCTTTCGGGGTGTGTGTTCGGGTTTGGTGCCATTCAATATTGATACGTATCTATGAATGGTTCCCGTGTCATCCACCACAGACTGTGCTATGGGCCGTTGATCGCAGTTCCCGGTTACGAGTCAGTATAACCAGGTGAGCACCCACCTCTTCATTCCGGATCTCGTCGCCTCCAGTGCCCACTTCCGTCAATCTGATGGTTTATGAGGGAAGCTCGTTCTCTAAGGCCTCTGGGGTCTCCGTCACTTTTCCTTCTCTGTCCCTGTGGATGTGGTCATTTGTCTCTCGGCACCGGAGCTCCCCGCTGGGCTACGCTCTGATCAGCAATCAGCCTGCGGAGTCTCCCGGTCACCCGGTCTTCCACTACCACCAGATGCCAACCCGGCCATCCAGTTCGTGCTCCATGTCTTGAACCCAAAGTAAGCATCTGTTTCTCCGCCGCTGGCCCGGCAACAGCCCATTTTCACTTCTTGGTATGCTCGCCTATGCGTTTACCTCTACCATCCGTTTGGCATGCTCTGGGGTCATAGCCACGGGCCTCCCCTCTCTGCCGCTTCGGGCATGGCTGCAGACCGCAGAGACTCCAGTCAACCCCCTTTGGTAGTTCCCCTGGGGTGTCCTTGCATCTCGGGTCCTGGCTGTTGTTATGTTAGGGTGTGATCCTTTGGGGGCTCCCGCGGGTCTTCCCGCCCCCAGATCCACTGATGCCATCTGAGGCCAACTTGGTCCCCTGAGTCGCGCTCCGGTCTCGGGGCCCAAGGTAAGTATCCGGTTTACTGCCGCTGACTCTCAGGTCTGGGCACGGTAGCTGTGCCACTGTTTCCGGCCTGGTTACCTCGTCGGTCCCTTGTTCTCGGTGCCATCGCTCACGCAGTCGCTTTTCTTTTCAATCTGGCGTGCTTTAAGGGATCTCAGCCTCAGCGCCCCCCAAGTCCCAGTAGTGGCTCTCTCACCTTTGCTGTCCGAAGCTGATGCGGTTCTCCAAGCCGCGTTCTGTGTTTGGGGTCCAAGGCAGGCGTCGGTTTCGCTATCGTCAGCACCCCGGTCTGGGCGCGCTCTCCTGTGCCACTGCCGCAGATTTAGGGACTCCTCCAGCACCCTGTTTTTGGAGCCATCACTCGTGTCATTGCATCTTTCTCCAATCTGATGCGCTCCGAGGAACACAGTCTTCAGGGCTGCTCAGGCCCCAATAGCGGATTTTCTGTCTCCGTTGTCCTCGTTGTAGCTGTCGAGTGCGGAGGTATCAGCCGCACCCCCGCAGCATTTTTTGGGTGTTTTCTTTGTCTTGGGTCTTAGCTTTCATTATTTTAGGATGTTTTTCCCATGAAGCCTCTGCGGAGCTCCGGTTTAAGCGTCCGCTGTGGTCGCCATATTGACTCCGCCCACCCTTGGACTTTCAAACTTAGTGAAATTTATCTGCAGGGTCCACTTTTTTTTCTGGTTCCTCAGACCAGACCAGTTGCTTTAGTTACCAAACACAAAATAGTCAAGTTCTGTTTCTCTATGTATTCTTCAACAGCAGTGCACTTGACTACACAGGCCTACCTCGCTCGGTTTGGGACCAAAACGGAATTCCTCAGAATCAGCAGGAGGAGGATGGAAGGACACAGAGTGGTTCTAACTCAACAGCTAGAAAGTTTTTGACTTGAAAGAGAAACCATGATGATGACGAAGACTCTGGGTCCTAGTGCCACTCAGCTCAGTGGACTGGAGAGAGGTGCATTGTTAGGAAATGCTGCAAAGTATGTTTTTGCTGAATTACTGGCTCAAATGTCAAACTCCTCTTATGTTCTTGCTTTGCCTCTGAGTCTTCTTTGTACACTCCTGACTCCGCATGAATCTTACTTTGCTTCCTTTTGTCCTTCTACTTTATTCTATGATACATTCACTATTCTTTGCAATCCGCAGGCCTTCTCCTAGTCCTCTCCATTCCAAAAAGAATGGAGATGCACCGCCTATTTTGGCAACACAGTATAATTTTCCTTTTAACAACCATAATTTGTAGACCTGGGTGGGTTAAATTAAGTCCTCAATAATTTGTATTTTTGAAACATAGAATTCATAACATTTAGAGATATACTATCTTGGGTCTCTCTGGGACAGAAGAAGGATGGTTTGCAGTGCATTAAACTGAACTGTGTCATACTTATCCCTTCATCATTTCCTTCAACAACAGATTGATGATGGTGTGCTGCTCAGCACCCAGATGAGTATTGTCATGGTTTCTTTTGTGTAGTGTTTTCTTAGTCACACCTTTCCCCAAATCCCTTTCCCATCCATTCATTGAGACCCCTAGACCTCTTCCCTCAGGCTGTGTGGGTTATGAGTTATGACTTGATTTGAAACCATAAATGGATCACACACTTGCTGGGGCGAATGTGGCAAAAGCGACACCAACTCACAGCATGACCTTCTATTACCTGAGCAATATTCCACACCGGCCCCATCAACATCATCATTAAGGCCTGTTGTGTTGTTTGATACGCAAACATTTAACCTTGTCCAACCACTCTGGACTCTGATCCAACTTCTCCTGACTCCATGATTTAATTTCCTAAGTTTAGCTTTTAAATACTAGCTCCCCACCATTGCTCAAAAGAAGTTGATATTGCAAGTTTTAATTATCATATCAGTTTTTTTTGTTGTGTGTCAAATACTGCCATTGTGGTAGTCTGGTCTCAGCCTTCTTAAAGTTTTCATATAGTATGACCCACTTACTCTCTGTTTTCTTTCAATCTAGTTAACAGTGATTACTAACCCTTTGATTTAATCCTGCAGTTGAAGTTCGCCTATGTGAGAGTGGTACCTTCTTTCTTACCTTTTGGCATGCTTGCCTGCTACTGCTATCTACCACCCCCTTAAGATGCCACATTGAGAAAAAACCTGCAGTAAGAAGACCCCATGTAAAAGAAGAATTAGAATATGAATTTAAATTGTTTAGTTAGTAAATAACTCCTACTGAAGAAGATGGCTGTCTATGTGTATCTAGGTTTTTGTAGGCAAAATAGGGAATGGCAGTCATCCCCTAGTGGTCAATATATTTGTAGAGGGCAGTAGTGCAAGGGTATAGGTAAATGGCCTAGACTTTTGTAAGCAGATTTAGAAAATAGGCTACACTAAAAGACTACACTAAAAGGCTACACTAAAAAACAGCAGTGCAAACGAAAACACCAAAATAAACATTTCAGGCATAAGTCGAGTAAAATCAATTATGCCCTTTTTATTTTTAACAAATGCAAAAACCCACAACAGGCCCTCTCCCCAAACAAATAGCCCTGTCTCTGAAAAGTCTAACTAAAGTCCAAAGTGAAGCCCAGTCCCAACTTCTCCTCACCCTCTCCACCCACAACAAGTCCCTCCCACCAAAACAAAATAAAAATAAAAACAGGGCTTAGAAGAGGGCATTGTCCTTACGGGTCTGGACCTGGTCCAGGCTCTGTTCTACACTCTCTGGCCAGCTTTAAATTTGGTAGAGCCACTGCAGGACACAAACCTGGAATACCTTGTCTGAGCAGGACTGGGTGGCAGCAGTGGCAGTCACGGACCCTGACAGCTATCGGCAGTGCTGGTGATATAGTGGCCAAGAGGCTGGCACTGGCAAGCAGCTGGGCTGGGTCCCAGCTCCAAGGCAGCTGTTTCAGCCTCTTCCTTCTCCATGGCCACCAGCTACCGGTATTCAGCCTAGATGTTCTCCAGCCTCTGCTGCCGCAGATGGGCTGCTATCTCCTGACTAGTGGGTGGCCATCCATGCATGCAAAAAAATATTGGTCGAAAGGCTGGGATGAATTACTTCAATTTTCCTAACAAGCAAAATACTGAATACTTTCTTGGAAAAATGATTTCTTTATCAAATTTAATTTGTATCCAATCACATAAGGCAAAGGGAATCACCAATGAGACATGTTGTCCCTATTACGAAAAACAAATAGGACTCACAAAGATGCAAAAAGAAGCATTTGTATCATACATTATACAACATTAAAAAACAAAAGCTACAACAAATATAATCAACCATAACATTTAGAAATTGTCCCAATTGAATCTCCTCCTTTGGAGGTAATGGTACATAAAGAGCTTTAAAATGTAATCCACTTTCTAGCAATGGTGTTGGTAAATTATGTAGACAAGTGCTGAACCCAGATCAATTGCTTCCTGGGATTTCTTGCACTATACGTTGTACTCCTGGGGGGTCAATTATGCTTTTTACCCAATCTTGCCGCAATCCACATGGTGTCGACGCGTTTCGTCCCCTTCAATTCTAGACCTCATCAGGACTACAATGGGACAACTTAACCTCCAAAAAGGATGGCCTCAAAAGGGTCTTAAATCCAGAGAAATCCTTACTTCACAGGCTGGAACCTGTATTGTGGCCGTTCAACTGTTAATGCGGCCCCAAATAACTGCGAGTGTGGGCTCTGTGCAAAACCAAGGCTATCGATCAAATATACAATTCTGCAGTCCAGGGAACAAAACGTTTAACACTTGCGCAGCGGTTGCGAGCTCATATGGGCTCGAGGCACCCACTCCGGCTGCTAAAAGGATTAGTGTTTGATTAGTATAGGGAAATATGAGTACATTATTAGTATTAGTATAGTAAGGTATGAGTTAATTTGAGCAGAGGACATGTTAGTATGTTAGTGGGTTTGGATAGAATAAAGGAGGGATAGAAGGTGGAAGAATCCAGAAGTGTTTATTGAGAGGTCGTAGTAGTAAGATGAGGTTTGGCATGAGTAAAGGAGAGGTGTAGAAGGAAAGAGTTTGTAGAAAGGGATTAGGGAGATCATAGCAGTTAAATGCGATTTGAGAGGAGCCTAATGAGACATGAATGAGGGAGAATTTAGTAGGGTTGTTTAGGAAATCATAGTCAAAAACTGAGGTTTGAGGTGAACCAGGAGGGGTAGAGGAGGGAAGAGACTTGGAAGGGTAATTTTGGAGATCATAGTAGTAGAATGGGTTTGGGATGAGTCAGAGAGTAGAGATAGAGGACAGATTGATAGAGGTATAGGGCGATGGTCAGATAGAGTAAAGCTTTCAAGAGAACAACATTATTTTTTTCTCTTGTACAGTAGGATTAGAGTAGTAAATATATGGATATATGATTGCATAATCAAGGGAATAAATGTGTAAGGCATATAATGTATTGAGATTTAAAGTTGTATCGTATGAACACACTCTTTCAAGAGTTAGCGTATTTGAAGTTAATTTATTTGTATACTTTAATAACATTATTTTATCTTTCCTCAATATTTCAATAGTGAAATGCATGTAGATAAATAGTTAAGATAATATTTTCCTATTGTGATAGACAAAAAAAATCTGAAGCATCTCATCAAGCAATTTATATAGAAACTATACAATTATGTATGAACATGTAAATTGTTCAATAATATATAAAATACATACATAGAACATACATCTATATATAATTTATATATACACATACAAACACCAATGCATACAAATACATATATAAATACATTTAATTGAAGTAAAATATACATTTGTTAGACAGGCCAAAAGAATATGTACATATTTTAAAATAAAATAGTTATTATACGTGTTTATACAAAGAAATCTACATATCTCAATATATACACGTATTCAAATAATAAGATGTTTACATACACAGGCATATGCAGTCCATTGCTGTTTGAGGATGGTAGTTATGTAGGAAAGAGGCAACTCCTGAGTAGTCTTCTGAAAATCAGATAGTTATCCATGGATCTTATATTTGGGGGTAATGAATTCCATAGTTTGGCTGGTTGAAAAGAGAAAAATGTACCACCTATTTTTCTTCTTGCATAGTGGTGTTGAAAAGTGGTTCTGTTCCATATATTGCTTTGTGGGTGATACAACGCAGATTAAAGGGAGATCTTCTGGCAACAGGTAACCAATGTACGGCTGTCAAGGCAGGGGAGATCTGACCTAGTAGCTTTACATGTAGGAGTAGTCAGGCAGCCGAGTTCTGAATGCGCTGTAGTTTTCTCATAGTAAATAAAGATGATCCATTGTAGAGGTAGGCTGATATGGAAGAACGTAGGAAAGAATAAAGGAGTGAAGTACTAAGAAGTGATTGAGTGCGCGAAGGGAAAACAACACACCTTGTGTGTTTGGTTTGCACTGCATTGAAAACTTTGTGAATGTCACATTAAGTTAAGCAGACTCACATTGCACAGCCAACACTGCAGGCATGAATTAAATCATACTGCACTTCTTCAGCCATGGGTGGTGAAATGCCATGGGCAGGGGGATGGTTGGTGAATGATGATGATGGATTGGGATACATATCTGCCTCATTTAACAAATACAGTGAGTCAATGGATAGAACACAAAATACAATATCTATATTTTAACTATTTTAAACTTTGTAATCATTTTATTGCTGTCTCAATGATTTCCCTTTACTGACGGTGCCCGTGTTCAGAGGCACACAGCAGCATTCCTCCATTTTACTTACCTTTAATCTGCGATCTCATTAGCCCTCAAATTCATTTTTCATCACTTTATTGCCTACCTACTATACAACCCTCTCTTCCCAGCCCTCTCTTTTTTCATTCACATTGGTGGGACTGCCATGTTTGCTCCACTCAGCAGTTCTTTTTCCACCCGCCATATTGGTTGGCGGTCTAGTTGTTGGCATCTATTTTTAGATGCTCAATATAAATGGCCCTACGCGCCGGCAGCGCAAGGTATGTGATTGCTTTAGCGAATAGCCTCAGTTTTATCCTACTATCGGGACCTATTCTATATTTTAACTATTTTTAACTTTTTAATTGTTTTTTTTGCTGTCTCAACATTTTCCCTCTACTGCCTGTGCCCGTGCTCAGAGGCACACGGCAGCATTCCTCCAATTTTACTTACCTTTAACCTGCAATCTCACTAGCCCTCAAATTCATTTTTCATCACTTTATCGCCTACCTACTATACAACCTTCTCTTGCCAGCCCTCTCTTGTTTCATTCACGTTGGTGGGATTAACTGCTGCTCTTTACCAGGGCACAGCCTACAAAATTTTTCACTATTAGAAGAATTCCTTCCAGATATCCTGTTTTTGACAGAAACATGGCTCAACGAAGACTCTCCCCCCGAAGAATTAAGGTCCTTACCTCAGTATTATTAAATTATCTGCTTAGATAGACCCCAGACATGGGGCGGAGGTATTGCCATTATCCACAAGAATTCCATTAAATGCTCTACTACTCCACTAGACATTCCTAGTTGTGAAAGTTTGTTCTTCTCTTTAACTCTCAATGCGACATTCACTTTCTCTGGCATACTCATCTATCGCCCCCGTGGACCCTATGGGAGCTTTGTACAGGCCTTGCCAGACTTTGTTTGCATTTCTTGCAAAAACCCCAATTTTACCATACTTGGAGACTTAAATATTCACGTGGACAACATCCACTGTTCATCTGCCAAAACTCTCCTCTCCAACTTGGCTTCATTAGACCTGACTCAGCTCATTACATTACCTACCCATATTAAAGGCCATACTATAGACTCAGTTTTCAGTAACCTCTCTAATCTTCTTTTCTATACACCTCTGTCTTTGATCTGGACAGATCACCACTTACTTTCATTTACACCACCCTGTGGATCTCCTCTTCCTCACCAACCGTCCATAAAGTCAACTTCCCGGCAGTGGTCAAAATTGGATCCCAGGGATTGGCAGGACACTCTTCGCCTCTCATCTTTCAACTACGATGAGCGAAGCATTGGCCTCATTGAAAATTGTAATAACTGGGTCTCTACTTCCTTAGATATTCTCCTTCCAGTTAAGATGATGGTTAGGAGGACCAATCATAAGGCCAAACCCTGGTTTACATCTCAATTGTCGGAACAAAAAAAAGAGAGTAAGAAGGTATAAAGAAGGTGGAGAAGGGATTACAGTATTGCCTCAAAAAAACAACACAGGGCAGCCATTAGAGCCTACCATGAGGGAATTAAATCGGATCTATATTTTACAGTTCTAGAATAGAACAATCTGCAAACTCCCAGAAAGAGATCTTCATGATCTTTAAAGAACTTACTCAGATCTCCTCTGGTGATTCTCCCATAGAGGCCTCCACGGATCATGGTAATGATTTGGCAGATTTATTCCAAAAAAAGATCACTGACATCTATTCCTCCTTCCAGGTCACTCCCAATCAAGAAATAGATTGTTATTTGCACAAAGACTCCCAGGTCTCACTGGTTTCGCTCGCAGTCTTTCATCCTCTGGTGGAGGCGCTTGTCCACCAACAACCTGCACAGTATAAAATAAGGATCTCCCCTCAACCCGCTCTACCTCATATTCTAGCGAAGGCTTCCAACATAATATCTCCTATATTGACTAACACTCTTAACCATTTCTTAACCTCAGAATCTATACCTCAGTCTCTTAAACAAGCTGTTGATAAACCCTTACTGAAAAAATCTAAACTCGACCCCATGCAGCTAAGCAACTATAGGCCTATTGCTCTTCTCCCTTTTCTGTCTAAGATAATGGAAAAGCATGTCAATAATCAGCTAACATGTTTTCTTGAAGATCAAACTCTTCTGCACACCTCTCAAATGGGATTTAGGCCCCAGCACAGCACAGAATCAGCCTTACTAGCAGTCATGGAAAATGCCCGCCAACTGTTAGACTGTGGTGGACATGCAGCTATTTTCTTGTTAGATCTCATTGCCGCATTTGACACTGTGGATCATAACATTCTCCTTCAAAAAATCTCTGCTATAGGAATGGAAGGCACAGTACTGAGTTGGTTTTCTTCATTCCTGAAGGATAGAACATTTCAAGTCCTTGACCGCTCGTTTTTGTCTAATACATGTTCCCTCACTTGCGGTGTCCCCCAGGGCTCCTCGTTGAGCCCCCACCCTTTTTAATATCTATCTGTCTTCTCTGGCCTAAGTTGTGGAACCCCCATGGCCTCTCTTTGGTCTCACATGCTGATGATACTCAGTTAGTAGTGTCCCTCTCAAATGCCGAGAATACCTCTCAATCGAATCTTTCATCCGGTCTAGCGGATGTAGCCAAATGGATGACTGAGTCTAAACTTAAACTTAACGATGAAAAGTCAGAAGTAATGATTGTGGGCAATTGTGCCCTTTCCAATTCTCCGACACTATTCCCAGAGGATTTTAAAAATCTTCTGCCCCCTAAAGACCATATAAAGAGCCTAGGCTTTTGGCTAGACCTTCACCTCACGGTGGACCATCATTCCAAAAAGATTGCCTCATCCTGCTTTTGCCTCTTAAGAACTATGAGGAAAATTCTCAATCTTCTGCCTTTTCTTTCCAGGAGACTTCTTATTCAGGCCCTGATATTGTCACAGCTGGATTATGGTAATTCCCTGTTTCTTACTTCCCCTGGCTACATGATAAGGAGACTGCAGGTAGTGAAAATGCGGCCGTGCGATTACTCAAGAATACACCCAGACATATATCGGCCAAACCAGCTTTAGCCTCCCTCCACTGTCTTCCCATAAGGCAACGGATCAACTTTAAGGCCCAATCTATGACACACAAAGCCCTTCATAACAAGGGCCCCAAATTTCTTAGGTAAAACACTTCATTGTACGCCCCAGCAAAGACTTTGAGATCATCTGCCGCCCTGCTGGTTCAACCTCCTCGCTTCAAGAGAACTATATGGGGAGGTAACTCCTTCTTAGTTGAAGCTGCACACCTCTGGAACTCCCTCCCCTTAGAACTCTGACAAGAACATCTAGAACTACCTTTTCGTAAGAAACTGAAGACTTTTTTATTCTCATCATAGTTTTTTGGACTTTGACTTACCTTTTTAGTGCTGGGAGGCCTTCTGGTAGCCATGCGCTCTATAAATTTCCTAAACTAAACTAAAATACTCTATACTTTGAACCATAGTTTTGATAACCATAAAACATAAAGTAAGTGAAGTAGGTGAGCAGCATGCCTATTCACCCAAATGATTACTCAATCATTCTTTCATTCTTCCTACTATATTTACCCATAGCCACCATATTTTAAGCTTTACTTTCTCTCATCCACGCTTTCACCAAAATTCACAATCCATTATCCTTCCATTCAGTATCCACTATCCACTATTTCCTTCAGTCATCTTTTCACCCCTCCATCCATTTGACCAGTACTCACCCTGGCATCATTTCATCTACCCATGTATCCTTTCCTTTTGCTCATATCACCTTTTCTTTCTTTTAACCTTCTGTTCTTTCCCATTTCCATTAAGCCATCATTTTTTGCAAACATTAAGGGTGCGTTCTGCTAAGTTGCAGATAGAAGAGGCCATAAGTAACCCATCCACTGCTGTAGCTGTAACATGGGGGTTGACGATCATAATGATGCCCTTGTAACTAGTGAGTAATAGTAATTGTCAATAAGCAAGAAATGTGACTTACCGCCACCCATCCCGGCCGCCTCTTCTCCCCCTGCTCCATCTGGTCCTGCAGCAGAACTTGAGCCGGCTTCACTGGTGGTCATTGCGGCTAGAAAAAACATAATACAGTTTTTAGATGCAAGGTGCGCTTCCCCTTAATTTTTTTAATCAAAAAAATGCAACCAGAATATATTGTTACATTGTTACAGTTCAGTAAGCACTGCAGTATCTTCTATTAATAGTATTACACTGGACATTTTGTTGGTTCACAATGTTGGAAAAGCCAAGTAGTCAAGCCAACCAAAAGCTTTGCGTAATGGAAGGGCAGAGCTATAGCCTATGATGATAATGACTCCGAATCACTGAAGCACAATGAAGGGGTGGAATCAAAATTGTCAATGAAAGACAGAAAAAAGATAATGCATGGATAATAGGAATTAAACAAACATTGGATAGGGGAATTGGAAAAAAGGAGACAGTATAAAAAAAGTAAAGAAGGCAAAATTAACAGTAGTATAATAGAGGGCAGAGGTAGAAATAAGGGTAATAATGATAATACTAAATAATAGGACTTACTGGGATGAGCAGAGCCCCCAGCATTAGCACTGGTAGTCGGTGCCTCAATAGCTCCTGCCAGACTCGGCTCAGTGATGCCCCTCTTCTTGACCTTGGGTGCTGATGTAAGATATGAAGAATGGATTAGTGGTATAGTTAATCTCCACAAAATTATTATAACAGTCAAATGCAGTAACATTGTACTTATCTAAATCAGATTGTCTATGGTACTAGTATGATCAACTATTGTTGAGTTGGCTATACTCCTAAAATCCCTATTCCACATTTTCTTAACAAAAACTACATTTGAGACTAATGCATTGCAATGAATGAACTTTGAATCTATTCGTATTTCTCAACCCCTTTGATGGACCAACTCAGTCTCCCTTTTTTGCAATGCATAGAAAGCATTCTAGTACTACTCATAACTATGACATTTCTTGGGACTGCATGAGCTAGATAAAGAAAGTCACAGATAATGCTAACTCACTGATATCACTAATTCACTATGTTGACCAGAGGACAGAGGAGTATGCATTGCAATGGCATCTTAAATCTTCAGCCAAAGCCAGTGCCGATGATTAGGTAGCACCGATCACCAACCTAGCTTAAACTGGATAACATAATATTATTCTTAATGTAAATTAAATATACTTCAGAGTGTGAGTAGCATGCTATTCAGAAAAAAAGTTACACAAACACAATAAGTAGTTTAAATACTGCTTATCGAGCCCCAGAATCTCAATGCCGAGCAGGTTGAGCAGGTCCTGCTCGCGGTCGATGATATTCACCAAGTGGTGCGTCAGCTTCTCGGTGGTGCTATGGACCAGGGTGATGCATTGGACACACTGGTACACCCTAGCCCAACGTGTCTGACGCTCCTGCAGGGGGTAACCACTACCAGCATGGAGAAAGTTGGCACTGAACATAAAAAACAGGGCTGCCTCCTCTTTCTCACTAAAGATGTGCTGAGGCTGTACCCCTTGCCGGCACTGCTGTGCACAGGGTAGGCGGCTGCTGCTGGCTGTCGCTGCCACTCCCCTGTTTGCCAGCACCACCCTGCTCTGCTATAGTGCTGGGTGATGGGGTGAAGAAGAAAAGAAACAGAAGAAGAAGTAAGAAAGAAAATAAATAAATAAGAGAAAAATAAGCAAAAATACAAAAAGTCACAAAAAGCAGTAAAAAAAAATAAAAAATATAAAAATAGTTGGCCAAAAAAGACACATTAATACAATAAATAAAAATGAGGGGTAACTTAATTAGAAGGGTGGAGGGTTGAAAAGATTAATGAGGGCTGAAAAATACAGGTCCATACACAGAGTGAAAAACAAGATGGCTGTGCTCATGCAAACCGCTTGCTGCCATTCGTGGATGATTTTGAACATGAGAACATACTTCATGTTGCATTTGACATAAAGTGCAATGCGAACGGGTGCGTCGGGGATCTCGCCCTACCATTGGAAGTCTGTGTAGCTTGGCAGAGTTTTTTTGGGACTTTGTTGAGTTCTGCGTAATGCGACTCTGCCCACTCTGCCCCCTAACCATTTCATGTGTGAAGTGCCTCAGCAGTCCATGTCAACCAGTGAATACTGACATATGCAGTGTAATAAACAACATGAGTCACCAGAACCATTGGCTTCATTTACTACCTTTTGATCAGGGCAGCACCAATGAAAAGGCCAGGAATGCGCTGTATCTCTATGATATGGCACGTTCATGTCCTTGTCCCCTGAGCTGGCACACAATGGCTGTCTGTGTTGCAGAGTTGATTATCTTTGTGCAGGAAGGGATGCCTTCCTGCAGAAAAGCGACCACAAGAGGTGTTGTCATCTTTCTATGTGTGCTGTAGAATGAAGCACACATACAAAAACATAAAAAAATAGTGCGAAAGAAAGGTATATCACCTTGTTGTGCTCCCCATATGCCTCCCCTTTGGAGGTGTAGGCATGTGACACATTCCCAGGTTAACAAAATGTTGTAAATCTAGGAATGTTTCAAAATCCTTGGGTGTTGCCTGGGAACACTTCCCCCCAACACCCATTGGAATGCCTCTTTGACACAAAGTAAGGCGACGCAGTGACTTGCGCTGCATTGCCTAACTCCATATCCACAAGGGAATGACAAGCCACACAAAGTGGCTTTGTGTGACCTTGTAGTTGTGGTTCTGCAGCTTGCCCTGCTGGTGTGTCACAAATAGTCAAGTTCTTGAACACAGGCACCATGGACTGCAACAATTTGTCATGCATGGACACTGAACCATATACAAAGTGATGGGGACAATGCAGGCCCACTTGTGCCATGAGTCTACTGTGTCTGACATAGGCCCATAAGCATGCACTGTAATCGAAGCCAAAGGCATGTGCCTGTAAAAGGTAAAACAGCTTGCCTCATTAGGGAACATGCCAAGAGCCACATGTAGATCATGTAGATCATTTGTCATAACAATACATATCACTCAAGTGCCCAGATGTATGTGGTAAGAAAACACAGGTATAATATGGCATCATAGGGACCAAGAGAACCTATGTCTTGTACCATATATGATTGCTTCTAGGCAATGCTCATGATAGACATCAGAGGGTAATGTGTGTGGAAAGCACAGATGGTGTCATGTCCTGGTGGGCCCATGGTTGAGCAGTGGATAGGAAGTGCTGGCTGAGTAGTTAGACCTATAACTTTGTCTGACTGTTGAGGAAATTCGATTTTTAATACGATCGTATCGACCCGCCATTTTGTGGCCCGCCGCCATTTTATGTTGCCTTCACTCAGGCAGCACAGCGAACGAAGTCCATTCTGCCTTTTCTGCTTATTCTGCAACATGGTGTTCAAAACAGCCTTCTGCCTCTATCTTTACAAGGCTGGTATTAAGGTCTGACCGAGTACACTAATCCCTGTCTGGTTTTCTAATCCTTGTTTCAACTATCTGTAGGCTCACACTATTCTCCGCCGATCTTATCTTATCGTCTGGCCTTCGCTGTCCTTTGCTAGTATTCTCTCATTTCACAACTGTCTTCCAAACGCACACAAACTTATCGCACCACATGCAACTTCGTTGTGGATCGGTTAATGAATTAGTTCAAGGGAGGGGTGACAAACACAGCTGGAGGGGAGGCAACCTTAAGTCACTTGATACTTTGTTTTCCAATTCCTTCTATTGGTGCTGTCTTGTTTTCCGACATTTCTATTGGCTCTGTTCTATCTTTACATTATTCTTACTGGCTCCTTTCTATGTGTTCTGGGAGTGTATGTAGTTAATAAATGGTTTTTATACGGTATATAAGATTGTGCGCCACAAAGTAAAGTGGCAGTCTCCTGAGAACATACCTTGTGTACTTCTTGGACAACTGTACTAGCTGCAGCTAATAAAATCTGATCTTTTACGCCTGACAGAGTGTCCCGTGTCTCTGTTAGTTGAGGCAGGTGAATCCAAGGAGATTTCAGGCGTACCCTGCGCCGCCAGGCCCATAAGGTTCTGGTTCTTCAACTGGCGCCCAACGTGGGGCGGCTTCAGCGGTACCGGTTCTGCCTGAAGGTCGTGAGGAACCCCGCAAGAAAATTCTGGAGGAATCGCGAGCCACGTCAAGCGACCCCTGTATGTCGAAGTGGTCCGAAGGTCTTTTTCAGCGCGGTTACTCCTTCCTGACGGCTACTGACGACTGCTGCCCTGACTGCCGCCCTGCCTTGGCCCTTTCTTTAATGATGTATGGTAAAGCGAGACGATAGACGGGCCTCTGTTGGTGTAAGAAGACATCCTTAGTTAAGTATTTGGTGGGTCGCGCCCACAAATTTTGGTCTTTGTTTTGTCCTTAGGTCCTTAGATTTGGCCATTGCAGTGGCCAAAGCCGAGGGGTAAGTGCATTTGTGCTGTGTAAACTGAAAGTTTTTACCCCCTTGATGTTTGTGAACAGCCAGTAAAAATCGTGAGATGTCTGGTCTGACTAAGTTTGGAAAACTTTGTTGCTTTGGTTGTAATAGGGACTCCCAGCTTGAGGACTCCTGTCCGATTCCTTCGGTTGGAACTCCCACATATGAGCTCTATTCTAAACATGGTGTTGGTCCTATTGCCTTTAATAAGACATGGACCCGATATACAAAGAAAGATGGTGTTTTAAAATGGCCAGAAAATGGTAGTTTCGAAACTGATGTGCTAGATAATTTAGAAGCAACGTTATTTAAAAGAAAAGCCCGGCCGGCAATGTTTGACTCTTTTCGCATTTGGCGTAAGGAAGCCAAACAGAGAGAAATTAAACAAGCGAAACGAGATAGGAAAACACAGGGAATGACGATTATACAGGCTGCTCAGCAATTCAAAGATGATGAAATAGATAATGCAATGGAAATTTCAGACAGACAGCATCGAATGGCAATAGATAAATGCTATCCGACGTTGCCTATCTCTTCCCTTGATAAGAGAAAAGATTTTGAGGAAGATTCCTTAATGTCCCACTTATTGAAATTGCCTCCGCCCTATGTACAAGGTGCTAATGCACCCCCGATGTTACAGCCTGTTCAGCCGCCAGTTGTGCTTCCGCCTGCTCCAGCTTTTCCACATTTGCCTCCTCAAGTATTGCCTATGCCAGCTTTGCCTTTAACTCCTTTGCCTTCTGCTCCTTTGGCAATTCCTAATGCTCCTTTAGTTAATTCACCTAATACCTTGTCCCCTATCCTTATGTCAAATTCTCCATCTATGCGTAAGCGATTTGCAGATACTGTCTCTGGTCTCTTATCACCTTTCTTTGAAGCTTTAAACGTGTCTCCAGCTTTTTCTCGAAGACAGTCTCGTAGTCAATTCCCAGACTCCGAAGAGCGAGAAAAATTGGACTCACTTGCTTGTAGATGGATCAAGAAGGGTCCCCAATATAGTACGTCTGATATTATGTCCACCTTTCTGCAATGGAATGCACCTACGCAGAGATATGTTTTTAAAGTTATGTGCGATACTCTCGCTAAAGAATGGGAGGATATGAATTTGGGTTCGGTCCCACAGGATCTGTTAGATGTTCAGGCTGACTTTGACAAAGGACTTATTGTGGGTCCTAAGGTTGAAAACGCTGTCAGAACACTTATTTCTTTCAGATCCCTATTGTTCTCACAGACTTTTCCTGATTCTGATCCTTCAGTTAGGACAGCACTGAAAAACTATCCCATGAGAGAGGTTTCTCCAATATGGAAGGAAGAAGTTGCAGCAGCAGGTGCTAATCCAGCTATTCCTGCGCATTTTCAGCGCATATGGATACATGTCCCCTGGAAAAGGTCTGAAGTTTTAGCACTTAAACAGTCACTACCAGATCCACGCAAAAATCCTGCTGGTTACTATAAAGAGTTGTCGCAAACAGTTGATGCATGTACTATGAATCTAGCAGATATTGACATGTTGATGGGAAATGTAGTTCCACAGACAATATGGGCTAAAATTCGTAGAGAGGATCACGCTCAAGAATTAGGCGGCGATTGGAACGCTATTATTGCCGCAGATAGAGGTCAAGTAGGTGGTGCAAAGCCCGACGCTTTGATCTCAGAACTCCCTGGTAGGATTATTACATTAATGAAAACAATGATGCCTGCTTTGAGAGTTAATTGGGATAAGCTAGCAGCATGTAAACAAAAGAAAGATGAAAGTGTTTCCGATTTCTTTACCCGATTCGAGGAGACATTCATTGATCACAGTGGTCAAGATATGGCTACAGAAGGGGGACAGCGATTATTTGTGGATAAGTTCGTATATAACTTGCTTCCTGAACTATCACACAAGCTAAAAGACTCAGAGAGTTCATGGGCAGTTTCTTCTTCCGCCCAGATATTGGCTACTGCACAATATTATGAAAATAGAGACAAAGAAGAAAGGGAAAAACAAGAGAAAAAGACGAAAGAATTAAAAACTAAAGTTCTCTTGCAACAGGCTTATCCTCCTCGTTATGTTCAGCCTCAGTTTCAACAGCCTCCGCAGTTTCAGAGGTTGTATCAAAAGCCTGAACCATTCATTCCAAGACCTTTGCTAGGTCCCAATCAATGTGCTTATTGTAGGGAGGAAGGTCATTTTAAGAACAATTGTCCGGCATTGTTGCAGCGTAATGGAGCAACATCTGCTTCACGAGGTCGTGGTGGTTCTCAGTCAGCAAATAGAGGTAGAGGTCGAGGTGTGTTAACCCAAGAGCAGCGTTCTTTTGTTCCTCCAAATTCCGGAAATTACTTTGACCAGCAAAATGTTAGGTCTACACAGTATTACAGTGAGGATCAGTATATTGAAGGAGGAAATGAAAGTCTTCATTTTGAATAGGACAGCCATGGACAAAGTAAGGGGGTTACGTCAATTCCAGTGGATCAGAATGGACCTTATGTTAATGTCACTACAATGGGTGTTTCAGAGCCATTTCTTTTAGATACTGGTGCCATGAGAAGCTCCATCATTCATTCTAAACTCCCTGGCGCACCTTTGTCTGGCTTAACAAATGTATCTGTAGGATTTTCTGGCGCCCCTGTTCGCAATCCAGTTTCTTGCCCTTTGCCTGTTTCAATAGGCCCTTATGATTTAGAAGCTCCGCTTCTTCTGACGAATGGTTGTGGTGAAAATCTGTTGGGTTTAGATCTATTAAAAAGAATGCATGCTACGATATATTGTTCACCTTCTGGTGTATACCTCACTCTAGGACAGAAAATGACTAGTCCAATGTACTTATCAAAAGATCAATTCCCACCTGAATTGCTTTCTCTTCCCGAAACGCTTTGGGCTACGGGTCCGAATGACGTTGGTTGTCTTGAGATCCCACCTTATGTTGTTACTCTTAAGCCCAATGCTGAAATGCCACGTATTCCGCAATACAGAATCTCTACTGAAGGTGAGAAAGCACTTCTGGAAATTGTCCATGATTTGATTCAGAAGGGTGTGGTTGAGGAAACGAGAGGAAATACATGTAACAGTCCTGTTCTTCCGGTTCTTAAACGCACTGATCCTTCTCAGCCTCCTGTTTATCGTTTTGTAATTGATCTTCGGGAGGTAAACAAGATTGTCGTACCGCAGTTTCCTGTAGTCCCAGATATCACTGCTCTGTTGACGATGATACCTTCTACAGCGACTTGGTTTTCAGTTATTGATCTAAAGAATGCTTTCTTTAGTATTCCCATCGCCGAAGAGAGTAGAGATATTTTTGGTTTTTCCCTCGGAGGCCGAAGCTTCCGGTTTAAACGCGCACCTCAAGGTTATTGTGAAAGTCCCTCTATTTACAGTCAAGCTCTAAAATGTCATCTTGATGCCTTTTCCTTACCGTCCGGTGCCGCTCTCATTCAGTACATGGATGACTTATTAGTTGCAGCTGATTCAGAGGAGATTTGCAAAAACGTGACCGTTGCACTGTTGCGTCATTTGTTTGATCTGAATCACAAGGTTTCTCCTTCTAAATTACAATATGTCTGTCGCGAGGTGACTTATTTGGGTCATCTCTTGTCAAAGGAGGGACGACGATTGACCCCCGAACGAATTCAGGCAATTGCACAAATGTCAGTGCCATCCACACAAAGAGAGGTACGTGCCTTTTTGGGCATTACTTCTTATTGTAGACAGTGGATTCCGAGTTTCTCTTTACTGGCTAAACCGCTGTTGGCGCTAACTTTAAAAGATACGCCTCAGCATCTTCCGTGGACTGACGAATGTCAGAAGAGTTTTACTGATTTGCGTATTGCTTTGTGTTCTGCTCCTGTATTGGGTACTCCTGATTACAGTAAGCCCTTTACGCTCTATGTCCACGAAAGAGAGGGTTGTGCATTGTCAGTCTTAACGCAGCGTTTTGGAGATCAACAGCGACCATGCGCATATTTCTCAGCTACGTTAGATCCAGTAGCTAAAGCATTGCCTAGTTGTCTTAAGGCGACAGCGGCAGCAGCAATTTCTATTCGACAGTCTGCTGGAGTAGTGCTAGATAATACTCTCATTGTTATGGTGCCACATGCAGTGGATACTTTACTAAATAGGACAAAAACGCAGCATCTTACGAGTGCTCGGTTGTCCGGATATGAGCTGACGCTTTTGGCTAGTCACATACACATCAAACGATGTAATACCCTGAATCCAGCTACTTTGTTGCCTCTTCCAGAAGAGAGAGATGTCTCTGAACAGCATGATTGTTTTCTCCGTACTGAAGAAGAGACTAAGGGTAGAATTGACCTAAAAGACACGCCATTAGTGAATCCAGATGGAACACTATGGGTAGATGGTTCTTGTTTCAAGCTCCCGAATGGAGATACAGTTTCAGCCTACGCTATTACTACTTTGCATACGATTGTGGAGACAGCACGCATTAGACATAATTCAGCTCAGGCAGCTGAATTGATAGCCTTAACTAGAGCGTGTGTGTTATCCAAAGGAAAAAGAGTAAACGTGTACACTGATAGCCAATACGCTTTTGGTGTAGCGTTTAACTTTGGTCGCTTATGGAAGGAAAGAGGATTCTTTACTTCCCATGGTACTAAGATACAACATGGTCAATTAGTGACTGAACTTCTTGAGTCACTTACAATGCCTACTCAGATAGCGATCGTGAAGTGTAGTGCACACAAAAAGATTGTGGACGATGTTGGTCGAGGAAATGCATTTGCAGATGAGGTAGCGAAAAAGACAGCCAGAGACAACACAAGTCGAATGTATGTTGCAGGTCCCGCAAACTGCGTAAGAGAAAAGGGAATGTGTGAAGATACAGTAGAGAGTGTGAAATCAATTCAAGGAGAGGCTACGGAGAAATGAGTTGAGAAAGTGGAAGGAAAGTACAGGAATGTTAGATGAGATGGGATGTTGGGTTGAATTATCAGAACATCAACGTTGGCTGTTACCAGATGCTTATGTACTACCTGTAGTTACTATGGCACATGGTCCAGCTCACCTAAGTGCAAAAGGAATATGTAAACTTCTGGCTCCAGTGTGGCAAAATGAGGGGATCCCAAAGTGTGCAAATAATGTAGTAAAACATTGTATTGTTTGCTTGATGTACAATCCGGGAAAGGGAACCCCAACTCCAGCAGGTCATTTTGCTCCTCCAACATATCCATTTGAGGTGTTGCAGATCGATTATATTCACATGGAACGATGCAACAACCTCAAATATGTTCTGGTGGTAGTATGTGCTTTTTCTAGATGGGTAGAAGCCTACCCTCTGAAGGACAATACTGCTTTATCAACTGCCAAAATACTTTTGAAAGAATTCTTCCCTAGGTTTGGTTTGCCGCGCATTGTCTGGAGTGACAATGGGAGCGAATTTGTGGGTCAAGTCATGCAAAAAGTTTGTGCAGGTCTTGGCATAAAACAGAAGTTCCACGCGGCGAATCACCCACAGTCGGCTGGTTTAGTAGAATGCTACAATGGAACCTTGAAGCTTAAAATTGCTAAGGTGCAAGCTAGCACAGGACTTAATTGGCCTGATGCTTTACCATTGGCTCTTCTGTCCACCAGAACAGCAGTACACTCTCGTTTGGGGCTTAGCCCTTACGAAGTGATATTTGGTCGCCCAGCTAATGTATGGGGAGTTCCTCGCCCTAAGAAATACTCAGACTTGCCATACCCGATGTTGATTGACTACTTGCATGACCTTACAACTAAATTGCGTGTTCTTCATCAACAGGTTCAGAGTGCTCTACCAGAGGCTTCCACAGACCCAGGTCATTCCATCCGACCAGGTGACTGGGTCTGCACGAAAAATTTCAGAACGACAGAGAAATTTGGAGCCCAGATGGAGAGAGCCACGCCTGGTTCTTTTGACCACAAGAACAGCAGTTAAAGTCGAAGGAAAGAAAAACTGGGTGCATGCCGTGCACTGCAAGAAAGTGCCTTTGCCCTTGCCTTTCGATCAGTGGGTCCGTAGAGGCATCAGTGACTCTGAAAGTGAGAAAGTTCCGCAATTTGTACCATTCAGTGATGCGCGTCTAATTGGAACACTTTCTGAGAAAGAGGACGACGACATCCTTCAAGAAGCAATACCATCGCATCGTCGCTTGAACACGACAAATCCAGGAACATTGTTTCAAAACCAGACTGCCTCTGGACAGGAACGCTATAATTTGAGACCAAGACCAAAGAACTTGTAAATTTCTCTCCTATGTAGTACTCTATCCCGGTTGCAGGGTCACGGTAGGAGTCTTAGTTACGACCTGAGTAAGTGGCAATAGGCCTGCAGGACCTCACAGTGTCATAGGACGGTAGATAATCGTGACTACAGTGATTGAGGAAGATTGCCGTGAGCATCCACTTAGAAAGATGGAGGCTACATTAGATAAAAGAGAAAGTAAAAATGTAAAGAATAATTGTAAAGAAATATATAGTCGTTGTAGTATTGCTCTATGCGTCATTATATTGTCGTGTATTCTTTTGGCATCTGTAAACTGGATCATTATTACTCTGCAGCAAAAAGTTGTCTCTTCTCCTACCTCTACATCTTCTTCTACTATCTCTCCGCACCTATTTCACACTCTTCCCCAGCATGAACTCATCAGAAGAACTGAATACTTTAACAATTCCATCGTCCAGTTGTTACATCAACATCAGTTAGTGATCAATACAACTGACTGTTGGGTGTGTGGACTCATACCACATACAGTAGAAAAAGGAATGCCATATTTAGTTCTTCCATTCTCCTATGAAGGTTCCGCTTGGGCTTATTTTGTCATTTTCAATAATGCATATCAAAGTAAAATTAAACAACCTGTCAGTTCACATAGTGTTGGTTCAAATTTCAGTCATAGTTTATTGATAAAGGGAATAGTAGCTATGGCTAAAATCATGGAAAAAAGTGAAGCTTCCATAGATGAAAGAAAAGCATATACCAATTGGAACATAACTAATTACATTTCCAGCCTCAATGATAAGATTGAGCAAGGAAAATCTCCTCCGATACGGGTCATACCCCAACAAGGAAATTTCTGTCTGCAAATAAATGGTAGAACTTCAAACACCGGACAAAGAGAAAGTTTATGTTCCCATACATATGTTTATTCAGCCCTGAATTCACTGCCGTTAGTACCATCTCAAGGTACATACTTCGTTTGCCACGATAGGGCTTATACATGGTTGCCAGCTGATTTCTTTGGTACTTGTTATATAGCCTTTCTTCTTCCCCCTACATACACCGCTCCTGCGAACCATCATAAAAATAGATATGGCAGAGGGATTGTGGATTCGAAAGACACAGCAGGACAAGAGGGAGGAGATTTCCTCAAAGGATTTCTTCCCTTCTGGGGTCCAATGGCCAACAGCAGAAATATAAGGCAATTGGTTCGTGTCGTAGAAACCACCATAGACATCACTGTAGGAGCTTTAAGTAACATTACAGCTGAACTACAGGCTGATCGTCTTATGACCTTGCAGAACCGTGTTGCCTTAGACTTTGTTCTTGCGGACCGTGGTGGAGTATGCAAATTGATCGGATCAAGTTGCTGTATTTTCATACCTAATGACGCCCCGACAGTATACCAAGCTATCGCTAAGTTACACATAATCTCCGAGTCGATTCATCAGGACGAAGGAGATTGGTCCTTTTCAGAGTGGTTTTGGGGATTACTGTCCAAATGGGGTTGGAAGGTATTGACATTCTTTGGAGTAATTTTAGCTTTTATATTCTCTTGTTGTCTTTGTATGCACTGCGGTCCTGCCATCTGCAACCTATGTGCTACTGCATGTATTCCCAAACCCAAGTCACAAAGAGCAGAGAATATCAAAATGATGGTACAGCAACAGCTTGATGACCTCATGGCCATAGACATCGACTCAGATTAACATGAGTTTGTGTATCTTGCCTGAGTTCTGGCAAAAGGAGGGTCTGAGGAAATTCGATTTTTAATACGATCGTATCGACCCGCCATTTTGTGGCCCGCCGCCATTTTATGTTGCCTTCACTCAGGCAGCACAGCGAACGAAGTCCATTCTGCCTTTTCTGCTTATTCTGCAACAT
Organism: Pleurodeles waltl; assembly: GCF_031143425.1. NCBI lineage: Eukaryota > Metazoa > Chordata > Amphibia > Caudata > Salamandridae > Pleurodeles > Pleurodeles waltl. The sequence goes on from NC_090436.1 coordinate 875,407,371, forward strand.
GGTGTTCAAAACAGCCTTCTGCCTCTATCTTTACAAGGCTGGTATTAAGGTCTGACCGAGTACACTAATCCCTGTCTGGTTTTCTAATCCTTGTTTCAACTATCTGTAGGCTCACACTATTCTCCGCCGATCTTATCTTATCGTCTGGCCTTCGCTGTCCTTTGCTAGTATTCTCTCATTTCACAACTGTCTTCCAAACGCACACAAACTTATCGCACCACATGCAACTTCGTTGTGGATCGGTTAATGAATTAGTTCAAGGGAGGGGTGACAAACACAGCTGGAGGGGAGGCAACCTTAAGTCACTTGATACTTTGTTTTCCAATTCCTTCTATTGGTGCTGTCTTGTTTTCCGACATTTCTATTGGCTCTGTTCTATCTTTACATTATTCTTACTGGCTCCTTTCTATGTGTTCTGGGAGTGTATGTAGTTAATAAATGGTTTTTATACGGTATATAAGATTGTGCGCCACAAAGTAAAGTGGCAGTCTCCTGAGAACATACCTTGTGTACTTCTTGGACAACTGTACTAGCTGCAGCTAATAAAATCTGATCTTTTACGCCTGACAGAGTGTCCCGTGTCTCTGTTAGTTGAGGCAGGTGAATCCAAGGAGATTTCAGGCGTACCCTGCGCCGCCAGGCCCATAAGGTTCTGGTTCTTCACTGTGGAGACATGGTGTAGCAAGGTGGTCAGAAAGGAAATGTTTACTGCAAGATAGCCAGACATACAAATGTGCTTTTGTGTCTGACAGTGTCACATTTGTTTTGTAGATGGGAAAGGATGACATGTAAGACCACTTTGGGGTATCACGTCTACATGTGATGTGATCATGTGTGAAGATGTAGCAGCTGGCAGGATGGAGTATGAATGCAAATTGTCTCATAGTGCCACATAGGTCTCATTTGAATTATGTTAAATAGGGATCTGTCAAGTGAATTTTAAAATGAGTCCACCACCACAAAGGGCGTCAGGCAGCAAAGGTTGGAGACTGAGATGGATGGGCCCAGTCATGTATACAAAAAGGGTAGAAACATATTTTTCTAAAAGATTGCACAGCCATGGGGGACATGTCAGTACTCTGGACATGGTCACACATATTATTGATGTTTTAGGCACATGAGAATCAAACTATGTTCTGGGTTACATTACTGAGCGACAGTACGTTTAGTCCCTGACCCTAAATGAGTAGTCGCACAGGAGGCATGTACAAGTGAGTTGCCCTGTACCAAAGGATGTGTCATACTATGCAGACAACCACATTTTGTAAACCTCAACTGGGGTGAGTGTCTGGGAAAGTAACTTACCTAGTGTGACACTGACCATAGCCCCACATCTGAGGCACAGTGCCCACTGCCCCCTTTGATGTTGCCAAAATGGAATGCAATCATTCAATCTGCAGACACTGATGTAGGAAATACAAGGGAGGCAGATGTCCTCACACATTCATGCTGTCTCTCAATGATTCTTTGTTGTGCCGATTTGGTCTGGATAACTGTAACCAATTCAACCCTTGCCCACAAGAATGCACAATGTGCAGGCATGGCAGCACAACAAGGCATGGTGCCTTAGTATGCAGCTGGAAATCCAGGTGGCAGACTCGATAAATTCAGAACAAAAGCCAAATTACATGCACAGGAGTAGTGGGTAGGGTCATGGGCAGGGAATGCAGCTATGGTAGAGATTATTTTCAAACTGAACCAAAGTAGTGTCCACATGACAAGACACAATCACCATAGGCTTCACAAGATAGAATGCATCCCATAACTGCAGAAATGGTAGGCCTTGTGACCTGTGTAACTGAGTTGCAATATGTGTCATGACAAAAAAGGTCTGCCTTGTCAGTCACACAGTTGTTGTTGCAGGATTGTAGAAATGCCGAAATTTTAAAGGCAACGCACGTGCAAATTGGATTCCATACCTCAGAGTAACATACATCCGATGCCTCAATGTTGTAATCAGTTAGAAACTTTTGCAAGTCTGAAAGACATACACATTAATCATGTCAACATCTGACCTAAAGTACCTTTAACATTGTTCTCTCACATTGCATACGATGTACACTACAATTCCTGAACAGCTGCCTGTCTGATGATGATCTGAATGAGGAAAACAGCCTGCCAACCCTCCCCGAAATCCTGGCCTCCTTCAGCACAACATCTCCAGCTGTGGGAAGGGCCAACAGCATAGAAAGGCTTCCAGAAGATCCACCTAACAGACAACAAACAAAACCTGCTACACTACCCCCAGCCCTGGATTCTGAGGACCCAGAACTAAAATTTCAGCATTGTGCGGTAGGAGTCCAATGGGACATGCTGATGTGGGTGTGGGTGGAGACCACTGCAGGCACCCTAGTGAAAGTCTATAGGTGCCTCAGTCTAAATAAGGGCTTCTCGTCCACCATACGAGGAACCTACACTCCGCTCTGTGGACTCCTACTGTCCCTGGCTGATATTGCTGATGTCATGAGATAGAGGCACGAACAACTACCTTGCCAAAGTGGCACCAGTGAGTTTGCCAAGCAGCTGGGGGAAATACGCAGCATCCTGCAGTCCATGGAGTGAAGCAGGAAATGGAGATCTCCACTATGGGTGCCTACCACAGCAATGTTAGTGGTGTGCTGGCAAACATGGAGGCCCTCCTCGGTGCAGTGCTGCCTCCATTTCTGACAGAGAAATGCTGCTGCGGACAGGGGACCCACATCGTCAGCCCATGATGTGTACATACCTCCTTTAGCCTCAGGCACCCACAACACCCCCTCACACATATCAGAGGAGTAAGATGTGGACTTAACCTCATTCAAACATAAAACTGCCTGGTAGCAACTCTTTGTGCTGGCTGCTTGGCCTTTGCCAAGTGTTTAGCCATTCCAGAGTATGTGACAACTGCTACTGACCTCATTTTGCCATCCCACTTGTTGACCTCAAATAATTTAGGATGGCCAATGTGACTTTCTTCCCTATTAGCAATTTGATCATTTTCTTCATCACTCAAACGTTCTCTCCCAGATATGTACATTGTAATAGATCCCCCATTGGACTCTGTCTGGACATTTCCTGGCTCGGATGAAATGTTGGGGCTGTTGAAACATGGACTGCCACTTGCAAATTGCTCCTCTGTCCACTTGTAAATACATTACTTCCCCCAAACAACTTCTTGCATGTCTGGTAATTATAAGATGGTGTAGACCATGTTTGTTCTGGCCCATAATACTCTACAGATTCAGAAAACAAAAATTTGTGCAATTGACAAATGAAACAGTTGGCCCAAGGAAAGTCCAAAAGTGTATATGAAACGTACGTGCATCTTTGCTAGCAAGTAGTCACTGAAGATTGCATGTATGAAGTTCTTAGAATTAAAATCTGTCACTGATCATGCAAAAATATGTGACTGTCCAGGTGGCAGATATATGAATGAATGCTAACCAACAATCTACCATGATGTATCAAATGATTGTTGCAGGAGTGAGGAGGTTCATAGGCACAGTATGTGAGTCTACACATACCTGAGATCTCAGATTTGCATCAGGCATTTGCCGTCACATTACATTTAGCTTTACTTACGACACACAGTACAACATTTGGATGAAAACCTGTTTGTGGCTTGTTGTCCATCCATATGCCATTTCTGCTGCACAACAACATGGGACAATCCATTCAGTCATTCCAGATATTACTATCTAGTCTCTTTTCCCTTGGTACGTCACCCAGTCAACCATACCTAGAAGTCATGTCATGAAAGCAAACAACATGAGCCGAATCAAGCAAAGCCACATTGTGAGTGAGGAGGAAGCAGTACTGTAAGTCATTCACAGTTATTATACACAGTGTTGTCATAACAATACCTGTCTACACTACCTTACAGACCTAAACTAACAATGCCTTTTCTATCCTAAGCTAACTAGCCTATCCTGCCTTAATCAACAAACAACCTAAACCATCTATCAATAACCTAAGAATACGGACACAGAAACCACATGAGACCTATTAACCATCAACCGCACCCACCTTAATGCACAATAGGACATGGAACACAGATACACTAAATCTATACATAAATTAAACATTTAAACCTAAATAAATATATATTTTTTTGTATATTTTCCAAATATTTATTTCATACAGACACTAAACATCAACCCCACCCACTAAATGAACTACCCACCCATATGCCCAACTAACAGCTATGAAATACTAAAAGCTAATTACCCTTAAAACTACATAGCTTAACACTTATCTAATCCCTATACTACACTTTGCAAATATCAGGTGTGAAAACAAGTTGAAAAATACACGGAATGGGTAACAGGTCCAAGTACACTAAAGTTGGACCAAAATAGTGTAGACAACCTTTTGTAGTTTGTCCATCTTCATCAAGATGGTAGCAACCTATCGCTCGAGCCCTGCTAGCCTCTGCCTAATATCATCATTGGCCTGTTGGTCCATACTGGAACCAGGCCTGGGTGCAGCATGTACTCCCTGTGGTGGGGCAGTTGAGGGCCCAGGTACATCTCCAATTGTAAGAAAAAGAACCGGATAACCCTAATGGTTGCTACCAAGTGTTCTCATTCATAAAGTTCCTAATACGGCCTAGTATGGCTAACAACAGCAGTAGGTGGATTGTGAAATGGCCTGCATGCAAACAACATTGTGCATACATTCCTGTGGGAAGGAACACATTGGCCTTATACCTTTCACTACACAGTAAAGGTAGGAACATGTATCTGTCATAGGACATTGTGTATATGTGGGTATGAGTCAGGCAGTAGGTGGATTGTGAAATGGTCTGCATGCAAACAACATTGTGTATACATTCCTGTGGGAAGGAACACATTGGCCTTATACCTTTCATTACACAGTAAAGGTAGGAACATGTATCTGTCATAGGACATTGTGTATATGTGGGTATGAGTCAGGCCTTTAACTGCATTGTCATGTGCGGACTGCTGAGGTGGAACATTGCCTCCCACATATTCAGGGACTCATTTACAAGTGGCTTGCACCACCGGTGCATCACTTTTTTTGACGCACCAGCAGCGCAGGTTGCAGAACCATATTTACCTTGTTATTCGCCTTGTATTCTGGCCCTATATATTACTCTGCAGGAAAGGGGTACTCCATGGGTGTTTCTGTGGGAGTTCCCAAGCAACACCTATGGAATCTGATGCATTCCCAGATTTAAAAGGTTTTGTAAACCTGGTAATGTGTCAGTTTCCTATGCCACCCCATGGGTGGCGTATGGGTGGCACAGCGGGGAGAAACAACATTATTAGTTCCTGTTTTTTCCTCTTTCTATGTATGCTACATTCTGCAGCATACATAGAAGGAGGAAAACACCTCAGGATAGTTTTGTGCAGGATTGTGTTCCTTCCTGCACAAAAACAATCATCCTTGCAGTGTAGGCATCCTTGCAGCATGGTACAAGGTTGCCTCTGTTGGTGCATTGCAGTAATTTGTGCACCAGCAAAGAGGACAAGGACAGGAATGTGTGGAGTCTTGCAGATACAACACATTCCTGCCCTTTTGTTTTGATGCAGTGCAGCAAGCAAAAAGGTTTGCGACGCTGCCCTGCAACAAAACTTTGTAAATTAAGCCTCTGTCTTTAGTGGTTCTTGGACCTGACCCGTTTTGCAGGGTTATCCCCAAACTTTTGTCTCCTTCCACCTATATTTTCTGACCCTATGTTGCTGACTCTAGGACTCTGAACACTTTATTACTGCTGATCAGTGCTAAAGTGCAGGTGCTCTCCTACTAAAGTCGGTATGATTGGCTTACACCTTATTGGCACATTGAATTTACCTGTAAGGCCCTTATAAAGTAGTGTCCCTATACCCAGGGCCTGTAAATTAAATGCTACTAGTGGGCCTGCAGTGCTGTTTGCACCACCCACAGAAGTAGCCTTTCACACCTGTCTCAGGCCTGCTAGCGCAGGGCCTGCATTCGCGGTTTACTGCCACATGCCCTGCCATCTAAATTTACTTGCCAGGCCCAGAACTCCCCTTTTACTACATGTAAGTCACCCCTATGGTAGGCCCTAGCTAGCCCTATGGGCAGGCTGATATGTATGTGGAAGGTAGGACATGTGCCTGGTTGCGTGGCCTGTCCTGGTAGTGATAAACAACCTATTTGGTTTCTCACTGCTGTGAGTGCTGCCTTCTCATAGGATTGCATTGGAAATGCCCTGTCTTATGTCTAGGGGGTATTGTCTGATTTATGAGGGGTAGCATTGGCATGTTTGGTATAGTTGTAATGGTGGTGAGAAATCCTGCTTACTGGTGTAGGTGGATTTGTTATTACAATTATAGAAATGCCAATTCTAGAAAGTGAGCATTTCTCTGCGCTTATGACTCTGGTGTTTTGCAGCTTGACTCCAATCCACGTCTGGGCAGCGTGACGGTTGGGCTTTATGCATACTTTTGAGAAAGCATGTACACAGGGAGGGCAGATGTGTCACAGAGGTGCATCTGCATATTAAATGGCCTTCGTGGGCTGAGAGGAGGGGAGGCGGGACACACTTGCATTTGTATAGACTGTGCCCTGGACTCACACAAAGGGCTCGTTTACCCCCAACTGATATCTGGAGCCTATGCTGGAAGAGAGAGGGGACACTCCCGGAACCAGTTGTAACTGGTTGAAACCTCCTCTCCCCCTCTTTGTTAACACTATGCAAAACAGAGTATAAGTACAGAGGATTTTCCCCATGATAATGAGACACCTGGACACTTTTAACCTACTTGGACCAAGACACCGAGTGCTGCTGAAGGGACTCACCAGGAACCACCTTGGACTGCTGCTGCTGTGCTGACCTGTGACCTGCTGGGTCACTAGGAGGAACTGCCACTGTCTGCATCCCCTTTGTGCTGGCCTGTTGCTGGGCCCTGCCACCCTGTGCTCCACTTTGTGTCCTCAGGGGCTGGGCGCTGTGGCCCCTGACCCGCTGCAATTGCTGCTTGTAGCACAGGAGGAGCGCTTCATTTTCATTGCAGAGTGCCTGGTGAGCACTCTACCTAATTGGCCTAAAGCACCTTGAAAGCTTTTTGTTTATAAATGCTACAGCACCTCAAGAGCACTTTTTGTAGCCTGCTGCAAGAGACAATCAATGCTGCGACCAGGGCACTCGTCTTGGCTGAGCGTGTCTGAAGCACACTGCATTGTACTGAGTTTTGTGCCCCTGGAGCACAAAAAAAAATCGAAGCTTGGAGCGAGCGCGCTCCTAGCAGTGCCCCTGGGGTGACACATGCAGCAGGAAGTGTCCCCTGGGTACCTGCTGGCCCCAACTATGGCCCGATCACCTCTGCAGTCTGAAGCAGGAGTCATACTAATGCACCAGATTGGGTGCAGGTGAGTGGATGGCAGCTGCCCCAGGAGGGAGGGAGACCTCATCAGAGGTCCCTCTAGATCCCAGGGCTGCCTGGAGAGCAGGATGCAGCAAGGCAAGGGTAAGTCCCCTCTGTATAGGTTTTTTTTTATTTTCTTCTTGGGTCCACCTGCCCCCCTGGGGGCCGGTCATGGTTCCGGGGGTCCCAGTGGACAATTGACGCCACGGATTGGGTGGTGGCCCCAGGATGGGCCCCACAAAGGAACGGAGGGAGTGTGTGCCACCTCACTCCCCTGCACCTATCATCAGGCGGCCCCCATTTTGGCGCCAAGGTGCGCTAGTGGCCCCCTTCACTTCCTATTACTGGAGGTGCATTCCTGAGGCTGCCTTTTACAAACCATACAATTGTCATATGTTTTCTAATGCTCCGTTATGGACATTTATCTTGTTTTCATGACATATGATTTTGCAGATTCCCCATATATTTTCTGATATGCCTTTTATGGGCAGTTAGTATGAGTTTATGATATGGGCATTATGTTTGACTTGCCAAATGTTTTCTAATGTTCCTGGGATGGGCATTTATGAAGCTGTTATGGCAAGGGTATTATTTTAGTGATGTTTTCCTGACTACTACTCATGTTACAGAATAACCAGTAACCTATATGTTTTGTGAGACTACTAATGGCTTTTGCAGAGTATTAGTACTGTGTAATGTTCTGACTAATGTTCTGACTATTGCTTGCATAGCAGGGTATTACTGACCTGTTGTGTTTGGTCTAATGATTTTGTGTACAACATAGTATATTTTTATATAGTTTGATGTTGTTTTTCCTTTGTGGTAGGGATACTACCTCACATGTGTTGTGTGTGTTGTGCAAATGCTTTACACATTGCCTCTGGGATAGGCCTGACTGCTTGTGCCCAGCTACCAAGAGGGTGTGCAGGGGTTACCTTAGGTGTGTAACTCCTTCCCCCGACTAGAGTGGGTGGGTTCTGCCTGGCTTAGATGCATACCCCAGCCAACCAGAAACCCCATGTCTAACAGTGGTTGATTACTAAGCACAGCCTCTGTAGAGCTCCCATTCAAAATGTGTCTTACATTGTAATATGGGCAACAACACTAGCAGTGTGTTTCATAGATGTTGATAGAAGTTCATCCCTCAACTTTGTTGACCACCTCAGATTCCACAGCAAACTATTTTGTTCCAATGAAGCCTTTTTGATATTGATTCTCAGTCTCTCTATGCCACTGATATGGAGTCCCATAGGCTTCAACACTTTAGCTGTCACAACATCAGCACCTCAGGTTCCGATACAACCATCATGTGTGCTCGACTACATAGGGTATTATACTACAATGTACCTTTTTTTATGTACATGCCACTTTGGCATACTACTGTGGTGTATCAACATGTCAGCCACAGCTTGTTTCAGCTGAGTTATGATGCACCTTACACATCGCATGCGAAACAACTTACGTGAGCTCAGACATTCTAAATTGTGTACATAACAATCAGGAGACACTCATTGGTAGCATTAGCACCCTGAAATGTGTCAATCTCACCATGGGCATAGTTTGCAGGTCTGTCTGAAAGGCAAGAAAAAGGTACAATGCTTTGTGAATGCTGAATATCTACACTGTGTACAAATGTAGCACAGTACATTGACAGTATTCTTGCTTGCTACTGCCAGTACATTAGCGATGTTTCATAGGGCTAAGTTTGAAGGTCCTGATAATGGAATTATGTTTCCCATGTTGCAGGGTTCTTACACAGTTCCTGGCACCTCACGCATCAGGTGCAGGAGACTGGATGTCCATACTGATTTAACATTTCCCAATATCTCACAAAGCACCTAAAGGCCTAGCCCTCTCGCAAGATGTGTTTTTGCAAATGTAAGGCCACTGTGAACAGACCACTGTGTCACATCATTTTTAGACATCAGTCATACAGCGTATAATGGCATCATAACCAAAACATATTTATCTCTACCTTCATGATACACGATATCTGGCTTTTTCCAAACCCCAATGTGCACAGCAATGACACTCTCAATAATGGACGGTGGAGCACACTTCAGACCCATATCCACAAGGCCACCTCATGCAGCCACACTGCAATAGGTATCTGTGCCAAGGGTGTTACAATGGATGTTTCCATGTTACACCAATGCCATTTGAGTCATGTCACTATTTTCAACATGATGTAAACCTGGGAGTGTATCATAAGCCTAAGGGGAGGCATGAGGGAGGAGATGGTACAAAATGACATGTCTCATCCTTTTACATATTTGTATGTGGGCTGCAGTCTGCAAAACATGTACAATGTTGAAATCAACTCCCTTAGTTGTTGCAAGGTTCCTGCCTTGGTACATGGCAGCCAGTTGTGCACAAGCGCTAATGTAAAAGAAAGAAAAGCTCTTCATTCTACATATTATGAACATTCCCGGAATTTTCTTTAGAGGCAGGGCTGCGTACCATGAATGCTTGAAGTGCTGCCCTACAACTAAACCTGGACATATATTCCTTCAATCTCTTCATTTGTCATTCAAACACGCAGTTACAAAATCTTGCAGTTTTTGAACTTACTAGTAGGTCTACCGCTTTGATCCCCAGGTGGTCAAGGAGATCCCCCCCTTGGCCAACAACTGCTGACCAACAATGTTTTAGTTGGTGTACTCTTTGATAAATTGTGAATATTTGGCCATCTAGAACTGGTCCAACACTGCCACCTCTCCTGAGTAGGGTATGCCTTGCTGACCAAGCCTCCAGTGATTATCATATTAGGCAAGTAGTAGTAGACCAATCACAGTAGGCCCCCAAACTCCTCCTAGTACATATTTGTGGCTGAGGCCACGCCTAACATGTTCTCAAAATAGAAACCCCACCCTAAACCCACAACACCCAAAACACTTACCCTTGCCCCTACCCCAACTATAAAACCCTAAAGGAACAGACACCCAGCAATATAATGGACCATACTGGACAATTACAAGACACAAAGGACAGTAAATTTAGACAACAAGAACAGCAGAAACACAACAGGACCAAAGGACACACCACTTTAAGAGAGCACATGCCACACACCTCCTACAGCCAGCACAGAGACAAAGGTGGTCATTACGACCTTGGCGATATAAGGCACTTACCGCCGTGCAGAAGACCGCCAATACACCGCCGCGGCCGCGGTAGACCGCCACAGCTATTATGACACACATCTCGGAATACGCCGAAATTCAGACACCCACACAACACCGCCACACCAAAGGTCAGCGATAAACATGCGGAAACAAATCCTCCACCTTCATGCCAACAGAAACACGCCCATGCTATTACGACCCACAAATCCACGCGGCGGTCTTTCAACCGCGGTATTCCATTGGCGGTACACACCACCGCGCTCAAAATACACACACATCTCCAAAACACCGCCACATTGGACAATTACAAATACACACACCTGATACACATACAAACACCACTCCCACACACCCAATACAATATCAAACACACACCCACATCACACACAAACCCTTACAGCCACAATTTCTGAGAGAAGGCCAGAGAGAGACAGCACAGAATAGAGAACCCCATCTCACAGAGGCACACCACACCATCACCCACACAACACCCACGCACAAAACACCACATACCACTACACTCACCACACTCATCAACACATACACCACCCCACACATCACACACACCACCCCATGGCACGCCAAAGACACCCCCGCTTCTCAGAGGAGGAGCTCAGGGTCATGGTCGAGGAAATCGTCCGGGTAGAGCCACAGCTATTTGGCTCACAGGTACAGCACACATCAATAGCCAGGAAGATGGAGCTATGGCAAAGAATAGTCGACAGGGTCAACGCTGTGGGACAGCACCCAAGAAATAGGGAGGACATCAGGAAGAGGTGGAACGACCTACGGGGGAAGGTGCATTCAACGGTATCCAGGCACAACATCGCAGTACAGCGGACTGGCGGCGGACCCCCACCTCCTCCCCCACAACTAACAACATGGGAGGAGCAAGTCTTGTCCATCTTGCATCCTGAGGGCCTCACAGGAGTCGTTGGAGGAACGGACACTGGTAAGTCAAATTTCAACTATCATATCCCCCACCCTACTTGCATGCTATCACACACCCCCACCCTCACACCCTCCCCTATCACTCCAAATCCTCACCTATCTACCCATGACACCAACCACCCATCCCAACCCCAAAACCTGCATGACCTAACTAAGCATGGATACCCATCACTAAAGCATGTGCACTGCACAGACCCACAACACCCCCCAACTATCACCACACAAGCCCCCACACAGGAATGCCTGCACTGGGGTACACGCACACCCAAACATTGCACATCATGAAACACACACATGCAATAATCATGTACTCATACCCCCGCAGGAACCCGAAGGAACGTCACCACACCAGAGGGTCCAGACAACACCACTCCACCCCCAGAAGAGGCCCACAGTGACGACAGCAGCTCTGCCCCACTGGATCTTGATGACCAGCCCGGACCATCGTGGGCCTCAGGACAGTCGGTTCCCCTTGCCCAGCCACAGCCCAACACCGAACTGCCACCCTCTGGGAACACCAGCACAGCACCCACCCAGCGGGCCCAAACCTCCCTAACAGGGACAGGTCAATCAGCGGTGTGTCCACCACTACAGGGCACCCAGGCTAACCCACCACTCCAACAACAACAGGGACCTGGGGGCAGTGGTAGTGGGCACACGGTCCAGGGGACGGAGGCACAGGAACACAGGGGAACTGGGAGGGCTGCTGTGAGACAGAGGGAGGACAGGCCAAGGGAACCTACTCTCAATGAGGCCCTCTCCTCCATCATGGGAGGATACCACCACTCCCAAGAGACGATGGCAACGGTACTGGACAAGTTGCAGGAGACCCTGCGTCTGCAGGAGGAACAGTATTTGGGGTTCATGGAGGAGCTCAGGACCATCGGCTCCGCCCTGGGCACCATTGTAGGGGTGCTGACGGACATTCAAAAGACCTTGAGGGACACCGTGGCACTTCCAGGGGCCCCTGACACTAGCCACGACGATGAAATGCCCACCACCTCTGCCGGCGCTAGTGGACAGGAGGCACCGCCACAGGACCAACACACCAGCACCCCATCCCCTGCAGACGGACCACCACCACGCAAGCAGGCCCTGAGATCCAGGAACAGGACAGAGCAAGATGGCAAGACCCCCGCCAGGAAATAAGACCACCCTGATCGTCCTCCCACTGTCCCACTTTGTTACCCTGTCCAAATCGGAACTGCCCCAGCTCCACTTCCAATAGCCAGATGAGCAATGTACCTGTGAGACTAATAGACTGGACTCTGCAATGGACATTCCTCCGCCATCACCCATCCCCATTTCACAACCCCCCTTCATTGTTATGCACTTAAATAAACACCCTTGAAACACTAATAAAACTGGAGTCAGTCAATGATTGTGAACATTGTATTGTCAATTACAGTGTTAAAAAAGGTTACCCATTGGAAGGCCAACATACCAATGTCACACATCACAAGTCTTTCAAGGGTGCAAGCTGTTGACACGTAGGTTACCACAATACTGAAACTGAAATGGAAGGGGACAACTCAGTTAACAAATAGGGAGTGAAATGTAGGTACAGGATAGAGGTAGACGTGTGAAAGTTAATAATATGTGAAACATGAAAATGGGCTCACCTGTGTCTCACTGAAAATATTGCTGTATGACTAACTCCCTGTTGTCGTTTTCATCTTCATCAGCTTCCTCCTCATCACTGTCCACAGGCTCCACAGGCTCCCCCGCTGCAACAACACCGACATCTGGATCATCCTCCTGCAGAAAAGGCACCTGGCGTCGCAATGCCAAGTTATGGAGCATGGAGCAGGCGATGATGATGTCGCACACCTTCTTCGGTGAGTAGAATAGGGATCCACCAGTCATATGGAGGCACCTGAACCTGGCCTTAAGAAGGCGGAAGGTGCGTTCGATTACCCTCCTAGTCCGCCCATGGGCATCATTGTACCGTTCCTCTGCCCTGGTCCTGGTATTCCTCACTGGGGTCAATAGCCAGGACAGGTTGGGGTAACCAGAGTCCCCTAATAGCCATACACGGTGCCTCTGGAGTTGACCCATCATATCAGGGATGCTGCCATTCCGCAGGATGTAGGCGTCATGCACAGAGCCAGGGAACATTGGATTTACCTGCGAGATGTACTGGTCTGCCGAACAGACCATCTGGACATTCATAGAATGATTACTCTTCCTGTTCCTGTACACCTGTTCATTCCTGTGGGGGGGGACCAGAGCTACATGGGTCCCATCAATGGCACCTATGACGTTGGGTATATGTCCAAGGGCATAGAAATCACCTTTCACTGTAGGCAAATCCTCCACCTCAGGGAAAATGATGTATCTCCTTACGTGTTTCAGCAGGGCAGACAACACTCTGGACAACACGTTGGAAAACATAGGCTGGGACATCCCTGATGCCATGGCCACTGTTGTCTGAAAAGACCCACTTGCAAGGAAATGCAGCACTGACAGCACCTGAACGTCAGGGGGGATTCCAGTCGGATGGCGGATTGGTGACATCAGGTCTGGCTCCAACTGGGTACATAGTTCCTGGATTGTGGCACGGTCAAACCGGTAGGTCACGATGACATGTCGCTCTTCCATTGTCAACAGGTCCACCAGCCGTCGGTACACCAGCGGATTCCGCCGTCTTCCAATATGTCCAAACTGACGGTGCCTAACAAGGACAACAGCGAAGAAACTGTCAGCATTCCTCCAGGTATGTACCCAATGTCACACACAAGACTACAACAGACAATTAACCCATCCGGGAAAGGTTTTGAGTGTAGGCCTCGGTATGTGTGACGCAGTAGTAATTGAAACCATGTGGGCCCCTGAAATGGCGGCTGCCTGACCTCTAAACTGGGACAATGGGATTGTGGGGTAACTGCGCTGGCGTTGGACACCGTTGCGGTAGGCGGTCGTAGAGCGCGGCACAATGCTGCATTGGTTAACATTGGACCCTATGGGTCCCAGGAGCCAGTGAACAGGTGCGCCGCCGGTGATGATGTGCACCGCCGCGGACGTCATCGCTGCAGACGTCACCACAATTTTCTATCTCTTCAATCACTAGATACCTGACCTTCGACAGGAGAGGGCCTACACTGCTAGTGCTGCTGTGACCTCGGTCTGGAAGCGACGATGGCTGCTGCGTCTGGGGAAAGGGCCCCTGCCTTCACTGCACAGGAGTTGGAGAAACTTGTGGATGGGGTCCTCCCCCAGTACACGCTACTCTACGGTCCTCCAGACCAACAGGTTAGTACACAGGGAGCACGTTGGATGGGCTAGGCTTGGGTGGAGAGGGCTGGGTGGATGAGGGAAGGGGGCAGAGTACATAGAACAGTTATGCAGGGGGATGAATGGGCCACAGGGATAGAGTTGGGAGGGGGCCAATCACAACGACGGTGCAGTAGGTAATGACTGTCCTCTTTCCTTGTGCATGTCATGTAGGTCAGCGCCCACCAGAAGAGGGACATTTGGCGTGCCTTCGCCAAGGAAGTCAGGACTCTGGGGGCCCACCAGAGACGGGGCACCCACTGCCGTAAGAGATGGGAGGACATTCGCCGCTGCAGCAAGAAGACGGCGGAGGCTCAGCTGGGGATGGCCTCCCAACGTGGGAGGGGTGCCCGTCGCACCATGACCCCCCTGATGTTCCGGATCCTGGCGGTGGCCTACCCGGAGTTGGATGGGCACTTAAGGACATCACAGCAGACACAAGGGGGTGAGTACTACCTCATCATATGGACTTTGCGTGCAGTGGAAGTGTCTGGGTGGGGGTGGTGGGTTGTGGGTGTCCCTAGGCCAGGGCGAGTTAGGTAGGCAAGACCTCTCTGTTATGTAGGCCATGTGGCATCTCTACCCCAGCTCAAAACAGAGGGAAGTTGATGTATAGTTGCTCCTTTGCCATCCATGTGGGCAGATTACTACCATTGCCATGTAGGCCATTTCCCAGAAATAGCATGTGCAGAGGTCAGGAGCACGGCGTAATGCATGGGGCTGCTGCGTCTGTCTTGTCCGCCAACGGTAGCAGTATGCCATGCACTAAAACTCTCTTTCTTCTGTCTCCCCCCTTTTCCTGCTCTCCCTGTCCTTTTGTCCATCAGCATCAACAGGCGGAGGTACAGTGGCACCGGAGCACAAGGGAGCTGCATCCCACATGGCCATGGAGGGCCACACCACAGACTCTGAATTCACCAGTGGGACGGAGGGCGAGGGGAGCTTCACGTCGGCCACCAGATCACCATCCAGCGACACGGACTCGTCCGCCGATGGGAGCTCCCCTGTGGTGGTGGCACCATCTGTGCGCCCCACTTCTACAGGTACAGCCGCCACCTCCCCTACCAGCACCGTCCTCCCAGCAGCCCCTCAGCGTGTGTCCCGTGCCCGCTCACCCAGGAGGGTGGGCATCACCTTCGCCCCAGGCACCTCAGGCCCTGCCCCAGTCACCCCTGCTGCCCTCAGTAAGGAGGCCATTGACCTCCTCAGGTCACTCACTGTTGGGCATTCTACCATTGTGAATGCCATCCAGGGTGTAGAACGAGAGTTGAAACGCGGTAATGCATTCCTGGAAGGCATTCATTCTGGTCAGGCTGTCCTTCAGCGAACCCTGCAATCTCTGGCTTCAGCACTGATCGCAGCCATTGTCCCTGTGTCCAGCCTCCCCCCTCCAGCCTCCTCCACCCAGACCCAATCCCCTGTACCCCAGCCCATCCCAAGCATACCTACAGACCAGCAGGCACACAAGTCAACACACACAAGTAGTTCAAGCAAACATGGGCACCACACACACCACAGGCACTCACACAAGCATCACACCCATACAGACACAGCAACATCCACTGTCTCCACTGTGTCCCCCTCCTCTTCTTCTCCCTCCTCCCTCCCAGTCTCGTCTACACACACACCTGCATGCACCACATCTACAGGCACTAGGACTCGCACCAGGACACCCAGCACCACAAGCCGCTCACCTGCACTCACCACCTCCACTGCCATTTACACGTCCCCTGTGTCCTCTCCCAGTGTGTCTGTGACGCCCCCTCCCAAAGTACACAAACGCCGGCAATCACTCACCCAACATCCATCCACCTCACGACAGCCTCCAGTACCTGCACCCAAAACACCTAAAGTGACACCTCCTACAACCACCTCCTCTACCTCCACTCCCAGACCCCCTCCAACTACCCATCCCGTGTCCGTCAGAAACTATCCCTCTGTCAAATTGACCTGTTTGCCCCCACCCCCCCCTCCAGTTCATCAGTCCCGTTGTAGCGCCTCAGCCAAAAAGCCTCCAGTACCAGTGGTGCGTGTTCCAGGTTTCTGGAGTGCACCGTCCACCAGGGCAGGCAGTAGGACCCGGAGCCAAGGCACTGTCAGCCCACCCCCTGTAAAGGCACCGAAATTGGAGAGTGGACGACGGGACCGTGTCAAGACTCCTGGTGGGACAACAAGTGAAATGGGATCCAAGGCGATTGGTGAGTCAGCTGTCACTCCGAAGTAGGTGGGGAAGGTTCTGAGGAATTCTGCCCAGCCTGTTGTGAGTGTCACGGCGGAGAAGTGCGCCATCATTTCCGGCGGTCCAGACACAACCGCCAGCACCATCGTTACTGGTCAGCAGACCACCGCCAGAGTCATTGCCCAGGAGGGCCTAAGTATCGTTACTGGTCAGGAGACCACCGCCAGAGTCATTGCCCAGGAGGGCCCAAGTATCGTTACTGGTCAGGAGACCACCGCCAGAGTCAGTGCCCAGGAGGCCCCAAGTATCGTTACTGGTCAGAGTCAGTGCCCAGGAGGGCCCAAGTATCGTTACTGGTCAGGAGACCACCGCCGGAGTCAGTGCCTAGGAGGGCCCGAGTATCGTTACTGGTCAGGAGACCACCGCCGGAGTCAGTGCCCAGGAGGGCCCGAGTATCGTTACTGGTCAGGAGACCACCGCCGGAGTCAGTGCCCAGGAGGGCCCGAGTATTGTCACTGGTCAGGAGACCACCGCCGGAGTCAGTGCCCAGGAGGGCCCGAGTATCGTCACTGGTCAGGAGACCACCGCCAGAGTCAGTGCCCAGGAGGGCCCGAGTATCGTCACTGGTCAGGAGACCACCGCCGGAGTCAGTGCCCAGGAGGGACCAAGATCCCACAGCCCCGCTGGGCGATGATGGAACGTCATGCCACACCCCAATGTCCAGTGTGGAGTTCGTCATGCCACACCCCAATGTCCAGTGTGGAGTTTGTCATGCCACACCCCAATGTCCAGTGTGGAGTTCGTCATGCCACACCCCAATGTCCAGTGTGGAGTTCGTCATGCCACACACCAATGTCAGTATCTGAACCGCCATCTCAGGCTACCGCTGAACAGTCCATAGCCAGCCATGGCAAAGCACCCCTGAACAAGGCCAAGACCGCCATGGTGAAGACCGCTGAACAGTCCATAGCCAGCCATGGCAAAGCACCCCTGAACAAGGCCAAGACCGCCATGGTGAATACCGCTGAACAGTCCATAGCCAGCCATGGCAAAGCACAGCACCGCTGAACAAGGCCAAGACCGCCATGGTGAAGACCGCTGAACAGTCCATAGCCAGCCATGGCAAAGCACCACTGAACAAGGCCAAGACCGCCATGGTGAAGACCGCTGAACAGTCCATAGCCAGCCATGGCAAAGCACCGCTGAACAAGGCCAAGACCGCCATGGTGAAGACCGCTGATCAGGGCAAACACCGTGGGGGTATGAATATGCCGCCACATCAGGCATCCTTCTTCCAAATGCAGCTGGGACAGTGACAGAACAGGAACTTTCACGGGGACACTCATCCAGTCTGGCCACCAGTCCCACCCAGTACCAGTTGAGAACTGCATCTACTTGCATCAATGTGGCTTTGCACTCCCCAGGATTGTTCAGTGGGCAACACACCCACTGTAGAGACTTGAGAGACTGTGGCTTTGCACTCCCCAGGATGTAACGGTGGGCAAACTACCCACTGTAGAGACTTGAGAGTCTGTGGCTTTGCACTCCCCAGGATTGAACAGTGGGCAAACTACCCACTGTAGAGACTTGAGAGACTGTGGCTTTGCACTCCCCAGGATTGAACAGTGGGCAAACTACCCACTGTAGAGACTTGAGAGACTGTGGCTTTGCACTCCCCAGGATTGAACAGTGGGCAAGCCACCCACTGTAGAGACTTGAGAGACTGTGGCTTTGCACTCCCCAGGATTGAACAGTGGGCAAGCCACCCACTGTAGAGACTTGAGAGACTGTGGCTTTGCACTCCCCAGTATACATCAATGGGCATGGAGCCCCGTCGTGGATCTGGCTTTGCTGTCATCCGGCTGAGGTGCCCCCCTTCCCTTCCCCCTGAGGTGCCTGTAGTGTTTCAATCTGATGCCCCGGCAGTGTTCTCTCAGATTTTGGTCAGGTATCTATTGTGGGCCTCGCCCATGCATTTTTGTACTGTTGGTGCACGGACATTGTTATGTACATATCTGCACTACTTCTTGTATTGTACTGTATATGTAAATATGACAGATTTCGAGATATGATTCAGTATATTTTATATGACATGTATATTGGCCCATTACAATATTTGAACGGATCTCGATTTGTCTTTGCATTCTTCCGGGGGGATTGTGGGTTGTTAATGTGATATTTTTGACTGCATTGGTGTGTATGTTGTAATATGCGAGGGTGGGGGTGGGGGTGTTTGGTGGGTGTCCCCTTAACTTTTGCCTCCCCCCTCCTCCGTGTCGTAGATGCAGTACTCACCGGTATGTTCTGTGCCTACGTCGCTGTTGTTCGTACAGGAGCAGAAAGACAAGAGCAGGTAGGATTTGGAGTTCCGGCTCCATGGAGTCGTCGTTCCTCGTGGAGTGTGTTGAGGTGAGCGTTTTCCCATAGCAAAGGCTGTTTCTGCCGTGTTTTTATCCACGGTGAATCCGCCCCGGAAAAGGTGGCAGATTGGTGTGCTGTAATAGTGTGGGCGGTACTTTGTCTCCCGCCTGTCTGTTGGCGGTGACCGCCACGCTGTTTGTCTGTACCGCCGTGGCGGGCGATGTGTTAAAGTGGCTGTCTTTGTTGGTGGTTACCGCCAGGGTCGTAATTCCCTTTTTTTCCCCGCCGGCCTGTTTGCGGTATTACCCCACCTTTTACACCGTCCGCCAGGGTTGTAATGACCCCCAAAGACTCTAAAGTGAAACTAAAAGAGAATTAACACTTCCTGGTTTGCAGCATCATTTTCCATGGAAGCTTCACTTTTCAGACAGAAACATCACGTTTTTTTGAAGAAGAGTCACTTTTCCGGCTGAAGGGTTACATTTTTTGGGAGAAGTGTCACTTTTCTGTCACGTTTGTTTGGAAGAATCACTTTTCTATCACAAATTTTGTTTGGATGAAGCGTCACTTTTCCAACTGAAGCATCACGTTTCTTAATGAAACATCACTTCTTATGACGCATGCATTGGAAGTGTCATGTTTGAGGCACAAATGTAACTTTTTGTCTCAAACAGCAAGGGTGGCATCTTTCATGATGAGGCCTCACATTTCCCACTCTATAGTCAAAAGCTTCACTTTCTGTCAGTCTTAGACCTGTCAGCTCTTTACATAGTTTCCCCTGTCTTTCTGCTTCTGACCTCCTGTTTTTATCCTCTACTGAATTTCATTTTTGCTGGCTTTAGGACTCTGGGCCTTAGTAAGTCTCTACTATAGTGCACTGTGTGTGTCCAGGGCCTGTAAATCAAATGCTACTGGGGGCCTGCAACAATGATTGTGCCACCCACTTGAGTAGCCTTGTAAACATGTCTCAGGCCTGCCGTTGCAGTGCCTGTGTGTGCAAATTTAAACAGCCATTCGACCTGGCAAGTGCACCCTATTGCCAGGCCGAAATCGTCCCTTTTACTACATGTAAGTTACCCCTAAGGTAGATCCAAGGCAGGAGCATGGGCCGGGTGCATTGTATTTAAAAGATAGGACGCGTACTAGTGTGTTTTACATGTTCTGATAGTGAAATACTGCAAAGTGTGTTTTTCACTATTTAAAGGCCTATCTCTCCCATAGGGTAACATGAGGATTGCCTTGAAATATCTCAGATAGAGATGTGGAGTTTGGGGTCTCTGGACTCACAATTTCAAAATTGATCTTTTGGTGAAGTTGGTTTTCAAAATGTAAATTTTAAAATGCCACTTTTAGAAAGTGGGCATTTTCTGTCTTAACCATTCTGTGCCTCTCTCTGGCTATATAATGCAAATCTTGGTCAGGATGAGAGCCAAGCTGTTTATGAGTTCACTGGAAGCTGAGGTATGCCCTGCAAATCTTGTTGGATCTTCCTGATCTAGAGTGGTGGGAGGAGCTGACACTTGCACCTTAATAGGGCTGTGACTTTCCTTACACAAAGCAGTCTCCAACCACCTAGAATGTGTCTCTAGCCAGGACAGGAAAGGCAAGGTCTCATGCACTACAAAGACTTCTCTTTGAAGTTTGACTATTTCAAAGACAGAAATGGGTATACGTATTGGACCTCTGACCCTACAAAGTTGGAAACATTCTGGACTGAAGACATTCCGCCATGAAGAAGAGTTGGATGCTGGTAGGAGCGACTGCCACTCTGCCTGTTGCTTTGTTGTGCTGGCCACCTTCTTGCTGCTTCTGTCCTGGGAGTGAAAGGACTGGACTTTGCTTTCTACATCCTGCTTTCCAAGGTTCTTCAAGGGCTTGAGTTGAGCTTGCCTCCTGTTAACAAGTTGCAGCACATCAAAGACATTGGATGTCATTACAACATTGGCGGTAAAAGGTGCTTACCGCCGTGCAGAAGACCGCCAATACACTGCCACGGCCGTGGAAATCCGGCACAGCTATTATGACCCACATCTCGGAATCCGCCGAAATTCAGACACCCACACAAGTCCGCCACACCAAAGGTCAGTGATAAACTGACGAAAACAAATCCTCCGCCATCACGCCAACAGAAACACGCCCATGCTATCATGACCCACGAATCCACGCGGCGGTCTTTCAACCGTGGTATGCCATTGGCAGTACACACCGCCGGGCTCAAAATACACACACATCTCCAAAACACCGCCACATTGGACAATTCAAAATACACACACCTGATACACATACAAACACCACTCCCACACAATCAACACTATATAAAACACACACCCACAAACCCCTACGACCAAACATTTTAACGAAGGCCAGAGAGACTGCACAGCATAGACAACCCCATCACACAGAGGCACACAACACCATCACCCACACAACATCCACGCACAAAACACCACACACCACTACACATCACCACACTCATCACCACATACACCACCCCAAACATCACCACCCCATTGCACGGCAAAGACACCCCAGGTTCTCCGAGGAGGAGCTCAGGGTCATGGTGGAGGAAATCCTCCGGGTAGAGCCACAGCTATTTGGATCACAGGTGCAGCACACCTCCATAGCTAGGAAGATGGAGCTATGGCGAAGACTAGTGGACAGGGTCAACGCAGTGGGACAACACCCAAGAAATCGGGAGGACATCAGGAAGAGGTGGAATGACCTACGGGGGAAGGTGCGTTCCGTGGTCTCAAGACACAACATTGCGATACAGCGGACTGGCGGCGGACCCCCTCCTCCTCCCCCACAACGAACAACATGGGAGGAGCAGGTCTTGACCATTATGCATCCTGAGAGCCTCGGAGGAGTCGGTGGAGGAATGGACTCTGGCAAGTCTTAACTATGAAATCCCCCACCCTGTCTGCATTCTATCACAGACCCCCACCCTCACCCCCTCCCCTATCACTCCAACTCCTCACTAATGTACTAATAACACAAACCACCCATCCCAACAGCAAGCCCTGCATGACACAACAAAGCATGGACACCCCTCACTAAAGCATGCCCACTGCACATACCCATAACACCCCCCCCAACCATCATCACACAAGCCCCCACACAGGAATGCTAGAACCTGGGTACACGCTCACTCACCCATTGCACACCATGACACACACACATGCAATAATCATGCTTTTACATCCCTGCAGGACCACTACCCAACGTCAGCAGACAGGAGGGTCCAGACATCTCTACCCCACCCACAGAAGAGGCCCACAGTGATGACAGCTGCTTTGGCCAACTGGATCCAGAACACCAGCCCGGACCATCGTGGGCCTCGGGACAGTCGGTTCCCCTTGCACAGGCACAGCCCACCACAGACCTTCCACCCTCTGGTAACACCAGCACAGCACCCACCCAGCGGGCCCATACCTCCGTCCCCAGGACACGTCAATCAGCTGTGTGTCCACCACTACAGGGAACCCAGGATAACCCACCACCCCAACAACAACAGGGACCTGGGGGCAGTGGTAGTGGGCACACGGTCCAGGGGACGGAGGCCCAGGAACACGGGGGAACTGGGAGGGCTGCTGTCCGACAGGGGGCAGACAGGCCAAGGGAACCCACTCTCCATGAGGCCCTCTCCTCCACCATGGGAGCATACCACCACTCCCAGGAGACAATGGCTACGGTCCTCGCCAAGTTTCAGGAGAACCAGTGCATGCAGGAGGAACAGTATTTGGGGTTCAGGGAGGAACTCAGAACCATCAGCTCCGCCCTGGGCACCATCGTAGGGGTGCTGAAGGAGATACTGAACACCAGGAGGGACACCGTGGCACTCCAAGGGGCCCCTGACACTAGCATGGACGATGAACTGTCCACCACCTCCGCCGGCCCTAGTGCACAGGAGGCATCGCCACAGGACCACCACACCAGCACCCCACCCCCTGCAGACGGAGAACCACCCCGCAAGCGGTCCCTGAGATCCAGGAACAGGACAGAGCACGATGGCAAGACCCCCGCCAAGAAATGAGACCACCCTGATTGTCATCCCACTGTCCCACTTTGTAACCCTGTCCATATTGGAACTGCCCCAGCTCCACTTCCTATGCCCATATGGGCAGTGCACCTGTGAGACTAATAGACTGGACTCTGCCATGGACATTCCTCCACCATCACCCCTCACCATTTTACCACCCCCCTCCAATATTTAGCACTTCAATAAACACCCTTGAAGCACAAAACAATCTGGAGTCAGTCTGTGATTTTGAAAATGTGTATTAGCAATGACAGTGACAAAATCCGTTCTCAAATGTAATGTCAACATACCTATGTCACACATCACAAGTCCATGAAGAATGTAAGCAGATGACACACGTTGGTAACCACACCTGTGAAACTGTAATGGAAATGTACAACTCAGTTACCATATACTGCTTGAAATTGACAGGCAGGATAGAGGTAGAAGTGTGAAAGTACTTGTAGTAGGCAAGAATGTGTTCTCACCTGTGTGTCACTGGAAATATTGCTGGATGACTGAGTCCCTGTTGTCAATGTCTTCTTCCTCTGCTTCCTCCTCATCACTGTCCACAGGCTCCACAGCTGCCACAACACTGTCATCTGGACCATCCTCCTGCAGAAAAGGCACCTGGTGTCGCAAAGCCAGATTGTGAAGCATACAGCAGGCGATGATGATCTGGCATACCTTCCTTGGTGAGTAGAAGAGGGAACCACCTGTCATATGGAGGCACCTGAACCTGGCCTTCAGGAGGCCGAAGGTGCATTCGATCACCCTCCTAGTCCGCCCATGGGCCTCATTGTAGCGTTCCTCTGCCCTGGTCCTGGGATTCCTCACTGGGGTCAGTAGCCATGACAGGTTGGGGTAATCAGAGTCCCCTAATAGCCACACATGGTGCCTCTGGAGTCGACCCATCACATAAGGGATGCTGCTATTCCGCAGGATGTAGGCGTCATGCACTGAGCCAGGGAACATAGCATTTACCTGGGAGATGTACTGGTCTGCCAAACATACCATCTGTACATTCATGGAATGATAACTTTTCCGGTTCCTGCACACCTGTTCACTCCTGTGGGGGGGACCAAAGCCTCATGGGTCCCATCAATGGCACCTATGATGTTGGGGATATGTCCAAGGGCATAGAAGTCACCGTTCACAGTAGCCAAATCCTCCACCTGAGGGAAAACGATGTAGCTCCTCATGTGTTTCAGCAGGGCAGACAACACTCTGGACAACACGTTGGAAAACATAGGCTGGAACATCCCTGATGCCATGGCCACTGTTGTTTGAAAAGACCCACTTGCAAGGAAATGGAGCACTGATAGCACCTGCACTTGAGGGGGTTTCCTGTGGGATGGCGGATAGCTGACATCAGGTCAGGTTCCAACTGGGTACAGAGTTCCTGGATTGTGGCATGGTCAAACCTGTAGGTGATGATTAAATGTCGCTCCTCCGTTGTCAACAGGTCCACCAGCGGTCGGTACACCGGAGGATTCCGCCATCTCCTCACATGTCCCAGCTGACGGTGCCTAGGAAGGACAACAGTGACCACAGAGCCAAGCAACTCAGAGGTATGTACCCACAGTCTACACAGAACACGAAACATAATCCCAAAAGTTGCCTGTATGTGTGTTGAGTCCAGGCCTAGATATGTGTGACGCAATTGAAAATGAAGCCATGTGGGCCACTGAAATGGCGGCTGCCTGACCTCTAAACTGGGACAATGGGATGTGAGGTAACTGCGCTGGCGTTGTACACAGTCGCGGTAGGCGGTCGAAGACCGCTGCGCAATGCTGCATTGGTTAACATTGGACCCTATGGGTCCCAGGAGCCAATGACGAAGTGCACTGGCGGTGATGATACGCACCGCCACGGACGTCACCGCCGCGGACATGACCGCCATTTTCTATCTGTTGAATCACTCAATACCTGATCTTCGACAGGAGAGGACTTACACTGCAAGTGCTGCTGTGACCTCGGTATGGAAGAGACAATGGCTTGTGCGTCTGGGGAAAGGGCCCCTGCCTTCACTGCACAGGAGTTGGAGAAGCTCGTGGACGGGGTCCTCCCCCAGTACACGCTACTCTACAGTCCTCCAGACCAACAGGTGAGTACACAGGGAGCAAGTTGTATGGGCTATGCCTGGGTGGAGAGGGCTGGTTGTAAGAAGGAAGGGGGCAGAGTTCTGCTTGCATGAAGGACTGTGAATGCATGTGCCACATGGCAAGGGTAGGGATGTGGGCCACTCACTTTGACGGTGCAGTTGGTAATGACTTCTCTTCTTCCCCTGTACATGTCATTTAGGTCAGCGCCCACCAGAAGAAGGATATTTGGCGTGCCATCGCCAAGGACGTCCGGATCCTGGGGGTCCACCAGAGACGGAGCACCCACTGCCGTAAAAGATGGGAGGACATTTGCCGCTGGAGAAAGAAGACGGCGGAGGCTCAGCTGGGGATGGCCTCCCAACGTGGGAGGGGTGCCCGTCACACCATGACCCCCCGGATTTTCAAGATCCTTGCGGTGGCCTACCCGGAGTTGGATGGGCGCTTGAGGGCATCACAGCAGACACCAGGGGGTGAGTACACTCTCATTCAGCACACTTTGCGTGCAGTGAAGATGTCTGGGTGGGGGAGGAGGGCTGTGGGTTTCCCTAGGCCAGGACGAGTTCCGTAGGCTAGGCCCCTCCGTAATGCAGGCCATGTGGCACTCCACCTCACCTCTGTAGAGTGCCAAGTACAGGTATACATGCCCCTGTGTCATCTATGTGTGCTGATGTCCACCATAGCCATGTAGGCCATATCCCAGGAACTGCATCAGTAGAGCCCAACAGCGTGGCGTAGTGCAGGGGGCTGCTGTGTCTGTATTGTCCGCCAACAGTAGTGGTAAGCCATGCACTCAACCTGTCTTTCTCCTGTCCCCCCTCCCCCTTGTTGTGCTCTCCCTGTCATCAGGCGGAGGTACAGTGGCACAGGAGCACGAGGGAGCTGCATCCCACATGGCCATGGAGTGCCACACCACGGACTCTGATTACACCAGTGAGACGGAGGGCGAGGGGAGCTTCACAGCAGTCACAGGATCAGCAACCAGCAACACGGACTCGTCCTCCAATGGGAGCTCCCTTGTGGTGGCGGCAAAATCTGGGCCCTCCACTTCTACAGGTACAGCCGCCACCACCCTACCAGCACCGCCCTCCCAGCAGCCCCTCAGCCTTCGCCCCGTGCCCGCTCACCCAGGAGGGTGGGCATCACCTTCGCCCCAGGCACCTCAGCCCCTGCCCCTGTCACCTCTGCTGCCCTCAGTGAGGAGGCCATTGACCTCCTCAGGTCACTCACTGTTGGGCAGTCTACCATTTTGAATGCCATCCAGGGTGTAGAAAGGGAATTGCAACACACAAATGCATTCCTGGAGGGCATTCATTCTGGTCAGGCTGCCGTTCATCGAACCCTGCAATCTCTGGCCTCAGTACTGATGGCAGCAATTGTCCCTGTCTCTAGCCTCCCCCCTCCAAATTCCTCCACCCAGACCCAATCCCCTGTACCCCAGCCTATCCCAAGCACACCATCAGACCAGCCTGCACACACATCAACACACAAGGGAAGCTCAGGCAAACATAAGCACCACACATCCCACAGGCACTCACGCAAGCATCACACACATACAGACACAGCAACATCCACTGCCTCCACTGTGTCCCCCTCCTCGTCGTCTCCCTCCTCCCTCCCAGTGTCGTCTACACTCTCACCTGCATGCACTACCACTACAGCCACTAGGTCTCGCACCAGCACACCCACCATCACACCCCGCTCACCTGCACTCAACACCCCCACTACCATTTACACGTCCCCTGTGTCCTCTCCCAGTGTGTCTGTGACGCCCCTTCCCAAAGTACACAAACGCGGGAACACACCCACCCAACAGCCATCCACCTCACGACAGCCTCCAGCGCAAGCACCTGCACCCAAATCAACAAAAGTTACACCTCCTACAACCACCTCCTCTTCCTCCACTCCCAGATCCCCTCCAGCTACCCGTCCCAGTGTTCGTAAGAAACTTTTCCTGAGCAACCTTGACCTCTTTCCCACCACCCCCCCTCCAATTCATAGGTCCCGTACTAGCACCTCAGCCAAAAATTCGCCGGTACCAGTGGTGCCAGTTAGAGGTATGTGGAGTGCACCGGGCACCAGGGCAGCCAGTGTGACACGGAGCCACAGCACAGCCAGTCCCCCCCCCCGAAGCACCAGAAGTTGGACAGTGCCCGACGGGAGAGGGGGAAGACTCCAGCCGGCAAAGCCGCTCACAAGGGTCCCGGGGGGAGTGTCCACTCAGCTGTGACTCCTCCCAAGGTGGGGAAGGGGCAGAAGAAATCGCCAAAGTCGGGGAGGAGCAGCACGGCGGAGAAGACCGCCATCATCCCCGCTGCCCAGGAGGCCACCGCCAGCCCCAACATCACTGGCCAGGAGGCCACCGCCAGAGTCAGTGCCCAGGAGGGCAGCCCCATCGTCACAGGCCAGGAGGCCACAGTCAAAGTCAGTGCCCAGGAGGGCAGCCCCATCGTCACTGGCCAGGAGGCCACCGCCAGTGCCCAGGAGGGCCCCCGGCAGCCACAGCCCGCTGGGCAATGAAGGACCGCCATGGCAAACACCGCTGAACAGGTCATAGACGGCAAAGTCAAGCACAGCTGAACAGGGCAAGCACCGCTGAACAGGGCAAAGACCGTCATGGCGAGCACCGCTGAAAAGGGCAAGCAAAGCTGAACAGGGCAAAGACCGCCATGGCAAGCACCGCTGAACAGGGCAAGCACCGCTGAACAGGGCACAGACCGCCATGGCAAGCACCGCTGAACAGAGCAAGCACTGCTGAACAGAGCAAAAGACCGCCATGACAAGCACCGCTGAATAGGGCAAGCAATGCTGAACAGGGCACAGACCGCCATGGCAAGCACCGCTGAACAGGGCAAGCACCGCTGAACAGGGCACAGACCGCCATGGCAAGCACCGCTGAACAGGGCAAGCACCGCTGAACAGGGCAAAGACCGCCATGTCAAGCACCACTGAACAGGGCAAGCACCGCTGAACAGAACACAGACCGCCATGGCAAGCACAGCTGAACAGGGCAAGCACCACTGAACAGGGCAAAGACCGCCATGGCAAGCACCGCTGAACAGGGCAAGCACTGCTGAACAGGGAAGCACCGCTGAACAGAGCAAAGACCACCATGGCAAGCACCGCTGAACAGGGCAAGCAACGCTGAAGAGGGCAAAGACCGCCATGGCAAGCACCGCTGAACAGGGCAAGCTCTGCTGAACAGGGCACAGACCGCCATGGCAAGCACCGCTGAACAGGGCACAGACCGCCATGGCAAGCACCGCTGAACAGGGCAAGCACCGCTGAACGGGGCAAAAGACCGCCAGGGCAAGCACCGCTGAACAGGGCAAGCACCGCTGAACAGGGCACAGACCGCCATGGCAAGCACCGGTGAACAGAGCAAGCACCGCTGAACAGGGCAAAGACTGCCATGGCAAGCACCTCTGAACAGGGTAAGCACCGCTGAACAGGACACAGACCGCCATGGCAAGCACCGCTGAACAGGGCAAAGACCGCCATGGCAAGCACCGCTGAACAGGGCAAGCACCGCTGAACAGGGCAAGCACCGCTGAACAGGGCAAAGACCGCCATGGCAATCACCGCTGAACAGGGCAAGCACTGCTGAACAGGGCACAGACCGCCATAGCAAGGATCGCTGAACAGGGCAAGCACCGCCAACTCAAGCACCGCTAGCCCATGTGCGGCAGGGGCAGTGACGGAACTGGGACCGTCACGGGGAGAGTGATGCACTCTGGGCACCAGTCCCCCTCCAGAACCAGTGGAGAACAGCATCCACTCCGTCTGTCCTTAACAGGATGAAGCACTCTGGGCACCAGTCCCCCTCCAGAACCAGTGGAGAACAGCATCCACTCCGTCTGTCCTTAACAGGATGAAGCACTCTGGGCACCAGTCCCCCTCCAGAACCAGTGGAGAACAGCATCCACTCCGTCTGTCCTTAACAGGATGAAGCACTCTGGGCACCAGTGCCCCTCAAGAACCAGTGGAGAACAGCATCCACTCCGTCTGTCCTTAACAGGATGAAGCACTCTGGGCACCAGTCCCCCTCCAGAACCAGTGGAGAACACCATCAACTCTTGTCCTTAACAGGATGAAGCACTCTGGGCACCAGACCCCCTCCAGAACCAGTGGAGACTGTTATCGACTTGAGAGACTGTGGCTTTGCACTCCCCAGGATGGTACAGTGGGCAACCCACCCACTGTAGAGACTTGAGAGACTGTGGCTTTGCACTCCCCAGGATTGAACAGTAGGCAACCCACCCACTGTAGAGACTTGAGAGACTGTGGCTTTGCACTCCCCAGGATACATCAATGGGCATGGAGCCCCCTCATGGATCTGGCGTGCTGCACTCATCCGGCTGAGGTGCCCCCACTTCCCTTCCCCCTGAGGTGCCTGTTGTATTTCTATCTGATGCCCCAGCAGTGTTTTCTCCGTTTTGCTCAGGTATCGTGTGTGGGCCTCGCCCATGCATTTTGGGCCCAGTGGTCCACGGACATTGTATGGTGCATTATCTGCACTACTAATCGTGATGTATATTTTGTTGAATGTGAAATTATATCTGTATATATTTGGTTACTGTATTTTGATATATTACAATGGTTGAATTCATTTTCTTTTGTCTTTGCATTCTTCCGGGGGGTTTGGGGGTTGGTACTGTAATGTTTGGATATGCATTGGTGTGTGTGTTGTAGTGGGTGAGGGTCGGGGTGGGGGTGGGGGTGTTGGGTGTGTGTGTCCCTGACTTTTGCCTCCCCCCCTATGTCGTAGGTGCAGTACTCACCGTTGTCTTTGGCGCCGGCGTTGATGATGGTCGTACTGGAGCAGGAAGACTATCGCAGGGAGTATTTGGAGTTCCGGTTCCATGGTGTCCTCCTTCCTCGTGGAGTGTGTAGAGGTGAGCATTTTCCCATTGAAATGGCTGTTTCCGACCTGTTTTTATCCACGGTGAATCCGCCCTGGAAAAGGTGGCGGATTGGTAGGTTGTGATACTGTAGGCGGTACTTTGTCTTGTACTTGTTGGCGGTGACCGCCGCGCTGTTTGTCTGTACCGCTGTGGCGGTCGGAGTGTTAAAGTGGCTGTCTTTCTTGGCGGTTTCCGCCACTGTCATAATTCCCATTTTTTTTCCGCCGGCCTGTTTGCGGTCTTACCGCCGCTTTAACACCGTCCGCCAGGGTTGTAATGACCCCCTTTATCTGCCAGCACCTGGACTCTTCTGCTGATTTCCCTGTCTTGCCAAGTGGTACCTAATCCAGTCTAGGCCCTTGAAGGAGGTTTTTGGTGCTGCAAAAAGAAAACCCATGCATCCACTCACTGCATCATTCCGAACCGACAAATCACCTCCCTTGCCGAGTAGTAAGGAACTGACGCATCACCTCCCCTGTGGCCTGCATCATTTTTGTTTTTTAAGCATCTCAGATACTTTGTCTCAGTCAGGCGTCTCATTGATTTCAAGGAACTACGATTACATTTAATCTTTTAAAAGTGATATCTTTGCTTGTGCATCTTGGATTTTTGTCATTTTGGTCTTGTTTTACTGTGATAAACATTGGCTAGTTTTCTAAACTAGTGTAGAATATTTTAGTGGTATTTTCACTGTGTTTCTGTGTCTGTACGAATACTACACACATTACCTCTGAGATAAGCCTGGCTGCTTGATCCAAGCTACCAAGGGGTGAGCAGGGCTTATCTTAGCTGTGTGTCTTCCTTACCCTGACTAGAGTGAGGGTCCCTACTTGGACAGGGTGCAAACCACTGCCAACTACAGACCCCATTTCAAACAATCAGAATGGGTCACTTTCCCTTCTAAAGCATCAATTTTCTGGCTCATTGCTTGGAAATAAGCCTGTGAGTTATTTGCAATATCATTTTGACTTTTTTGCACAATTTCTTCTTACTGAAAAGTTTTTGGACTTGGCATGTGTTAAATGTGTATGTTGACTTTGCGCATATGTGTGACTCATTGCGTTCATGGTGCAGACATTAGGGAAGGCAATATATCTTTCTGTTACATATACAGGTTTGTCGTATATTTAATATGTCATGTCAATACATTGGGCAATTTCTGGAGGCATTTGGATTGCCTTGATGGAGGTATCTGGATGTAATGCATTGACTGGTTCATATATGAAGTCCACCTTTGAAAATTATCTCCTTATTGTAATACATAAATGCATACATATTGGGAGATCTTACTTTCTGTCCGTTTTACAGACA
Organism: Pleurodeles waltl; assembly: GCF_031143425.1. NCBI lineage: Eukaryota > Metazoa > Chordata > Amphibia > Caudata > Salamandridae > Pleurodeles > Pleurodeles waltl. The sequence continues at coordinate 875,438,926 of NC_090436.1, forward strand.
ATGGGTCACATTTACAATGTTCTTGCCCAGGGCAGCCCCAAAATTATTGTTACTATAGTGCATAAAAAGGCAGTAATAGGCTGAATCTATGATTGATGGTGCTTTCCTGTTCTTTTCACATGCACTGGGGCACAATAGTCTGCAATGCACCCATGCAGATATGCTTGCACTATGGTGCAAGTCTGTCTGCGCTGCAGGGATGCTTGTTATTATGCATGAAGGAACATCTTCATGCACATAAACAATCAAAGGAGGCATATTCATGTTTAAATGTGTGTGGCAAAATGCAACACACATTGCAAAAGTTACAACAAAGAGGAATTAAGGTGTTCATCCTTGTTATACCTCCCTTAAACCTCCCTTGGGCCGGTGTAGTTCTTTGATGCATTCTCAGATTTTCAAACTGTTGAGAATCTAGGAATGTGTGAAATGCCATGGATGCTACGTGAGAACACACACCGCAAAGCCCATGGCATGCCTCCCTATCGCAGGGTGATGCCACACAGTGATTTGTACCACATTGCCTCAGTCTATATCTACAAGGCCATGAAAGATCACACAGGGTGGCTTCATGTGGCCATGTAGATAAAGACCTGCAGTGTGTGCCACAAGACCATCACTAAATGTGACTTTCAGGCAATGCACAGGGGTTTGTACATACCCTCCACAGCCTTAGCACACTGTTGTCATGTACGTTTCCTCAGGATTGTAATGGGGTGTCTCACAGTCAGTGCATATTTGCAACAAACATACTCAGTACATGTGTACAATATTGCACAGGGACACCTTTGTTTGTTGTGTGTCTTCCACGCAAATGCATTTGGCACATGTTTTTGATAAGCACACATGTATATGACAACATATTTTTTATCTATCATGTTACATAGCAATGACTACCTTAGTTTGTGATTGACTAGGTTCACAAAGGTGAAATATCAATGTATGGAATGTATACAGTAACTGTGAAATGAGAGTCCGGACACATGTTTTTTCTACATTGTTTATTTGCATATTTACAAATTATTTTGTCAATGATTTTGCAAATGACATATGTTCCCATCACGCACGGTTAGTCGGAAAATAAATTGTGGGCAATGTTGTTCCTTTCTTAGTGTTCCAGCTGCAGTTCTGAAATGTTCTGCTATTCCCTCCTCACCTGTCATTTTCCTCCAGTGGTTCCTGCACATCCTATCCCAGGTCCCATGATACATTTGTCCTTACACAAATATTGTGCAGGGCACAGCACAACATTATTATTTTGCATACTGTTTGTCGGGAGTACACAGCCGACCCCGGGATATATCAAGGCACCTGAAGCATTACTCCAGCAGGCCAAATGTCCTTTCATCTATACCCCTGGTCTTGCTTAGTGCTCTGTTGTATTTTTGTTGTGCGTCAGTCTGTGGATTGGAAAACAAGGTCATTACCCTCACCTGCAGACCATATTCTTGGCCAGCTGAAAAGACAAAGGGAGATGAGTCAGTAAACAGACTTTTGTGGGCCAGATTCAGCAAAGTAAACTTAAACCAAAACTCTAAGCTTAGACCAAAAGTTTAAATTTAGACTTTTGGTCTAAGTTTAGACCTTTGGTCTAAGTTTGGACCAAAAGTCTAAACTTGGACCAAAAGCCTAACTTTACTCATAGTAAAGTTAGACATTTGGCCTAAGTTTAGACTTTTGGTCTAAGCTCAGAATAAAAGTCTAAACTTAAATCAAAAGTCTAACTTTACTATGAGAAAAGTTCTTCGACTTTTGGTCTAAACTTACCTTTGTGAATTGGGCTCAGTGGCTTTGCCTGTCTTGTGACTGGTACAATTGTTATTAACATTTGAGATGTGTCCTGATTGATGGTACCAGTATGAGGTACACCCCTCATTCATGTGAAACGTGGGGCTTATTTACAAGTGACTTGCAACACTGGTGCATCACTTTTTGTGAGGTACCAGCGACGCATAATGTGGTGCCATGAGTACATGGCCTTGCAAAGCCACTTTGCAAGGCTTTTGCTGGACTTGTGGTTATGGAGTGAGGCTTCGCACCTCAAGTTGCTATATTGCCATAATCTGTGTCATGGGGGTGTTCCATGGGTGTTGCCGGTCTATATCCCACACAGCAGTCATGGTGCTTGACACATTTCCAGATTTACAAATACCTGTAAACCTGGGGATGCCTCAGTATCTTATTGCCTCCCAGGGGAGGCGTTACATGCCGGTCTATCTTTATTTTCCCTAGTGGTCACCTCTATGTGTGTTGCATTCTGCAGCACACATAGAAAGATGTGAACATCAAACTGTAATGTTTTTGTGCAGGAAGGTGAGCATTCCTGCACAGGGACAATCATGCCAACAATACAGACACCCTTGCACCATGGTTCCTGTGCTGGCACTAAGCACCCGTTTGTGCACCTACACATGCACTGAGGAGAGAAATGTGTAATACATCATTGCTGCAGCACATTCATGCCCTCTATTTTGGACGCAGGGCCCTGCAGCACTGACTGGCACAATGAAGCTGAAAATGAGGCTCTGTGTGAATTGTCACACACATGTGTGTCCATTGGGTCATTTCACTTTTGCTTTTGCTATTGTGTGGTCAGTACTGTACCTCATCTGTACTTAACAATCAGTAGACAATTCTCATACTGGCCATTCTGAAATCTCTCATTGATGGTTGAGTGGCAAAAGATGTATGCATCATGCACACTTTCAGGATATTTGGCCAGGACATTGGTAAATAGACAATGATGATCTACAATGGCCTGGACGATCATGGAGTGCATGTGTTTCCTGTTCCGGTAAATGTGTGCCGTAGCTGCTGGAGGAACAAGTAGCACATGCGGGCAGTCCATGGCACCCAATACACATGAGTGTTGTTTTGTCTCCGGCTGCAATTGTTGTGTTTTGGGGAAGATGAAGTACTGAGGTGTTAAGAATATGATTGCATCCAGGACAGTATTGAGGGTAGCAGAGAATGATGGCTGGGAAATGCCAGCCACTCTCACTGTGGTGATCTGGAAAGACCCTAATGCCAACATGCAGAGCACCACCATGAGCTTCATATGTGGAGTGATGTTGATGACCCGGACTGTTGTTGAATGGAGCATAGGTGCTATCTGGTGTAACAATTAAACAATTGATTGCCTATGTAGCTGGTAGTGGGTGATGACCTCATCCTACCTTAGGTCAAGGATACTAACCTGCTGCTGATATACACTCTTCCATCTCCTGCACAACCTTTATGGTGAGGGGGTGGGTGAACGTGCATGTGTTTGGGGTGGCAGCATGTGTGGCCTTCTCTGGGCCACTGCCAGCTGTAAGATGATGAGCGCCATGTTGCCCTTGAGCTTACCAGATTGTATTGTATCAGTTCTCTTTACATCTCGCTGCCAATGCATCATTTACTACACCTGGGTTAATGATGTACAGGAAGGCTGACTCATTTGCACACTTGCTGTGAAATTCCATCCAATGCGTCACTATTAATTTTCCTTGTAGATATTAATGTGTCAGGTTTGCAGTGAAACTTACACAGGAACTCCTACCTTGCATACATTAATACTTATGTCATGCTGCAGGTAACTTTAAACGTAAGTGGGCTGTAAGTGACGCATCAGCCTAGATCCCTCACAATTTAAATATGGAGTACTGAATTTGCAGCCAATGCATCAAAAGTTTGATACATTGGCAGCACAAGCTTCTTGTAAATAAGCCCCTGAGTGCCCAATGTCCAGGACTGGTTTGCAAAGACTGATGTTGTGTGGTTTCCAAAGTGGTTGCAGTTGACGGTCGCAGAGTTGGTGAACAAACTAGACAGGTGTGAGTATTAACAGGGTTGATGTGCTGAGAGATATGTGGAGATTGTAATAATTTTCTTGCATGTCAAATTTGAATTGTTATGAGATATGACAAGCTGTTGAATAGATAAAGTGGTTATCAGACTAAGAAGTAGTCTAAGATCCCAGGATAGAAAAATATAGATAAGAAAAGTTCTCTGCTAGGTGAAGTGCAAGTAGTGAGATGTTGTCAATATCAAACACAGATAGGGACATAATAGACTTTTGTTTTGATTGTACTAATGATAAATTGGTGATTGGGGAATGTGATGCACAAAATATGACTTATCATTAATTAAGTGATTTCCCTCAGGTCGAGAAATCATTAGAGTGAATAGTGGATTCCTGTATGACTGAGACCTGGAAAAGTTTTCAAAACTCAGTTCCAATAGTTAAGAGTGTACCTTTTGATTTCTTTAGGAGGAGCTGGCAAGAATTGAGTACTTTTGTGTTGTTATATTAAAAACCTTTTCATTCATTGTTGAAATAGAGAAAATTGTAAAGGTGGGTGAACTGCTGCAATGAGTGAGCTATAATAGTGTGCCGTGTTGTTTGGTTGGTGTTTGGTCACACTGTGATTTGCTAAAATTCAGTAACAGGGACGCACTTATTGTTTGATTGCATTTCTGAACTGTATTGTGATTTGACAAAGGGGGAGTCTGGGCATTGGTGCATATGGAACAGATTCTAAACACTCAGGTCCCTGTTAAAAAGAATCTGTAGCATCTGCCCCAATAAGATTTCTTGTTCTATCCAACAATTCCCTAACAAAGCTGTGGATCTGCTATATGTACTATACAGAGCTCTATGGTGCACGATTCCGGAGATGCGTCAGAAATTCTGAAGCATCTGTGGTGCTTAACTGACGCATTGTTGGACTACTATCAAAAAAATTACGCTACTCCAGCAATGCATGGAAGGCTCCCATATACAAAAGCCCTGGGTCAGTTTAATGCCTGCATTGAGCAGTCATTAAAATTTTGACGCAGTGAAGTCACAGAATGACGCAGTGGAATGTTGTAAATTTCACTGCGTCAGGTCTGCGTTGGCTTTTTGCCCAAAAACGCATACCTTGCATACATTACACCTGCTGCAGGTATAATGTGATGCAAGTCTTTACAAACTGATGTATTGGGCCCTAAGCGTCAGTTTGTAAATGTGGAGCAGTATAAAGCACTGCTTAGCACCACTGATGCGTCAAACAAAATAACGCAACAGTGACGCAAAGGCCTTATGAATGAAGCCCTAAGACGTTGTGATTTTGACATTAGAATGGAATATATGAAACCAAAATTGTGAAATTTTTAAAGGCTACTAGGAGAATAGTCAGAGTTGATGTAGTAATTCTAGTTGGAGAAGGTGAGGAAATGTTTTGCTTTCACTAATGACCGAGCTCAGTTCAAAGAAGATATTTAATATTATTGCACCACAAGGTTCCTAAAAGCAAATTAGCATGTTGAAAGCACACTTTTAAAAATAGTCACAGCAATTAAAGGAAAATATACCAAAATGATTCTCCACTGCAATGTACACAGCGAATATATGTATTTATATTATACTTCAAAGCAAATAATTAAGTAAAAATGCATCACTGTAGGGCCTGTCAAGTTCTTCATCTTTCTCATGCCAGCAAGACGATGACCCCGTTCGACTGCGAGAAAGATATCTTCACCCTCACAGAATAGATATCAGGCATTCAATGTCTAAAATGTTGACTGAAGTCACTCACTCTCTCTCACTGTCACACTGGGTCTTTTTATATCTCAAAGAACCGGAGAAGGGGCTTTCTGGAAAAAACCCTCCCATCAAGAAGAAATATTTAAAATTGCGGGCTTGTTTAGGTAAGCTTTGAAAAAAACACATTGGGAATTGGCCAAAATCCCAAGGCGTCCCTTCTAAAGTCAAACCGTTCCCTGCTGTACCATAAACATCAGAGTGGTACATCTTTATCATGCTGACTGGCTACCTCCTTCATCTTATGTACTAGCTCTTCGGTAAGAAAGAGCACAAAAACAAGCACAGTTTACAATGTGGAAAAATATGAGCAGTTTTAACATGGCAGTGTCTAGTTCTACAATAAAGTCAATAGGCAGCTAAACTTAATACAAAATGCAGTCTGCAACTGGTGAACAATGGACAGCTAATCCAGGCGCACAGTGGTGCAACACAAAGTAAGTGGTCAAAACACATATTTCACTACAGGAGACTCCTCCAGGGTATGCCAGCAAAACACATGATGACCTAGCAAGGGTTACATGCATGTGTTTGGCATTGTGACTAGTGTAAGGTGTCTGAAAAGGTGGTGACATTAAAATTCCCAAGGTGGGGATCATTTAAATTGGGAATTCTTAGGAAATTGAAAGATGTTTTATGTGAAATGAAACTGCCTCCGATACCTACACAATTTGTGGCATTATGTGTATGGGAAAGGATTCCATTAAGCCATGACAAGGAGAGGTATGAAAAGAGGACTAAAAGAGCTGTAAGAAATTGTGTGGATGGAATTTAGGATCATAGATGACAGGTATTGAGGAAAGGTACAGCAATGGGCACTAGATTATGGGCCAGATGTACGAAAATGCAATTTTGCATTTCTTAAATAGTGACTTCACAGAGATCGCTATTTAAGAAATGCAAAATTCTATGTACAAAGATACTGATTTCCTAATAACGATTCCTACAAAGTAGGAATCACTATTAGGAAATTGGTATTAAGAAATCCCATTACATTTGAGTCAATGGACCAGTTTTACATTTCCTAAATAATGATTAACTATTAAGAAATTGCTATTTAGGAAATGCAAAACTAAGGATGGCAATGGGAAAAAGGCCCCCCAGTGCACCCCAAAATTATGGGTGCATCCATAGAGCATGCATATATCTTAATTACGATACACACATGATGGCGTTAGGAGGGTGTGTAAGGGCGCAAAAAAACCTGGTGCTGCATTGGATGTAGCGCTTCTTTTCGTAAATCAGGGCCTTTTATCTTTATGAGACAGATTACACCAGCTGGAAGGGATGCAATAGAACAGTTGGTAACTCCTTTGACTGAAGATGTTATTCAGAACTGTATGAAAAGGGGAGGATGCAGAAGGACCAATTACTAGAACGAATGTAGAGGTTAGTCCAGTTATTCAAGGGGAAAGACCAGTAAATGTGCCTCAATTGAAGGTTGAATTAGAAGAAACTTTGAGGGGTTGTTTAAATCTTGATCACATAGAACAATACAAAAAAAAGGAGTTGGTTTATTTGTATAAGGAAACTTTGAGAAAGGCTGCCATGGTGAATGATCAATTAACTGAACTGACAAATAAATAGGATGTGGACATCTCTAAAAGTGCACTTTTGCAGAGCAGCTTCAGAGTGCAAATGGATGACAAATTGAGTGAAAACATACATTCTCCAGGGTTGCGAATTCATCTCACAGAATTAATTGTGTGTGTAAATGGAGTGTGATGGTGACATATGAAGTTAAATGGGCACAAAGGTAGGGCAAGGAAAAGAAACAAGCGGAAGAAGCTGAGAAGAAAAGAAAGCAGAAAGATCAGCTAAAGAAAAAAGATGCAGTTACAGTGTATCCATTGACAAAAAACACCAGGTACAGCATATGTACATGTTCTTTGAAGTAGGTAAGACTTTTTATCATTTACAAACAACATGCCATAATCAAACGACAGTCCAATGCAGTGGTATTCACAAGTTGAGAGGTTTGTGAAGTTGTCTCAAGTGATGTGAGTGGATTTATACACCTTCTTTGACATTGTAGTTCCAAGTGACTTGAGTGCAGAATGTAAGATTACTGTTCAATGGCCAGACTCAGAACCTCCAAGAAATCTTTTAAATAATGCACCTGTTATTGTGTTGCTCGAATGTGAATTTACACCAAAACAAAACAGAAGACAAGAGGCGTTTGGCAAAGCAGGAGCAATTCATTTAATTAAACATTATGACTGGGAGAGCGGTTACAGAACTGGGGGCTGAGAACTGTCCCTCAATGTACATCAGTTTGGAGTTGAGATTTATACATTTATTTGAGTGCCATAAAATAAGTAAAACATTTCTTTCTTGGTTGAGAGTGCGAAAGGTTGTACTGGAGTCATAAATAAGGTCCTGATAACAAATGCATGGGGCCTCAACCTTGGGTGTCCCAATGTGGGCCAGTGAGCATGTGTCCAGATGTCGAACCTGACGGGCTCATGGTTGCTGTATGTTGCTGTGCGTGCTATGTTTACGACTGGTTAAGTGTTCCTAATTACATGTGCCATCTAACTTTATTGTGTTTTTGGGAATGTACGCACCCCTCTGGCCTAACTCCTGGGACCATTTTGGTGTCTCTATGCCTATCAGTGTGTTCTGATACAAGTTTCCTGCTTGCATGTTTGTCTGCATGCTACACATCACTCCACCTGTGACCTGTCAGTCAGTAGCCTCAGGGTAGGTCTCAGAGCCTGCCTGACCGGATATCTTCGTGCCAGGGTTGATGAAAAGTTCACAACTGGGGAATCTAACAGTGGTGATGTGACTTTGTTCTTATATGTGAACGTATCATTGCTGTGCATCGACATAGACTATTCAAACATTCACATTCCCACATCTGGTTGATTTTCAGTGAAACCATCTAACCTACACATCATACCAATCACATGGTTGCGGCTTGCTGTCCCACTTCCCTAGCTATTTGCATTTTACCCATATTGAGGACTGTTTTTACAGCAGGAAAGCCCCACTTGCAGGAAACCACACAAAAACAGTAATAGAATGAAAATGGGCAACTATGACGTGCACAGACCAGTCAGTCAAATGGGCGCCAGGAGAACCAGTTCATGAACCACTCCTGCTCAGGGGCACCTCCCTCTTCATGCATGTCTTTTTGTAGTTGGTTCAATGGTTGGATGGCAAGAGTCAGAGTTCCATTGCCATGTCAATTGCCAGGTATGCACGTACAGCAAGATGCATCGATCTTCATACATACTTCACCCTCCATTGCGGTTATCAAGTCCAACACATACCAATGTTGCATCACCATGAGGTGGATGGCTCTCAGTTCTTTCTTGATTGCATTAAGGCCGAGCTCAGTGCTGTTCATCATTTAGAGAATTTCCCATCTGGTTATGTGAAACCAGCGTGCGTTCGCTTTTGTCTTCAAGGTGAGGAAGGGTATGGATCCTCCTACTGATACTTGTTTATCGGTGAACAGCCTGAATTCCTCTGGAATGTCCTTGTACTGAGTCCAGCCAAAATAATCAACAGTTCGTTTCTCATGAGCCTGAGGGTGTTGGTACAGTTCTGACAGATCATATCCGTGAATGACCAGGTTGGGAGTATGTATGGTGATGAGGGAGCAGAGACCATGCCATCCAGGGAAGAGGTGAGTATATGCAAACTCACTGCATTGTCAGTATGTGTTCATTAGCATGAAGGTGCCCCCGTGCATGTTCAGAATGTGCAGGATTTTGCCACAATTTTCATTCAGACCCAGCGGAATGCTTCTTTTGCCTCTAAAACATAAGAAATACATAATGAGTTTCAATACAATTAAGGGTTGCTCCATCCCTTCTGTTCATGTATACCTATCTTTCTTAGTGTCTCAGATTTCCCGACATGGGGAATTTATGCTGTTATTCAACCCTTCCCTACGAGACCCATTTCCCTTTGTATCATTGAGGTGGATGTCCCTGCAATGAAACTCTGAGTCTGGGGTCCACTTGTTAACGAGGCAGCCCCAGATGCACTAAGAACCACCCTGGGACCACAGATGGAAGCAGGGACAGATGTGTTTGTGCACTGGTTAGGTAGTTTTGCTACCGGCAAGAATCTTTTTTCAGGAATATCTCGGGCCAAACCATATGCTCCGCTTTGGTGCTCTTCTTATGCATCCTATCTAGCTTAGTTTGGATATCCCTAGGCTCGGTAAGAAAGTACAATGCTGTGGGATTGGACTCGCAGGAGGTCAGATTTACAACTACCCTGTGGGGCTCTACTCTATTATGTTGTATTATGGCCCTAATCCTACATAGGTTGATTTGGAGAAAGCATTTTGGTTTTTCAGAGGCTACCTCTTGGGATACGTAAAGCCTATCTGTGCCTACTGCATGTGGTATCATAAAATAGATATAACATGACCTGGCTGATGTCTTGGAACACATGCTGGCCACATAATGATACCACAGGTTGTGTAAAAGGGTGCTGTGTAGTATGTGTGGAATGTAGTGCTGGGTGCGGTGTAATTATAGGAGACGTGGGAAAGGTCCCTAAGCAAGCGTGGTGGTAATTTCTGAATAGACTCTATTAGTCCAAGCGTCTCTTTGGAAATGCATGAATTCAATAGCACCCCTAGTAAACAGATGTTGGGTGTATACATGTGTAAAAACACATAACTTGTAGAACATTGTAGGTCTTGAGATGATTCTGGCTGAAATGTCTGTAGTCCTCTGTTGATAGGATTTTCTTGGTTATAAACAGTTTGAAAAAAAGACTGGATATTTTTGGGATCCTGTTGGGGTATTGATGTGGAAAGTTCTTGGAGTGGGTTGTAGCTCTTGATCCAGTTAGGGGTATTGGTTCAGAAAGTTGTTGAAGCAGTTTGTGACTCTCGATCTTGATGGAGGTGCTGGTGAGGCTGCTGAGAAAGTGGTGGTCCATCTTAGAAGTGGTGCACTTAGTGGCTCAACAGCAGGCCTTTTGGATAAAAGTTGGGTTTGGTTGTTATAAAAGAAAAAACAATGTGTCCTTACAAGTGTTGTTGCCAATTACTTCCCAGGGATTTCTTGCGTTTTCATCATTTCAGTGAGGCACCTGAAGGTGGCACCAATTGAGGTATCTAATTTTGGGGGAAAAAATAGCTTATTGTTCATGAACGTATTGATTTTTTTGGGTTGTTGGACCACCCCCCTCTCTGTGCCTGTCTAGGAGTACGGCTGTAAGTGTGTTTTATGGGGTGATCTCATGAGCATGTTAATTGTTAAGTGTCTCTTTGTTGGCGTCACCAGTTTTCCAGTTCACTTGTGCATGCATGGGAGTAACATCAGTGTGGGAAGTGTGTTCGACCTACACATGAATGAGGGATTTATATAGAGGAAGAGTGTCACATTGAGCATTGGTCAGCGATTGCAACGTGCCCTGGGGTCATGTGCGTACCCATCTAGTTCCGGCATGTGGTGTGCAACGTGACCTTCCCCAGTAGCATCCAGGTGTCTTGATTATACCCTTTTCAAGTCAAGTGTTTTTGGGCTCCTTTCTATCGGTCTTTGGTGCTCCCCTAGACCTTTTTATGATTTGTTGTCTTAACTGTCATGAAAGGGAGGGGGTCGGAGAGTTCTTTGTGGTCCCCAGGTGAGTCTGAAATTGTGGTGTCCGAGATTGAGACTATGGCACCCTCTAGATGGTCTGTGTGTTGGCTAATATCTAAGCCTGATACAGGGGTAAGTACATTTCTGTGTCCTACTCTGCGCAGAGTGGTCCCTTTCTCCAGCACCCCCCTCTCCCTCAGACCATGTTTTCCCAGGACTTTGGACCTGCGGTTCCTGCCTGTTACTTGAAAAAAAACACTTGAGGCAAAGGAGTAGGCAAAAATATTGCTGCATGGGAGCCCTGTGCATGGCCAAGAACTCGTCAAAGCTTGCCCAAATTATGAGGATGGACTGAGATGGCTGGATGTTCTGGAGAATCACCCCCTTCTGGCTTGGTGTCATGCAGTGCTTCACAATGTATCAGAACTCGTGTGTGTGCTGTTGGAGGTTATGGGGTCTCCACTATCCCAAGCACACAGGGAACTTACCTCCTCACACTGAAGGACAGCTTCATTTTTTAACAATAAGGAGGCCTCCATTTGGCTGGAGACCATTATCTTTTGGGGGCACTATTGTTCTTGGGACTACATGACAAAGGCATTTCAGTCTCGGCTGGGTATCCCAAGAATGGGGACCTGTTGACTTGGTAATGGACCCGGTCCCATTTGACTTGTGGATGCGAGGATCCGGGTGCCTGCTTTTTAAACATTGGTCCGGGAGCCGCCCTGCCCCTCTTCGTCAGTCCCCTCCCTGGGGTATGGCCCACTGACCCTGCACTAGGGAATCAGCAGCAGAGTGGTGTCTAGACTCCTGCAGGAACTCTGAATGGAGGACTTTAGGGAGGATACCAGATCGACAGAACACATACAGCAGCCATGAGTTTCCTAAATGCAAGTAGAGGTTTAAATCTCTAATGTTGTATCATTGGTCCTTCTTTTGAGTTTTGGGTACAGTGAATTTTGACATGTGCATGAAACAGAAGCTTTACATTGGGGGTATTAGCTTAATGCGCACTTGGGTTCTATGTTTGCGCAAAGGCATTACTTCCCCAGCTACCCCTCCCTGCCGCAGTTGTGGCCCCGGTCCTTGTGGGGCTGAGTTCCCTATCTGTGGTTGCTGATGCCATGCGTTGATCCAATTACCTGACCCGTGTTGCGGTGCTGCAGCACTGGATTGACTTCCCTGCTGCTGAGTATAGGGTGCATTTAGGTTTTCCTGGGCTCAGTTTTGTGGTTGGAAATTTTGCGGGAGCTGGCCCGGCTCCTCGACTTCTGCTTATGATATGCCCTTAGCCGGCATCTGTCAGCAATATGGCCCATCGTGTAGCAATAGTAACATTCTCTGGGGTCTGGCTATTGCCAACCTGCCTGATTTTTGTAATTATAGCTGGGTTGAAATCCTATAGGGTATTGTGGTGGAGCTCCCTTCAGTATTGGTGCCATGTGCACGCCCATGGCCAACATGGCCCCCTTGAGGGTGGTCTTTTTCAATTTGTGTTGGACCAACTTAGCAGAGTCTCTCTGGGACCTCTCCGGTTTTTCCCTGTCCTTTTCCTCTTTCTTTTGGTGAAAATGCAATATGTGAGCTTGTATCTCCCGCTAGGATTTGGTGTCTAGCTCCACTATGCTGTATTTCGGTCGACAGCCCTTTTTTGAAGATATTGTAAAAGAATACAACCTATCAGTCCTTGACTGTCCTGTCTCCTGTCTCCATCATTCTCTCATCCTATCTAGAAAATTGGTTATGGTCTCCCCAGTTTTCATGGCTTCTGCCATTAACCCTCCTACATCTGGGCAGTCAAGGAACATTTCCCTCAGGGCCATCCATATTTGGTGCCTGTATGAGTTGAATGTAGCCATGCTGTGCTGAGTGTTTGTCAGAGTGATTGCTGGGATACAAGCTTGGGTGAACAATAATACTGCTTAGCATACTTTTAACATCACCTATTGCTAGGGTTATTCCTGCTGCGTTCTTCTCAAAGCATGAGTTCATTCCCCCACCCATCCAACAATGGCAGCAGTTTGGCTTTTAGCCCTTCCTTGTCCATCTGAGCCCATGGCACATAGATGGTCCCTGACGTGCTTGTATGAAGTAGCGGGCACATTCTTGATTTTAGAAGCTCTACTTGTTTTTCCTCAAAATAGCATTGCCACCTCTTTAGACAATCCTGCATGTAAGGGAAGTGACATTTGGGCTCTCCCCACCCATGCCTAATGCAATGTTCTGCAACAGCTATGTCTTCAGGTTCTGTCATACTGGTCTTTTCCTTTGGTCCAGCGGGCTAGCAAGTGACAAAAGGGTAGTGCAAAGGTCTTGCCTTCCTTTTGAGCTACTATCTCTCCTGGGGTTAGTTTGTCTGTCCTACGTGTTATGGATAAGTAGCAAACATCTTCACTGCTGCTCCCCTCATGTGCACGCATAGGTGCCATCTTGGTTCTCCTGTGTCTAAGTTGAGTTTGCACCAGGCTACTTTGGTTTCTAATTTCCTGGTCAGCCCTTCTCCTTTGTTGGTGCACAGGTGAGGTTTGGACACCTGTCAAAAATCTCTCATCTAATTCTACTTCTGATTCTTCCCCAATCAGGGCTCTATACCTACCACTGCTCCCCTCAAGTGGAGGGCACGCTGTTCTACTCTCTTGTTAGGGCTTCCAAGGTGTGAGATCGTTCTCTCTCTCGCTCTCTCTCTCCTTAGTTAACTAACGCCTTCCCTTGAAATTCCACTTAGATTGCCTCCGTCGCCCTGAGCTATGCACTGTTCTTCTTATTTGTGACCTGCCCTCATACTCGCTCTCTGTTGTTTCTCTGGTTACCTGCGCATGCCCTCATTGGATCACCAAGGACTAGAACCCCTTTCCTCATCCCGCTAGTCGTCTCTATATCTACAACTGCTATAAATCTCCCTGTCACTCAGGTGTGTTCCCAAGAACCAGTGGGAGTGCGTGTTCTTCATACCACTAAGGTTTGGTGGGATGAACGTAAAGGATGGTGGGGTTGAACTTCATTGAGCCCTAGCACTGGACTGGGGTGGTGCTGGGATTTACTGGGCTTGATGGTCTGTTAGTCTGCCAATTCTTGACCTAACAGCTTGTTGATTGGTAGGGGCCTCTTGGGCTCCCATGACTGATGGATTGGTGTAACCTAATACACGGTTACCTGGGGGAGGTGAAGACATCTTGCTTGCTGAATTTGGGGTTGTGTTATCGACTTGGGCCTCCCTGAAGATGGCACATAATTCTAGTAATGCTTCTCTTTTGGCCTTCTTTTGCTCTGTGTATTTTGTTTGTAAGTGTGTTCTCGTGTGTTCAATTATGTCAGTGTCAAAGGTTTCCTTCTTTGGTTACGGGAACGCTTGTGCCTTGGTGTGTGTGTGCTATTTGAGGCAGAACTTGTCAAGCTTTTTAGCCTGTGTAGGGAACCTAGTTTGCATATACTTTAGTGGCAATTCCATGTTAAATTTGGGTAGTTTTTTAGGGGCCAGTTACTGTTCTAGCTTTTATGATTTTAGGAGATCTTAAGTTATACGCATCTAACTTTTCAGGTTTTAGGGAATCTTTAGCCTTTATTCTCATAGTGGGGAAATATTTACATGTGGATTACTAGTTCTACTCTTGTAGTAGGAAATATATACACAAGGATTACTGGTTCTGCTCTGGCAGTGGAGAAATTTACACGGGGAGTGCTAGATCTAATGAGCTCAGCATTATTTACAGATGCATCAAAATAAACATTCAACACAAATAACAATGCATGTGAAAGGTCATAACCTAGAAGAAAGTGCAGTTGTTAATTCAGACATCTGATATTTAGGGCCAGTTTTATTAAAACGTGGTGCAGCGCGGTGCTGCACCAAAATTGACAGTGCTACTTCATTTTAGAAACACAAGGATGCACCGTATTTATTAGAATATGGTGTAGAATATGGTGTACTCCTGTGTTTCCTCCTGCCCTAGCGCTAAATTGAGCTGCCTGGCGCCAATGCAGGCATCGTTGCACCATCGTGCAAGGATGTCTGTGTTGAGGGGTTTGATTGTTCATGTGTGGGAAGATATCCCTTCCTGCATAAACAATCACTAATGGTGATTTGGCACTTCTACTGCCAAAGCGTCATTTTCAAATGATTGTTTATGTGCAGGAAGGGACACCTTCCTGCACATAAACAATAATTTCTGGCATTTTGCTTTTTCTATGCATGCTGCAGAATGCAGCACACATAGAAAAAAGGCAAAAAAACAAGGAGGAATAAAAGTATTCCTCCTTGTTGCGCCTTGCTAACACCACCCCTGGGGTGGTGTTAGATTTTCACGCTGCCTCAGGTTTGTGAAATCTCGTAAATCAGAGGCAGCAGCAAATCACAATGAGAATAACTGTGAGTTTTGTGGTTGAGTAGACACAGCACATGAAGCATTTTAAATATTTGCTATATCTCAATGTATGAGACCGTTAGAAGTAAAATGGTAAGGGGTTAAAGGGGAGCTTAATTGTATTGGTCCCACTGGCCTATGAACATAGTTACATGATACCCTTTTACCATGGTATTTTGTTTGTGTGGTGAAAGCCCTCAGACACAATTACTTATTTATGTATGATAAATTTGGAGAGTGTCCAGTTAAGGTACCTTTCATGTGTACATTAGCATTTTGCTCTACATATTAATGGCGTTGTATTCTGTCCCTCACTTCTGCCTTTCCTAAATTATCCAACAGTTATTTTGCTCAATCCTTAATTCAGTGGAAGCATTGGCAAAGCAGGGCTCTATTCCTCGTAATAGTAGAGCAATTTTGCATGTGAGAAAGTGAGTGTACTACTACAAATGTCAGAAATGTAGTGTAAAAGATTATTTAAGAAGTTGGAGTCACAGAAAGAAAAGGTCTGTCATTTAATTGGGTCTTAGAATGTCATTGTGGTTCTACTGTGTGTGCTGTGGTTAAGAATGGGTAAATAGTGTGCAGCTAAGCAGTCCAGTTGATTTATGTGGATATAATTCTGTATGATGTAGAATGGTTTGAATCTGATACAAAATAAAAGGGATAGCAAGTGAGGATTCTCATAGATGAGGTTGATGTGGTGAAAATTTGCCTGACTGTTGATTAGTTAAGGAGAGAACATTGTGAATTACGGCTATTTCTGTGGTGGGGTAGACTCTGAGAGGAGCAGATGCGAACAGTCTTGACCCTGTCAATGCTTGAAAGAATGTGTGCTTGCACTCTGGACCTGAAGAGGTGGACCAGAACAAACGGTTTGTTTTGGACTAGGAGTCTCCAAGGAAGTATTACCAGTAGTGTTCGAATGTCACTGCTTTTTCTTTTCTTCTCCAAATTAACTTTTTGAAAACTATCAACTTTCCTTAATTTTACAAATGAAACATTCGGCCAATTGCAGCAAAATTTGTATTTTAACACAAAATGCCTGAACGTCTGAAATGACCTGGGTGCTGTTAGAAGATATTGGAAGTGTTTCCTGTGAGCTACCCTGATTTATAATAATATTTATTTGTTTTTTCATGTGTCATAGCTTTACATTTCTAAGTACTGTCAACAATAAGTTTTACTCTTCCACATATCCCCTATTAGTTCTTATTTTTTAGCCTCAGAATTATAAAAGGCTGAGTGAGGTTTGCTGGGATTCTAACCAGGGCAGTGATGGGGGTCCCTTGCAGAATGTGATGAGAGGCCACATAGTATCCCATATCTCACACATATACATTGGCTGTGGGCTGAATGGGGCCCTCAAACATTTGGGTGCCACTTTCCAGGTTGGTAGGCCCCCTTGTGCCACAGGGGCTGCTGTGGTCTGTGTTACACCCCTGATTCTGAACCGTGACAGTCAGGTCACACCAGTTGTCAGTAATTAGCACTTAAACAAGCCATCTTGCTGGCTCACTTTCTGAGTGTATAGTATGGCTGATAAGCATATTTTTATGATTGTTGGTGTTTATGTTGATATGCTCATTGTGGCTATGTAAAAGTACATATTGGCAGCGTCGGCTCCTCCTCTATGGCGTAGGAGCGTCAGCCCCCCTCCAGCAGCAAGTGCTGCAAACCTTTAACAAAGAAATTATAATTAACTGCCATGAGGATGATGGGGACAAATTGGGAGTGCACAGCACTCCCACTCAGTGCACATGTATGTTTGGCAGGCCGTCTTGGGACGGTCAAGCGCACTGTGCTCGCTCCAACCTGGCACTGTGTTGCCAGGCTGGAAAGAGTAGGCACCATCTCCCAGTTTGCCTGGGAGCACTCAGCCAGGGACTTCCAAGCCAAGCCTAATGCTCCACTGGGCCATTAGGATTGGCTGCAGGGCAGGCTGAAAGCCTGTGCATCCAGTGACCAGGAAGAAGGAGTGGTGGCTGGTGACGTGGTAGCGGGGCAGGTAAGTGTTTATTTGTTTTTTAATTTAATATTTATTTTGACTCCCCCTGCCCCCAATCCTTTCCCTCTTCCGCGTGCCACCCTGCCCCTTCATCGCACAGTGAGCTGCAACTGTATTTTGGGCTTACAATGTTGATGGTTGGGTAGATATTCATAGATTAAAGAATATGCTTTAATGTAAAACAATGATTCCGATTATTGGTATCACTTTTTTATTGAACAGCCCTTTAAGAAGAAAACTTGTGAAAAAATTGATTACTCTTTCGACAATAATATTTAAAAAAATGAATTTTCATTTGGGTCTATGAAGTTAGAAAATACTTTAAGAAAATCAAATTAGAACATGAATCAGAATTTATGAGTATCTGAAATCACAGAAGAAAGTAGCTAGGAATAGCAGTCAGTTTTCCTTTCTCTAGAGGTGGAGAAGCAGAGAAGGGACTTGGGTAGGTAAACGTTTCCCATTTGTTATAAAACCATAAAGAAATCTGCAATTACAGGTAACTTTTGAAGACGATAAACACTATTTATAATTCAATGCATGCCAACATTAAGATAAGTAGACAATAGATAAGAGATGAGGAAGCAGTGAGAAACATAATCACTTCTGCTATGTCACTTACAAAAGTACAGGTGTACTAGAAAGAGATTTTGAATGTATATAAAAGAAGAAGAAGATAGGTATTCCAGAAAGTGCTAGCAGTATGCAAACGTTCTAGCTGAACAATACCTACTGGACACTGGTCACAATGTGGCTGCCCCTACTAGACTACTTACACACTACAGTGGTATGATCTTGCTTGACACACAGAATTTGTCATCTCTGATACTAATGTTACCATATTGTGAGCAAACATTTCAGGAGGTTCCTTCCACTAGCTCCTTCTAAGGAATGAATGCTCAAAGTCCCATGAGACTGAGACACTGACAAGGGGTTACTTAACCTCTTTAACCTTATGACTATTTGGATAAATGTGGCTTTCTGTATCCTGAAAGATTTTCTAAATAGTTGCTAGCCGTGGAAAAGCTTTAAGTGGAGACATAGTGGAAGGGGGCTGAAAAGAACAGGGTGAGAGAAGAAATATTGATGATTGATAAATTTCCTGTAGTAAACACTTTTATGCTCTGAAATTACTTGAATTGTAATGCCCAAATGTTATACTGGCAAGTTTGTGAAATTTTAGTGAAACAACATTTATATGAGAGACAAATTAAAGAAGAATAACGAGAATGCCAGATTTCAACTAGATATTAGTCAAATCCTATGATGGCAACAGAAGAGGTACACAGATTTATGATTGGTATATGATATGAGGGCTAGGGTGAAATTGATGTGATGCTTAATTCTGTTAACTTTGTTGCCAAAAAATCAGATGTTAGAGTAAAGCTGCAAAGGCGGAAGGTTGTTCATTAAGAGAAAGTTCATATCAGAATATTTAAATTCACGTTTTGTATGTTTGTGTCACAGCAGATTGAGTCATAATAATATCAGCAACGAACCTGTTAGTTTTCATTGATCTTGAGATGACTAGAGGGAAGGAATTTCGTATTTGTTTCACTATCTGTGTTCATCTCCTTTTGGAGATCATTTCGAAGCACTTTTGTAGACCAAAAGTGCTTTCAGGATACCTGCACATCATTTGAGTCTCAGAATTAAGATTTAACATTTCAGCTTCCCTAGGTTTGTCTAAACGCTCAGCAATCATCTGAAAAGCAAGACATTGGTCATAAAGAGTGAGGGCGGTGTCCTATACACAGTGCAATAATTACGATGGGTTTCAGTTTCTCTACATGACATTTGTTTAACTTTAGATTTGTAGATCAAGGATACGGGAGTATTGATCAGGTCAAATAAGCAGGTAAATGCCCCTACTTGCAATGACAATCAGTAAAACAAGCAATGACAACACAAATAGGTCTGCGGATGGCTGTTAGCCTTTTGGCTTTGTCAATGCTTGTCTGGTTGTCTCATGGTTTTTATAAAACCTTAATATTGGGAATGGTGCTGGTCCATCATCATTCAAAAAAATACATTGTATTACGTCAAAATATTTTGTGGCCATTGCAGTCCCTGGCACTTAAGAGAACTAGTTTGTGCATTGAAGATTTCCTTGTGAGAGGACAGAATACCATCACTCACAGGTAAGTTAGCCAAAGGCACAAGCAGGATGACTCATTGTCCCATGGTGTATGCCGTAGTGGGTGGAAGGAAAATCTGACTGACACAATAACAGACCAATGAATGAAAATGGCTGACTGAAATCCTCTATACGTACACACATACATTTAGTAAAATAAAAAAGGAGGATTTATTTGGGTAACAGTAATTGGACAACAGTGTAGACTCATTAAAGATAAGTGTAACCCAAATTTTGCAGTGCTCTCAAAGAAGAGGAAATGAGAGACAACAGACCTCACTGGTGAGAAGGTATGCAAAGTAGGTCAAATACATTGTAGCAAATACTGGCCAGCATATGAGTGCAGGTCTATTATGACTCACAACTAATGCACAGAACTGGAGCTTGTTACAAGCACAAGAAACTGTAATTAAATAAAATTCCACATGGACTCTATGTTTAATTAAATATAAAATTGTGCAGAGAAAACATAGGACAATTGTGAGACTGGGAGATGGTGTGAAGCCTTTGATGGCTATGGAGTATGGTAATCAGAGCACAACACACATGATGCAGTGTGCAAGACTTTAAGTGTGAGAACGATTTTAGAATACAAAAGGTAAATTTAAAGCAGAAGATATTTAACCTCTGCTACAAATATTCATAGGGGTTCTTGCCTATTAGTTTAATGTTGAAAGGCTGACAGGATAGAAAGTAAAACTCCTTATGCAAAGAAAGCCTGGATAAAAACTGGATCCATATCCTAAACTAACACTTTTCCTTTTAGCCTTTATCAACATAAGATCAAGAAAAAACAAGCATCAGAATCCAGGAAATGCCTATATTTAAGTATTTCTCAGTCCTAGGTTGACCTCAAGATGACGGTCAGGACCGTCACTGTTGTGGCTGTCGGACCGCCACATAAAGACCCTGGCAGTCAGACCGCAAGGGTTCTGCCGTCTCTGCCGGGATCGGTTATCTTGACGGGTTGACAGCGGGTGGTGGTCTAATCCACCAGGGCAGCACTGCATGCAGCGCTGCCCTATGGATTGCGACCTCGTTCTCCACCAGCCTTTTCATGGAGGTTTCACTGCTATGATAAGGCTGGCAGAAAACAGGTGTAAGGGGCCACAGACGGGGCTTCTGCACTGCCCATGCACTTGGGATGGGCAGTGCAGGGGGCCCCTGCCCAGCACCCTTGCAGAGAGTGACCACTGCGAGAGTGCAGGTTCACCCTGCAGGTGACAGCATTGTTGCTGGTTCGATTAAGAGCTGGAGACAATGCTGCTGCCTGTTTCCAGCTGGGCTGATGGGTGGACACCTTGGCTTTTGCCCATCAGCCTAGCGGGAAACACTGAATAGGTCTGGCGGGGTAGTCGCACTATGGCGGCGGCCATGCTGTCAGAAGTTTGGCAGACTGGCTTTCCCTCCTGCCAAACTCAAAATGAGGCCCTTACTCTGGTTGTTCTAATTGTGCTAGAAAGAGTTTCATGCAGTGCCCATCCCTGCTCAGAAGAGTATCTGAATCCTGTTGAGAGAGACTGTTCCTGAAGGTGCTGCATTACTCATGTGGAACCCCTAGGTCTAAGAGGGTAACACCAGACACAAAAGCGGCACAGCATGACTTTGAAATGCAATTTAAAAAGTGAGGGTCAGCAAGTATAGGAAGAATGGAGGGGATAAAAGCAAGGGGACCATTAGGAATAATGCAGAAGAGCATTAAAGGTGTTTGTAGAAAAAAATGTTCTAAATTGAGAACACTAAACTGAGATCATGAAGATCCAAACTTATGTCACATGTAGAGTGGAAGCAATACAGTTTATAAATCAGAGTCTCTGATCTGATGGATTCTTCTTTAAAGTTCATAACAAAGAAACAAAGTGAGAAAGTAATTATTTAACTTTGAAGCCCAAAAAAATGAAAATACCAATGATTATGATAGATGATTCAGAGATGCTCAGTAGTGTCAAAAAAAGGACTCGAATATTGTGCATATTTCACAAAAAAGTTACAGGATGCAATATCTTGCTAAGAAAATTTTAAAAAAGTATTCAATGTAAAAGTACAAGGATCCAAACATCGACAGCTGTCGATGAAGGATGGTCCTACCATACCAAGAACCATATTCAGTATTACTGTTCCGATTTTAAGCAAACAGTGAAATGAAACACATAACGCCTTAATTGCGAATAAATACATTTTTTTTGTACCATGTCCACAAACATTGCTGTATAGCTCAATTTTTTTACGTTCATCAGAGCCATAAGAGATATTACATTAAAACACGTTTGAAGCTTATCTTTATTTACATCACGAAATTCGTGTTTTTCCGAGTTATAAATGTAGTCTCAAAGCATCAAATTCACGGTTTGGTTTAACTTTGGGTTGCTAATCAATCCATTCTTCATGGGAAATTCCCAAAACTGATTCACTGAATGGGAATGGTACAGTTTCAGTCTTGAAAATGACAGTACTAAATAGAACAATCATATCATTGTGGTGCCGTGCAATTTCCACTTTTATAATTTAAGATAAGTGGCGTGTTCATTGCCATTTCTCTGGAAACGTAGTTGAAAACCAGCAGACACGTGTGTGTGTGTGTGTGTGTGTGTGCGCGCGCGCGTGTGCCTATTTCTCTTTCTCTCTCCCTTGCTGGTGATTTCTCACCATAATATGAGTCTCTAGGGAAGGAGGTTGCTCCATGGAAAGCAGTATTTTACCTGCGAATAAACAAAAAATGGATCGGCAATGCACACTTTAGTAACATTCCTAGACTGTGGAAAGCCAGCATTTGTAAATTAAGGCATGTAAGCACTCCTGAAAAACAACTACAATCGTTGATTTCCAGGGCATTTCTTAAAATGTGCACACTGTCCTTGATGAATGGTGTAAAAATGAGGATGAAAGATCATTCAGGTTTCAATGTCCTTGAAAAATCAGTTGTTCTTGGTTAGTTCTATACTGGGTCCAAATGTCATCAGAGTAGTTATTGCTGCAAGGTTGGTACAACAATGATGCAGCTTGAGGTTTTGCATATAACTTCAACATTCTCCTAAGTGTCAACGCTTTGTATTACATAATTGACAGGTTTTTTTTACATGAATTCTTCCCTTTTCCCTAAAGGTACTCCCTCCATTTCCTGGCCAATGAATCAAAGAGTTTTGTTGTAAAGCCACTAATGATAACCAACATTTTGGGTTTGAGAAATCTTCAAACTACCTTAAAATACTATATAATATAATAACAGTTATAAACCACTCAGCTGCAAAAACTAATCAAACCAATGAACAGGAAGTCAATACATCAAACAGAAAAGTCCTCAGAAGCTTATGACAAACTAGTTTGGCAGGGGCACAGTGAAGATTTGTAGGCAATGAGTTACAGAGTTTGGTGGTCAAGAAAGAAAAGGAGCGACCTCCTCTTCTAGCCTTACGACCCTGGGAACACGGAAAGGTTTTAGCCCATTGGAGTGTGAATATCTCCCCTGTTGGTAGGAAGGGAACCTTCTTCTTAAATATTAAGGGCGTTTTGCTCGCAATCTCTGTAGGCAAATAGTAGTGATTTAAATTTTATACAGCAAGCAATGGGCAGCCATTGTAGACTGCGCAAGGAGGCCAAGACAGATGAGCGAGCTGGGATCTTCAGGGTCAACTGAGCTGCTGCATTTTGAATGATCTGGAGGTCGTACAGCAGATGCGATGGTAGAACCAGATAAAGGCTGTTGGCATAATCTAGCTTTGGGGTTACCAAGGTATGAATGACGTTCTACGATTTTCCTCAGAAATCAGATGGAGCATCTTTCTAATAAATTTCAGCTGAATGACAGCTCTAAACTGCGGTTCAAATGACAGGCTGGAGTAAAATTTGACACCCAGATTTCTTACCACAGATGATGGAGTGGGGGGGGGGGCTGCTCTGAAGGCCACCAGTTATAGGCATCTAGGAGACTGTTAGTGCCAAAAGGAGTATCTCTGTTGTGTCAGAATTCAGTTTAAGGTAACTAACATTCATTCATTCACCAACAGCCCCCAGGCACCAATTGAAAGCGGTTAAAGTTCCCTCATCCTTCTCCTGGAATGAAATCATCATCTGCATGTCATCAGCATACAAAATCACTCTCATATCCTAAGCATCCACAAGTTTAGCCAGCGGGCCAAGTAAATATTAAAGAGAGTCAGGCTAGTTTAAGAACTCTGTCCTTCCTTTAGAGTCAGCGGTTGCTTCTACCTAAATATTGGTTCTTGTATCCAATGCATTTGGGTTCTTTCAATTCCTCTACTGACACTGCAAGTTGGTCAAAGTTTTACTAAGGAATAATTATGATCCTCCATATTTTATCCCCACTACTCTCATTTATGTGA
The DNA here is from genome assembly GCF_031143425.1 of Pleurodeles waltl. Lineage (NCBI taxonomy): Eukaryota > Metazoa > Chordata > Amphibia > Caudata > Salamandridae > Pleurodeles > Pleurodeles waltl. The sequence continues at coordinate 875,462,896 of NC_090436.1, forward strand.
CAATGGGTCCGTGATGCAGGACCTCCACTTGGAAACTGCAGATAGGGGTTTTATTTACATAAGAGTTACTTAAAAACATAAAATGTTAATCTGCAACCTTTTGGCTGTTTGCACTATTCAAATACACATACATATAAACGTACATCAACAAAAAGATGTTTATCATTTATTTTACAACACATTCTAAATGGAAATGCTTAGATTGCTGATGAGAATGTGATAAACATTCCGGCTCACTTTCCACAAAATGTTGCCAAGTAGTTGTACCTCACTTTAATTTAGGTATTAAACATTTTTAAGGTTTCTGCTTTATAAATGTTATTCCATATAATATTCCCACTCTTAAGTGTGCATCAAAATGTATGAAGCTTTTTGTTTAGAGGCATATCCATGGCAAGAGAATAGGTACTTAGGATGAGGAAGATGAGACATAAACCAAGAGTTGGCACTTCTTTGTTCTTTGCATCCTGGGAAAGATTTTTCCATCAGTGTAATTTGACAGTGTATATGTTTGGAGTTGTTTTGAGGATTATTAGGCATAAACTAAGACTATGGTAAATCTGTTTCTACCAACAAGTGCTAAACAACTAATATTCAAACTAAATAATGTGGGGTGTACGCAAACTGCATTTTGTAATACGTTTTGTAGTACCACAAAATGTATTACAAAATGCTAGTTATAAACCTTGGTGTGGGCTTTATGCCTCCATCTTTCCTATACCTAGATGTCCTTAGATCTCTTCCCTAAATGCATAATCTCCACACACGTAAGTATACATTTTAGTAGCAAAAATGGTAGGGACATAGTAGAGTGTAAGAGCAAGCCCACAGCTATTCACAATCTACACTGATGCAGTTACTACTGCCAAGAAATGTAGTGAAGTACTCTAGCTCAAAACTGGAACAAATCTAGCACCACACGTAACCCACCAACGATATTGCAACCCCTTCTTAAAATAAACAATAGAGTTAGGGACTTAAAGTAAAACCCTATATGAAATAATATTAAATTAGATTAAATTAATTAAAATAGTTAGAGATATAAATAAATATAATTTAATGTTACAAGCAATTTTTTTTTAAGTACAGAATTTTAATTTCATTATCAAACATTTTAATAAAATTTTTAATGTAAACAGTATGTTACAATAATTGGTATTAAAACATAATAAATCACTGTAATAAAATCTATACATCACTTTTAATAATTGTTAATACATAATAAAAGTTTATTTTTTCATTTAGGTGGAAATTAAGTTTAATTTAAACCAGAAAAGTAAATAAAATGCATTTTATTATATTTTCATTAATTAAAATTTCAATTCAAATCAAATCAAAATCAGCTTAATTCGATTTCATATTTGAAAATCATAAAAATATACCAATTGAAAACATTATCATAAAATGTTCCAACAACAACTTTTTCCAACAACAAGAAAAAGTCTCAGTGACTTAACAAATTTACCTCATAAAACAGTACAATAATAGAGTGGAAGTGTCATTAAAGCCTCCCAGTCTAGAGCTAGAACTAGACTATGGCCATCATTACAACATTGACAGAAAATGCCGCTTACCGCCGTGCAGAAGACCGCCAACACACTGCCGCAGCAGCGGAATTCCGCCACAGGTATTACGACCCACAGCTCTGAATCTGCCAAAATCTAGACACCCGCACAAGTCCGCCACACCAAAGGTCAGCGATAAACTGCCAATAACAAAACCAACACCATCACACCAACAGTAATACGCCCATACAATCACGACCCACTAATCTACGCCACGGTCTTTCAACCGCAGTATTCCGTTGGCGGTACACACCGCCGCGCTCAAAATACCCACACATTTACAAAACACTACCACATTGGACAATTCCAAATACACACACCTGATACACATACACACACCACTCCCACACACCCAATACAACATAAAACACACACCCACATTACCCACAAACCCTTACTACCAACAATTTTGATGAAGGCCAGAGAGACTGCACAGCCAAGACAACACCACCATACAGAGGCACACAACACCATCACACATACACATCCACGCACAAAACACCACACACCCCTAAACATCACCCCACATATCACAACACACACCACCTCACACATCACCCATACCACCCCATGGCACCGCAAAGACACCCCAGGTTTTCTGGGGAGGAGCTCAGGGTCATGGTGGAGGAAATCATCCGGGTAGAGCCACAGCTATTTGGGTCACAGGTGCAGCACACCACCATAGCTAGGAAGATGGAGCCATTGCGGATAATCGTGGACAGGGTCAACGCAGTGGGACAGCATCCAAGAACACGGGATGACATCAGGAAGAGGTGGAACGACCTACGGGGGAAGGTGCGTTTCGTGCTCTCAAGACACCACATCGTGGTTCAGAGGACTGGTGGCAGACCCCCACCTGCTCCCCCACAACTAACAACATGGGAGGAGCAGGTCTTGGCTATACTGCATCCTGAGGGCCTCTCAGGAGTAGCTGGAGGAATGGACTCTGGTAAGTTAAATCTTTCACTACTTCATCCCCCACCCTACCTGCATGCTATCACAATCCCCCCCACCCTCGCCCTCACCCCCATCACTCCAACTCCTCACAGATGTCCCACTATCACAAAGCACACATCCCAACACCAGGCCCTGCATGCAACAACAAAGCATGGACACCCATCACCAATGCATGGCCACTACACATACCCACACAGACCCCTAAACAATTATCACACAAGGTCCTACACATGAATGGAAGCACTGGGGTACAGGGTCACCCACCCATTGCACACCATGGCACACACACATGCCTTTACACCCCTGCAGGACCCCTACCCAATGTCACCGGACAGGAGGTTCCATACATGTCCACTCTACCCACAGAAGAGGCCCACAGTGATGACAGCAGCTCTGTCCAACTGGATCTAGATGACCGCCCGGCTCATCTGGGACCTCGGGACAGTCAGTTCCCCTCACACTGGCACAGGCCACCACAGAGCCTCCCCCCTCAGGAAACACCAGCACAGCACCCACCCAGCGGGCCCATACCTCTGGACCCAGGACACGTCAAGCAGCAGTGTGTCCACCACTACAGGGAACCCAGGCTAACCCACCACACCAAGAACAGCAGTGTCCTGGGGGCAGTGGTAGTGGGCACACGGTTCAGGGGACAGAGGCCCAGGTAAACAGGGGAACTGGGAGGGCTGCTGTGCGACACGGGGAGGACAGGCCCAGGGAACCCAATCTCCACAAGGCTCTCTCCAACATCATGGGAGCCTACCTTCATTCCCAGGAGACGATGGCAACGGTACTGGCCATGTTTCAGGAGACCCAGCGGCTGCAGGAGGAACAGTATTTGGGGTTCAGGGAGGAACTCAAATCCATCAATACCACCCTGGACACCATTGTAGGGGTGCTGAAGGAACTCGTGAACACCAGGAGGGACACTGTGGCACAACAAGGGGCCCCTGACAGTAGCATAGACGATGAACTGCCCACCACCTCTGCCGGTGCTAGTGGACAGGAGGCACCACCACAGGACCACGACACCAGCACCCCACCCCCTGCAGATGGAGAACCACCCCGCAAGCGGTCCCTGTGATCCAGGACAAAGACAGAGAACAATGCCAAGACCCCCGCCAAGAAATGAGACCACCCTGATTGTCATCAATCTGTCCCACTTTGTCACCCTGTCCATCCTTAAACTGCCCCAGCTCCACTTCCTATGCCCCTCTGGACAATGCACCTGTGAGACTAATAGACTGGACTCTGCCATGGACATTCCCCCACCATCACCCCTGACCATTTCACAATACCCTCCACTATGTAGCACTTAAATAAACACCCTTAAACCACACAAAAATCTGGAGTCAGTCTGTGCTTTCACAAATGTGTATTTGCAATAACTGAGGGAAATAGCAATGTCCATTGTATTGTCAACATACCTATGTCACACAGCTCTAGTCCATAAGGAAACATAGCAGAGGTCACACAGTGGGACCCACATCTGTGAAATCAAAAGGGAACGTGACAAATCATGGTCCATGCACTGGGTGAGAGACACAGACAGATGAGAGGTAGAACAAGTGTATCAGATGTAGGAGGCAGTGATGTCTTCTTACCTGTGTCTCAATGGAAGTATTGATGGATCCCGGTGTTTCTGTTGTCTATGTCCTCTTCTTCTGTCTCCTCTTCTTCACTGTCCACAGGCTCCACAGCTGCCACAACAACTCCTTCAGGACCATCCTCCTGCAGAAAAGGCACCTGTTGTCGCAAAGCCAAGTTTTGCAGCAAAAAGCAGGCCACGAGGATCTGGCACACCTTCTTTGGTGAGTAGTATAGGGAACCACCTGTCATATGGAGGCACCTGAACCTGGTCTTCAAGAGGCCGAAGGTCCTCTCTATAACCCTCCTAGTTTGTCCATGTGCCTCATTATAGCGTTCCTCTGCCCTTGTCCTTGGATTCCTCATTGGGGTCAGTAGCCATGACAGGGTGGGGTAGCCAGAGTCACCTGCAAATGTCGAGGGACAACTGTAAGATACACACTAACCCTTACAGACAACCCCAGCCCCAGACAACTATTCACACTGTAGAGGGTCCCTGTCCTCACCTAATAGCCACACACGGTGCCTCTGGAGTTGCCACATCACATAAGGGATGCTGCTATTCCTCAGAATGTAAGCGTCATGCACTGAGCCAGGACAATTGGCGTTCACATGGGAGATGTACTGGTTGGCCAAACACACCATCTGCACATTCATTGAATTGTAACTCTTCCGGTTTCTATACCTGTTCACTCCTGCGGGGGGGACCAAGGACACATGTGTCCCATCAATGGCACCTATGATGTATGGGATATGTCCCAGGGCATAGAAGTCACCTTTCACTGTAGGCAAATCCTCCACCTAAGGGAACACGATGTAGCTGCACATGCGTTTCAGCAGGGCAGACAACACTCTGGACAACACGTTAGAGAACATTGGCTGGGGCATCCCTGATGCAATGACCACTGTTGTTTGAAAGGACCCACTTGCCAAGAAATGGAGTACTGACAGGACCTGCACTAGAGGGGGTATTCCTGTGGGATGGCGGATAGTTGACATCAGGTCTGGCTCCAACTGGGCACACAGTTCCTGGATTGTGGCACGATTAAGTCTGTAGGTGACAGTTACATGTCGCTCTTCCATTGTCGACAGGTCCACCAGCGGTCTGTACACTGGAGGATGCTGCCATCTACTCACCTGCCCCAGTGGACGTGCCCTATGGACTAGAACAGCGAGCACAGAGTCAGCCAACACTGAGGTACGAAATAAACAAATGTATTGCACACATTTGTCAATCCGCTATGTGCCTTTCTTAGTGAGTATGCACGGCCTAGATATGTGTGACGCATTTTAAATTGATGCCATGTGGCCCCCTGAAATGGCGGCTGCCTGACCTGTAAGGTGGGACAAGGGGATATGAGGTAACTGCACTGGCGTTGTTCACCCTTGCGGCGCAATCCTGCATTGTTTAACATTGGACCCTATGGGTCCGAGGAGCCAATGACCATGTACGCCGGCGGTGACGGTACGCACCGCCGCGGACGTGACTGCCATTTTCTCTCTGTTCACTCACCTGATACCTGATTTTCGACAGGAGAGGACCTACACTACAAGTGCTGATGTGACCTCAGTCTGGAAGCGACGATGGCTCAAGTGTCTGGGGAAAGGGCCCCTGCCTTCACATCGGAGGAGTTAGAGAAACTAGCGGATGGCGTCCTTCCCCAGTACACGCTACTCTACGGTCCTCCAGACAAACAGGTGATTACACTGTGAGCATGCTGTATGGGAAATGCCTATTTTGAGTTGTGTGGATGGGAGAAAGGGGGGGTAATGAGGTGTGCATGAAACGACGGTAAGTGTATGTGCGTCAGTGCAAGGGTGGGAACGTGGGCCAATGACTGTGACGGTCCGGACGGTTATATTTTTTCCTTTTCCCCTGTGCTATTCCTGTAGGTCAGCGCCCACCAGAAGAAGGATATTTGGCGTGCCATTGCCAAGGACATCCGGACGCTGGGGGTCCACCACAGATGGAGCACCCACTGCTGGAAAAGATGGGAGGACATTCGCAGCTGGAGCAAGAAGATGGTGGAGGCCCAGCTGGGGATGACCTCCCAACGTGGGTGCTTGAGGGCATCACAGCAGCCACAAGAGGATGAGTACACTCACATCCATCTGATTCAGCGCGCATTGGAGGTGTCTGGGTGAGGGAGGTGGGCTGTGGGTTCCCCTAGGCTAGGGCAAGCTTTGTAGGCAAGGACCCTTTGTGAGGCAGGCTCAGTGGTACTCCATCCCCACCAGTGGTAAGAGCCATCTACACCTAGTCAGGCTCCTGTGACTTGCATGTGTGCAGCAATCGGGCATAGGCCTTGTACCCCATGTCCCTGTAATCAAATAGGGAACTCTAAGTGCATGGCGTAGTGCAGAGGCCTGCTGTGTCTGTAGTGTCCGCCAACTGTAGCGGTATTGCATGCACTGAACATGTCTTTCTACTTTCTTTCCCCCCCTCTTTGTGGTTTACCTGTTCTTGTGTGCATAAGCATTATAAGGCGAAGGAGCTGTGCCACTGGAGCAGGAGGGAGCTGCATCCCACATGGCCATGGAGGGCGAGACTACAGACTCTGAATTCACCAGTGGGATGGAGGGTGAGGGGAGCTCCACGCCAGGGACAGGAGCTGAGACCAGCGACACCGCCTCCTCCTCTGATGGGAGCTCCCTTGCGGTGGCGGGCCTCTCTGTGCCCCCCGCATCTACAGGTACAGGCATCACCCCCCCTGCCAGCAGCCCCTCATCATGTGCCCCGTGGCTGCTCACCCTGGACGGTGGGCATCTCCTACGCCCAGGTACCTCAGCCCCTGCTCCAGTCAGCCCTGCTGCCCTCAGTGAGGAGGCCCTTGACCTCCTCAGATCCCTCACTGTTGTGCAGTCTACCATTCTGATTGCCATCCAGGGTGTAGAGCGGCAGTTGCAACAGACAAATGCATACCTGGAGGTCATTCATTCTGGCCAGGCAGCCCAACAGCGAGCTTTTCAGACACTGGCCTCAGCACTGATGGCAGCCATTGTCCCTGTGTCCAACCTCCTCCCTCCAACTTCCTCAACCCAGACCCAATCCCCAGTACCTCCACCTATCCCAAGCACACCATCAGACCAGCATGCACACACCTCGACACACAAGGGTAGCTCTGGCAAACATAAGCACCACACATCCCGCAGGCACTCACACAAGCACCATCCCCATGCACACATACCAACATCCACTGCCTCCACTGTGTCCCCCTCCTCCACGTCTCCCTCCTCCCTCCCTGTCACGTCTCTACTCACACCTGCATGCACTGCATCTTCAGCCACTACCTCCATCACCAGCACAGCCATCACCACACACCGCTCACGTGCACTCACCACCCCCACTACCATTCATACATCTCCTGTGTCCTCACCCAGTGTGTGTCAGCCCTCCTCCCAAACTACACAAACACAGTCACACACCCAACAGCCATCCACCACATGACAGCCTCCAGCCCATGCACCTTCACCCAAAGTCAGCAAATGAACACCTTCTACAACCACTGCCTCTTCCTCCACTCCCAACCCCCCTCCATCTACCTGTCACAGTGTGTCTAAAAAACTTTTCCTGTCAAACCTTGACCTCTTCCCTTCACCTCCCCAACCCCTTCCCTCCCCTAGGGCCCGCCTTTCCAGGTCCTAACCCACCACCTCAGTCGCAACATCCCCGGGAACAGTGGTGCCAGCAGTAACCAGCTTCTGGAGTGCGCCAGGCAGCAGGGAAGCCAGTGTCCCAAGGAGCGAGGCCAAGGACTTTCCCCCACCTCAAAAACAAAAGAAGTTGCCCACAGCCCAGAGGGAGAAGGCCAAAACACCTGCCACCAAGGGCTCAGCCAGGACAACAGTTGGGAGTGGCAAGACAGCTGCGCCACGATCCAAGGTGGGGAAGGGCCAGAGGAAGAAAGGGAAGTCGCTGCCAACCTGCACGGCGGACAAGACTGCCACCGGCACCGCCACATGCAGCGCCGCTTAGGACACCACCACCAGCAGCACGCTCACTGAGCCCCCCACCAGCACCGCCACTCAGGACACCTCCGTCAGCAGCACACTCACTGAGCCCCCCACCAGCACTGCTGCCCAATGACCGCCACAAGCACCGCCAGCGGCCACCCCACATCCTATGCCAGTGGCACCACCGCAGACATGGCTTCCATCCCCAGTGGTCATTCATACGAGGCTGGTGGTCAGCTCCAGGGGCATGAGCAGCTTCCATCTTGCCCCACCGTCTGTGGAGTGTCAGATCCACTACCTCAGTCCTTGGCAGGATGAAGCACTCTGGGCACAAAGCCCCCTCCAGAACCAGTGGAGAAAGACATCCACTACCTCTGTCCTTGGCAGGATGAAGCACTCTGGGCAGAAAGCCCCCTCCAGAACCAGTGGAGAAGACATCCACTACCTCAGTCCTTGGCAGGATGAAGCACTCTGGGCACAAAGCCCCCTCCAGAACCAGAGGAGAAAGACATCCACTACCTCTGTCCTTGGCAGGATGAAGCACTCTGGGCACAAATCCCCCTCCAGAACCAGTGGAGAAAGACATCTCCTACCTCTGTCCTTGTCAGGATGAAGCACTCTGGGCATAAAGCCCCCTCCAGAACCAGTGGAGACTGTTATCCACTTGAGAGACTGTGGCTTTGCACTCCCCAGGATAAAGCAGTGGGCAATCCACCCACTGGAGAGACTTGAGAGACTGTGGCTTTGCACTCCCCAGGATGCAGCAGTGGGCAAACCACCCACTGGAGAGACTTGAGAGACTGTGGCTTTGCACTCCCCAGGATGCAGCAGTGGGCAAACCACCCACTGGAGAGACTTGAGAGACTGTGGCTTTTCACTCCCCAGGATAAAGCAGTGGGCAACCCACTGACTGGAGAGACTTGAGAGACTGTGGCTTTGCACTTCCCAGGATATCTCAATGGGCATGGAGCCCCCTTGTGGAGCTGGCGTTGTGCACTCATCCGGCTGAGGTGCCCTCCCTTCCCTTCCCCTGAGGTGCCTGTTTTATTTCGATCTGATGCCCCTGCAGTGTTCTCTCTGTTTGGATCGGGTATTGATTGTGGGCCTCGCCCATGCATTTTGGGCCCAGTGGTCCACGGACTATGTAGGTGCAGTACATGGACTTGAATTCTTGGTGTACATATTTGTTAATAGTGTATATATATTTTTGACAAATAGAGTTTACATGATTACATTTGTTCAACTCATTTCCTTTTGTCCTTGTGTTCTTCCAGGGGGGGTTGGGAGGTGGGGAATGTATTGTTTCAGCATGTATTAGTGTGTGTGTCGTTGTGGGTGAGGGTGGGGTGGGGTGGGGGTGTTGTATGTTGCGTGTGTGTGTCACTCTCTTTTCCCTCCCCCCTCCCCTGTGTCGTAGGTGCAGTACTCACTGTTGTCGTCACCGCCGTCGTTCGTGCTCCTGGTAGAGGAGCAGGAAGACAATGTCAGGGAGTATGTGGAGTTCCGGCTTCATGGCGTCCTGGTTCCTCATGGGGTGTGTAGAGGTGAGCGTTTTCCCTTCCAAATCCTGTTTCTGCTGTGTTATTGTTCACCTTGAATCCGCCCCAGCAAAGGTGGTGGATTGGCCTCTCATAATGGTGTGGGCGGTACATTGTCTTCTGCCTGTCTGTTGGCGGTGACCGCCATGCTGTTTGTTTCTACCGCCGTGGCGGTCGGAGTGTTAAAGTGGCTGTCTATGTTGGCGGTTTCCGCCATGTCATAATTCAATTTTTTTTCTACCGGCCTGTTGGCGGTTTTACCACCGCTTTAACACCGACCGCCAGGGTTGTAATTAGGGCCTATGTTTTTCTACATTGTAAAACAGAACATAATTAACTAGCCACATAATAACAGATCAGAAGAGAAGGCAATGTTTCTAATGACAAGTGAGCAGGGCGACATTGCTTAAATTCAAATCACATACGATTGGTAATGAAAACCTTTTTCTTAAATCCTTAAAATAAATACAGAAAAATAAGGTATGAATCGTACTTGAGCAGATAAACCAGTTATTCACAGAGGGGAAAAGTTACAGAGTGATGAAATATGTTTAAGCAGAAATGAGTGAGAAAGAACTTATGGTGCCTATGGTGAATATACTTTAGATAGGGTTCGACATCAAAGGTGACCAAAGTCAGTTTGTTCTTAATGACACTCTGCTTTGTTAATTTCTTGTTCAACCTCACTTTCTCCTACATTGTGAGGCACAGCTTTTTTAACCTCTTCCCAGATATCGACTGTAGCATGTCTGGAAGTTAAAAAAATGTGGGGTGCCCCAGGGCTGAACAAATGTACTTGACATGATATAAGCATGGTATACACAGAGGGGCAGGCACATTAATACAGATGTTAATAATTTGTTGATTGAAACCTGTGTCTTCACAGGACCAAACTTTATGCCACAATAAATTTGTTTGGGTGCAAGCCAAGTCAGCGATAAATGGCATCACCAGTTCTGTGTAACAGACCTGGAATGAACAGCTCTGGGAAACAGCAACTAAATTGTTAATAAATACATTCTCATTTACTTGAAAAGAGTTGATGTCACTGTAGCCCACTAATCCTGCCCCAACAATGCTGTTGCTACACATTTAGCCTTGTAAACAGTTAACAAGTCACCTTGCTGTGCTGCCCTAGCAAGAATGCACTATATTTATGCAATACAGTGCATTCCTGTTCTTTCCCCCTGAGCTGGCGCCAATGCGGGCACCCTTGCACCCTGGTGTGAAGGTGCCTGTGTTGTCAGCAGGATTCTTTCTGTGCAGGAAGGGGCATCTGCCTGTTCAAAAACAATCCTGATAGGCTTTTTCCTCATTCAGTGTTTGCTGCAGAATGCAGAACACATGGAAAGAGGAAAAACTAGGAGAAATGAAGTTATTTCACCTTGTTACGCCTCACCTTGGGAGGTGAAAGGTTTTGGCATATCCCACAGGTTTACATGGTTTTCTAAATCTGGGCATGCGTAAAAATCCATGGTTGTTGTATTGGAGCCCCCATGCAATGCCCATGAAATGCCTCCTGAAAAAAGAGTAAGGCAGCGCAGTTATTTGCACTGAATTGCCTTACTTCATTTCTATGAAGCCATTCAAAGCCACGCACAGTGGCTTTGCGTAGCCTCTTAGATATGATTTTGTGCTTTGCATCACCAGAGCGTTACAGAAGTGATGCTCCTGTGGCTCATGGGGCTCATAAACATGCCCCTTAGAATAGGACCTGCTTTAGGGCAGTGCAAGCGGTACACTGGGAACTAACCTGAATTCGGGGCACTGACCTCAGAGGGAGGTGCTGTTTGGCAACACCTTATGACTTAAAAGTGCCAGCTGCTGAGTTCCTTGTGCAACCAGAATTCAGGCAGCAATAAACATGTCAAGATAACTCTCATGATTAATGTTCCTGCTAGAAAGGGAGATCAGAGTTTTGTCTAGTGGCAGTTCTGCTTTGCCATAAAGTGCGCAGAGGGTTAATACACCTGCCACAAGGAACATGTATTTTATGTGGATAGCTGAATGGATTAGAAAAGCATATTTTCGCATTGGGCGCCACCAGCTCTAAAGCAGGCACTGCCCTGGAGTTGCCTTTCTATGAGAAACCCACATTCCCCACAGCATGGTCTTCTAAATGAAATGGTCAAACCATCTTTTATGTTTATGACCCGGAGGCAAGTCGTCATCGTAGGGATGATCCAAACTATTATGCAGATCAGAGACAGGAAGAACAGCTGGGACATGGCCACTGGGGCAAATAAACGGTAATCTCAACACCTGTCTAAAATTTCACATTCTGCTTAGTTCGGTTCCAGTGTACTCACATCGCTTTAGATAAATGGCTTTGAGAACATATCATATGCCAAAGCACAATTGCTACTTCTGTTCAGTAAAATCAGTATCTGCAGAGCAAGGGCACGCTCCCTCTGAAAAGTTAGCTTAACATAATAAGCATTTACTCTCTTTGATTTAACTGTACTTTAGCTTTTTTCCAGCAGGATTAAAAACAAAGACATCAGTAAATCCAAGCTGTCTGTTCGGTTTTATTATGGTGTACATGCATAGCAGGCGTAATACGCTTTTATGTGTAAGTACATAGCAGAGCAAGGATGCATTGCATTTAATCCTTTAATTTAACATGATCACATACTTTAGGAAGCCAAAGGCATTATGCCAAATTAGAATAGAAAACTCAGTTTCCTCTCAGTTTTAAATGGATCGCTTGATTATTTTATGCACAGTATATCATTACAGTTGATATTTGAACTTTCCCGATAAATTGCTTAAATTATTATGTAAGGCACTTCTTTGAAAGCTGAGTTTAAACCACAAATTATGTGCACTATACAAAATGTCTTTTTAAAATTAGCTGTGTGGTAAAATGCACAGCTTTGCCGACAAACCGAGGTGCTTAGGAGGTTTAAACTGGAAGGAGCGGAATAGTAAAAAAAAAAGCCTTCATGTTCCTTGTATTGTGTACTGTTGCGAAGCATGTAGCTTAGCACTTAAATGCAGTGGGTAAACCTTTGTCTAAATTATGGGGCTGGCTACGAACAGGTTTCAGAATTATAAGAAAGTCACAGTTTCTAGTACACAATAAATACAGAGATTGAGAACCTCCACATTCACACAATTTTCATTGGAGTAAGGACAAATGATCGGTTCCCCATGCAGAATGTGATGAGGGGCCCATGAGCCTAACACATCTCACAGATAGGTATTATTTAGCTGTGTGCCGAATACCCCCTCCCTCTTGAGGGTTTGGGGGCGCTCTAGTGGTCGGAGCTACGGCCTGGTAATTTTGAAGGTGTACATTTGGACATGTCGAACCTGCCAAAATATACCGGGAGAGACAGAAGCCTGGACAATACTGGGGTAAGTGGATTTTAGTGTGGAAGGCAGTGTCTCATTTTAGGCCAAAGCAAATAAAAGCTGGCATTGCGCCCAATACATTCCGAACCACAGGTAAGTACAGATTTTTAGCACTGACTTACCGGCTACACACCTGGAGTGCTGACATGAGTCATGCTATACCGTAGTTGTCATGTTTTTTTTTTTGCTCCTCACACCTTGCAGTCAAATCACCTATCTCCTCCTTCGTCTCCTTTTCTCCCCCTTTCTTATCCAGCCCTCCATCATGACCCCCTCGCTTCCCAAGTTTTTGCTGATGCCAAAGAGCTTAATAGGAGAGATTCAGGCAAGGTAGGAGAGTAGTGAGAAAGTGTTTGCTCAAATGGCTGTCACAGTCAGTGCAAAAAGTGAATTAATCAAGGCCTGAACATGTGCACTCTAAAGCGCCCTACAAGATCACCAAAAGGAGGGGTGATCAGCATAGCACCACAAATGCAGGGAAGATCCTGGGTAGCAGAGAAGTCTTCATCTCCAAGCTGACAATTCTGCCTCCTTTTCCCTAGGTAATAGGCAAAGACAGTGGGTGGATGGAGCCATGATCTAGCCTTTGTTCACAGCTCTAATGTTACTGTATGTTTGTTTCTGGGTATTACGTTCTTTGTTTTCTCTTAGCATTCTGGTACTTTTAGTATTTTTTTTTTCTACCCATTATAATTGAAGGACAACAAACATGAGGATACAAATTAAAACACAAGATGATGGAGTGCTGAAACTTTTCAAACACTCACCCCCAGTCACAGATCTTGGTTATATCCATTGTCCTTTTGCTCACCATGCCACGCCAGTGTGGACCCAGCCATATGTAATTCCAGCCTTGACCCTGTTCCCCATGGGAACAGCCCAGCCCGAACTGCCAGGACAGGTCCTCCCTGGACAGTAAACAAGCATCCTGGGAGTGGTTTTGGGGTATTACACCTCATCAGCCAGCCTACCTTGAATCCAGTGGCTCAGTGAGCAAGAGACCCACATCTGGGCAAATTAAAATACATATTTACAAAGCTAAGGGATGTTTGTAAATTGTTTTCCTCAAAGGGTAGAGGCAACTGAATTTGAGTGTTCACTGGGCAATGGGCAGTTCTGCCCAGGTAATCAGAATGTATTGGGTAGTATACCTATTGTGTATCCCATGCAATTGTGGTCATGTGGAAATATTTGTAAGTAAAATGCATGTTCTTTCCTTTACAAAAACAATTTCCCCCTTTTAGCACCAGCACAGGGGGAATACAGCGCATCCCTGCATTTCAGAACTAACGCAGCGCAGTGCTACCAATTTTGGGGCTGCGCCGTGCTGCGCCAGTTCCTTATAAATATGCCCCTAAGTGTATAAATTGGATGAACAATACCCAAACACTGCAACCAAGTGAAAAAGATTCTCCACACGAAACAATTCTTCCCATAAAGAAGAAAAGAAAAATTAAGTGAATTTATATTCTAAGTAACTGTAATTGTGGGAATATCAGTTGCATTAGGGATAAGCACATGTACATAAAATCAATGATGACGTGCAGGTGTTCCTCTAATAATGATGAGGCAATTGAAATAATGCCTAGGTAAGTGATTCTTGAAGCACTGTGTGTAGTGGTTCCCCCATACTGCTCCCTGCAGGTTTTTAGGTAGGATTCCTGTCCCATAATCTCCAGAGCTTACCTCCTGCGGCTGCCTGCTTTCTCAAACAATGAATCCTATCAGAGAGATGGTGTCATCTCTCAGGAAAGAGTGCAGCTGAGTACATGCCCACCCTACTTTCTTGCAGTGAAACAGGCACAGATTTTCATCAAAAAGGTTTGCTTTTCAATTTCACTTTTTCCTTTTGCCTGTTTATATGTGCTCACTGACTTCCACAGGGGATAAGCACAATTTTCACATTTTTCTCACAGGGATTACTATTTGTGACTGAGTCAAGCATGTCCACTGACAATCAACAGTCCTATACAGCTCCCAACTCCTTCCTGCAAGGCTACAGCAGTGGAAATGCAAGAACCATCTCTAACCAAAACCCTAAAAGAAATTCAAGCAACTCATGCTAATACAGATGTGATCAGTCTGGACATCAAACACATTCAGCAAGACGTAACAACCATCTCCAGGAAAGTTTCTGACAATTAAAATAAAATCAGAGACAATCAAACTAAACTTCACCAAATGTCTCACTTGGTCTCTAAGATTCCTTCCATATCAAGATCTCTCCTAGATTTGGAAAATTAAAAAAGAAAATGTAATCTTCAGATTTTCAACTTAACCAAACATTTTGATGGTTAAGACTGCCACTCTTATGTACAAACTCTCCTACTGCAACTTTTGAAGCTCAACTTCCTGGAACCCTTTGAGAGACTGATAAGGCTCATTGATATCATCTTACAGGAAAGCTAATATGTTTAAGCCCCTTCAAATTATCTTTAAAGTGCTTTGTCAACATCATCAGATCATGCTTAGGAAAGCAGCCTCTTGAAATACATTCTCTCAAGGTAAATGGCAATAAAATATACATCCATCCAGTCCTGTGCTATGGAAATATGAAAGCACTTTGCTTCTCTATTACCTCATCTCAAAGACACTGACTACAAATATGGCCTATTTGATCTCCATAATATGAAGACTTGGAATGTTGGTATCCATATAATCTTTCAGTGCTCCTCCAGATCTCTTGGACTTTCTGGATGAACATCATCCTACCCATATGGCAGCTCAAGCAAGTTGACTCCTTTCACCTGCCACCTGAGAGGACAGTAAACCTCTTAGCATATGTTATTCAATTTGGCTGTTTTTAGAGGTTACGTTTTGTTTCTGTCTGTGCTTGACCCACTGGGCTTCTTTAAATTCTTTGTTGTTTCACTAGTTTCTCTGTTTGTAAAGTTCGCCTTTACTTCTTTTTGAATTACTTAATATTCTCTTTTCTTCTATGTTTGCATCTGACATTGGCTTTAACAAGAGACTATCAATGATGCATTCTTGTCATCAGTGAAAAAAAGGTGCATTGATAGGTTTCTTTATTCTCCTGCTCTTTGAATGAAAAAAGGTGCTGCTATTCTATTTTCCAAGAAGATCCATTTTAAAATCTTGCACAATTACTGTGATACTGATGGTATATACCTATATGTTAAGGTCACGATTGATAAAAACAGCTATGCATTTGATTAATATCTATGCTCCCACAGCATATGACTCTATCTTTTGGAAGTATATAACTGCTGAACTTCTTAAATTAGGTAATATTCCATTGATTGTTGGTGGCAATTTCAATCTGTTAGAAGATCTTCAGCTAGATCACCAATCTTCATTCAAGATTCATCCCCCTAAATGCCTTCTTACCCTCAAAACATTTTCTTAAAATACTAAATTATTAGGCATTTGGAGACTACCTTTCTCCACTCAGTGGTAATTTACCTATCACTATAATTCCTACTCCTCATATTCCAGAATAGATTATTTCTTTACCTCCTGGAATTTAGTCATACTACTTCTCAACAAAAAAATCATCAATTTGATATTTCAGATGATGTCATAATTTCACTCATTAGTCATCTGGATGATTACTCAGCCCCTCAACCATGTTATAAAAAGAACCCCGATACTTTGCTTACCGACACTATTAAAGTTAAATTATCAGATGCAAGCTCTTAATTTTTTAGGTTAATCATGAGCTAGATACATCTCATATTATCAGCTAGGATGCCTTCACAACCACCATAAGGGGGCTTATTATCTCCATTAAGGCAAACGAAAATAAGCAATTTGACGTTCGAGTCTCTGAACTTGAAAAAACATCCATAAATGTGAAAGACACTATGAGGGTTATTCTGACCCGGGCGGGCGGCGGTCGCCGCCTGCCTGGCGGGAACTGCCAAATGGCCGCCCCGCGGTCAAAAGACCGCGGGGGCCATTCTGACGTTCCCGCTGGGCCGGTGGGTGCCCGCCAAGGGAGCGCCCGCCGGCCCAGCGGGAAAGGGCCTGCAACACAGAAGCCGGCTCCGAATGGAGCCGGCGGTGTTGCAGGTGTGCGATGGGTGCAGTAGCACCCGTCGCGATTTTCACTGTCTGCTATGCAGACAGTGAAAATCACGCTGGGGCCCTGTTAGGGGGCCCCTGCAATGCCCATGCCAGTGGCATGGGCAGTGCTGGGGCCCTGTTAGGGGGCCCCACGACACCCGTTCCCGCCATCCTGTTCCTGGCGGTAAAAAACGCCAGAAACAGGCTGGCGGGAAGGGGGTCGGAAGCAGCGCCGCCATGGAGGTTCAGCCCAGCCAGGGGAAATCCGGTGGGAAACCGCTGGATCCCCTTTTCTGACCGCGGCTTTACCGCCGCGGTCAGAATGGGCAATGAAGCACCGCCAGCCTGTTGGCGGTGCTTCCGTTGCCCGCGGCCCTGGCGGTCTTGGACCGCCAGGGTCGGAATGAGGCCCTATATGTCCTCTACAAATCTTCAAGATAAAAAAATCTACAAACCATCCGATATAAATAAAGTCATTACTAAGTAAAAGGCCTGGCCTACAAGGAACTGATAATAAAGCAAAGTTTGACTTTCAGATTATTAGATCAATAAGGCTACTTGCCCAATATCTGTGCATCAAAAATATTTAAAAAACAAATACACAATATTCACTCTAATTCTGGTCACCTATTAACTTATTTTAAGAATATATTAACAGAATTCAAAAGATATCACTCTAATTTATATAATAAACCTGATGCTATTGCGCTCAAAGTGTTAGATAAATTCTTATCAAAATGCCATATGCCCTCTTTATCCCTCAACAATAGGCTGAAGTTTAAAGCTCCCATTTCATTAAATGAAGTACACTGCACCATAACATCACTCAAAGCTGGGAAAGCTTCTGGCCCAGATGGCATTAATTCTGAATTCTATAAAGAATTCTCAGAACAACTGGCCACATATTTACTATCACTTTTTTATGATTTTTCTGATAATTCACCCTTCAAGGCTCCATTTATGATGCACTTATTTGGTTTTCCCCAAGCAAAAAACAGTTACCACCATAGTTTCCAGTGATAGACAATTTAATTAACCATGACTGTGAAATATATACAAAGGTTCTCGCTAACAGACATTGTAAGGTAGTTGACTCTTTGATTCACCCAGATTAAGTTGGCCTTATGGCAAGCCATCTTTTTGCTCACCATACTAGGCATATCTGTCATGTTTTATCTTCTGATTCCTATGCTGACTTACCTTTGGGTCTGTTGACAATGGTTGTAGAAAAAGCATTAAACAAAATTAATTGACAATTTTATATAGGGTTATGATTGTTTGTAATTTTGGTCCCCGTTTTATAGTTATGGTTAATGCACTAAATAGGCATCTCCCTGGAAAAATGTATGTTAATGGGCACATTTCATTTATTCAGAGGTCCTAGACAAGGATATCCTCATTCCTCCATCCTTTTTCTATTAGCTATTGAACCCCTCCTGAATCTCCTCTGAACTTCCCAAATCTATAAGGGCATTAATATTGGAAATGCTACTGTTAAAAAATCAGTTTATGCTAATGATGTAATTATATTTATTTCTGATCCAGTTAAATCTGTTCCTTCTTTTTTCAATACAATTAAGCTGTTTATGCCTGCTCTCTCCAGGCAGGGCCAATGTCTGTTTCCTTGCCTCACAGAAGTCTGCACCCACCCGGTGGAAACATTTTTAAATCCCCCACTGGTTTGGAGCAGACATCCCTTCCCTGCCACACTGCTGCAGCTAGGAAATGCATGTTTGTTCCCACCAGGCAGTAGATTTAAAAATGTTCCCACCAGATGGCCGCAAACACATGCCCTGTGGACAGGGAAACTACTATGTCCCAGGGATGGGCTCCTCGGGACAAAGTTGTGAGCCAGCCTGGGAATCTTTGCAGGCTCAATGAGGGGGCTACGCTGTCCCCCATCCTTTTAACTTTAATTCTGCCCCATCGAATGGGGATCTAGAGCGTTTTAAGGCTGAAGGAGGCACTCTGACTACAACATTACGACAGTGGTGAACACGCCATGGTCGGACCACCGACACTGCCACGGTTCAGCCGGCCAATGGCCTAGCGGTGCCTGTGGTCTCAAACCGCCAGGGAATCACTGCAAGCTTTGCTGTCCTGAGGATTACGACCCCTCTCTCCGCCGGCATTTACTTGGTGGTTGCACCGCCATTAAATGCTGGTGGAGACAGGTTGTAGGGGGCCCCAAAAGGGGCATGGGCAGTGAGGGAGCCCCTCTGACTATCCCGTCATGCAAATCACTGACTGCTTTGCACACAGTGATTTGCGCGACAGATGCTGGTGCAACCGACGCACAACAACATTGCCACTGGCCGCATTACGAGACAGTGTCATTGTTGTTGTGCATTTCCTGCTGGGCCTGCAGGCAAAAACTGTGTTTCTGCCCGCTGACCCAGCGGGAAACTCATAATCGGGCCAGTCGGAAAAAGACCGCACTGGTGGTTTCCTGAAGGCAATAATTTGGCGGACCGCCTTTTCCATTCACCAAACTCGTAAGGAGGCCCTTAGTGTTATTTGCCTGCCTCAAAACTTGTGCTAGCATCCTGAGTGTGTTGAGGATGACCAAGACAGGGATGCCTTTATAAATTCCATGAGGAATTTTTTTTAGTTAGGGGCTGCTGCATAGTTCTATTTAAGCACAGTACTTTTTCTGATGGTTGAGGTGACAGGTGAGATTGGAATTTCTGTTGTAATAAGTGAGTATGTTTCTACAACAGGCCACCTTTTTTGGTGTTCTCTAATTGCTGCTTCAGAGAGGCTGAAGGCAGTGAGGTGCATGACTCTCTCACTTCATTGTGTCTGTGATGTTTGTGCCACGGTTTGGAGACAGACACAGTTCTACCTGCTATGAGAAGAAACACTATCCAAAGGCTGTGTCTGTATAACAGCCTGATAAGACCACGTGAGAGAGAACTGGTTGTTTGCAACAATAAATCCACATTTCCTGTTTAGAAATTGTGTATGAAAGTGGGACCCAATTCACCTTAGTTTGTTCAAATTTCAAATCCTTAGGACCAAATAGGAGAATGCATATTTGAGTTCCAGAGCTTATGTCTGTCTGAAGAGAGGGGACATCACTTTCTGCTGAAGGACTAAGAATCTGTTCCAGTGCCTAGCAGCCTGCCTGCATAGGACATCAAGAGGAAGTTGACTACCTCAGACTAAGCTAGGAGCAATCCATGCTGCAGAAGGTCCTCTTGGTTTCTCAAACCTGAAAGCAACCACTTGATGCAACCACTTGTTTTGGCCTTGTTGGAGATGCATCGGCTTTGTTGAAAACATGACTCGGTCTGAACTATAATAGTCTATTCCAGCCCAGCCAGGCCTCAATTGACAGTGGTGACAACATCGGCCCCATCAAAGCTACAACTGCCTAACTGACTAAATTGGCCTTGATGAGACCATACCTGCTGTGTTAACAATATCATTACAATTGGGGATACAACTACCTGTGTCAGCCTTCTCAGGCTGCATCTGCTATGTGAATAACATCAGCACAACCGGGGATGCATCCGCTGCAGTGACTGACACTACAGCTGAATTAAGACGCACAGCCCAATCCACATGTTTGCCCCTCATGTCAGGGCCACTGCATCGTGGAGTTAGAGCCAACCAACTGCATGCACAGAGATGCAGCCATGCCTGAACTATGTGGTGGCTTCTGCCCTTGCTTGTTGTGCGACAACTTGCAAAATGAAATACAAGGATGCCAGATATGTTGCAGGAAGAGCACCAAGAACTCCTGCTTTACCCACTACACCAGGGATAAGAGACTTGAAACAAAGTGAACTGAGCTAATGTTAGTCATGTGTGGGACATTTGTGACTGCACCTGTGCTTGATACATTCTTATGCCATAACAGTTGTGGAATCAGCCAACGAGGAGTCACTACAAGAGGGTTTTTAGCATGAGGGAGGTCATTAGGACCAGCAACACAAGAGGGTTGTGTCCAGGGTCAATGGCTTTTGTCCTACATTTAATTGTGTAGTGTTTCATATTGCTGTGTGATTAAATAGTTTGTTCATTTCATAAAGGCAAGCAATGAGCCAGACATTGAAGTTGTTGTGTCTGTTGGTTGATTGTTGAGATCTGAACTTGTACTCCACACACTTCTTCCTTGAGAAGCCTGTGACTGCTCACCCTCACTATTCTGAGAGCCATGTGTGTAATGGCCCAACTTTTACAGCCACAGCACAGGATGAGTTCCAGTGCTCAAGTGGCAAAATATATCAACCAACATGGTCAGTCTCAGTAGCCCTTATTAGTTTTGAGGCCCCCACCCACATAGTGGATAACAGAAAACAATTTGTAGCATTCGTCAAGAAGATTATTTGAGCCTAATTGCTAGAGGGACTGACTATCCTTCAAGAATGCAGTCAGCTTTACTGTAAAAAAAGCTTGATTTGTATTCGATACAGCCAAGCATCTATATCTCCCATGTGGAACTCCTCACAATGAGCAAGATCAATAAGACATTATTGTTTCAGAAACACAAATTCAATTACATAACAAAAATTGCCAGACATACCCAGTTAAGTTTCTTGCCAATATATGGGACAGACCCCACTTTGGTAGGTGTAACCAGTAACTTCAGACAAACTATAGATGGTCACCAATGATCTTGTTTACTCTATTGAACTGAGCCTCAGTCACTGAAAATATAAACCATCATATTCTCTTTGAGATTCTGATGTCAGTACCAGGGGTTTGTAGATGTACTATGCAGTGGTACAATTGGGACCTTTGGTCTCTCCCTAAATCACTAGATAGTTGTGACCCTTTAAACCACCTTTCCATTTTATATGTCTATTTCCTTTATGTATTAAGTTATTCATGGGTGGTGCTTGCTGTTCCAGAACTATACTGAAAACACCTAAATTGTGATACTACATAATGGGTCAAGGTAGCAGTTTCTGAAACTTCTGGCATGCTTAGATGGCATTAGACGTTTTACACAGGATAGCTGTCTTTAGTAAAACAAACACCAAGCAAATATCCTCTTGGTGCCTCCACTTGTGAAACTCCATTTTGCCAAATATCTAGACTGAAGAAAGCACTTTTCTTGGAACAATTTGAGAAAATTTAGCAAAAGAAATAAACACTCAAATATGGACAGTGTACAGAGAATAGGGTATAATAAAACAGGTAAGAGGAAAAAAAGCATAAGTAAAGAGAAGGGAAGAGGTATGAGGTATAGGTATGTGTGGCAGTATTAGGAAAAAAAGTAGGATAGCATTTCCAGAGTGAAGGTATTTAATAGAAGTACTACACTATAAGTACCTGTAGAGTCACTAAGGGGCATATTTAAACTTTTTGATGCAAAACTGCACTAATGCAGTTTTGCATCAAAACGTTTAGCACCGGCTTGCACCATTCCTGAGTGCCACCTGGGAGCCATATTTATGAAATGGTGCAAGTCGATGCAAAGGGAGGGCTAGCGTAAAGAAACATGACGTTAGTCAGGTGGGGGTGGCAGTATGGGAGAAGGGGGTTTTGCACCAAAATGACTTTAGGCTGGTTAGAGGCCAAAAAAAAGCCAGTCATTTTCTGACTCAAAACCATCCATACCACATGACTCCTGTCTTAAAAAAGACAGGAGTCATGCCCATCACCCCAATGGCCAGCATAGGGGACCAGTGTCCCCTGGGCATGGCCATTGAACCCTGTGCCATGCAGGGGGTCCCAAGTTGGGTCCCCCGAAGACACTTTAATTTAGAAAAGAAAAATACTTACCTATACTTACCCTACTTACCTGGGATAGGGTCCCCCATCCTCTGGTGTCCGTCTGGTGTGGATGGGGGTGTTCATGGGGCTTGAGGAGGGCACCTGTGGACCCACTCCATGGTGTTTAACCATGGAAATGGGTCCAAAGGTCCCCTAATGCCTGGTCTGACCAAGCGTTAAATAATGGTGCAAAGCCAGCTTTGCACCATTATTTAGCCCTTTCTCCCACCTGTGCATCATTTTAGCACAGGTGGATAAATATGGGGCTATGGGGTTAGCACCATTTTTTAGATGGGAATGCCTACCTTGCATCTCGCTGACACAGGGTAGGTTCAGGGATCTAAAAAATGGTGCAAACTTCAATATTTTGACGCTAGACGTGTCTAACGTCAAAATATAAATAATGATTTTTTTTGGCTCCAAATTCACGTAAAAAAGAATAATGCAAATTCGGCACAAATGGAGTATAAATATGCCCCTAAGTATTTGTAGTGAGAAATATAATTGTGTGGGAACATCAGAGACACTGCATGCAGTCTTAATCCCAGATCAGATACACTGTAGCCCTCACTGGGGTGGGATTTCGTTCCCCAGCTTTCCCTGCACTCCCTGATGCTCCTGGAGGTGGGAGGGGCCACAGCGCTTAAAACCGCTGGACATTCTCTGTGGCACGGGATGCAAGCAGGTGCATTTGCCTGGGAAAAGACTAGGCCAAAAACGTGCCCATCTGTGTCTGTCAGCAAATGACAGAGTCTGGGCCAGGCGACCACTGTGGTTTTATTTTTGGGAGAGTGCAGGGTAAGCAATATATTGACCTAGGGGGAGTATTTGTAAAGGCATGGGCAAGTGGAAGTTCCCTGAGGGAAAAAGTAAGGAGAAAGGTGCTGCCCATAAAACTCCTAATGGAAATAGACTGGACTCCTACCTTGTTCGGGTGATAAGGGCAATTAGAAAGGAGATCGATATGGTTGAGCGACGTCTATCACTAGATGAGGTAGGTAATACCCCCGCTATTTATCCTATCCTGTCTAGTGTTGTAAGGGGAGCTGAGACTTATGCTTTAGCTAAATAATTCAGTCCCCAACAATTAAGTAATGAGGCCCCCAGGAGGATTGTGGGATTGATATCCTTAATGGAAGTGAATGTGCCACTGCAGCAAAAAGAAAGTGTAAAAGCACATGCCATAATGGAGGGAGGCATGCAACTCATGATTCAAGAAAGCAGGATCCAACTGGGGCCACCGAGGAGCCCATGATTGAGGCTCTAATTAACTGGGAGGATATTTTGTGCAAATTTAAATCAGTATTAGCCCAGTGCGTTGCACTCTTGGTGGATAAGCTTCAGAGACTAGAGAGTACAGTAACAACCTTGACAAAGAGAATGAATATGGGAGCTGGGCTCATGCATGCCAATGAGGCGCAAGCATCATAAATATTATTTGCACATCCTAGTACTGTGGTTGCGGGGCAAAACCCCTTCCCAGACCTTATCCGATAATCTTTAGGCCCTACCCCAAATATTAATATTGCTGGAATGGGGGAATCATCATTCTGATGGTAGTAGAGAACCAATGAGAGTGAAAGGGCAGGATCTTGGGAAAATCAGGGGAGGTAAGATCGGGAAAAGTGAATCAGCCCAGGTAGGCAATATATACACACCTTGAATTTACCACTGGTATGTAGTGCTTACGTAGCCGTATTGACTGGGGTTCCAGAATTACTGGCTGATACTGTAGAGACCACTTCCCAGTTACAAAACAAAGCTTGCTATTGGCCGGGGAAAAATACCAATTTCAACATAAGGAAATACAATACTACAGGAAGGTAGGATGGGTGGGCCCAGCCAGCAAGCACATGAGGAATGTGTGGTGAAAAATTGCAGATGGCCTGAATTGGCAAGCCAATAGCTCCAAAGCTTTAATGCGCAACACCCTCTGAAAGAGGTTATATGCCTCATGTTGTGAGACTTCTTTTATAGACACCTGCAAACCAGACTCAGGTGTAATTCTACCCTACTGACTAGATCCCCCATACAGCTGATTATTGCTGTCCAAAACAGATTTCTTCCATTGGCCGGTTTAGATAATAATAATGTACTTCTTGATCCCCCTGTTTCTCCTTCTGGTTAAAAGGTAGGTTGTCCTTCGTGGGGGCAGCCAGCTTTAAATATGGTAGGATTGATTCAACGTTCCACCGTAGGAGTCATTAGTTAGAACATAGCGGGTATCATGACTAAAATTCTAGATACCCAATGGCTGGCCCTCATTAAGCAGTTGGTGTGATAATGTTGCAGGAAACCTAGGCACAGGATATGATCTCTGTGGATGGGTTTGATTGCTTTTGTGTACCATTCAAGGTTGTCACAGGGCAAAGAGCTTGCAGGGGTCAGCCATTATGGTTTGGGTATCCAAGATGATAAAGTCACCGTTATAGCTATGAAACATAGGGGGATAAAGGTTCTGTGGGTAGTGGTATCTCTGTGTTTTAATTTTTTCTGGTCAATTTTTATAACTCTGTGTGTGAGCTTGGCTGTCAACTTCATTTTTCATCTGAGGTAATTTCCATTTTAGAGGATAGAGCATGCTCTAATTTACAGTGTTTTAATTTAGTGTTGGGTGGGGATTTTAATGCTAAGGTGGGCGTAACTCGAAAAATATTGAACCCTTTACATCTGGGGGTTCATCCTGCCTGCTTGTAGCTAATGAAAGGGGCAGAAAGCTGAACAAAGTTGCATCCTATGCTCATCTCCTCAATGTGGGGACTATTGTAAAGCAGCAATTTGGCCATAAACCTACCTTTGTGGGGTGGGGTAAAGGATCAATTATAGATAATGTTTTGTCACTAGGTCCCTGGAAAATATTGTCCTAACAATGGGGAGCTTTGGACAACTGTCATAGTGACCACAATCCTATTGTGTTTGACATGTTAATCTCAGAAGTTGCTAGGCATAAAACTAACCATAGTTTAGTTGACCTGACTATTAACGACAGGGGGCTCCAACTGAAATGGCATAGTGTTCGGCTCCCAGTCCTGTTCAATTCCCTAATAGGGGCTAATGAGAACTTGATAGGGGATCCTCTGTTATGCACCCATATCTCTCCTGCTGGGCTTTTGGAGGCATTTCAGACTTTAAGCCACTCCACTAAACAGACCATGTATGATCTTTCCAGACCTAGTAGACCAGTTACAACTGGCTGGTTTGATGATAGATGCAGAGCCACCAATGAGCAGCTGAGGATGGTGCTTAACAAACGGATGTATGGTGGAACAAGGCATGCGTATATCATGCATGCATTTAAAATGACTGCGTCTTTACCATGTGAGCCTGTTCACACATCCCTTAACTACAAATTTAATTGTAAAAGCATGTTTGGTAAAGGAACATGCACGGTAAATTCCCCCCTGCTCTGCCCCCACACCTAACACCATACTCCTCCTGCCCCAGCCCTCAAAACTGCCCCTTCAACCCCCTGCCCTGAGCCCTAACCCCCACCCTACCCTTTCCTGTCCTAAAAACCTACCCCACCCTGTCCTAAAAACAACTCCAACCCCCTACCCCGCCCTAAACCCTAAACCTAACCTGTCCTAAAAACTACCCTGACCCCCAGCCCAACCCTAAAACCTACCCTGCCCTAAAAATTACCTCCACCGAAACCCTAAAAGCTACCTGCCCTGTCCTAAAACCTACCCCATCCTGTCCTAAAACTACCGATCCACCCACCCTAAACCATAAAACCTACACTATCCTAAAAACTATCCCCCTCCCTGTCCTAAAAACTACCCTGGCCCCCACCCTGAAACCTAAAACCTACTCTGCCCTGTCCTAAAAACTACCCTGACCCCCATCCTAAACCCTCAAAGCTACTCTGCTCTGTCCTAAAACCTACCCCGTCTTGTCCTAAAAACTACCCTGACCTCCAGCCCTAAACCCTAAAAGCTACCCTGTCCTAAAAACCACCCCACCCTGTCCTAAAAAGTACCCTGACCCTCAACCCCACCCTGAACATTAAAACCCACCCCTCCCTGTCCTCTAAACAACCCCGACCCTCCTCTTTCACCCTAGACCCAAGAAACTACTCTGCCCTGTCCTAAAACCTTCCCATCCTGTCCTAAAACCTACCCGACACCAAACCCCCCACCCAGCCCTCCCCGCCCTAAACCCAACCTACCCTTCCCTGTTCTAAAAACTACCCCAGCCACCCGGCCCGCCCTAGACCCTAAATCCTATCCTGCCCCCTGCTCTAAACCCTAAAAGCTACCCTGCCCTTTCCTAAAACCTACCAAGCCCTGGCCTAAAAACTACCCTGACCCCCCACCATAAACCCTAAAACCTACCCTGTTCTAAAAACTACCCCAACCTCCCCCCCCCCACTAAAAAACCCAGTCCCACTTACCTCTCTTCTCTGGTCACTGCTCCTTCCTTTTCCACCCCAACTGCTAAAGGCATGAGTGCTAAACGCATGCGTAGTAAATGCCTATGCATGGTAATGGCAGCGTGGTCAATTCATAGTGTTGCATTGACCGTATTCTTAGTGATCTTTCCCTTAACAAACAGCCAAGGACCCAATAAGATATTACCCAAGGTAGAGCATTTTTAGGCTGCCTATCAAGGAGAGAAAACAAGCTCTTAAATAGGAGACATGGGAGTGAATGATATCTATTTGCAATGCTGGGGATTCCAAAGGGTTCTGGGATATTGTCAAGGGGAAACAATTGGCTCTAGGCACTCCTTATAATATAGGTACAAATAGAACTCCAGCTCAATGGTTGAGCCACTTTCATTTAATTTATTCACTGGGGCTTGTGAACAACTTGGACAGTGCAGAGGAGGTACCAGACTTTCCTATTGACATAACATTTAAGCTGGAAGAAATTACCTCTGCCCTGCGAACAAGTGCTTCAAATAAGGCTCCTGGCCCCAACAGGGTCCCTGTGTATTTATTTGTATGAAATGAATATACCTTTCTTGGCTCCTTTATTAATGAACCTTATTAAAGCTACTGCTATAGAAGGCATTCCCAGGTCTCGGAAAGTTGCTACAATTGTAAGAGTTTTTAAAAAATCAAACAGACAGGACCCTAGCTGCTATAGGCCTATCTCCCTACTAAACTTGATAGTTGAAGTGGTGGGGAGAATTATTCTAGACAGAATAGAAGAATAGGCCTAGCACAATATTCTTAGCCCCTCTCAATATGGGTTTAGAGAAGGAAAGGGCACCCTGGAGCAATTCCTGAAGCTTAACCTCTTAATAGGGAAATATGTGGTAGCCCATAAGTGAAATTTACATATTGGCTTAATGGATATAAGTAGTGCCTTTGACGGGGTCAGCCAGTCAAAGTTATGGATATTATAGACGGACCTAGGAATGCCCCAGTCCCAAAGTGATTTTTTACAAGCTCTCCATATAGATATTGTGGCTGCTATCAGGTACAGACAGTAGGGGAATGTATGGACTGTTTAACCTCCCTTGTGGGATGTGTTATGGTGCCTAAATTATCATTACTATGGGCCTGATTCTAACTTTGGAGGACGGTGTTAAACCGTCCCAAAAGTGGCGGATATACCACCTACCGTATTATGAGTCCATTATATCCTATGGAACTCGTAATACGGTAGGTGGTATATCCGCCACTTTTGGGACGGTTTAACACCGTCCTCCAAAGTTAGAATCAGGCCCTATATGTCTAAACGGTTTGAGTCACTTTTTGGCTGTAAATGGGAAAGGCTTGCCAAAAGTTACATTCTCCTTTGTTCCATCCCTGCTATATGCAGATGATCTGGTCTTACTTGCTCATACCCTGAATGAGCTAATGAGTTTGGTGGACCTGTTTGTCAAATGTATGGATAAGATTGATCTTGACATTAATATAGCCAAAACCCATTATATGGTTTGTGGGGCACAGTCCACCTTCTTGGGCATCACATTTGATCAGCATAACAACTGGATTCCCTGCTTGGCTGACATATGTCAGCAATTTAATCAAGCATGTGGTGCCCTGTTTAGGTCCTCTGTAACTATAGATAGTAAACTGATAGTTCAGTTGCTCCATGTATATAGAATGAAACGTTTAGCGGGCCTCACTTACAAGGCCGCTATCTCCTTGCATTGTAATTGCAAGAGTGTGCAACAGGAGGAGAACTGGTTTAGTAGAAAATTGATTGCAGTAGGTTTATCTAGCCCAAGTTCCTTTGTGCATGATGAGTTGGGTCTGGGACGTGTTGAGTATCTTGTTAAATTAGTCCCACTGCTTTTGCGGATATCAGTCCTGAGTCGAGAATATACAACTTTTAAAGGGGAGGTAATTTGTGATTGCTTGAAATGCCGCCATTGGCATAAAATCCCATAGTTGAGGCACATAAAAAACCTTGCTGCCTCTCTGGGCTGCCTGGACATATTCTCTGGTCCCCATCTCATAACCAAAAACGAAAGGAAAATGGTTAAGGATACTTTTTTTAGGCAGGCTGAGGAAAGAAGAGAATGAGAGCCTTGGAAAGCCAATCTAGAGAGCTTGTAAGATTATTCAAACTTGTCCTGATCTTGAGTCTTATCTCTTCCTGGTAAGAAGTCCATGGGAGTGATGTTTACTCTTAAAATTCCGGCTGGGCACAATACGACATCTGTTGTGTTCTCCCCCTGGCAGTTTGCTGATAACACGCCACAGACATTGGAACATCTAATCTTATCTTGTATGAATTTCCCCAAAGAAAATATCTGTTGCCACTTTTAGGAACTAGCCGTTTTTATCAATGTAGACACACTTTCATTACCTTCAAATGCTCCCAGAACCTGCTTTTAAAACTGAGGTTGAGTCTTTCTTGAAGTATGCCACACATTTGAATACTGCAACAAATGTTTGGTATAAGAACTTTTTAATTTAGGTATGCATGGATCCAGCACGCTGAGAATGGGGTCATACATTTAAATACAGCAATTAATGTTTTACACTAGTCTTTTAATTTGGACATATTGAGATTCAGAGTGGCGCAAATTGGGGCTACTATACGTTTTATATATATTTCAGTTTTTCAATAATGATTTTAACTATTTTGATGCGTATACAATTAGAAATGCATATTTTAAACTTACATAAATTTACATGGGATGGTTTTACTCTGTGCTTTTATGATTATTTATTAATACAGATTTAATGAATCAATCATAATATTGTATAGTTGTGGTGAGAGGTACTACTGTATATGTAGTGTTGGAAAATAGGTTATTGGTATGGCAGGTAGGTACCTACACCTAGCAACAAGCCACTAACCTCCACATAGGTACAGTTAGGTCTCAGTAAATTAATCCCAGCTCAACCCTTGGTAGCTTGGCAACGAGCGTCAAGGCTTAACTTAGGAGACAAAGGGGGTCATTCTGACCCTGGCAGTCAAAGACCGCCAGGGCGGAGGACCGCGGGAGCACCGCCGACAGGCCGGCGGTGCTCCAATGGGGATTCCGACCGCGGCGGTAAAGCCGCGGTCGGACCGGCACCACTGGCGGGCTCCCGCCAGTGTACCGCCGCCCCATTGAATCCTCCACGGCGGCGCAGCTTGCTGCACCGTCGCGGGGATTCCGACCCCCCCTACCGCCATCCAGATCCCGGCGGTCCGACCGCCGGGATCCGGATGGCGGTAGGGGGGGTCGCGGGGCCCCTGGGGGCCCCTGCAGTGCCCATGCCACTGGCATGGGCATTGCAGGGGCCCCCGTAAGAGGGCCCCTACATGTATTTCACTGTCTGCTGCGCAGACAGTGAAATACGCGACGGGTGCAACTGCACCCGTCGCACAGCTTCCACTCCGCCGGCTCGATTCCGAGCCGGCTTCATCGTGGAAGCCTCTTTCCCGCTGGGCTGGCGGGCGGTCTGAAGGCGACCGCCCGCCAGCCCAGCGGGAAAGTCAGAATTACCGCCGCGGTCTTTCGACCGCGGAACGGTAACCTGACGGCGGGACTTTGGCGGGCGGCCTCCGCCGCCCGCCAAGGTCAGAATGACCGCCAAAGTGTAAAGCATTCAAATATCACAAAACAGTAATTAAATAAAACACAGGAAACAGTTTAAAAATCCAAAACCAATTTATAAAAATAGTTTATATTTTTATCTTTAAAATGACACAAAAACGATTAAAATCGGTTCAGGGGAACCGGAGATATGAATTTTTAAAGAATTATTACTTTTCTAGCGCTTAGAAAGAAAAAGCGCCAATCGGGTCATCTGGTTGCACCTCGACCGGGGCAAAGTCAAACTTTCAGGCCGACCGCGATGGAGCCCTGCTCGGCTACAGGTCGCGGGAGGCCTCGGTTAAAAAGTTACCTTCTGACTTAGTCTTTATTTTGAAGTTTTTCTTCACCGGGACGAACCTGCCAGTTGAATCCGACCTCCTGGAGCCCCTGTCCGGATACGCGAAGTCGGTTTCCTCTGTGGTGATTTTTACCTTCGGACTTAGTCGTTTTTTCGAGATGAAAATCCTTCGACCAGGGTAAACCTGGATCTTGATCCGACGTCCATGGAGCCCTTCTCGGATACGTTGTCTGGGAGGTCCCGGTCAACTTTTTACGTTCAGACTTAGGTGGTCATTCCAACCCTGGCGGTCCATGACCGCCGGGTTGGAGGACCGCGGGAGCACCGCCGACAGGCCGGCGGTGCTCCAATGGGCATTCCGACCGTGGCGGTAAAGCCGCGGTCGGACCGGCAACACTGGCGGTCACCCGCCAGTGTACCGCCGCCCATTGGAATCCTCCAAGGCGGCGCAGCTAGCTGCGCCGCCGAGGGGATTCCGACCCCCCCTACCGCCATCCAGTTACCGGCGGTCCGCCCGCCGGGAACCGGATGGCGGTAGGGGGGGGTCGCGGGGCCCCTGGGGGCCCCTGCAGTGCCCATGCCACTGGCATGGGCACTGCAGGGGCCCCCGTAAGAGGGCCCCTAAATGTATTTCACTGTCTGCTGCGCAGACAGTGAAATACGCGACGGGTGCAACTGCACCCGTCGCACAGCTTTCACTCCGCCGGCTCGATTCCGAGCCGGCTTCATCGTGGAAGCCTCTTTCCCGCAGGGCTGGCGGGCAGCCTGAAGGCGGCCGCCCGCCAGCCCAGCGGGAATGTCAGAATTACCGCCGCGGTCTTTCGACCGCGGAACGGTAACCTGACGGCGGGACTTTGGCGGGCGGCCTCCGCCGCCCGCCAAGGTCAGAATGAGGGCCTTAGTCTCTTTTTTGGATGTTTTTCTTTACCGGGACGAACCACGAAGTCAGGCCGGGTCGCGGTTGAGGCAAGCCGGCTAGAATTTCCGCGGCGGGTCGGTCCCTCTCTGGAGCTTTTTTCCAAAAATTCTCAAATCTTTTCCAAACTTCTGGGGCTTCACCCAGATGTTCTTCTAAGGTTCTTTTGGGGTCCACAGCTCACCCCAAGGGTCCAGAAGTTCTGTGATGGTCCTTGGGGGGTGCGGACTTCAACTCCCAGAATGCACCTGGCGCAAACTCCTTTTTGGCCACTGGACAGTGGTCAGCTGGTCGCTTTCTTCAGGAGTTGGTGCAGGGGACTCTGGTTAGCAATTTTTCACCTGTAGCAAACAGGGAGTCCCTCCTTGAACCAGTTGAAGCCAGGCAAAGTCCTTCTTGTGGTGAAGCCCAAGTGTGCAGCTGGTGCAGTCCTTCTGAGTGCAGGGTCCAGGTGCAGGCCAGGGGTCCAGCAGGGCAGTCCTTCTTCTTCTTTAGTTCCTTTCTTGTTGAATTCTGGAGGGGATCTGAGGCGTGGGTGCAGGTCTGCCAGTTTTATCCTTGCTCCTGGGTGAAAAGCAGGGGGGCCCTGGTTCTCCAATCAGGGACAGGGTCGTCCCCCTGTGATGACCACTTCCTGGGAAGTGTGGCAAAAATCCATCCCAGAAGGCAACAGTCTCTAAAAATCCAACATGGATGAATCTGATTTTTGGAGGTTACATCTGGCTGAGCCCACCCACTGGTGTGGCTAAAAATCATAAACACACCCCTCTCCTGCCCTCTCCTAATCTAATCAAGGGGGCACCTAATTGTCTGGGGTTGCAGGATGTGAGGGTGTTGCTGGGTGCTCCAAATGTCCTTCTCTGCCTTTGAAGACCAGTTTGGCAGCCCTCCCCCTTCCTGCCTCACCATCTGCTGAGGGGAGATTCTCTCCCCAAGCACATTCCTTTGTGTGAAGTCAGGCCACTTCACACCTCATCAAGGTAGCCTGGCAGAAGCTGCTGCAGGCTGGCCAATCAGAGCACAGCAGCAAAAACAATGCAGAGCTGAAATTGGCAACTTTTTAGGTAAAGTCTAAACTTTTTACCTGCACTAGTTATATTAAATCCAACAACTGGAAGTTGTGGGATTTATTACAACAATCAATTTGATACCAAATTCTTGGTATGTAACATTTAAGGAGACTTTAAAATTTAAAATAAAGTCTGCCCATTCTAGCCTATGAAGGCCATTTACTTCAATGAGGGAAAAACGAATTTGGCTGTTTTCACCTCACCAGGGCTTATAAATCTATTTTTATAAAATCCCTGCTTATAGTTACATGGCACCCAGCCCTAGGGGCACATAGGGCACACCTTAGGGGTGACTTATATGTAAAAATAAGGTAGTTTAAGACTTTGGAAGTACCTTTAATTCCAAAGTCGAATTTGCATATAACTTTAATTTAAAAGCAGCCAGCAAGGCAGGCTTGCTTTTAAAATGACACTGGGCACCTCAGCAATGCACCTAGGTGTGCACCACCTATGCTGTGGTCCCTAAACCTACATGCCCTACCATATACTAGGGACTTATAGATAGGTTAACTTAGCCAATTATAATTAGCCTAATTTGCATATCCATTTTACACAGAGCACAGGCCCTGGGACTGGTTAGCAGTACCCAGGGCACCATCAGAGTCAGGAAAACACCAGCATAAAGTGGAAAATGGGGGCAAAAAGTTATGGGGCCTCTGCAATCAGCCCTAGTTTCTCACATGTAGGTTTAGTGGTATTACTTTGTAGAAGGGGACAGAGGTACTAGAGTATTTGTACATGTATCATTTATATGTTATAGGAAATGATGGAGGTTGTTGATTATGGTTAGGGGCACTTGATACTAGTTTAATAAATGAGCTAGAGGTGGTAGGGCAGTGGTTCCCAGCCTATGGTTCGGGGGCCCCTGGTGGTCCACAATGCCTCCTCAGGGGGTGCATGACTGCTCAGAAAATTTAATAATAGTAACAGATTGGATGCCCAGCTTTCAGTAATAACTCATGAGGGGTGGATTCAAATAATTATTCAGTGGGGGTCCCTGAATTCCGATACTGATAAAGTGGGGGTCCATAGAAGTCAAAAGGTTGGGAACCACTGTACTAGGGTATAGACAAAGGCCCTCATTCTGACCCTGGCGGTCAAAGACCGCCAGGGCGGAGGACCGCGGGAGCACCGCCGACAGGCCGGCGGTGCTCCAATGGGGATTCCGACCGCGGCGGTAAAGCCGCGGTCGGACCGGCACCACTGGCGGGCTCCCGCCAGTGTACCGCCGCCCCATTGAATCCTCCACGGCGGCGCAGCTTGCTGCACCGCCGCGGGGATTCCGACCCCCCGTACCGCCATCCAGATCCCGGCGGTCCGACCGCCGGGATCCGGATGGCGGTAGGGGGGGTCGCGGGGCCCCTGGGGGCCCCTGCAGTGCCCATGCCACTGGCATGGGCATTGCAGGGGCCCCCGTAAGAGGGCCCCTACATGTATTTCACTGTCTGCTGCGCAGACAGTGAAATACGCGACGGGTGCAACTGCACCCGTCGCACAGCTTCCACTCCGCCGGCTCGATTCCGAACCGGCTTCATCGTGGAAGCCTCTTTCCCGCTGGGCTGGCTGGCGGTCTGAAGGCGACCGCCCGCCAGCCCAGCGGGAAAGTCAGAATTACCGCCGCGGTCTTTCGACCGCGGAACGGTAACCTGACGGCGGGACTTTGGCGGGCGGCCTCCGCCGCCCGCCAAGGTCAGAATGAGGGCCAAAGTCTCCAAGGTAAAGGTAGAGTTTGATGAATGATGGTAATAGTAGGGTAAAGGTACAGGGACATACCTGGGGTAAAGACATGTTGTTTTATGTTAGGGTACAAGACAGATGTACAAAGGTGTGAAGAAGAAGGATAAGAAACAATTTTTAGACTAGAAGTATGGATGAATATAGAGGAAGAAGAGAAATGAAGGTAAAGAGTATGGGTCTCACCAAAACAATAGAAATTACAAAGTGTTTGATGAGAATATTTTCTCAGAACAGATTTCTGTAGTATATTTTCTTTGAAGTGACATGCAACCGCTGGGTGCTTTAGTCACTTACAGGATTTTGTAAACACTCTGCACCATGGTGTAAAGAAATCCATCTTTTTTTACATATTCCTTTAATTTTTCTTAACGCATTTGTTAGTTTTCTTTATTTACGGCTGCAGAATGTTAACCAGCCTGGCTCTGCGTGCTCCCGATAATTAAATGCCATTATTTTCATAGTCCCCTAAAAGCTGCCCTGGTGAGAGTACTGAGTCCCATATTTATACTTTTTTAGTGATGCATTTGCGTCATTTTTTGACACAAAAGCAGCGCAAACTTACAAAATACAATTGTATTTTGTAAGTTTGTGCTGCTTTTGCGTCAAAAAGCGGTGTAAATACAAAAGTATAAATATGGGCCTTAGTGTGCACAGGTGCACATAATACTGATATGGAAATCTAGAAGGAGGAATACATTTTTATGCGCTTGTCATTCATGGCATGATTTCAGAGTTCATGCTGTCCTTTCAACTTCTGGTGAAGGATGCTACATAACATGTAAAGTGTCACTAAGGCCCAAATTTATACTTTTTGACGCAAATCAGCACCAGGGCAGATTTGCGTCAAAAAGTTTACTGCCGGCTAATGCCATTCCATTGCGCCACCCGGGCGCCTTATTTATGGAATGACGTTAGCCGATGCTGCGGCCTGGTTTGCATTAAAATAAATGACTCAAACCGGGCAGCGGAGGCGAAGGGAAGGCTGGGGGTTGTGCATCAAAGAATGGTGCAAGTCAGGTTAGAGCCCAAAATATTGGCTCCAACCTGACTTGTGCCATTTTTTGATGCACAACCCCCATGGAAATTACTTCTGTCTTAGCAAAGACAGGAATCATGCCCCCCTTCCCAATGGCCATGCCCAGGGGACTTCTGTCCCCTGGGAATGGCCATTGAGCACAGTGGCATGTAGGGGTGTCCAAGTTAGGCCCCCCTATGCCACTCTAAAAAAACAAATATAAATACTTACATGCACTCACCATGGATGGGTCCCCCCATCCATGGGTGCCCTCCACGGGTGGGCTAGGGTGGCAGGGGATGTCCCTGAGTGCAGGGTTGGGCACTTGTGGACTGCTTCCATGGTCTCCCACCATGGAAAAGAGCCCACAGATCCTTTAACGCCTGCCCTGACCCAGGTGTTAATTTTTGACGCAAATCAGGATTTACGTCATTTTCTGGCTCCGGCTTCGGCTCTGGCTCCGCCTACCAGCTGTGCACCATTTTTGCCCGATAGGATAAATATGGCGCACGGGTGTTTGAGTCATTTTTTGGCGTTGGGAACGCCTACCTTGCATGTCATTAATGGAAGGTGGTTTCACTCATCCAGAAAATGACGCACACTGAGAAAGTTTGACGTTAGCGGAGTCTAACATCAAAGTAAAAATATGGTCTTAGTTGAGCTCCAAATTTGCGTAAAAAAAATGACGCAAATTCGGTGCAAACAGAGTATAAACATGCCCATTTGATCAGAAAATGCTACTGAAATCAAATCAGAGCTGTCGTGAAACATGGACAGAAAAGACCAATTGTCAAGGTAAATTTCTGTTATCAATGACCCTCATAGCAGATATGAAATTTGAAACATACATTTTAATCTGCCTACTCTTTTCTGAAGTTCATACCAGTGCTACAGAAGTTTTTGTCTGTCTGTTGCCTGGCTCTTGATCTCTAGCTGACTTATGAGACTTGGCTACATTTAACCAGGTTGATAGGGAGGGCACTTTTCAGTTCCATCAAGTGAGACTTTACAGACTAAATTAAATTTGTACCACTTTTCAACATTCAGAGGGGAGGCCAACGAGGTTATGTCCTGCAGAAGCCTGGTTACATTTTTATGTCAGGACAAATTCCCTTTGGGGTTCACAAGTGTGATGCCCAGACATGGAGTGGGCACAGGAGAGCTGTGTACCACTGACTCTGGCATTCTCTATTTTTGAGATTTTGGTTCGCAAAATGTTAGCCGATAGCTTTGCAGCAAAAGTGAGAGTAGGAAGCCAATGTTTTAATAGGAGTAGGCCATTCTGAGACAGAAGAAACTACTGCCTGAAAAATTACCATTTGGTACTGCCATTTGTTAGGGGTTGGAACCAGGGTTAAGAGGACTCCTACAACTAGAGGAGGGCTGTAGTCTGAGAAGTCCGTCTTGAAGAATTAGGGATTTGCCTTTAGGTATAGGGAAGCAGTGCTATCAATGCCTATAGAAAACCTTCACACTTTTCAAAAAATATTAACCTACGTTTTCCACAGAGAATCTGTTAGTGATCCTTCGGTTATTTATTTATGCAATAGCCAACCTATTGAGGTTCCCAACAGGTGTTAACCTTTTGTAGAAGACGTGGATTCATCAAAAGTGCCTGCAATTGTAAGCTTCCTTGGGAGGTGGCTGACATACAGTAAGATGCCATGAGGAAGGGGGGGGACAGGCAAGGGTAAGCAAGAGCTATACAGTAGCTCTTGGTGGACACAGAAAAGTGATGGTAAAACTTGTCCTAGAGTCATCGGTCAGCATTTTGGTATGGCAAGCCTATTCTGCATGCACTGAATACTGCTAGGAGAAGATCACACTCATGCAAACAGCAAGGGGAAGAGGATCTGCACGGATGAGAGAACAGAAAGGTGAGGTGACTGCTAGGACGGTGGTAAGAGTTCTTATTGCAAGCACATTACTCTGAAGGAAATGCTTAATCAAATCCTAAGTGGGTGTTGCCATCATGGCAGACAGGTTCTACCTGGATACCAGCAAAGCTCCAGCTTCAGAGACCTCGTAACAACAGTGGATCAACTTGGACAAGCAAGTATGACATGCTCCAACAAACATGGAGGCAGGGAAGGCAACATGAAAGAATCAAAGAAGAGAAACACCACAAAACTGTGGAACACTGAGTGGATTAACAGACAATCTAAGAAGGGAAATCAAAGCAACTACAAATTATTGCAAGGCATAGCGATACACTCTACCCAAATTAACCTAGTAGTGTTTTATGATGTGGAAGCTCTACCCGCCCACAACAGATGATAAGCAGTCTAGCTTCTGGCTTTCCAGCACCCCATCATTCACAACCTCCATTCTCTTCCCAGTCAGACTTTATTGGCCCTAAAATTGCTATGAATGGCCTTAGTAACTGACTCTCTGCACTTTTCTGGAAAGTTTGCCCTTAAACTCCCAGCACGTGAAATCCATGGTATCTGATGTCATATCTTGGTTTGAAAACTTTGCATTGCCATTAATCCAGGGAGCCTTACACAATTGCTCTTTGCAGCTATGGTCAGGGGCTAGCCCCATAGGCTGCTGGGTATATCTTGTGCCCTACCACAGTTTGGCCCACTTGGGAACTGTCCTCATGTTAAATTGGAAGAATCCTGTAATTTTAGTACGTAGTTGATCCAGGAACACTTTGTCCAGCAGATATTCTGAAAGGAACCTCCATCAGAGGGCATGTTGGGGACAGAGACAACTGTACTGGTGAGTGGCCAGAGAGTGCGAAGGAGAGGTATGCTGTCTCTATTACTGAGGGGGAAATTACCCATGATGTGAGCCAGTAATCTATGCGTGAGAACACTTCATGTTAAGGTGAATAAAAGGAATATTCCTGACTTTCCCCATGTCATTCTCTCCATATGTCTGCTAGGTCCAAAATGTCAATGATGCAAGTTGGTCGGTCAGTAGCCTGTGCAAGGTGTGAGCATTACCACTTGGATCTATCTAGTTCTGGGGTCAGTTCTTAAATGAAAATCTCCTCCCCAGATCACTTCCTCTGTGTCGAGACATCTAACTGCTTTGCGCATGTTAGTGAAAGAATTCAGGGTGTCCACTTTCTAGGCATACATATTAATCATAGCCAATCTTCTGTTGTAGAGGGACTTAAGAAGCTCTATGAACCCACCCCTGAATCTTTGAATGTGTTAGTTAGTGATAAATCATTGGTTCTGTGTGCTAAAGTGCATACTACTCTCCAATATGTTTTCAGTGATGAAAATAATTTGGCCTATCTCCATTTACTAGCAAAGCTAACTGTGCACTGTGTGTCTAGTTGTTTTTCCTCCAACATTACAAGATCCACATTATGTCTAACAAGGTATGCCAACATACTCCTGGTTGTTTGAAGATTGTTTAAGCTTCTGATATCCCAGAATAGTATTGTCACTGCTTTCCTAAAAAGGCCTACTCATCAATTAATCAAAAGAAAAATTATTGCAATGCACCGTTCCTTTACATAGTTACACTGATGCAACCATTAAAGAAGGAAACTTAGCTTGTTGAACTGTTTCTCAACTGCTACCATCCCCTCCCACACTGATTATCATAATTGTCAGGGCCAATTCCCTCTGCTATGTATTCTGCTGTGGTGACACACACCTAGACCTTTGGTATGCTAAACAGTCTCCCAACTCTCTTCAAGCATCTACATTACTTTTTGTAAGAGGTATGGATACCATTAAGTATATAGAGGCATTAACTCAAAGAATTAATTAGGACTGAGCGGTGGTTCGTCTATGTACGAGGCGCATAGTTTCAGTATAGTGGCAGCTTGTAATCTCCCAGTCTCTTGGCCAGTGTTCAGGGAAAACATTCACAAGGACCATGGCGACACCCCTTCACTGCACTACTTGTTGTTGTCCAGCTGTCTTCACTGGTTATAAGGGAAGAAGGCCGTTCTTTTGTTGGCGATGTCTTCCCAATGTTGTCATGTCTTTTGCAGAATGAATGCACTGCTACTGCACCAGAAAATACTTAGGATCTCCCATCCAGATCTATTTTGAGTTGTGCAGTGTGTAACAGGGCATTTATGCCTCTGAACTGCAGAATTAATTTTAAGTCTGAAACTTTAGTTGGCTTTCTGTATTACCACAGTGAAATCATGAGAGATCGCTAAAGTCATGCATTCTCATTGTTCTCTGGAGGAACGCATCCTGATCTCTGAAATTAAGGACTTTTGCTATAATCGAGTGAGAGTGAGCCCACAGCAATGATCTAGGGCCAGGGAACAGTGAGCTCTTTCAATCAGAAACACATTGGCGAAACTGAATGGAATGCCTTATCATCAACGGGTTCTGTGAGTAGTTGGTCCTCTAATGGAGTTGCTTCTTACAGATGTTACCTCCAACAATTTGACTCCTAAGGGCATGTCCATAGTGGAGATATCTATATCTCTGAATTCTGCCAACTTGTACTCTTGACATAAAGGGGCTTTTTTACAAGCCTCTAGCTCCTCCTTGCCCCACATTGATGTCATTTTTTTTAATACTAATGAGCCGTTAAAGAGGCATTTTTGCTGTGCCATATTTACAAAGTGGTGCAATGCATGCATTGCACCACTTTGTAGCCTCTAGTGCCCCATAATGCGTGCGACAGGCAAACTGTATACAAGGGAGGAGTACCGGCACTAGGAGGCCTGCAAAAACGGTGTAGTGAAATTTACAAGATTTCTCTGCACCATGTTTGGCGTCATCTTTAACACCTGCTCAAAGCCATCAGGGAGCTTCCATCGGAGGAGGAATCAGAGTCAGTGTTGTCACCGCCTGTCTCTGGCATGGTGCTCCCCTCGCCCTCCATCCCACTAGTCCCCTCAGCGTCAGTGGACTCTGCCTCCTGGGTCCTGTGGGATGCAGCTCCCTCAGTCGCCAGTACCCCTGCTCCTCTGCCAGATGATGCTATTGCACACATGGACAGGATGACAGAAGACAATGGGGGGAAGACAAAGGGAACACTGTGTCAATTACAGCACCAACACCACAGATGGCATACACATTACCGTCACACAGAGGGATCAAGATTGAGCACTATGCACCACACTAGCATTCCATTGGCTAGGTACCACAGCAAGATGAGAGCCAACCACCGCCATCTGCACCCCTCCTGGGACCCACTAAGCCCTGTTTGACATGGAATGTCACCTAGCTAGTTAACAAGATTTTGCCATACTCCCATTTACCTTAAGCTGGACCATGAAGCAATGTATGAGCTGGCATTCAGGGGCACCCACTAACTGAAACCCACCACCAGGATCGCATGCCAGGCAAGAAAGATGGTTGTTACACAAAATATACTCACCCCTTTGTGGTTGCTGTGCTGCCCTCAATTGCCCATCTAGCTCTGGGTAGGCCACCGCCAGTATGCAGGCCATCAGGGGGGTCAGGTTCCAACGGGCATCCCTCCTTCTTTGCGAGGCCATCCCCAGCTGGGCCTCTGCAGTCTTCCTAGCCCACCGTCTAAGGTCCTCCCACCTTTTCCTGCAGTGGGTGCTCTGCCTGCTAAAGACCCCATGGACTGCACGTCCTTGGTGATGGCACGCCACAATCCCTTCTTCTAATGGGCACTGACCTGCAGAGGTAGTACAGACAGGAGGACACCATTAACCATACAATCCAACTCACTACCACCAGACATACCCCCCACCAAAATGACACACTGCCAGCACACACATCTCCATGCAACCTTGTTGCATGCATTGTCCCCATGGTGTACTCACCTGTTGGTCTGGAGACCCATACAGCTGTCCATACAGGGGTAGGACCCCATCCACCCGGTGCTCCAACTACTCTGAAGTGAAGGCAGGCGCCCTCTCCCCTGTCACACAGGCCATGGTAGGTTCCAGACATAGGTCACAGCATCACACTAAGTGGAGGTGTTGTCCTGTCAAAAGTCAGGAATCAAGTGAGGTATAGACAGAAAATGGCGGTCACGTCCATAGCGGTGTAAACTGTCACTGCCTGCCGGTGATCCTCATTGGACACTGTACTCCATAGAGCCTCATGTAAGCCAATGAGGAATAGCACAGTGGTGCAAGACCGCCTTCCGCTATGATGCCCAACACCAGTGGAGTTGCATCACTTCCATTGTCCCTACATACAGGACAGGTGGTCGTCATTTTATGGTGGTGGTCAATAATCTGAAATTGGAATCTGCATCATTGCTGTCAATTGTACATACATTGCCATTTACATTGTCCAATTGGATACATTCTCAGTTACACTGAGATGGTGGTTCCATTGTTCAGTTTGTGATACCCTTCTCAATCTTGTGTCCCTTAGATACCTACCACTGTGGGGGATCTCCCCTCTTGTGCAAGTTCTATTCGCATTCCAATTCTGGCTACTGGTTCTTTCTAATTAACAGCGGTCAAGGCATCTTTAATGTCACTGCCAATGTTCTCAATAGTGCTGGCAAGGGTTTTGTCTGCCTTGCTCAAACACATTTGCAGATACATCACTTTCCCCCAAGTGAACATTTTGCCACTGAGAAGGCTGGATTTTATGCAATGGGACATATTCCAAATATTATTGGGGTCATTGATGCATTTGTACCACCCTAGCACAATGAACAGGTGTACAGAAATTGGAACAGTTTCCACTCACTTAATTTGCAAATGGTGTGCCTGGCTGACCAGTACATCTCCCACGTCATTGCCAAATATCCTGGGTCGGTGCATGACGCCTTCATTTTGAGGAATAGCAGCATCCCAAATGTGATGGCACAACTACAGAGGCACAGGGTGTGGCTAAGAGGTGAGCCTGAGTGCCCACCCAAAGCATGTCAGTTTATGGCTTCAGGAGCCATCCCCCATACCATTGTGAAAGATTAATGTTTGTACCTCAATTCTTGCAGGTGACTCTGGCTACCTAAACCTGTCCTGGCTCTTGACCCCTGTGAGGAATGCCAGGACAGGGGTTGAGAATCAGTATATTGATGCTCATGGGCGAACCAGGAAGGCCAGGTCAGATGCCTCCATCTGACAGGTGGATCCCTGTGCTACTCCCCTGAGAAGGTCCACCAGATAGTTGTTGTCTGCTGCATGTTGCACAACCTGGCCCTCAGACAAACATGTGCCAGAGGAGGAGGAGGGTGAAAATTCTCCTGTGGCAGCAGTGTACCCTGAGGACAGTGAGGATGCGGAGGTAGAGGATGAGGATGTGGACAACAGGACATCAGTAATTCTGCAGTACTTCCAGTGACACACAGGTAAGACAGGGGAATTGACCATTCCTCTGATTATTTATCTTTTCAGTGTGGCTGTAGCATGATGGCAGTCACTTCCTTTGCATCTCAACTGACTGTCACCTATGCCTTCTTATTTTGCAGATGTTCGTGTTATTACAACTGTGCACTGATGTGATGACTACAGACAGCTACAGGCCATTATTTGTATGCAATCACAAAGTTCAGGACAATTACACAAGATGTAACTGATGATATTATTGCACATTTTCATCACATAAAGCACTATCACTCAAGTTGTGTTCAAGGGTGTTTCTTGAATTGAAAAATAAAGGAGTAATAGTGCAATGGAATGGGGTGATGGTAGAGGACATTCCAGGGTATTGGTTCAGTCTGTTTGTAGCAAAGGTCCAGTGTCCAAGGGGCCATAGGAAGGGGAGCAATGGCAGTTCAAAGTGGACATGGTGATAGAGGGGAACACAAAGTAGACATTCAGGAGGGTCTCATTTCCTGGTGTTGGTCTTAGCAATTGTATCTGGCATCTGTCTGGATCACAGGGAATGTTTGTGGGGTGGTTTACCTTCTGTAGGGGTAGGGGTGCTGGTAGCCAGTGGGTCCTGTGGCAGGGCCTCCTGTCCACTAGCTACAGTAGATGTGGAATACTGTTCAGTTGTATGGCTAGTGGAAGGGGCCCGCTGGTGTGCTGT
This sequence comes from Pleurodeles waltl, assembly GCF_031143425.1. Taxonomy (NCBI): domain Eukaryota; kingdom Metazoa; phylum Chordata; class Amphibia; order Caudata; family Salamandridae; genus Pleurodeles; species Pleurodeles waltl. The sequence continues at coordinate 875,506,539 of NC_090436.1, forward strand.
GTAGTCTCTCATGATGTTGGCCATATCAGCCAGCAACCCTGCTATGGAGACCATGGTGGTGTTGAGGGCCTGCAAATCTTTCATGATCTCCTGATGGTGTACCTCCTGCAGCTGCTGGCTCTCCTGTATGATGTTGAGAATCTGACCCATCTTGGTCTGGGATTGTTGGTAAGCCCTCAGGACATTGGTGAGTGCCTCCTGGTCAGTCGGTTCCCTGGGTCTGCCCACCCCCCCCCGGAGCACAGTTGTCCTCCGACCATCCCTTGTCTCCTGTGCCTGTGTCCCCTGAACAGTGTACCCACTGCCACTGTCCCAAGGACCCTGATTGTCTTGGCTATGAGGTGTGGACTGGGGTACCTGTACAGGTGGGCACACTGCTGATTGACATGTCCTGGGGACAGAGGAGTGGGGACATTGGGTGACTGCTGTGGTGTTGGGTACTGAGGGGGAATCTCTGTGGTGGAGTGGGTGTGGGCTTGGGTTGCCAACTAACCAGTGGTCCCTGATGGGCCAGGTAGTTCATCCAGATCCTGAAGTCCAGAGTTACTTTCATCAATGGGGGAATCTTCTGTTGGGGGATTGGGTAGCCATGGTACCTCCTCGCTGCTGAGATTGGCTGGGGCACCTCTGGGGGTGTAAGTGGTGTATTATGCTACACGTCTGTGACATTTTCTACATCCCATGCTTCCCCTACATTGTTGCTGTTGCCCTGACACCTTTGTTTGCATATGGTGATGTATTGTGGGATTGTTGTGCATGCATTGGTAGTGGGTGTACATACAGGGCTGGGAGGGATGTTCATGCAGTGGGTAAGGCATGCAAGGCTTGGCATTGAGGTTGGTCAATTGTGGTGGTGCACTGTGTGGGATGGAGTGGAGTGATGGGTGTCAGGGTGAGGGGTAGTGGTGGCATGCAGGTATGTGGGGGGATAGGTAGTACATTTTGACTCACCAGTGTCCAGTCCTCCAGCTACTCCAGTGAGTCCCTCCATTGCCAAGACTTGCTCCTCCCATGCTGTGAGCTGTGGGTGAGGTGGTGGGGTCCACCGCCAGTTCTCTGGATGACGATCTGGTGCCTTGCTGCCATGGAACGTACCTTCCCCCGTAGGTGTTCCTCCTCTTCCTGATGTAGTCCCTTATTCCTGGATGCTGTCCCACAGCATTCACTCTGTCCATGATTCTCCACCATAGCTCCATCTTCCTTGCATTGGAGATTTGCTGTACCTGTGCTCCAAACAGCAGTGGTTCTACCCTGACTATTTCCTCCACCATGACCCGCAACTCCTCATCTGTAAAATGGGGGTGCCTTTGTGGAGACATGGGTGTTGTGTGGTGTGTGTTGTGCAGTGGGTGTTGTATAATGTGGTGGGGTGTGTGATGTATGGATGGGTGTTTGTGGTGTGTGTAGTTGTTGCTGTGATTTGCGGGGCTATCTATGCTATTTTCCGTGTTCATAAAGGGTTGTGTGGGTGTGTCTTTTATAGTGCTGAGAGTGGGTGGGTGGGGTGTGTGTATTAGTGTCAGGTGTGTGGTTTTAGTTTTAACCAATGTTGTGTTGTTTTGTATTTGAGGGGTTATTTTGACCAGGCCGGTGTGTACCGCCAGTGGTTTACCGCCATTGAATGTCCGCCGTGGTGTTTCATGGATCATAATGTGGAGGGTGTTGTTTTGTTGGCGTGACAGTATGGTTGTTCGTACCGACACTTTGCCACTTACCTTTGGTCAGGCAGATATGTGTTTGTGGCAGTATTCTATCTGGTTAGTGTGTGTGTGTCATAATATGGCAAACAAATGTTTGCCTCCGTAATGGTATGTTGGCAGCGGTCACCGCAACAGTAAGCAGGATTTACCGACAATGTCGTAGTGAGGGCCTTTATGTCTGACTTTTCAACAAGTGGAGGAATCTTTGGCACATTTTATATTTTTTTCCCCTCATATGCCTGGTCTAGAAAAGCCTGGATTATTCCTTTATAGAAACAACTTGACTGCAGACAGCATGAGGATTCCTTACGAGTCTTGCACACTGATTTTTTGCAGATGATTGTTAGCACAGTGTCTAAATATATTCTATGGAGCTGGTCTATTAGATCTAAAGTGATGGCCCTTGCTTCTTAGTTTCCTGATAGGGCTAGAGTATTTCTCTTTTTCCTTTCATGAAATGGTTTTAGGATTTTTTTCCCAATATGATATTGTATTTTAAATTAATTTAAGGCATATTCGTGTCTTAATGAGATGTGTGTATTCGGAGGCCTAGGCACCATCTGGTGATGCAGGCTTGTTGTGCTCCTGTTAATGAGATTTATTGTTTGAATCCTTAATGCATTTGCATTTTTATGTGTGTCAATATTTATGTAGCTATCTGTGAACCTTTATTGTTGGAAAATACCAAACACAGTATTTTCATGATGACTATGAGGATATATATGCCAAGACATCAAACCCCCCCCCACCCAACATCTAGGGTGCTGTGCAGTATGGAGGAAGCCTTGGGGGGCCACCGGGTAGTGGAAAAACTAAGGATTCCATCTAATTATTGTGGTATCCTGAATAGTTCCCAAAAATGTTGAACATCTGCAAGACTCTGGCAATAGAGTTGGCTGGCTTGGTAAGATAAGGCATCACTTTGACAGCATATAAGGAGATACGCTCCTTTCAGTCTCCACCGGCATTCACTCCCTTTATCAGTGGATCTTGACAGACCCAAGCAGCAAGCAGCTCCAGAACCAGTGTGAAGATCATAGGGGAAAGAGAGCAACCCTATCTCATGCACTTCAGTATTGCACCATTCACTTTTACCCTCACCAAAGGGCCCTGATATAGGAGTTTCACCCAGCTACAAAATTTAGTCCATCTTGGCTAGGATGGCAAAGACATAGGTGGTCATTACAACCCTGGCGGTCGGTGTTAAAGCAGCGGTAAAACGGCCAACAGGCTGGCGGTAAAAAAAATGGAATTACGACTGTGGCGGAAACCGCCAACATAGACAGACACTTTAACACTCTGACCGCCAAGGCGGTACAAACAAACACCGCGGCGGTAACCACCAACAGACAGGCGGAGGACAATGTACCACCCACAGAATTACAATAGGCCAATCCGCCACTTTTTCCGGGGTGGATTCACCGCGAACAAAAACACGGCGGAAACAGGACTTGGAAGGGGAAACGCTCACCTCTACACCTCCCATGAGGAACCAGGACGCCATGGAACCGGAACTTCAGATTCTTCCAGCCTTTATCTTCCTGCTCCTCTACCAGGAGCACGAACGCCGGTGACGAAGACCACAGTGAGTACTGCACCTACGACACAGAGGAGGGGGGAGGGAAAAAACAGTGACACACACACGCCGCAACACTCCCACCCCCACCCCCACCCTCACCAACGACAACACACACACTAATACATCATGATACATTACAGTTACAGCCCCCAACCCCCCCTGGCTGAATGCAAGGATAAAAGGAAATGAGTCGAATTATTGTAATATATCCAAAGACAGTTCATAGTGTGAAGATATTCACACTATAAACAAATATATACACCAAGAATACAAGTCCAAGGTATTCCACTATCATAGTCCGTGGACCACTGGGCCCAAAAGGCATGGGCGAGGCCCACACTCAATACCCGAACATGACGGAGAGAACACTGCTGGGGCATCAGATAGAAATAAAACAGGCACCTAAGGGGGAAGGGAATGGGGGCACCTCAGCCGGATGAGTGCACGACGCCAGATCCACGAGGGGGCTCCATGCGCACTGTTCAATCCTGGGTAGTGCAAAGCCACAGTCTCTCAAGGCTCTACAGTGGGTGGTTTGCCCACTGTTCAATCCTGGAGACTGCAAAGCCACAGTCTCTCAAGTCTCTACAGTGGGTGGGTTGCCCACTGCTGCATCCTGGGGATTGCAAAGCCACAGTCTCTCAAGTGGATGACATTATCCACTGGTTTCTGGAGGGGTATTTGTACCCAGAGTGCTTCATCCTGCCAAGGACTGTGTGAGTGGATGTGATACTCCACTGATTCTGGAAGGGGCTTTGTGCCGAGAGTGCTTCATCCTGCCAAGGACTGAGGTAGTGGATGTCTTTCTCCACTGGTTCTGGAGGGGGCTTTGTGCCCAGAGTGCTTCATCCTGCCAAGGACTTAGGTAGTGGATGTCTTTCTCCACTGTTTCTAGAGGGGGCTTTGTGCCCAGAGTGCTTCATCCTGCCAAGGACTGAGGTAGTGGATGTCTTTCTCCACTGGTTCTGGAGGGGGCTTTGTGCCCAGAGTGCTTCATCCTGCCAAGGACAGAGGTAGTGGATGTCTTTCTCCACTGGTTCTGTAGGGGGCTTTGTGCCCAGCATGCTTCATCCTGCCAAGGACTGAGGTAGTGGATGTCTTTCTCCACTGGTTCTGGAGGGGGCTTTGTGCCCAGAGTGCTTCATCCTGCCCGTGGCGGCCTCACTAGTGTCAGAATCATTGGCGCTCACTGGCCTGCGGTGCTGCTGGCGGCGGTGTCCTGGGCAGCGGTGTCCTGGGTAGTGGTTCTGCTGGCGGCGGTGTCCTGGGCACCGGTGCTGCTGGCGGCGGTGTCCTGGGCAGCGGTTCTGCTTGTGGCGGTGTCCTGGGCAGCCATTCTGGGCAGCGGCAGTGTCCTGGGCAGCGGTTCTGGGCAGCAGTTCTGCTGGCAGCGGTATCCTGAGTAGCGGTTCTGCTGGCAGCAGTGTCCTGGGCAGTGGGGCTGGTGGCGGCGGTGTCCTGGGCTGTGGGTCTGCGGGGCTGGTGGCGGCGGTGTCCTGGGCAGTGGGGCTGGTGGCGGTCTTGTCCGCCATGCAGATCTTCCCAGACTTGCCGGTTTTACTGTGCCCCTTCCCCACCTTGGATGGTGGCGTAGCTGTCTCCACACTCCCAACTGTACCCCTGAGAGCGGCTTTGGTGGCTGATTTCTTTCCCCTGCACTGGCCAACTTTTTATGCTTTACAGGTGGGGGACTGTCCGTGCTCTGGCTCCTTGCCACACTGGCTGCCCTGCTGCCTGGCGCACTCCAGAAGCCAGTTACTACTGGCACCACTGGTCCCGCCGATGTTGTGGCTGAGGTGCTGGGTTGGGACCTGGAGAGTCGGGCCCCAGGAGACTGAAAGGGTGGGGGAGGTGAGGGAAAGAGGTCAAGGTTGGACAGGAAAAGTTTCTTAGGAACACTGTGACGGGTAGCTGGAGGGGGTTTGGGAGTGGAGGAAGAGGTAGTGGTTGTAGGAGGTGTACGTTTGGTGACTTTGGGTGAAGGTGCATGAGCTGGAGGCTGTCGTGAGGTGGATGGCTGTTGGGTGGGTGTGTGGCTGTGTTTGTGTACCTTGGGAGGTGGCCTCACAGACACACTGGGAGAGGACACAGGGGACGTGTGAATGGTAGTAGGGGTGGTGACTGCACGTGAGCGGAGTGTGGTGGTGGGTGTGCTGGTGATGGACTTAGTGGCTGAGGATGTACTGCATGCAGGTGTGAGTGGAGACGAGACAGGGAGGGAGGAGGGGGACACAGTGGAGGCAGTGGGTGTTCATGTGTCTGCATGTGTCTGATGCTTGCGTGAGTTCCTGTGGGATGTGTGGTGCTTATGTTTGCCAGAGCTTTCCTTGTGTGTTGAGGTGTGTGCATGCTGGTCTGATGGTGTGCTTGGGATAGGCTGAGGTACAGTGTTTTGGGTCTGGGTGGAGGAAGTTGGAGGGGGGAGGCTAGAGACTGGGACAATGGCTGCCATCAGTGCTGAGGCCAGAGTCTGAAAAGCTCGCTGATGGGCTGCCTGACCAGAGTGAATGCCCTCCAGGTATGCATTGGTTTGTTGCAACTGCCTCTCTCCAACCTTGTTGGCATTCAAAATGGTAGACTGACGACCAGTGAGGGTCCTGAGGAGGTCAATGGCCTCCTCACTGAGGGCAGCAGAGCTCACTGGGGAAGGGCCTGAGGTACCTGGGTTGAAGGAGAAGCCCACCCTCCCAGGTGAGCAGGCTCAGGCAACTCGCTGAGGGGCTACTGGTAGGGTGCTGCTGGTACGGGGCTGGTGGCTGTACCTATAGCTGGGGTGGTCACATAGGTGTCCGCCACCACCTGGGAGCTCCCATCGGAGGAGGTATCTGAGTCTGTATCTGAGTCTGTTTCTGCAAGCAGGTCGCTCCCCGCTCCGCCATCTGTGCCACCTCCACTCCTTATTTTTTCCTCCTTTTCCCCGCCGCTGCGTCCCCTGCGGCCTCTCCCACCTCCACCCTCCTCCTCACCATCTCAGATAGCCTCTTTTCCTGCCGCTGCATCCCCTGCGGCCCCTCCCGCCTCCCCTCCTCCTCACCATTTCAGAAAGCCTCTTTTCCTGCCGCTGCATCCCCTGCGGCCCCTCCCGCCTCCTCCTCACTGTTTCAGATAGCCTTTTTCCCGCTGCTGTGTCCACTGCAGCCTCTGCCCCCAGCCTTCCCATTCGTCAAGCCCTGCCTTCTCCCAGCTGCCACTCCCACCAACTCCTCCTCTTATGGCATCCGCGGTGCGGCCGCGCGCAGTGGCTGCGCCGCTGTCGCGCAAATGGCAAAGTCCATCTGTGCCCATCCGCGCCAAGACCGCGCCCAGCGCCAGCCCCCCTGGCCCTCTCAGACACACCTACTCCCCCCACGCCCTCCACTCTCTCAACCCAGGCCCGCACCCCATCTAGCCCCACACACTCACGGCCCATTCACCTGCCACACCTGTCATTTCTCCTGCTCCTCATCCCTCACACCACACACCAACCATAGCTACCCCACCTTCAACAAACACACCTCCAATGCAAGACTCACCCACGCTGCCCCCACCAACCAACCCTGCCGCACCCCAGTCCACAACCAGAACACACCCCGCAACAACACCCTCACGCACCACACCAACACCACCCACCACAACCACCTCAACTGCCTGCTCCTCAACACCCGCTCCCTTCACAAACATGCCATAGAACTCTGGGACCTCATCACATCACACTCACCTGACATCGCCTTCCTCACGGAAACCCGGACCAACCCCTCCTCGGAACCCGACATAGCCATCGCCACCTCCAAGGGATACAAACTCCAACGCAAAGACCGCCTCAACAGGCTAGGTGGTGGCATCGCCATCCTACACAGAGACACCATCAAAGTCACCACCAGCTCCCAAGACACTATCAACAACACAGAACACATGCACTTCCTGATCCACATCAACAACAACTCCACCCTCAGAGGTACATTAATCTACAGACCACCAGGACCACGCCCCGCCTTCTGCGACACCATCGCCGACACCATCAGCTCGCACGCCCTCACTTTCCACAGACTACATCCTCCTCGGTGATTTCAACTTTCACTTAGAAACCCTACAAGACCACAACTCTACCTCTCTCTTAGACAACCTCACCAATCTCGGGCTCAAACAACTTGTCACCGCACCCACCCACTCAGCAGGACATACACTCAACGCGATTTTTACCGCAAGCCAACACAGCCTACACCCACACCACTGAACTCCTCTTGACTGACCACCACTGCGTCCACTTCTCCTTCACCAAACCCCACACACACTACCATCAACACACCACACCCTACCGCATGTGGGACAAGGTCCCCACAGAACGACTAAACTCCCAACTGGCCCATAACCCCCCCACGCCAACGACCCCAACACATGAGCACACAACCTCTCCAAATGGATTACCACCTGCGCAGACACACTAGCCCCCCCTCAGAAAACACATCGCCACTTGCAATGTCAAGAACGCCCCATGGTTCCCCCCTGAACTCCAAGACTCCAAGCGCAAATGCCGCCAAGCTGAGAAAATATGGCGACTAGAACCTTCTACAACCAACTTCACCACCCTTAAATCCACCATTCGCACCCATCACCAATTCATACGCACCGCCAAAAGAGATTACTACAAGACACGCCTTGACAACAACTCTAAAAACAGCAAAGAACTCTTCACCATCATTAACGAACTCGCCAAACCCAAACCCTTCACACACACAGCCCCTATGTGACGCCCTCTCCAACCACTTCCTCCACAAAATCCTGGACATCCACAACAGCTTCATACCACACACACCCACCACACACACCCCTCACTTACCCAACCCAACCCTCACTCTTGACACCCCCACAACTCTCTCCACCTGGACCCCCACCACACATGAAGAAACCGAAAAAAACATGAACTCCACCCACTCCAGATCCCCCTCTGACCCCTGCCCACATCGCATCTACAACAAAGCCAGCCCAACCATCACCCCCATACTCTACAACATAATCAACTCCTCTTTCGGCTCCACCACCTATCCAGACCCCTGGAAGCACGCGGAAATCACTGCTCTCCTAAAAAAAAAAAAAAGCCAACCCGGAGATCCTCTCCAACTACCGCTCCATCTCCCTCCTTCCTTTCCCCACCAAGGTTGCCGAGAAATTAGTCAACGCCCGCCTATCCCACTTCCTCGAAGCAAACAACACTCTTGACCCCTCACAATCCAGGTTCCGCAAGAACCACAGCACGGAAACCTCCCTCATCACATGCACTGACGGCATCAGGACCAAAGTCGACAAAGGCGAGACCGTCGCACTCATCCTCCTAGACCTCTCCGCAGCCTTTGACACCGTCTGACACCACACACTCTGCACACGCCTCCACAACATAGGAATTCGCCACAAAGCCTTAGACTGGCTCACCTCCTTCCTCACCGACCGGACCCAGAGAGTCCGCCTTCCACCCTTCCACTCCAACACTACCAAGATCACCTGCGGAGTCCCCCAAGGGTCCTCCCTCAGCCCCACACACTTCAACATCTACATGATGCCCCTAGCCAACATCCTCCGAGCACACGGAATCACTATCCTCTCCTATGCAGATGACACCCAACTCATCCTCTCCCTCACCTGCAACCCCACCACCGCCAAAACCAACATACACGCTGCCCTCCTTGACCAACTGGATGACCACTAACCACCTCAAGCTCAACTCCAACAAAACCGAGATCATCATGTTCGGGCACAACAAAACCACATGGGACGACTCCTGGTGGCCCACCGCCCTAGGCCTGCACCCACCCCTGCAAACCACGCACGCTACCTCAGCATCATCCTGGACCTCTTCCTCTCCATGACACAGCAAATCAATGCTCTAACCTCCTCCTGCTTCCACACACTCTAAAAAAATCCTTCAAATGGATTCCCTCAGAGACCAGGAAGACAGTCACCCATGCACTCATCAGCAGCAGACTGGACTATGGTAACGCCCTCTACGCCGGCACCACACAAAACTCAAACTCAAACTCCAGAGAATCCAAAACACAGACGCATGCCTCGTCCTTGGCCTCCCCCGCCACGAACGAATCTCACCACACCTCAAATCCCTTCACTGGCTCCCCATTGACAAGAGAATCACATTCAAGATCCTCATCCACGCACACAAATCCCTCCACAACACCGGCCCAACCTACCTCAACAAAAGAGTGAACTTCCACACTCCCACACGCAACCTCTGATCAGCCGACCTCGCACTAGCCACAGTCCCCCGCATCCAACGCACCACCACAGGAGGCAGGTCCTTCTCCTACTTCGTCCCCAAACCTGGAACACCCTCCCCACCAACCTTCCCAAAACCAAAGACCTCCCGCTCTTCAGAAAGAACCTCAAGACATGGTTGTTCGATCAGTGACCCTCCCTGCCCCCCCTCGATTTCCCCCAACCCCCGCGCCTTGAGACCCTGATGGGTGAGTAGCGCGCTCTACAAATTTTTTTGATTGATTGATTGTATTGTCACCTCCAGTCTCAGCCATGGTGCTCCCCTCGCCCTCCGTCCCACTGGTGCCCTCAGTGTCGGTGGACTCTGCCTCCAGGGTCCTGTGGGATGCAGCTCCCTCCGTCGCCAGTGCCTCTGCTCCTCCGCCAGATGATGCTAATGCACATAAAGACAGGATGACAAAAACAAGAAAGGGGGAGAGAGAGAGAGACAAAGGATACACTGGGTCAATGACTGCACCAACACCACCGTTGGCGTACAAAGCACACTCACACACAGGGAACAGGCCTACGCACTATGCATTGCACTAGCAGTGATATTGCTAGCCATTGCGAAGCATGAGGTGGGGAACACACCACCACCTGCAGCACACCTGGGACCCACACAGCCCTGGCCAGTAGTGGATGCTAACAAGCTGGGTGGGCATTATTTTCCCATCAGACCCTAGCCACCAGCTATGTCTGGCCTGGCCTAGGAGCACTCGAGGACACACAACCACCACCCAGATACCACCCCACCAGGTGTAAGTTGTAATGATAGCAACTGTACTCACCCCCTTGTGGCTTCTGTGTTTCCCTCAAGCACCCATCCAGTTCTGGATAGGCCACCGCCAGTTTGCGGGCCAGGGTTCAACAGGCATTCCTTCTTTGTTGGTCGGTCATCCCCTGCTGAGCCTCTGCAGTCTTCCTTGCCCAGCATCTCAGGTCCATTTCTGAGACTGTGTGCCCCGCCTGCCATAGACCCCCAGGGTCTGCACCTCCTTGGCGATGGCAAGCAGAATACCCTTCTTTTGATGGGCGCTGACCTGCAGAGTCAATACAGACAGGAGAACCCCATTAGACGAACATTCCAGCCAGTTACACATATGGCCCACCATACCCGTTTACAACACTATTGGCATACACATAGCCAAGCACTCAATGTGTACCCAGCCAGGAGGACATCCCTCCCCCTTTACACAATGCCTTCACACACACCTCCATGCATTCATGCCACATGCATCGTGCCCACAGTGTACTCACCTGTTGGTCTGGAGGCCCTTACAGCAGTCAGTTTTGGGGTAGGACCCCATTCAACAGTCTCTTCAACTCCTCTGAAGTGAAGGCTGGGGCCCTTTCCCTGGTCACACGGGCCATGGTAGCTTCCAAACACAGGTCACAGCAGCACATGCACTGTAGGTCCTCTCCTATCGAAGGTCAGGTAACAAGTGAGGAATCAGATAGAAAATGGTGGACATGTCCGCGGCGGTGCATACCGTCACCGCCGGCATAGGTCACCATTGGCCACTGTAACCCAGAGGGCCCAATATTAACCAATGAGGATTTGCACTGCAGCTCCCGACCGCCTTCTGCCACAGCGCACAACGTCAGTGGAATTACCTCACTTCCACCTGTCCCTCCACACTGGACAGGCGGACACCATTTCAGGGGGGGCAGCCCTATGGAATAATGCTGCGTCACAGGAGAAATAGGCACATACTGGACAAATCACACTGACCCATTTCATGTTTACAGAATGCAAACTACTGTTGTGGCTCCATTGTTCAGTTTGTGACAGGCTCCTCACTCTCTTGTCCCATAGATACCTACCGCTGCAGATGAATAGGAGATGGAGACATACCCCCGTGTACAGACCCCTGGTGGACTTGGCTACACTGGAGAACAGGCACATAATACTCACCTATAGACTGGACAGGGCCACAATCTATGTGTGTCCAATTGGAACCTAACCTGATATCTGCTATCTGTCACCCCACTGGGAACCCCCCTCTTGTGCAAGTGCTATCAGTACTCCATTTTCCTGGTGACTGGTTCTTTCCAAGTGACAGTGGGCTTGGCAGCAGGAATGTCACAGCCAATGTTCTCAATAGTGCTGACAAGAGTATTCTCTGCCCTGATAAAACACATGTGCAGCTACATTGCATTCCCCCAAGTTGAGGATTTGGCCACTGTGAAGGCCGAGTTTTATGCAATGGGACATATTCCCAAAATAATTAGGGTGATTGATGCAACACATATTGCATTTGTACCCCCCGCCAGAATGACCAGGTGTTCAGGAATCGTAAGAGTTTCCACTCCATGAATGTGCAGATGGTGTGCTTTGTGGACCAGTACATCTCCCATGTCAGTGCAAAGTATCCTGGGTTGGTGCATGATGCCTTTGTCCTGAGGAATAGGAGCATCCCAAATGTGATGTCCCTACTACAGAGGCACAGGGTGTGGCTAATAGGTGAGCCCTGGTTCCCACCCAGTATATGTTGGTGTATGGGTATGGTGTGGGCCATATAGGACAGTGTGTGGCTAAATGTTGTCCATCAATAATTGCAGGTGACTCTGGTTACACAAGCCTATTGAGGCTGCTGACCCCTGTGAGGAATGCCAGGAAAAGGGCAGAAGAACATTATAATAAGGCACATGGGTGAATCAGAAGGATAATTGAGAGAACCTTTGGCCTCCTGAAGGCCAGGTTTCGGTGCCTCCATCTAACAGGTGGAACCCTGTGCTACTCACCCAAGAACGTCAGCCAGATAGTAGTGGCATGCTGCATGTTGCACAACCTGGCCCTCAGACCCCATGTACCTTTTCTGCAGGAAGATGAGACTGGAGATGCCCCTGTGACATCAGTGGATCCTGTGGACAGTGAGGATGAGGAGGCAGAGGATGAAGATGAGGACAACAGAACCTCTGTGATCCGTCAGTACTTCCAAAGACACACAAGTAAGACAGTGTAACTTTACATTTCAATTAATTTGGTTGTATTCTGGGTGGCATTGGCATGCTGGTAATTCCCAATTCAATGCCCACTTACTGTTCCCTCTGGATATTCATTTTGCAGATGTTGGTGATTTGACAAATATTCCTGGTGTGATCACTACAGCCAGCTACAGGTCATTAATCTATGCTCATTCTACGTACAGTTCATTTGTAATGGTTGTACCTGTTTCAAACAATACATATTTGATATACATGACATACTCAAATTTGTTTTTTTCAAAGGGTGTTTATTTAAGTGCTAACATATGGGGGAAAGTGCAATGGAATGGGGTGATGATGAAATAAAGTCCAGGGTATTGGTCCAGTCTGTTTGTAGCACAGGTGCAGTATCCAAAAGTACATGGGAAGGGGAGCAATGGCAGTTCAAGTTGGATAGGATGACTGTGTGAGGCACAACGGGGACAATCAGGAGAGTCTCATTTCCTGGCAGTGGTCATGGCAAGTGTCTCTGGCTTCTGTGTGGATCGCAAGGAACGTTTTCAGGGTGGTTTACCTTCTGCAGCGGGAGGGTTCATTATGGCTTGTGAGTCTGGTGGCAGTGGAAGTGGAAGGCTGTTCAGATGAGTGGCTCGTGGCAGGGGCCCGCTGGTGTGACACTGCCACCCTCATAATGTTGCCATATCTGCCAGCACCCAAGCTATAGAGATCAGGGTGTTGTTGATGGTCTGCAAGTCCTCCCTGATCCCCTGATACTGTCCCTCCTGCAGCTGCCTGTTCTCTTGCACGTTGTCCAGGATCTGGCCCATTGTGTCCTGGGAATGTTGTTAGGCTCCCGAGATCTCGGAGAGTGCCTCCTGGAGAGTCGGTTCCCTGGGCCTGTGCTCCCCCTGGTGCACAGCAGTCCTCCCAGTGTGCCTGGTTTGCCTGTGCCTCTGTTCCCTGAATGGTGTCCCCACTGCCACTGACCCCAGGTCCCTGATTGTCTTGGGTATGAGGTGTGGCCTGGGGTCCCCGGGGTCCCCGTACAGGTGGACACACTGCTGATTGATGTGTCCTGTGAACAGAGGTGTGAGTACGCGGGGTAGGTGCTGTGGTGGTGTTTACTGATGGGGAGGCTCTGTGGTGGTCTATGACTGGGCTTGGGTAACCGTCTGTCCAGTGGTTCCTGATGGGGAAGGTAGATTGTCCAGATCCTGAAGACCAGAGATACTGTCATCACTGTGGGCCTCTTCTGTTGGGAGACTGGATGGTGCTGGCACCTCCTCTCCAGTGACATTGCCTGGGGTACCTGTGGGGATGTAAATGATGTGTTATGGTTAATGTGTATGACATGTTGTACATCCCTGGCTTCCCCTCTGTGGTTGGTTTTGCCCTGTCAGATTTTATTTGTGTATGTTAGTGTATAGTGGGATTGTTATTTCTTTATGATGTGCATGCTTTAGTGATGAGTGTCCATGCAGGGCTGTGAGGGGTGTCCATGCATCAGTACAGCATGCAGGGCTTGGTATTGGGATTAGTGAGATGTGATGGTGGAGTGTGTGGGATGTAGTGGAGTGATGGGAGTGAGTGTGAGGGTATGTGATGGCATGCTGGTAGGGGGGGGTGATAATTGTTGAAAGTTGACTTACCAGAGTCCAGTCCTCCTCCAACTCCAGCCAGGCCCTCAGGATGCGGTATTGCCAAGACTTGCTCCGCCCATGCTGTGAGTTGTTGGGGAGGAGGTGGGGGTCCACTCCAGTCCTCTGTATAGCGAGCTGGTGTCTTGCTGCTGTGGAACGTTCCTTCCTCCTAGGTTGTTCCACCTCTTCCTGATGTCGTCACTTGTCCTGGGGTGCTGTCCCACGGCATTGACCTTGTCCACGATTCTCCCCCATAGCTCCATCTTCCTAGCTATAGATATCTGTTGCACCTGTGCTCCAAAGAGCTTTGGCTCTAGCCTTACAATTTCCTCCACCGTGACCGTTAACTCCTCCTCAGTGAAACGGGGGTGCCTTTGTGGTGCTAGGGGTGTTATGTCAAGTGTGTTGGTGAGGGTGTGTTGGGTAGTGTTTTGGGGTGTGTGATGTGGAGTGCGTGAGTGGTGTATGGGTGTAAGTGGTGTTTGGCTCTAGTTGTTGCAGTGGTCTTGGTGTCTAGTGGCAATGATTTGTATTCGTAAGGGGTTATGGGTAATGTGTGTGTGTTTTATAGTGGTGTGGGGGTGTGGGTTTGGTGTGTGTTGTTTGAATTGTCCATGGAGGGGTTGTTTTGTCTGTGGGTGCCCATTGTGAGCGCGGTGGTATGTACTGCCAATGGTTTACCGCCGTTGAATGTCCGCCGTGGTGATTCGTGGTTCATAATGTGATGGGCGTTGTTCTGTTGGCATAACGGTGTGGGTTTTGAGACCGCCACTTTATCACTGACCTTTGGGTTGGCAGATTTGTGCATGTGGATTTATTCTGTCAGATTGGTGTGTGTGTGTCATAAAATGGTGAACGGATATCTGCTGCCACGGGGGTAAGTTGGCGGCCGTCAGCGTGGCGGTAAGCAGGATTTACAGACAATGTCATAATGAGGGCCTGAATGTCCTCTGCCAACCTGACAAATTATGCTGTCAGTCAAACTTAAAATCGACCCCTTAGATTGATAGACATTTTTATAATTTTTTTACTTTCTTGTGACTAATGTGGTTTCATTTTCTGTATGTGTCACAGAAGGCACACAAATGCTGTCAATTCTTTTATATTTATATTCTTTGCTTTGTAGTAGTTTTAACTCATCAAGCTAATAGCATAAGAACTTAATTACGAAAGTCACTCATTCTTTCAAATATGCACTGGGCTACACCATTTCTTTCTTAGGTGAAATCCACTGGCGTGACGGTACTTGAGGGGGCCTCCCTGCAAAGTTTACAGAGGGGCCCCCGTCACTAGACTCACTCAGGAGCTCTAATGTCACGGTACTGTGCTCAGTGGGCCCCCTGGAGTTACCCCCCAACCCCCCACTCGGGCTTAGGGGGTCTTTGTTACGCCATTGGTGATATCGTTTAAGACAATGTATAAAGGGGCATTTTAAAAATCAGAAATGTAGGTTTCTACTGAACATTTGTAATGAGAAATATTGTACACTCTATAGACCTGCTGTGCTCGATTTGTCATCATACTCTCTGGCAGTAAAGGTCAAGCTTGAATGTGGGTGGTTTCGGTCATAGAAGAAATTATCAATCAACTTGCCACATCGAGGAAGAATACTAACTATGAATCATGTTTCAATAGTGAAATTCCAGAAAAGAGACGTTTTTCGATTGATGAATAAGTATAGCAGGGTCAAAAACAGATGTGTTTGCTGTCATAACTCTCAATTACAGAGCAGAGTGGAAACCTATGGTTTCTTTTCATGCCCTTGAAACAACTAGGATTTAGCTCTGGCTTTACCGAAGTAGAAGGTAGATCACACCTGCCCAACACAGTAAAGGGGAAAAATAATGTATTCCTATAGGTGTACTCCTATGTTTGAAATACTTTTTTGGATTTTTCTTAGACTTAAAGGGGTACTCCTGCACATTTACACAGGTTATACATTTCCAGGAATAATGACGTGTTCAATAAGAGAATTCAAAATAGTAACTAGGTGTGAAATGTCATTTGCATAAACAGAGCAGAAACGTACCTTTGCACATTTAAATTTTCCTATCTTTTCTGAACAAAAAAAATACTTTTCTTATGGAAAAACGTATCTCACAAAAGCCCTGATTTATAGGTTTCTTCCATACCCATTTCCACCATGGAAACACGCTTAATGCCAGAGTAGCTTTTAATGTGTATTTAGGTTAACCTGTTAATCGCGAATACCCACAAAATGTTCACTTCGTTCTGCAGGGCCACATCTCTTGAGCGCCCTCATTCTCACCCCACGATCCAAAAATGCAGACTACCCAAATTAATAAATGACATTCTAAATGCAAAATTGCATTATGATTGCAGTTTCACATTAGGAGGGGCAGATGTAAAAAAACATTTTTCCCAAAAGATGATTCCAAATAGTGCACTTTGGCCCATATTTATACTTTTTGACGCAAAACTGCGCTAACGCAGTTTTGCGTCAAATAAATTAGCGCCGGCTAACGCCATTCTGAAGCGCCATGCGGGCGCCGTATTTATTGAATGACGTTAGCCGGCGTTAGCCGGCGGCGCCGTCTGGTGTGCGTTAAAAAAACGACGTACACCAGGCAGCGCCGGCGTAGGGGGATATGGGGCTTGGGCGTCAAGAAATGGGGCAAGTCAGGTTGAGGCAATTTTTTCGCCTCAACCCGATTTGCGCCATTTTTGTTCACTCCCAACCCCCATAGAAATGACTCCTGTCTTAGCAAAGACAGGAGTCATGCCCCCTTGCCCAATGGCCATGCCCAGGGGACTTCTGTCCCCTGGGCATGGTCATTGGGCATAGTGGCATGTAGGGGGGCACAAATCAGGCCCCCCTATGCCACAATTTTTTTTTTTTTTAAAACACTTACCTGAACTTACCTTAATGTCCCTGGGATGGGTCCCTCCAGCCTTGGGTGTCCTCCTGGGGTGGGCAAGGGTGACAGGGGGGGTCCCTGGGGGCATGGGAGGGCACCTCTGGGCTCCTTCAGAGCCCACAGGTCCCTTAACGCCTGCCTTTTGCAGGCGCTAAAAAACGGCTCAAAAGTGGCCGTATGTCATTTTTTTTGACCCGCCCACTCCCGGGCGTGAATTTTGCCCGGGAGTATAAATCCGACGCACATGCCTCGGAGTCGATTTTTTAGAAGGGAACGCCTACCTTGCATATAATTAACGCAAAGTAGGTGTCCACGCTAAAAAATGACGCTAACTCCATGGACTTTGGCGCTAGACGCGTCTAACGCCAAAGTATAAATATGGAGTTCGTTTTGCGTCGGAATTGCGTAAAAAAAAACGACGCAATTCTGGCGCAAACGGAGTATAAATATGCCCCTTTGTTTTTAACGACCAGTCTTTATTTCAATTTACTAATCTGATGCATCTCAGAGTGTGCTGTCACAAGGATCCAGAGAACAACCTTCTTAATGAATATTAATTAGATAGGTCACTATTTGCAGCCCCCTGTGATTGGCAATAAACAAAACATTGGTGGCCTGCAAGGAACAGCCGGCCATCATCCCTATGTTTACATTCCCAACGCGAAACTTTCCTCTTTGCATATGAATTACCACCTGCTTTGAGGTGTCTGTAATTGATAATGGTTTACAACTGTAATTGATTGCAAAACATTTATCTATACCATTGCACATCACAATTAGGAGAGGACACAACCTTAATGCCCTCTCCACGTTTCGATTTGAAATGGGATTATAAAACCCTTTTTGCGAGTCAAGAAGCCTCTTCTGACTCACAAAACTACTTTAGAGCATATAAAAAAGCAGGTTCGTGGTTGTAAACCCAGTGATTTTGGAAACTTGAGGTTTTGCGTCTGCAATAGTGCTTTGTACGTTTGAACCTAACTACCTGCATTTGTTTTAGGTGTTAGTTAACATTTGTAAATTGAGAAATTGAGCGCCTACAACAGCCCTGTGATAAAAAGTCCCTCCCAAATTATGCACGCAATGCATGACTGTGGTGTTAAGAGCACAGTGACATTTTTCAGGTTTACCCAATTTAGTGAATACAGATCAGCGCTTACGTATCGTCAGCAAGTGAACAGATGGTACTTCAGGAGACAATTCAATGAACCTTTAAGGAAATGATGATTTGATGTAAAAACAACATGTAATATATTTGTTATGTTTAAATAGAATGGTATTCATGCAACCTTTGGGATTTTTGCACTTGTACGGGTTGAGAGACTGCCAAATATCAGCTACATTGTTTTGAGTCAATATGCATGTGCTCTACTTGATTTGTGCACATTTTCTTTGCATGACTACTACTTGCACGGCTTTCTATTGATTGTTTTAATAATATATCCCTAGTTCTAGTACGTTGAGTATTAGACTTTTGGGGGTACTGACACCATGTTTTACGATGAATCATTTGAGGCAGGTGTCATCAAGTGCCCAGGAGTAGAGTGACATCTGATGACCAAGCCCTCCTGTCCACCAGAGTTTCCTTGCTCTTTTGATTTTAGCCCACTCTGGGATTGTTATCTGGTCAGCTGTTGCACAATGGATGAACAATAATACTGATTAGACATTACATAGAGTATTGCAAAATCCCTCCATCTCTGGGTGCAAGTTTAGTCCTCTCCTGTTCCTCAATTGGTTGCACCAAAGATTAAAGATTAATACCAGCTGCAAAACCCTCTGTTACAGTTTCAGCCTGGTCAGATGCAAGGTAAGTAAACCTGGTCATAGAACAATGAAGAAGAGAATACAAAGCAAAGATGATTCCTTTAATGGCTGTGCAGCTCAGGGATACTGTTTATGCGACACAATCACGTGCATAGGATCAGAGAAAACCTGGGCAGGAACCTTAAGGCAGCCATGAGGACCAGAGGAGGACCTGATGTCCAGGAGGAGTTGGATCCATTGGAGGAACAGGTAGCATCCCTCATTCCATCCGAGTGGGTATCTTGAGTGGAATGGCAGGACTGTGCTGAAAAGGACCAAGAAGAACTACAGGGTGAGTAGGGACTATACATTACCAAAATGTCATGCAGAGTAATGCAGCAGCACACTTTGCTGCACTGCTCAGTACTACAGTGTGTGAAATGGAAAGGTTAGGAATGGCCCACAGGTCAACTCATCCTTCATATTACTGTCCTTTATTTGGACATTAACAATGTTCCCAGTCTACTCCAGCCTTGGCACGTTTCCCAGGTCCATGTGTGATGTGTTGGTCCAGTTATGGTATTATCTTCCAATACTTGGGCTTGAAGTGTCATTTATTCCTTTACAAAACAGGACTACAATTTACAGAATACTACGTTTAAACGTCCACTAGAGCAGTGCATCACCATGGACATGGGTAAGTTGGCAGATACACCTTCCAACAGCACCTGGACTCTTTTGACAAATCTCTTCTGTAAATGGCAAGGGAAGATAATGTTGGGTCTCCAGATGATCTGACGCACACTAAACTGGTGACATTACAGCTGAGGACTCTGAGGACCCCAAAGTTGCTTTTTAATGGTGAGTGCTAGGAGTCCACCAGTGGGTGGCTGATGAGCTCTGGTCGGGGATGGAGACCAGAGCAGGTACTCTTGAGAGAGTCCAGTGGTGTCTTAGCCCTAATAATGGTTTGTCAAAGGCTATCACAGACGTCTACACTTGACTCCATGGGATTTATTAGTCCCTAGATGACATTGCTGGTTTCACAATGCAGAAGGACAACAACCACAGCCTTCTACATCTGACACCAGTGAAATGGCAGGCAGTTGGAGGCCGTTTACTCCTCCATCCAGTCCCTGAAGGGCAAGATAGACTCCTTCATAGAAACAACTAGTACCTTCAATAACAAAGTTGTTGCTATGTTGTCAAAACAAAAAACCCATGCTGCATTACTGGTGCTCACAAATGTTGTTAGGAGCATGGGAGTCACATCTTCTGCCTCTGATGTGTGTGTATCTGTATCTGAGGCTAATAACCTCTCTCAGCTGCCTTCCATTCAACCCCACAATGTCCAGGGGAGACAGAACATTCATCAGAGGAGGAAGATGTTGCTTTCCCCAGTTTATGAAGGAGAACGTCCAGATGAACATTTTTGACTGCCCCCTCGCCTGTTTTCAAATCTGCCATGTATAGGACATCATTCCACTCTCTTTTGAACCCAGGACATTACTCTTTGTTTGTGCAGTAGTTATTTTTGCCCACTTCGGCCAAAAACTTCAATGCAACACCTCCTAATGACAACATTTTCCTCCTCTTTGAAGTCACAACACACATGTAAATCTCTTTTTACAATTTGTTAAGCTATTTGTAAATACATCCAATGCCTATTTGTTTCACCTATGTGTTTCTGCAACGTTATGAGGCCAAACCTACTCACATGATGTAATGTGAGGGTAAGAACCTCTACAAGAAAATAAATCTGTATTTTTTTTAACTTACTGAGTTTTGTATGGTTGTTCCTCAAAGATCTACAAACACTGGAAATATAAAACCAATGTCACATTTGATCATTTGAAGAAGATTGAGCTCAACTTAATTGGACATGCTGCCTTTGTATGTGCACATACACCAATTACACCCATTCCAGTGTTCTGATGAGCAATGTCTACCCTATAAACGTCATGTCAGAATGTATTAACAAAATAGAGTCTATTGATAGACACACAATGGGAACATACTGAAAAAGGTTACAGACTATTTCTACATACATATGTGTGAGGTAAAAGCAGTGTAACTAATTTCAATAAAAATATTGCAATGTTAAGTGTATAGCATTATTTCTAAATTTGTAAACTTCACTGCTCATCAAAACCATACTAAATGACACCAAACTCTTGATCATTGTACCTATACTAGCCACATAGCTGTGCCCATAGTCCACATGGCTTAGCACTGTCATTATGCCACATAAGGAAGCGCAAGAGCAAGCCAATACTGTATATGACAGTGTCCCAAACATTCACGTGCACCTTGCCTCCCCCTGTGTATACTGATAAGTGTTGAGTAATTCAACACAGACTCAAATACACATCTGCTGTTACTCTGCCACAGAGAGGCCTCATGTGTTGAGTGTGAGTGCATCTACCTATCAAATCATTTTTATATGCACTTTTCCCATTGGTGGGACACCAGTGGACCTCTTGAAATGCTACACCTTCCCTCCCAGGGGAGGGGCAAACAGGAGACATATGCAAAAAAATCATTTTGTGTTGTCTTTTTATGAGGGAGCTGTAAATTCTAATTAGGAATGATGATGTCCGGGCATGTGCAACTTCATGACTAAGTAAAGTCCACACAACAATGCAGACCTTCTTGCAGAATGCTGCAAGGGTGTTACCGTTAGTACTATGAGGCAGTTTATGTCATAATGCAGGCAGGGGGCAGCATTCTATATCAAAAAGTCAAATTAAACACATACCTAACCACTCACTTTCAAAAAGGATGCTACATAGGTGAACACTTGTGTTGTGTTGTGTTTCAGATCAATTTCTGAGTCACATTTATTGTGCCTTGAGTATGGAAATGGTGCCCTACATAAATCAAATCTGAGGAAGACTTACATTCGCTCATAGGCCTCTGATAAAGCAGCACATACCTGCAATGAACTCAGGTCAATTGTTACACCATGTTCTCAAGTCACCTAACACAATGGTACCAACTCTTGTAAAATAAATACCATCCAAAAGGAGAAGAATAAAAACATTATCAATTCAGTAAAAATATTAATTACAAAAAATAATTAATCCCACCTACTCTACACTAACTAACTTTAACACAAACCTATTTTAACTTATCTAAACATAATCTATCGTAACCACTATACACACATGAAAAGTTAAACATCTGCACCCATCCTTTAATATACATAGCTCAATATAATACACACACCAACTACCTCCCAAACATACAGTAAGTGCACATAGAAGCCTAAACAAATATGTATATCTACACTAAACCTACACCTACACTAAACCCTAACTAACATTATGCTTACTAACAATAACAAATAACCAAAAAAAGAACTGGGAAAGAAATGTCAGAGGGAGAGAGTCATATTTGTGTGGCAATCTCCTCAAGTGCCTCCTAGCAGGTCAACAATATCTCCCAAGTGCTTACCTGCTCCTGTTCGATGTGAGCCATCCTCTTGTTCAGTCTCCACATCTGTTGTACCATGTGCAAGTTAAATGTGGAGGGTCCTGCAAGTGTGGGCCTCCTTTGCTCTGTGGCTGCCGGGTCTGTTCCACTTGAGGGTCCCGCTGTGGCCTGTGTGCTGATATGCTGCTGTCTGCCACCCTGAGATTGTGTTGAAGCTGGTGTTTTCTATTGTTCTGACCTGCTTTCTGACTTTCAAATACCTCTAGCCTTTTACCCATCTTCCCATATCCTTTGGCAGTGTGACAAATGTGCACATAGCAGGCCCATTTGAGCTCAAAGCTCTTTGCTATTCCTGCTGTTACAGTATCTAGGGAGTAAAAAGAAAGAGGTATTACCTCAAGATGCAAATGTACATGATGTTTTTCTAAAATTATCTGACATTTCATGCAATCTGAAGCACTAGTCCACACTTACACCAAACCATTAGATAGAGAAATGTACAATATACCTTCAGTACAGGCATCTCCTGATACAACATGTCACACTGACCCAAGTGAGATCAGTGTGGATGTAAAATATATACATTTAGTGACAATGTAATAACAAGAATATCACTCACAACACTGATTCACACACAAGACGAGGTTTCAATGGGAAATTGTAGACATAGTTGCTCAATTTGACTTTGGCGATAAAAACCACCTACCGCTGCGGTGATGACCATCAAAATACTGCCACCGCGGCTACCATACGTCCACCATCTTATGAGCACTGCCAGAATTATTCAACAAGAAGGGTGGAAATCTGGCAGTGTTCATGGTGGTGGACGATGGTACGGTCACACTGCTACCACCAGGATCGCCACGCTAGTAGAACACCGCCAGACGTATTAGTAAGTAATACGGCCTGTCGGTGTTCTGCTGGTGGGGTGCTGCTGGCGGTAGCAGTGCTCCTTCCCTTTCCCTGTCGGAAGACCTTCTTGCACAAGGTAAGTCGGGCTTCTGACGGGAGAGGAGGGTGGTAGGGTGGGGGGTTTTGTGTGTGTGTCTGAGTGTGTGCATGGATGTGTGAGTGTAGGAGGCTGGCCTGGTTTGTAGAGGGTACCTTGGGTACTTACACCTTATACCAGGTCCAGTTATCCCTTATTAGTAAAGTAGTAGTGTTCTAGCAGCTTAGGCTTATAGAGGTAGCTATAGCAGAGCAGCATAAGCTGAACTAGGAGACATGCAAAGCTCATGCAATACCACTTATAGTTACACAGTACTTAAACACAAGTAAAGACAATACTCAGTGTTACCAAAAATAAAGGTATTTATTTGGGTGACACAGTACCAAAAATATCTTGGAGACAATACTCCTTCTGGAGGTAAGTATTATACACAATATGTACAGTAGACACCAAAATTAGACAAGTAAATAGTCATAGAACAATGCAAACAGTAGGAAATCCTATAGAATGCAATGGGAGAAAATAGGTCTAGAGGCAACACAAACCATATAATAAAAAAGTGGAATATGAATCATGAATTCCCCCCTAGACAAGTGTAGTGTGTGCAGAATCGTTGGGAGAGTAAGAATACAGTAAAGGTAAGTACATTACCCCACCCCAGAGCCCAGAAAAGCAGGAATAAAGTACTGCAAGTTTCCTTAGGACACACTACACCTCGTTTGTGGGATTTTGCAGCAGCAAACCAAGTCTGCAAAGAACAACATCTGGATTATTGGACCTGAAGACCTGGAAAGTAAGAGGACCAAGTCCAGAAGTTGAAAGAAGTTCCAGGAAGGACAGGAGCCCCTGCCAACCCAGAAGAGGGTGCAACAGAAGAGTCCCCGGTTAGTTGAAGACTACAGAAATGCACCCTAGGATGACGCCAGCGGGTTCCTGCATGATGCAAAAGATGTCCCCGGTGTGAAGATCGTTGTAGATAGGATTTCGTGTTGGAAGTCTCCAACAAGCCTTGGATACGGCAAAAGTGTGTTTTTCATCAAAATGGCGCTGGATGGACCCAGGAGGGTACTAGGGGCCTCAACTCTGTGTGAGGAGGAAGAGGGGTCTCTCAGCACTTTAGAGAGCCTCCCGCGATGCCAGCCAGCACCCTCAGAAGCTGCAGGATCCAGGTTCAAAGGAGGTGCAAAATGTGGTTAATGCAGCACAACAAAAGAAGGTCCCACACTGCCAGAGAACAACTCAGCGAGTTGAGCATCGCAGGGTGGAGTGCTGTGGACCTGGGCCAGACTGTGCATAAAGGAATTTTGCAAAGAGTGCACCTAGGCCTCAGTAGGAGAAGAAGACACAAAACACAGGGGTACCGTCATTCTCGGGGAAGGCAAGGTCTTACCTCCTCCAAATTGCATCAGCAGGATGTCAGGACAGTCTATGTCGATGATGTCCACCCTCTGTGTCCTTAGGAGCATGCTCATTGCCGTGAGAGGAGTCCCAGGGTACTGGTCGTTGCCTTGGAAGGTGCCCGCTTGGAGCGGAGGAGTGACTCCGTCACTCCACTGGAGATTTCTTTGGTCCTTCTGGTCCAGGATGAAGACAGGGAGTCCCCGGAGCATGAACACCGTGGAAACTGTTGCAGTTGCTGACTTGGAGCTGAGGTTGCTGAAGAAAAGTGTCTCTTATAGACACTATGTTGCAGTTACAGAGTTTCTTGGCGCAGGCTGCAGTTGATCCGAGGTTAGAGGATGATTAAGTTGTTGCAGAGGATTCCTGAAGGAAACTTGCAGGCAGAATCTGAAGAGAACCCACGAGAGAGACCCTAAATAGCCCTGATAGGGGGATTGGCTACCTTATCAGGTATGGACCTATCAGGAGAAGTCTCTGACGTCACCTGCTGGCACTGGCCACTCAGAACCCTCCAGAGTGCCCCCACACCTTGCAGAGCAAGATGGCGGAAGTCTGAGACATATTGGAGGAGCTCTGGACACCACGCCTGTGATGGTGATGGACAGGGGAGTGGTCACTCCCCTATCCTTTGTCCAGTTTCTCGCCAGAGCAGGAGACAAGGGGTCCCTGAACTGGTGTAGACTGGCTTATATAAGGAGGGCACCATCTGTGCCCTTCAAAGGATTTCCAGAGGCTACACCTCCCCAGCCTGTAACACCTATTTCCAAAGGGAGAGGGTGTGACACCATGCTCTCAGAGGAAATGCTTTGTTCTGCCTTCCTGGGACTGGGCTGCCCAGACCCGAGAGGGGCAGAACCTTGTCTGTGAGGTGGCAGCAGCTGTAGCTGCAGTGCAAGCCTCAGAGAGCTGGTTTGGCAGTACTGGGGGTCCATGGTGGAGCCCCCAGGATGCATGGAATTGGCTCCCCAATACCAGATTTGGAATGGGGGGACAATTCCATGATCTTAGACATGTTACATGGCCATATTCGGAGTTACCATTGTGAAGCTACATATAGGTATTAACCTATATGTAGTGCACGGGTGTAATAGTGTCCCCGCACTCACAAAGTCCGGGGAAATGGCCCTGAACTATGTGGGGGCACCTTTGCTAGTGCAAGGGTGCCCTCACACTTAGTTACTTTGCACCTACCCGTCAGCAAGAGAAGGTTAGCCATATAGGTGACTTATAAGTTACGTAAGTGCAGTGAAAATGGCTGTGAAATTGTGTGTGCACTATTTCACGCAGGCTGCAGTGGCAGTCCTGTGTAAGGGTTTGTCTGAGCTCCCTATGGGTGGCAAATGAAATGCTGTAGCCCATATGGATCTGGTGGAACCCCAATGCTCTGGGCACCTAGGTACCATATACTAGGGACTTATAAGGGGGTCCAGTATGCCAATAGAAATTGGTAAATGAAGTCACTGGCCTACAGTGCCAAATTTAAAAGCAGAGAGATCATAAGCACTGAGGTTCTGGTTAGAGGAGCCTCAGTGACACAGTTAGGCACTACACAGGCATACATATTAGGCCACAAACTATGAGCACTGGTGTCCTGACTAGCAGGATCCCAGTGAGACAGGCAAAACACACTGACATATACGTTTTTATCTATGAGCACTGGGAGCCTAGCTAGCAGGATCCCAGTGACACAGTAAAAACACACTGACACACACTCACAAACAGGCCAAAAGTGGGGGTAACCATGCTAGAAAGAGGCTACTTTCTCACAGTGAGTGAGTGTGTGAATGCATCTGTATGTGTTGTGTTGTTTGCGTGGTTGTATGCGTGTGAGTGAATGCGTGTAGGAATGGTGAAGTGAGTGCGTGTCTGCATGTCAGTGTGTTTGTGTGTAAGAAAGTGTGCCAGCATGTCTGGAAGTATGTGTGTATGAATGTGTGTATGCCAGTGTGAGTGATTGGGTGTGTGCATGTATGGGGGTGGGGGATGGATGAGAGGATCAGAGAGGGTGGGGGGTGTGTTTGAATCGATGGGGGTGGGGGTGTGTGTTTAGATCGGAGGGGGTGGGGGTTAGTGTGTATATGGAGGGTACGGGGGCATTGAATGGAAGTGGGGTGGTGGGTGTCTGTGTGTGTTGGGGGTGGGGGAGCCACCTACCTGTGACTTGTATGGAATTCCCTGTCACCGGTAGGGCCTACTGCCATGGTTTTCATGCTGTTGCTAACGCCACAAAACCATGGTGGAGGCCAGGCTCATAATGCTGCCGGTGGTACTGTGTCGACCGCCGGTTTGGAGATTGACATCTCCGGCCCAGCGGTTGATACCGCCATTTCAGTATGAATGGAGAAGCCAACCCACCATTCTCATAATGTGGTGATATGTACCACCAGCCTGTTGGCAGTACTGCCGCTCGTTTCGGAGCTGCCGAGGCGCCTGCATTAATTCACTCACTCAGCACGCGGCACTATAGTAAGATGTAGGATAGTGGGTGCACGGGAACCAGAGGGAAACAGAGAGGAGACCGCCGGCGCAGCAGCAGCTGTGGGAGGTCTGAGGGTAGGGGATTGGGACAGGATCCCCGGCTGCTCGAGGGGCCCCTGGAGTCCAGTGTGAGGGGCCAGAGACCCCCAAGTAAGGAGGAGGGGTCCCGCCGCTGCAGAAGTTACTGCACCCAGCGGTGGTGCAGCGCTAGGGTGCTGGACCTAGCGCCGGAGCGCGGAACACAGGCGCTAGATCCAGTATCGTGGGAAGAGAGGAGACAAGACTCGGTGCTGTGCAGAAGACCCGACGATGCTGTGGGGACCTGGCCGCCAGTATCTGGTGCTGCTGTAGTGAAGAGGGGGCGCGCTGGGGCAGTGCTGCTGTAAGGCGAGGAGGTGCAGAACTTTGGTGCCAGTGAAGAAAGAGAGGCGCTTTACTCGGGGGTCCCCAAAGAAAATTGAGAGAGGATTGGGTGGAACAGAAACGGAGCTTGTAAACTCCGAAGCTCGGAACGCAGCGACCCAAAATGGCGGCCGCAACCCAGAGAGAAGCCGGAGCACCGCTTACCCAATAGACGCAACTCGGACCCCGCTGAGGGTAAGAAGCGATGACAGAGAATACCCTCGGTAGCAGAAAAGTAAGTGCAGTTAACCTCCCACCTTCGGAATCGGAGATGTGTGGAATGGGGGGGAGCATACAGCAACACGCACGGAGGAGCGCCGTTCTGAGCAGAGTGAGAGGCAGAAATGACTTGTAAAATAGACCCCCCCTGCTAACGATCTGAGGGAGCAGTGGGTTTCAGAGACATCACTTTTCTTCCCTGTAACGATCCAGTTGGGAATAAACTGATTTTGGATCGTACATTTGGAACTCTGCACTCAGTAGTCAGAGCTTACTGTTATATGCAATCCAGGGCAGAGCCTGGGGGCCCTGAGTGCTGATGCTACCTGCTTCATTCATCCAAGACTGCTGAGTGGTTGAGTGGGAGAAAATCATCAGAAATCCATACAGGGTAGCTAGCGGCTGTGAACTTGCCCCTTAAATCGCTCCCTTGACCCTTCAGAGCATTGCTTTAAATACATGCTGTACAGAATAGTGACATCTGTACTTTTGGGGTCACTGAACTCACCTAAATAACTATCTAGTCCCTATTAATTCCACAAGAGACTGTAGGTGAAACTGTCCTGGAGTGTCTCTTGCAAAGCTAAAAACTAGTATATGCCCTCCACAACCAACATTTAAATAACTGAAAGGATAACTCATGCACTGCCACGATGGGAAAACCAAAGAAACGTGAGACTCAGGAGCAAGAAGAATCGAGTATGGCCAAACCCCGGATCATACCCCTAATATAAGGATGCTTGATAATCCGCAGAATCAAGAATCTACTTGGCCAGTTGACCAGGGGGTCCTGGTGGTTTGCAGGGCGCCAGGCCCCATTGTGTATTTGTGGTGCTAGGAACTGTATTTCTTGTAGTTTGATTTTCAAACCCTGTTCTGGCTACCTCTGTGTTTTATGATGTTGAGGGTGTCTCGCATACTTTGGGTTATACTAGTGAAATTATGTTCCACCCCGTGTTTTTTGCCCATAATGTTGGTGATACCTAGAAAGTAAGGCCCTCATTCTGACCTTGGCGGGCGGCGGAGGCCGCCCGCCAAAGTCCCGCCGTCAGGTTACCGTTCCGCGGTCGAAAGACCGCGGCGGTAATTCTGACTTTCCCGCTGGGCTGGCGGGCGGTCGCCTTCAGACCGCCCGCCAGCCCAGCGGGAAAGAGGCTTCCACGATGAAGCCGGCTCGGAATCGAGCCGGCGGAGTGGAAGCTGTGCGACGGGTGCAGTTGCACCCGTCGCGTATTTCACTGTCTGCGCAGCAGACAGTGAAATACATGTAGGGGCCCTCTTACGGGGGCCCCTGCAATGCCCATGCCAGTGGCATGGGCACTGCAGGGGCCCCCAGGGGCCCCGCGACCCCCCCTACCGCCATCCGGATCCCGGCGGTCGGACCGCCGGGATCTGGATGGCGGTAGGGGGGGTCGGAATCCCCGCGGCGGTGCAGCAAGCTGCGCCGCCGTGGAGGATTCAATGGGGCGGCGGTACACTGGCGGGAGCCCGCCAGTGGTGCCGGTCCGACCGCGGCTTTACCGCCGCGGTCGGAATCCCCATTGGAGCACCGCCGGCCTGTCGGCGGTGCTCCCGCGGTCCTCCGCCCTGGCGGTCTTTGACCGCCAGGGTCAGAATGAGGGCCTAAGTGTCTAATATTAGACTGTTGAGATTTTGGGTGTACAATGTGTTTGATACCTATTGTGATGCTGTGCTTTATGTGGTTTATATCTCAGGATGATAAGTACAGTGATTTTCCTCTTACACCACTCCATCTTCAGTCCTATCTTGTTGAATCAGCCCTGTTCTGAAGTAACAACCTATCCCTAATCGCCTCACTTTCCTGTCTCCACAATAACTCAGGTTCCTGCACCCGACGTCTGGATTATGTGCCCCCCCTTGCCCTCATACTTCTCCTCTCCACCACCGTCCTAGTAACACCCTTCCCTTATCCCCACTACCCTCCTCCTCCACAATTTCCCATCATGGCCACCGCTCGAATTAAGTCTGGAATTAATTGCTACAAAATCATCTACCCTTCTAACCTGACTAAAGCTGCAACAAAACGTTTCAAGCATAACACCATTGAAAGTTTCCCCGATTCTCTTTTTGTCGATCAGTTTTACAATGGTCGGTATGGGGGGCTCAAAAACGATCTAATTTTTTTCACCCACGACATACCCTCTTGGTCTACCAGCTTTTACAATTCCTTTAACGTCACCTCCTCCTCCTCTATCCCTCATGGGAAACAGCAAAAAATGTCCCCATCTGTGGGTTTTAACGGTTCCCTCACTATCTCACTCTATAACAACGGTACTGTTATGATCCAAGCCAAAGACTCCTATCTCTCTCTCTTTGACCGCCTCTTCCCTTCCCTACTCCCCTCCCCTGCGACCGGGCTATCCCTTGACTCTCCATCTAGCTCCACCAATTACTCCCTTTCTCCTCCCTTGACCCCCCCACTCTCCAATAGGCTGCATCCTGGGGAGGCACAGGTCGACCCTCTTCTCTCCCCTCGGACCTCCCCTCCCATTCTTCCCCCCTCACAGTATGCCCCTCCCCTCTTCACTTCAGCCTCACCTCTAGCTAACACGCTCCTCGTCCATTCTGCACCATTCCGGCACTCTATTCTCATCTCCTCCCCCCTATCCCTTACGGCCACCCCCCTCCTTAGACCACCTCTCCACCAGCCCTCTCCCCCTGTCTATGTTCCCTACGTTCCCCTTGTTCCCTCTTCCTCTCTGCTTTTTCGCCCACTCCTCCCCTCACTATGTACCCCGATTTCCTCACAAATACTTTCCATCTCTCTCCCTCCCCACTCTCCTCCAGCAATGCTGTGCTACCCCCTTTCCTCCTCTGGTAACCCCTGCCCTCCCTCGGACCGAGCAGAATCGCTTCCTTTCTTCAACTTCCCTTTCTTCCAATCCCCCCCACTCTGCCTGATACCTGCTCCCTCACAGCCACCTCACTTAGCTACCAGGACCTATCCAACCCCCTCCCCTCCCTTCCTTCCTTACCTCCCTATCCCTATGACTCCTCACACTCTTCCCCTCTCCTACCGCCCCACCGCCCCACTCCTCTGCTATCGCCCCCTAATTCTGCCCTTTATTCCTATCCTTCTTGCAACGCCAACAACGTCAACTCTCCTCTCACCCCTGGCGCACCAACTCATGCTCTCATCCAAAACCGTTCCCCACCTCTGAACCCTATACCCCTACTCCCCTCCCATTTCCCCACCTCTCCCTGCCGTACACTGCCTAGTGCACCCCCTCCTGTTTCCATCGAGTCACCCAACATGCCGTGCTCTTCCTTACTCTCTCTGGAAAATAAGCTAGGCTCTCTAATCACCGCCATCTCCCAACTTGAAGCTACCATTCTAGTTTTAAGCTCCAAGATCTTGACTTTTCCACACACCTCAATTCCTTTGGCAAACACTCACCCTTCCACGAGATGTACCTCACCCTCACACCCCATTATAGCTAAGCATAGCCTGTCGTCTGCAAATCCACACAAGCACTCAATCGCCACCCTTCCTTCACTTCCACTTCCCAGTAACCCTGTTATCTACACTATTCCGACCATCTCCTCTATCAGAACCACTCACCTACATAAACCCTCCCGAGCGACCTCATATAAGTACAATATCCCTATCACCCCTCATAGCCCAAGTGCCCCCGTCACCAAAACAGTTGCGTCAGAGCTGCGCTGTTTACTCCACAACTGCAGATCTGCAATAAAACACAAACTTGAAATCTCCGATACCATCAACTTGCACAATATTGACATGCTCTTCCTCACAGAGACCTGGTTCAACAATACCTCTCACTCTATGTTTGATCTCCTTGTACCCACAGGCTATTCTATACTTAGAAATGACAGAATTGACAAAATTGGGGGAGGTGTTGCAGTCATCTTTAGAAACTCCCTTCAACTTAAGGCTCTTCCTAACAGCTCCTTTCACACCTTTGAATGCCTATCTCTTGAGCTTCAATTGCACCACCGCTCACCCCTCAGATTCCATGCTATTTACCACCCGCCTGGTAGCAGCCCTTCGTTTTTGGAGGAACTCAGGGACTGCATCAGCGACCAATACACACAAAGTGACAATCAGATCTTCGTGGGTGACTTCAATGTCCACTGGGGCTCGCCTCAAGACACCTATGCGAACTTGCTGGCCACCTTCCTCTCTGCAAACGATCTTATCCAACACTGCACAGAAACAACACACTCTAAAGGCTCAATCCTGGACCTTGTTATTTCTAAAGCAGGCTTGCTGACTATCGCTACCCCTATTCATGTAGACTGGTCGGACCACCTCCTCATCCCATTCTCTCTTCACCTATCACACTCTATAACTCTTGGCCAGCCTAAGAGGGCTACTTCCTGGTTCCGTGACACTAAAAATATTGACCTCAGTACCCTCTGTGATTCTGCTTTGCTATCACTTCCAAGGCTAGACCCGGACCTTGATGTTAACGATCTCACCTCCCAATGCCTCACAGTCCTTTCAGTCGAAATCGATAATGTCGCTCCTCTCCAAAGCAAAAAGAAAAGGCCCACTCCCTCAGCACCTTGGTTCAACAAATCCCTCTATGAAGAAAGGAAGCTCTTAAGAGCCCTTGAGAAACAATGGAGACAAGTGCCCTCCACTAAAAATTTGGCCACGCTTCGTTCAGCAAGATCCAAGTACCACAAACTCATCTTCCTTGGAAAAGCGTTGCACTACAAATCCCTCCTTGACTCAGCCAAAAATAGACCAAAAAAACTATTCGACCTCATCAAGAACCCAAACAGCTCACCCCCAACCTCCAAATTGGAAGATTCCACAAAGAAAGCAGAGGAATTCGCTGTATTCTTTGACGATAAGGTAAAATCACTTGTAGATCAGGTCATTCAGCCTACCCCTACAGAGGAGCGCAAATCCCTAACCATTTGGCAAAACTTTGACCCCATCTCTGACGATGCTCTCCTTAAATGCATCCTCGATACAAAGCCCTCTAACCATTCTCTTGACCCCATCCCTAGTGCCATTGCCATTGACTTCTTTACTAATTCTCTTTCCTATTGGACCACTCTGGTCAACCTCTCCCTCAGTCAAGGCTCCCTTCCTGTCTCCTTCAAAACTGGGCAGGTCACCCCTCTGCTTAAAAAACCCACTGCTGATGCGAACGACCTTAACAACTACCGTCCCATCACTAACCTACCCTTCCTTGCGAAAATCACAGAAAAATGTGTAGCGAAACAACTCTCTCGCCATATCAAGGAAAATGATCTTCTTGACAATTTTCAGTCCGGCTTCATTCAAAACTGCAGCACTGAAACAGCCCTGCTGCTAGTGATTGATGACGCGCTGCGGATACTCGATTCAGGGGAGTCTTGTCTTCTAATTCTTCTGGACCTTTCTGCAGCCTTTGACACTGTTAATCACAACACTCTCCTTAACACTCTTCAACAGAGAATGGACATGGAGGGCACTGTGCTCAAATGGTTTGCCTCCTTCCTCTCTGATAGATCCCAAATGGTCAAAATTGCGAACAGTCTTTCAGCTCCTTTAGTGGTCAGGCAGGGTGTTCCTCAAGGCTCCATACTTGCACCCACACTGTTCAATCTCTATTTAGAACCGCTGGGAAATCTCCTGAGTAAATCCGGGATCCACTATCATCTATATGCGGATGACACTCAGATCTACCTTAAGGTGGCCTCCACTCACGATCTCTCCTTCCTTAGCTCTACTCTCGACTCCATTCAAAACTGGATGTTAACTCATCAACTGATTCTGAATCCCTCCAAAACAGAATTCCTCCTCCTCTCCTCCTCACTTTCTCATCCCCCAGTGCAATCATGGATGGATCAGATCAATCTAATGAACAATAAACCCATCATTGTCGAGAGCGCAAAATCCCTTGGTGTCATACTCGACAAAAAACTCAATCTACTCTCCCACATCGACTCCATTGCAAAGTCTGCTCGACACCAACTGCGCCTTCTTTGGGGGATTCGTCGCTTCTTCCCGGAGCACGACCTTAAAACCCTGGTCCAGTCGCTGGTTCTCTCCAGATTGGACTACTGCAACTCTCTTCTTACTGGCCTTCCCAAATCCCACCTTTCCCCCCTGAAGTCTATTCTCCATTCAGCAGCTCGTTTCATATATGGGGCCAAAAGAAGCGACCACATCACACCCATTTTATCCACCCTCCGTTGGCTTCCCATAGAGGCAAGATCTATCTACAAAACTGCATGCATCACCCACAAAGCCTTGCACGCCTCCTCCCCTCGCTACCTGGTGAATAAACTGAAACTCTCTGGGGGCTCCAGACCATCACGTAATGCAGAAAGGTTATTACTTGAACCACCCATTTTCAAGAAGGAAAGATCGATGGCCCAATCCTTTTCAGGCAACGCGGTGAGAATCTGGAACTCACTTCCGCCTCAGCTTCGGACCACCACCTCTTCCCAGGCCTTCAAAACCAACCTCAAAGCTCTCCTCCTTCAAAGACACTTCCAAATTTAATTCAAGCCCTCTGTCTTCTGAAGGAAGTCCTTCCATTATAGGAAAATCTGTTCTCCATGCCTATAGAAGTGCCTTCCCAG
The DNA here is from genome assembly GCF_031143425.1 of Pleurodeles waltl. Lineage (NCBI taxonomy): Eukaryota > Metazoa > Chordata > Amphibia > Caudata > Salamandridae > Pleurodeles > Pleurodeles waltl. The sequence goes on from NC_090436.1 coordinate 875,540,708, forward strand.
GGTGTTTTTGTGTTTTGAGTGTCTGCCATTTAGTGCAGTATTATACCTCTACCTGTATTTTGTACTCTTTTGTAACTTGCACACGGCACCTTTCCTTTTACAACGTATCATTTGCTACCTCTTATTTCTTGTGTGCTTTTGATATATGCACAACGGCCACCACTGCCTCATGTAACGTAACTATAGTTTTAGTGTTTTGAGTGTCTACCATTTATTGCAATTTTATTTCTTTTTTTACCTCTACTCGTACTTTATTTGCTCTTGTATCCTGCACACGTCACTTTTTCCTTTCGTAACGTATCGTTTGCTACCTCATGTATTTTTTTGCTCTTGATACTTGCACAATTATCACTTGCCTCATGTAATGTAACATTTGTTTTTGTGACAGGCACACTTGTAATTTTTCTCTTCATGTATCTTTACTTTGCCTATTGTGAAGCGCTCTGACACCTTCGGGTAAAGTCCGCGCTATATAACAACGCATTAAATAAAAAAAAATAAAAAAAATTAACACTCACTGCTGGGGTCATAATGACCCCCATAGTCCAGATGTGTTCACTTTTGGTGTTGTTCTTGCATCATGGAAATGGGGGCAAAGTTGTTCCAAAACATACGTGAGAGAAGCAAAGGTAAGCTAACCCCGCTTGTGTGATTCTGCATTTCATAACTCATCTGACGTTACACAAGGCAGCAAACCTTGCTGGCTTGACTTACTCTGCGTCAGGTAGCCACTCCATTCTGGAGGGTGGATGTCTCACTGCTGCAAGATTTTAATTTTGAAGTAATGCATCTTGTATACCGGTGTACCAAAACCAGGAGAAACTTAATATTTTAACATTTCTATACACTCAGGGGCATATTTATGAGAGAGGTTGCATGGCTCTTGCATCATGTAACATGGTGCATGTAAGATGCAAACCCAAAATGCTTTTTATCAAGTCACACAAGGCCCCCATGTGTGTCCCTAAGTGGCTTGATACATCCAGAATAATGCTACACAGCGCAAATCGTTGCGTTGCGTTACTCTGCCCAAGGGAGACATTCCATAGGTAGTGAATGGGTGTTCCCATACAACACCCTTGTTTTTTGTCCATTCCCAGATTTACCAAAAGTGGTAGACCCAAGAATGCACCAAAATGCTGTGCCTTCTAAATTGAGGTGTAACGAAGAGAAATATCTTTATTTCTCCTTGTATCTTCCTCTATGTATGTGTGCTGCATTTTGCAACACACATAAAAAGAGGAAAATGCTTCAGGGGCTTGCTTTTGTACATGGAGGTGGCCCTTTCTGCACACAAAGGGGCATATTTATACTCTGTTTGCGCAGGAATTGCGTCATTTTTTTTGACGCAATTCCGACGCAAAACTAACTCCATATTTATACTTTGGCGTTAGACGCGTCTAGCGCCAAAGTCCATGGAGTTTGCGTTATTTCTTAGCATGGACACCTACTTTGCGTTAATGATATGCAAGGTAGGCATTCCCGTATTTACACTCCTGGGCAAAATTCACGCCCGGGAGTGGGCGGGTCAAAAAAAGTGACGTCCAGCCGCTTTTGCGCCATTTTTTAGCGCCTGGACAAGGCAGGCGTTAAGGGACCTGTGGGCTCGGAAGGAGCCCAGAGGTGCCCTCCCATGCCCCCAGGGACACCCCCTGCCACCCTTGCCCACCCCAGAAGGACACCCAAGGATGGAGGGACCCATCCCAGGGACATTAAGGTAAGTTCAGGTAAGTATTTTTTTTAATTTTATTTTGTGGCATAGGGGGGCCTGATTTGTGCCCCCCTACATGCCACTATGCCCAGAAGTCCCCTGGGCATGGCCATTGGGCAAGGGGCATGACTCCTGTCTTTGCTAAGACAGGAGTCATTTCAATGGGGGTTGGGAGTCGAAAAAAATGGCGCAAATCGGGTTGAGGCGAAAAATTTGCCTCAGCCTGACTTGCCCCATTTTTTGGCGCCCAAGCTCCATATTCCCCTACGCCGGCGCTGCCTGGTGTACGTCATTTTTTTTCAAGCACACCAGGCAGCGCTGGCGGCTAACGCCGGCTAACGTCATTGAATAAATACGGCGCCCGCATGGCGCTTCAGAATGGCGTTAGCCGGCGCTAATTCTTTTGACGCAAAACTGCGTTAGCGCAGTTTTGCGGCAAAAAGTATAAATATGGCCCAAACAATCCTCCTTACAATGTAGGCACCCTTGCACCATGGTGCAAGAGTGCCTGCATTGGGGCTAGGCAGTAGAAACAGTGCCAGCGCAGGTATAAAGGCAGGAATGCACTGTAATCTTTTAAATATGGTGCATTTCTGCCCTTACTCTGTGCCCCATTGCAGTGCAGCAAGGTGACTTGCTCTGCTGTGTGACCTTCTCATAAATATACCACTCATCCTCCCTAGGCTGCATTCATCAGCACGCAAAGAAAAAGGTGAATGAGTCCCAAGAGTGTATGTATACATGCCGGAGTATTCATCTGGACAAGAACTATGATGTGTATAATGCAGGGTCTTTTGCCCCATTATGCAAGGGTGCTTGTGTTGGTGCTAGCCAGGCAAAAGTACTCCACCAGCAGGTAAGCACTGTAGTGCACTGTATCAACTTTTACACAGTGCTCCACCATGCTGCATCTTGACTTCCCACCCTGCATTGTATGAATGCTTCACAGAAATGGTACATAGGTGACATACCGGTCGTGGCTCGCTGCGCTCTGAAGAGGCAAAATAAACATTAAATTAAAAACAAAACAAAAAAATGTACCTGCTTCACCGCCATGCTGCTCCTCTTTCCTGGTCACTGGAGGCACATGCTCCCAACCTGCACTGCGGTCAAAACTAATGCTGCATGAATGAAGCGTTAGGATTGGCTGTAGCGTCCTGGCTAGGTGCTCCCGGGTAAACTGGGAGCCTGTGCCTGCTCTCTCCAGCCCAGCAACACAGTGCCGGTTTGGAGAGAGTATAGTGTGCATGTGTGCCAAGACATGGACTCTTGCTTTTTTCCTGTCATCTCCCATGGTTCACCCCTTTAACAATAAAACAATAATAATCGCAGTTTATTATTGTTTTATTGTTAAAGGTGTGCAGCAGCTGCTGCACACAAAGGGTGACACCTCTCCAACATAGCAGAGGAGCCGCTGCTGGGACATACTGGGCATGAGGCTGGCATTGAAATGTCAATCCATGTGAATCTAGTGTGCTTGTCCTGTAGTCCACATTGTATCCATGCATTGGGTCCAAATGGAGCTGCGTAGGTTTAACAACCATGAAATCTGACACTGTGCATAAAAATACACATTTCACTGAGATATGCAGGGTGACATCAACTTTACTGCTGCTAAGCCATAGAACAAAGAACTCTGCCATATTAATATCTTCACAGTGTGCAACAGTCAGGCCGAGAGGTATTGATTTGTACAACACCATGGATCAATAGAGTAGCAGCCCTTCATCCCTGCTGCCTCCAGGGCTTTGGTGTAATTGTTCCTCTGTCACTCCAATTCACATAGGTCAGACATAGACATTTTTGAGAGAGAATCAATTACCCCTGAGGCAGGATTACAACAGTCATACTTCAGCTGTCATTTCAAACTGAGGAATTATCCAAACTTCATAAAATTTACTCACACCCTCCCAGAAACATATTTTGAGATGTCACGTGTACCTCTTCATGGGTCTAATTCACCGTCCTGAAAAGGTTTGGCATGTCACTGCCACAGTCCTAGCATCTGTCAGTAATCCAGTGATTGGAGTGTGATGGCTACCCTGCGAACACTGTCCTCCATCTTTAAACAAATTGCCATTGTTAAAGGTTGCAGGTATCCACAAACAAACCCAAGGTCCCTAATGTTATGTAGCAGTGCAGGCACTTCAGCACTTAGGGGGTCATTCTGACCCTGGCGGTCACCGACCGCCAGGGCCAACGACCGCGGAAGCACCGCCAACAGGCTGGCGGTGCTTCCATGGGCATTCTGACCGTGGCGGTACAGCCGCGGTCAGAAACGGGAAACCGGCGGTGTCCTGCCGGTTTCCCGCTGCCCCAGGGAATCCTCCACGGCGGCGCTGCTTGGAGCGCCGCCATGGGGATTCCGACCCCCTTACCGCCATCCTGTTACTGGCGGTTTTCACCGCCAGGAACAGGATGGCGGTAACGGGTGTCGTGGGGCCCCTGGGGGCCCCTGCAGTGCCCATGCCAATGGCATGGGCACTGCAGGGGCCCCCTAACAGGGCCCCACATTGATTTTCAGTGTCTGCCAAGCAGACACTGAAAATCGCGACGGGTGCCACTGCACCCGTCGCACGCCTTCAACTCCGCCGGCTCCATTCGGAGCCGGCTTCCTCGTTGAAGGCGCTTTCCCGCTGGGCCGGGGGGCGGCCTTCTGGCGGTCGCTGCCAGCCCAGCGGGAAAGCCAGAATGGCCGCCACGGTCATTTGACCGCGGTGCGGTCATTCGGCGGCTCCCGCCGGGCGTGCGGTTACCGCCGCCGGCGGGAGTCGGAATGACCCCCTTAGTGTACAGTCACAGCACTTTCAGTGGCAAGAACTGTAATCCACCTATATCATGCTAACACCAGTATATTGGCATGCACCACAAACACCTTATGTACACAGTCCTGTACTACAGTCTCTTTGTACTGTACTACAGTATGTCACTTGGAACACACACTACCAGCATGCTCACATTGACCATGAACACACAGTTCCACATTTCATCCTATGTGTTGTGTGTGTCTTGCACAGAAACATGAATTATGCACATGGTTTAATCACAAACACACTTATTGGTCAACCTGATGTTGGCAAGAGGTGAAGGGAAACACACTGCAGCATAACTTTAGAAGAGGTGAGTGAGCCAGTAGGCCCCAGTGCAGTGACCCATGGTTGAATGGTCATGTTCATTACTACTGATCACTACACGGTGTGCTGCAAACCTCACATTTGCTCTTGTTTACTCCTGGCAACAGCAGTAGCTTACATCAACTTTGAGGGCCGGTCTTTGGGTGGCCCTTCTGGCCTAACCTGACAGAAATCCATGACACAAGCCTCTGTCAGGGCGCACATGCATATTTCATGATACCCTATTGTAATATATACCATCATTACTGTTTCAGACAGCAGTACATTTGAGCAGTCAGGCCAGAGTACCTGAGTCTTACCATGCAGGGTAAATTTTCTGCACCACCATTGCTTCATATGTATTGAAATTGTGTACCACATGTTCACAACCATATGTGCCTGCATTTTAACAAAGTTGCTTCACACATTACCCATCTTTGTCTTCCAGAAGTTATGTGATGGTTGGAAAACATCTCAATTGCCTTACTTTTTGGGTAGAGTCCATGTATTAGAAATGGGGTCTCTAGTTGGCAGAGGTATACACCCTTGTCTAAGTAGGGACCACAATCCTAGTCAGGGTAAAGACACACACAATCCAAATTATCCTGTGTCCACCCTCTGGTAGCTTGGCACTGAGCAGTGAGGCCCAACTTGGAAGGCAATGTGTAAAGTATTTGTGCAATGAATCATACAATAACAAAGTGAAAATACCACAATAATACACCACACAGGTTTAGAAAAATAGTAGATATTTATCTGAATAAAATAAGGTCAAAATGATAAAGATTCAATAAGCACGAGTTGAAATACCACTTTTGCAAGTTTAAAAATAGACTTTAATCTTAGAAATCAACAGTTGTCTCTTGATTACACAAAGTACCTGGTTTGCGTGAAAGATAACATGCAAGGAGACCACAGAGGAGGAGATGTGTGGAAAAAATAAGGTGTACGTCGGATTTTCCGATGCAGCACAGACATTGTGTCATTTCTTTTGATGCTGCAAGTGGCTTGCATCATTTTTCAGGCATGCAGTCTTGTTTCTCACTGCGATGCAGGGGTCTTTTTGATGCCTAGGGAAGATGCGGGGAAATCCCAGGTGCTCTGGAAGAAGTCACAGGTGTTGAGTCAATCCGGGAGGGTGATGCATCAAATTTTCTGTCACATGGCAGCCGGTGCGCTGATTTTCCACTTGGGGAATTGGCTGCGTCATAACGGTTCAGCTGTGCGTCAATCTGGTAGGGTGGTGTGTCAAGTTTTCTGTTGCAAGGCAGGCGCTCTGTCGCATTTCCTCTTGGGAAGTCAGGCTTCTTCGTTCCGGTTTGGCTGTGCAGCAATTTCTCGGTTGTAAGGCAGGCTGTGCATCGTTTTGGGCTGGCTGTGTGTCACAAGGAGTTTCCTGAAGAGATGAAGTCTTTTTGGCCCTGAGACTTCAGAAAACAAGAGGCAAGCTCAATCCAAGCCCTTGGAGAGCACTTCTCAGCCAAGTCAAAGGGCAGCAGGGCAGCAGAGCAGCAGCAGGACAGCAGTCCTTCTCAGTAAAGAAGTCCAGATGAGTACTTTGGGCAGCCAGGTAGTTACTCTTGACAGGTTGCAGGTTCAGGTCCAGAAGTGTCTGAGTTGGTGGGGTCAGAGACCCAGTTTATACACCCAAAAATGCCTTTGAAGTGGGGGAGACTTCAAAGAGTGGTTTTGAAGTGCACAAGTTCTCCTTTCAGTACAGGTCTGTCTGTCAGGATCCCAGTAGGGGGTTTGGCATTTGATTCTGGAGGGAATGCCACCAGCCTTCTAAATATAAGTGTCAGGTCCTCCACCCTTCCAGCCCAGAAGACCCACTCAGTATGCAGATGAACGCAGGTGTGACTGAGTGTCCTGTGTTTGTGGGTGTCTGGGTGAAATGCACAAGGAATCTGTCAACCAGTCCAGCTCAGACGTGAATTGGAGACAGGCTGTAAGGCACAGATGGATTTTAAGTGCAGGGAAATGCTCACTTTGTTAAAGTGGCATTTCTAAAATAGTAATATAAAATCCAACCTCACCGATAAGTAGGATTTTTTATTACCATTCTGGCCATACTAAATATGACCTGATTACCCGATTCTGATCAGAATCTACCACACAACCAGTGTATGAGGGTCATCCTTATACTATCCTATAGAAGTAGCAGGCCTCGCAGTAGTGGAAAACAAATTTAGTTTTCCACTACCAGGACATATAAAACACACATGTACTAGACCTGCCTTTTGCCTACATAGCACCTTGCCCCATGGGATACCTAGGGCCTACTTTAGGGGGTGACTTTTATGTAGGAAAAGGAGAGTTTAAGGCTTGGTAAGTACTTTTAAATGCCAAGTCAGAGTAGCAGTGAAACTGCACACACAGGCCTTGCAATGGCAGGCCTGAGACAAGGTTGAGGGGCTACTTTGTGTGTGGCACAATCAGTGCTGCAGGCCCACTAGTAGCATTCAATTTACAGGCCCTGGGCACATATAGGGCCTGATTTCAACTTTGGAGGAGGTGTTAATCCGTCCCAAGTGTGACGGATATACCACCAGCCGTATTACGAGTTCCATAGGATATAATGGACTTGTAATACGGCTGGTGGTATATCCGTCACTTTACCGTCACTTTTGGGACGGATAAACACCTCCTCCAAAGTTGTAATCAGGCCCATAGTGCACTTTACAAGTAAATCAAATACGCCAATTGGGAATGAACCAATGTTACCATGTTTAAGGGAGAGAGCATATGCAATTTAGCACTGGTTAGCAGTGGTTAAGTACGCAGAGTCCTACAACCAGCAAAAACAGTGTCAGAAAAGTGGAGGGAGGTAGGCAAAAAGTTGGGGGATGACTACCCTAAGGCTGTCAGGTCTAAACCTATGCATTATTACTTCAGTAGTTTGGCATGGTAAATGTGTATTGTATCAAGTGTGACCAAAGGTAGGACTTCATTTACGAGGCCCTATCTGCACACTGAGCCACTGGAGTGTCATTTTCTATGCTCTTGTAGCACAGTGTGCCATTTCATATTTACAAGGCCCAGCAAAGCCACTAGGCATGGCTTTTAATGGCCTTGTAAATATGGGCCCATTTTATGCATAAAACTGAGTGAAAGAGGTGCTCCATGGGTGTTGGTGTGGGTGATCTCACACAACACCTATGGAACGCTAAGGAATCGGATGCATTCCCAGATATATAAGTCTGGGAATGAGTCAGATTCCTAATCCACCTCAGAGATGGCATAGAAGTGGTGCATCTGGGAGAAATATCTTTATTTCTCTCTGTTTTTTCCTCTTTCTATGAAAGTGAAAACACCTCTCTTGATTGTTTTTGTGCTGAAAGGTGTCCCTTTCTGCACAAAAACAATCATCCCCACAATGCAGGCCTCTTTGCACCATGGTGCAAGGGTGCCTGTGTTGTCATTAAGCAGTCATTTCTATGCCAAAGCATGGGGAGAGGACAGAAATGCGCTGTATCTTGTAGATGCAGCGCATTTCTACCCTTTCTCGGTGGCGCAGGGTTTCACAGCAAGACACTTGCTGTGCCGTCCTGCACCACAGGGCTTATAAGTAAGCCCCGTAGTAATTACATACATCACCCCAGGAAGGGTGTTACATGTGTGCTGTTTTGTGGATACCCACACAAGCATGAATGCATTCTTTACAAATGACATTTAGACATTTACACCTGAGGCTAGGCCTTTGGCTGTGACAGATGACTCCCATGATCTGTGATGGTATCTGATGCAATATATGTACCAGCAAAGTACTGTTACTCTGCATGCTAGTCCATATGTGAAGCACACAACAATTTGCTGATTGATCAGGGACTGATTTATTGTGAGATTTGTGAACCATCACACAGCGAGTGCCACATTTAACACATTTAAATGCAGTAGAATACAGCAAGAGAGCTTGCTGTGCTGCACTGCACTGCTTAGGACAGGGAGGAGATGAGTGCCCCATATCTATCTAGATATTGTACAATCCTGCCCTATCATTTTCATGCAATACCCTGAATCACATTGACTTGCTTTGTTGTTTTGTTCTGAGTTGGATATATGCCCCCATGTTTAATAACAGCTACAAAATACAAAATATACATGTTGAGGCCTACATCTAGTCTACAAGATGTGTGTGATAATATAGATGGATTCACATAAATACGAGACAATGGATAAGTTTAAAACAAATATTTATTGGATGGGAAGTTGACATCGTTTCTGTAATGATTGTCATAATTTCCTTTTTACTGCAAAAATTACATTTCTACTATTTGGTCTCATCTCAACAGACCTGCAATTGTGTGGACCGTCTCTCCTTCAGAATCTTCTGCCTATTTATGCTCATGTGAGATTTCCCCCTCATAGTCCCATCGACATTGGTCCTTACACATACATTATGCAGTATTGCATAAACTAATTTAATTTTGCACACCATGGCAGGAGGATACAGTAGTCTGCCACCTGACTTGTCGAGGCACCTAAAATGGGACTTTAGTGCTCCACACATGCACACCACCAGATTGCTGGTTTTGTACAGAGATGTGTTGTATTTCTTCTGTCCATCCATCTGTGGATTAGTGTATGGGGTCAGCAGCCATGGCTGCAAACCAGATTGCTGGTTTTGTACAGAGATGTGTTGTATTTCTTCTGTCCATCCATCTGTGGATTAGTGTATGGGGTCAGCAGCCATGGCTCCAAAGCTAGAAAGGTGGCAGAATTGCCGCGCATTGGCAAACCAGATGTAGGAAATGACTCAGTGGGCTGTAGTATAAAGTATACAACATCACATACCATCTTGGCAAGCTCAGCTACTCTGTAGAAGCCATCATACTGCAACTAAGAGTAGCTAGGAGACCACCACCACTCTGCAGGCAGTGAAGGAGGAAAGAGATCATACAATTTTACTTGTTGAAAACAGAGCCCATTATGGAATTGCTGGATAAGATAGGGCCAAGTCTTCAGACAGCAACAATAAGTACCCATACTATTGCAGCACACATCAAATTGATGTCTGTGCTACATATCTTGGCCTCTGGATCATTCCGGACTACAGCTGCAAGACTGACAGACATATCACAGGGATAATTATCTGCCTTTCTACCAATTGCGTAGAATGTCATTATAAAACTGACCCTTGTGTACTTACTCTTTCCCAGAAAACTAACCACCAGCAATTGACTACCAAGCACAAGTTCCACAATATTGCAGGATTCTCCCATGTGCTTAGTGCCATTGATTGCACACGTGAAAGTGTGCCCTCTGCAGCCACTGAACACCTCTGAAGGAACCAGAAACGTAATTATTCAATAAATGTTCAGGCAATAGTGGGCCATCAGGGACTCTTCAATTCCTTCTGGCTAAATACCCTGGAAATGCACATGATGCCTACATTTTCCATCACAGTCTCATCAATGAGAAGTTAGAGACAGACTGTAATGGGAATGGCCTACTCATCTGTAAGGAAGGCAGAAATACAAATACTTCACCTATTTTGAAATGAATGACTGAATACCAACACTGTGGTTGTGTCTGGATCGTGTGTGATGTGCACCTAGTGGTAGTATGTCACTCAGACATGTAGCTAATGATGCCCCCTTGTGTAATTACTTCACAGAATCAGAAATGGAAGATTTAAAAAAGACATAGTGCTAGTTGTTGTGACCTGCAATACTATGTGAGCTGGCAGAATCACAAGTAGTGTAACTGTATTGTCAGCAAATGACAAACCATGTGTCCCACAATTTTTTTTAAGCCAACTTGAAAGGAGCAACCTCAAAAATGTGTTTTGATATGTGTGTGTGTGCAATGGTGTATCTAGCTTGGAATATATGTTACTTCTCCTGATTTCCGAATTCTGTAGGCAAAATATTCACATCCAAAATATCAGTTTCACACACAGCAATATATCTGTTGGCTGAAGAATTTATTAGGACCCCAAATGTGAAATGACTTTCAAATACCAATGACTGTCATGCACTGAAACTGCTGGATACAATAATGCAACAAATGTGTCCTAGAAGTCACAATATATAGCAAATGGCAGGTATGCACCAGCCATTACCGCATTTATAGTCAAATAACACTCTTTTATAATGAGGCACACTGACATATATGTCAATATAATAGATAGTTACAAACATGCTGCAAGTTGCCTACATTTGCTGCATCTCTCTTGAATTAAAGTAATTGTCACACAATGATTACATAGGCCAATACAGGCATTAGACACTAGGAACAAATCCAGATCACACAGTGATGAAAGAAAGGTATCACAGTATAATTATTCCTAACAAATCTACAAACATATGATAATGAAATGATGTAAAAATCAAGGCCCATAAGTATTGGATCATCAACAGAAATTTTACATTCATACATTTTCTAACAGAAACTTTACTGTGCAGGTCTCTTGTACCAAGTCTGTCTTTCAAACAGAAATAGGTGTCATACAGAAAAGGGCCACATTTCTACTCCTATGTATCAGTCTAAGCTCATCCAGACAGCTTGACATGTTGAAATGCCAGAAAGATGAGTATTCCATAGTGAAATATCCATGTCAGATGTCAAACAATGTAAACTTTTATGAAGCAACTGGACATGCAAATTCACAACTATGTAAGCTATTGGCATACTATGTAGGCAACCAAGCACATAATAGTTCTAAATAAGTCAAATTTATTTGTGAGTTTCAAACACACTGTCACTAGTCCAACCCCTAGTTCTCAATAGGGCTGCAAGACTCTCATCTAAAGTTTGTGATATTGTACAGACATAGTCCACCATTTACATTTAGCAGGTCAAACAGACAAACTTGTTTATCTTGCCAAACTTCTATATAAACATGTTAACTCTCATGTTGATGTGTTGTATCCCTTACATGCTGTACAATCTGTACAAATGATGCAAATTTTCACCACAAGCCTGTGTAAACCTATGTTTAACAAGAACTAAACAAAACCAGTCTCAATTAAAATGTAGGGGCATATTTATACTCTGTTTGCGCCGGAATTGCGTCGTTTTTTTTTACGCAAATCCGACGCAAAGCTAACTCCATATTTATACTTTGGCGTTACACCCATCTAGCACCAAAGATCTTGGAGTTAGCGTCATTTTTTAGCTTGGACACCTACCTTGCGTTAATGATATGCAAGGTAGGCGTTCCCGTCTAAAAAATGACTCCAAGGCATGTGCGCCTTATTTAAACTCCCGTGCAAAAATAACGCACGGGAGTGGGCGGGTCAAAAAAAATGACGTCCAGACGCTTTTGTGTCATTTTTTAGCGCCTGGTCAGGGCAGTCGTTAAGGGACCTGTGGGCTCGGAAGGAGCCCATAGGTGCCCTCCCCTGCCCCCAGGGACACCCCCTGCCACCCTTGCCCACCCCAGGAGGACACCCAAGGATGGAGGGACCCATCCCAGGGAACTTAAGGTAAGTTCAGGTAAGTAATTTAAAAAAAAAACTTTTGTGGCATAGGGGGGCCTGATTTGTGCCCCCCTACATTCCACTATGCCCAATGGCCATGCCCAGGGGACAGAAGTCCCCTGGGCATGGCCATTGGGCAAGGGGGCATGACTCCTGTCTTTGCTAAGACAGGAGTCATGTCAATGGAGGGTGGGAGTCAAAAAAAATGGCGCTAATCGGTTTGAGGCAGATTTTTTGCCTCAGACCGACTTGCCCCATTTTTTGATGCCCAAGCTCCATTTTCCCCTACGCCGGCGCTGCCTGGTGTGGGTCATTTTTTTTGACGCACACCAGTCAGCTCCGCCGGCTAACGTCATTCCATAAATAAGGTGCCCGCATGGCGCTTTGGAATGGCGTTAGCCGGCGTTAACATTTTTGACGCACAACTGCGTTGGCGCAGTTGTGCGTCAAAAAGTATAAATATGGCCCGTAGTGTTTTCCATAGTGCCTACATACAAATGATATATATGTAGTTCAGTTGAAGACACAAAAAATACAATCATTGACTCCTGATGTCTATATTCAGGTGATGTCAGTGCAGCTTTTTCCCCCACACAAACCTTAAAATAATACTCATTTTTGCTGATGCATTGTTTTTTAAATATGACTTACTGCTTGCATCGGCCTTGCATCATACTACGTGATGGAAGTTCGGCACACACCACTCATAAATATGCCCCTAACAGCATTATTTCATATAATGGTATTGATCTATTTCCCATGTTGCTTAAAAAGAGAAATCTAGACGTTTACAGTTTTTGTTGCATAATTTTGCAGCTGGTATTAACAGTGTATCTTTGTAAGCAAAGACAGGCCATGTAATTTTCTACATGCGATCTTCATTAAAGAAAAGAGAAATTATTTCTGTATTTAAAATACCAGCGCTTCAAACATTTGAGCCTGTAACTGGGCCCATAACGAATCATTAAACATTAGAAACATGCAGACTGGTGATCCGATTGTTGATTAAATAATAACATGACTTAACTTTTATAAGTTACTGTGAGAAAGTAGCCTCTTTCTAGCCTTGTTACCCCCACTTTTGGCCTGTTTGTGAGTGTATGTCAGGATGTTTTGTCACTGTTTTCACTGTCTCACTGAGATCCTGATAGCCAGGCCTCAGTGCTCATAGTGAAAACACTATGTTTTCAGTATGTTTGTTATGTGTCACTGGGATCCTGCTGGTCAGGACCCCAGTGCTCATAGGTTTGTGGCCTATATGTATGTGTCACTGGGACCCTGTCACACAGGGCCCCAGTGCTCATAGGTGTGCATGTATATGTTCCCTGTGTGGTGCCTAACTGTCTCACTGAGGCTCTGCTAATCAGAGCCTCAGTGGTTATGCTCTCTCATTTCTTTCCAAATTGTCACTGACAGGCTAGTGACCATTTTTACCAATTTACATTGGCTTACTGGAACACCCTTATAATTCCCTAGTATATGGTACTGAGGTACCCAGGGTATTGGGGTTCCAGGAGATCCCTATGGGCTGCAGCATTTCTTTTGCCACCCATAGGGAGCTCTGACAATTCTTACACAGGCCTGCCACTGCAGCCTGAGTGAAATAACGTCCACGTTATTTCACAGCCATTTTACACTGCACTTAAGTAACTTATAAGTCACCTATATGTCTAACCTTTACCTGGTAAAGGTTAGGTGCAAAGTTACTTAGTGTGAGGGCACCCTGGCACTAGCCAAGGTGCCCCCACATTGTTCAGAGCCAATTCCCTGAACTTTGTGAGTGCGGGGACACCATTACACGTGTGCACTACATATAGGTCACTACCTATATGTAGCTTCACAATGGTAACTCCGAATATGGCCATGTAACATGTCTATGATCATGGAATTGCCCCCTCTATGCCATCCTAGCATAGTTGGCACAATCCCATGATCCCAGTGGTCTGTAGTACAGACCCTGGTACTGCCAAACTGCCCTTCCTGGGGTTTCACTGCAGCTGCTGCTGCTGCCAACCCCTCAGACAGGCAGCTGCCCTCCTGGGGTCCAGCCAGCCCTGGCCCAGGATGGCAGAACAAAGAACTTCCTCTGAGAGAGGGTGTGACACCCTCTCCCTTTGGAAAATGGTGTGAAGGCAGGGGAGGAGTAGCCTCCCCCAGCCTCTGGAAATGCTTTGTTGGGCACAGATGTGCCCAATTCTGCATAAGCCAGTCTACACCAGTTCAGGGACCCCTTAGCCCCTGCTCTGGCGCGAAACTGGACAAAGGAAAGGGGAGTGACCACTCCCCTGACCTGCACCTCCCCTGGGAGGTGTCCAGAGCTCCTCCAGTGTGCTCCAGACCTCTGCCATCTTGGAAACAGAGGTGCTGCTGGCACACTGGACTGCTCTGAGTGGCCAGTGCCACCAGGTGACGTCAGAGACTCCTGCTGATAGGCTCCTTCAGGTGTTAGTAGCCTATCCTCTCTCCTAGGTAGCCAAACCCTCTTTTCTGGCTATTTAGGGTCTCTGAAGGGGTACTTGCACCTTGCACCAGGCCCAGTTATCCCTTATTAGTGTATAGGGTGTCTAGCAGCTTAGGCTGATAGATAATGGTAGCTTAGCTGAGCAGCTTAGGCTGAACTAGGAGACGTGTGAAGCTACCACAGTACCACTTAGTGTCATATGCACAATATCATAAGAAAACACAATACACAGTTATACTAAAAATAAAGGTACTTTATTTTTATGACAATATGCCAAAGTATCTTAGAGTGTACCCTCAGTGAGAGGATAGGAAATATACACAAGATATATATACACAATAGCAAAAGTATGCAGTATAGTCTTAGAAAACAGTGCAAACAATGTATAGTTACAATAGGATGCAATGGGGAAACATAGGGATAGGGGCAACACAAACCATATACTCCAAAAGTGGAATGCGAACCACGAATGGACCCCAAACCTATGTGACCTTGTAGAGGGTCGCTGGGACTATTAGAAAATAGTGAGAGTTAGAAAAATAACCCTCCCCAAGACCCTGAAAAGTGAGTGCAACGTGCACTAAGGTTCCCCTAAGGACAAAAGAGTCGTGTTAGAGGAATAATGCAGGAAAGATACAAACCAGCAATGCAACAACTGTGGATTTCCAATCTAGGGTACCTGTGGAACAAGGGGACCAAGTCCAAAAGTCAAAAGCAAGTCGGAGATGGGCAGATGCCCAGGAAATGCCAGCTGCGGGTGCAAAGAAGCTTCGACTGGACAGAAGAAGCTGAGGTTTCTGCAGGAACGAAAAGGGCTAGAGACTTCCCCTTTGGTGGACGGATCCCTCTTGCCTTGGAGAGTCGTGCAGAAGTGTTTTCCCGCCGGAAGAACGCCAACAAGCCTTGCTACACGCAAATCGTGCGTTTGGCGTTTTTGGACGCTGCTGGGGCGCAGGAGGGGCCAGGAGGTCGCAAATTGGACCTGAAGAGAGAGGGGACGTCTAGCAAGACAAAGAGCCCTCACTGAAGCAGGTAGCACCCGGAGAAGTGCCAGAAACAGGCACTACGAGGATGCGTGAAACGGTGCTTGCCAAAGTTGCACAAAGGAGTCCCACGTCGCCGGAGACCAACTTAGAAAGTCGTGCAATGCAGGTTAGAGTGCCGTGGACCCAGGCTTGGCTGTGCACAAAGGATTTACGCCGGAAGTGCACAGGGGCCGGAGTAGCTGCAAAGTCGCGGTTCCCAGCAATGCAGCCCAGCGAGGTGAGGCAAGGACTTACCTCTACCAAACTTGGGCTGAAGAGTCACTGGACTGTGGGGGTCACTTGGACAGAGTCGCTGGATTCGAGGGACCTCGCTCGTCGTGCTGAGAGGAGACCCAAGGGACCGGTGATGCAGCTTTTTGGTGCCTGCGGTTGCAGGGGGAAGATTCCGTCGACCCACGGGAGATTTCTTCGGAGCTTCTGGTGCAGAGAGGAGGCAGACTACCCCCACAGCATGCACAAGCAGGAAAACAGTCGAGAAGGCGGCAGGATCAGCGTTACAGAGTTGCAGTAGTCGTCTTTGCTACTATGTTGCAGGTTTGCAGGCTTCCAGCGCGGTCAGCGGTCGTTTCCTTATCAGAAGGTGAAGAGGGAGATGCAGAGGAACTCGGCTGAGCTCATGCATTCGTTATCTAAAGTTTCCCCAGAGACAGAGACCCTAAATAGCCAGAAAAGAGGGTTTGGCTACCTAGGAGAGAGGATAGGCTACTAACACCTGAAGGAGCCTATCAGCAGGAGTCTCTGACGTCACCTGGTGGCACTGGCCACTCAGAGCAGTCCAGTGTGCCAGAAGCACCTCTGTTTCCAAGATGGCAGAGGTCTGGAGCACACTGGAGGAGCTCTGGACACCTCCCAGGGGAGGTGCAGGTCAGGGGAGTGGTCACTCCCCTTTCCTTTGTCCAGTTTCGCGCCAGAGCAGGGGCTAAGGGGTCCCTGAACCGGTGTAGACTGGCTTATGCAGAATTGGGCACATCTGTGCCCAACAAAGCATTTCCAGAGGCTGGGGGAGGCTACTCCTCCCCTGCCTTCACACCATTTTCCAAAGGGAGAGGGTGTCACACCCTCTCTCAGAGGAAGTTCTTTGTTCTGCCATCCTGGGCCAGGCCTGGCTGGACCCCAGGAGGGCAGCTGCCTGTCTGAGGGGTTGGCAGCAGCAGCAGCTGCAGTGAAACCCCAGGAAGGGCAGTTTGGCAGTACCAGGGTCTGTACTACAGACCACTGGGATCATGGGATTGTGCCAACTATGCTAGGATGGCATAGAGGGGGCAATTCCATGATCATAGACATGTTACATGGCCATATTCGGAGTTACCATTGTGAAGCTACATATAGGTAGTGACCTATATGTAGTGCACGTGTGTAATGGTGTCCCCGCACTCACAAAGTTCAGGGAATTGGCTCTGAACAATGTGGGGGCACCTTGGCTAGTGCCAGGGTGCCCTCACACTAAGTAACTTTGCACCTAACCTTTACCAGGTAAAGGTTAGACATATAGGTGACTTATAAGTTACTTAAGTGCAGTGTAAAATGGCTGTGAAATAACGTGGATGTTATTTCACTCAGGCTGCAGTGGCAGGCCTGTGTAAGAATTGTCAGAGCTCCCTATGGGTGGCAAAAGAAATGCTGCAGCCCATAGGGATCTCCTGGAACCCCAATACCCTGGGTACCTCAGTACCATATACTAGGGAATTATAAGGGTGTTCCAGTAAGCCAATGTAAATTGGTAAAAATGGTCACTAGCCTGTCAGTGACAATTTGGAAAGAAATGAGAGAGCATAACCACTGAGGTTCTGATTAGCAGAGCCTCAGTGAGACAGTTAGGCACCACACAGGGAACATATACATGCACACCTATGAGCACTGGGGCCCTGTGTGACAGGGTCCCAGTGACACATACATATAGGCCATAAACCTATGAGCACTGGGGTCCTGACCAGCAGGATCCCAGTGACACATAACAAACATACTGAAAACATAGTGTTTTCACTATGAGCACTGAGGCCTGGCTATCAGGATCTCAGTGAGACAGTGAAAACAGTGACAAAACATCCTGACATACACTCACAAACAGGCCAAAAGTGGGGGTAACAAGGCTAGAAAGAGGCTACTTTCTCACAGTTACTTCATTTATTCTCATTTTACATAGACCTTTTAAGACATTTGTACACTTCAGGTGGGTAGTGCTGCTTTTTTCAACCTTTTTCAAAAAATGAGGGAAAACCCAATAACCCTCAGACTTGGGTACATAAACATTAGAATTAATATATGGTCCCTAAAAGGGGGAAGTATACTTAGACTTCCACAGTAAAATTACTCTATCAAGGAAGGGACTACATTTATTTTATCCAATACCCTTGGGTTAATTTATATTTTATTTCCTTTAACAAATCAATTACTACAATCTATAAATCTAATCATAAACTTCTTATGATTATTATAAAATCCTAGGTGTTCCTAAACATACAAACACAGTGAAAGTGAATATTGTGAAAAAAGTGTCAGTGTTTTATACAATATATACAAAATTTGTGGTTAAAAACAATGAATCGTGAGCTTCCAAAGACTCCTTCAATCCAGGAGTCCTGAAGTCACTCAAATCATTTAACATCAATCCACAATCACTTTTTGTCAACGTTTTGACCCTGTATATAGATATGAATCAACAGCGGGTCATCGTCAGGACTGGGAATCTCTCCATTTTGGTAGCACCTACAAACAAATAATATTCTACTGTAATATTTGAGGACTATATTCATTAGTGAAGCTTAATTTTAAGAAGTTTTTTATTTTTCGTGTTTTGAAAAGGGGTATCACTCACCTATTGGTTCAGATTTAATGTATTCATGTCTTGATAACAGTTGCCAGAATTATTGGTCATCTTCCTAATGGGAACACAAATTTTAATAAAATGTATTGTGTCCCTAAATATTAATTGAACTCACTGCGCTGCAAAAACCATCAGTCACAGTAGTAAAGGAAATTATTCTATGTATAGAATTACTTACAGTACTAGCGATTCTTTAAAATTGTAGTTGTTTTAAGAGATGCCTCATATTTGTAGTCTTCACCATATTCACAATCTCTCAAACAAATCATCACTTTGTATATTTCAAGATGTGACAATAGTGGTGGCTGGTTTTGAATTCACAACTCTAAAAAACACAGAAAGTGAATTTTGGGTTCCCAAATTGCGGATATTGTATCCTCAATCCTCAATAGTGACATTATTTCTGACTTACTTTCATAGTATCATCCCACGCAACGGAAGGTGCCAAAATGCAAACTTCCGTGTGCGGCTACTGGGATCATTTAAATAGAGTGGGCTCATACGTGCTACCTACGTTGGGCAGTGTCCTCTCTAGTCCGCCTAAAAGGGATAGCGCCATTAATCTCTGAGACGCTAAAACTCGGCATCATGTAATCGGTGCCCTTTCTGGTCCGCTTCAGCGTGCGTACGTAAGACGCTGAAACCAGGTCCATCTTCTTTAATATCCAGAGCCATTTCCAATAAGGCTCGTAATAAAGAACTGTGGAAATAAGACACGGGTTCTCGTTGACTATGCTAAGATTTATTTTAACTTGAGAGTATCGTGTATAATCTTGTTAGTCTGCGCAAAGGTTGTATATTGTGCTTTTATGCAGAAAATCTGTTTATGTATGTATCTATATGGAGACGCTAAACCAGGCTCCTATCTTATTGAATAATCAGTGCCCCTATTGGTCCAACTCCACATGAAACCCGTGACTGTATGGCACAAGTTCTCAACTATTAGCCTAAATTTTGTGTTAGAATTACTAGCATCGAACTATCATATGTACTCTTACTACTTTGAAAAAAAGAACATTTATTGTTGTACTTACATGCAAGGGATCTTTTAGATTCATGCACATTGATTTAATGAGGAATTATATGTGCAGAGGCTTCATCTTTCACACCAAATAAGCCATAAGGTAAACACATTGTACGATTGCTGTGATTTTAAAGGACGGACATTTTGCAACAGGCCATTTCCGGATGTGGAAAATTATATATTTTAAAAAGAAAACCTAAACATAAACTGGTCTAATGCATTATCCAGTTGGTGTGACACATCAATCTTATATTTCTATAGTCCTAATGTACAAAGCCTTAGGAATCAGACATTTATATATGCACCCGTGTAATTCATATGTATATACACAAATTTTTGATGTTTAGACATTTCATCTAACATCCTGTAATCCCAGACATGTCTAGAAACAGTAGAAAACAAATGATAAGGCGAACATGAGGGGAAACAATTACACTAACGCAGCCTGTCTCCCATCCTCTAAAGGATTCAGTCCATTACTTATAGTTTCACATTTTTCCATCCAGTACAATTCACATTTAGAGAGGAGATTATCCTTATCCCCTCCTCTTGGGCCCAAAGTAATTTGATCAATAATTTGCCATTTGAAATCATCACTGTTATGTTGAAGTCTTTCATAATGTTTCACTAGGGGCGCTCCTACAGTTTCACATTTGATTCTGCTTTTATGTTGCAGAATCCTACATTTCACCTTCTGTGTCGTTTTGCCAATGTACATGAGATTGCACGGACACCAGATCACATAAAGGACATCATGTGTGTTGCAATTTGTGAATGCAGTCAAGGTGAATGTATTGTCCTTGTAGCAAAATTCCGTTGTATTAAAACTGAATTTGCATTCCGACCAATGTCCACATTTATAATGTCCCAATACCACTGGAAGACCCCATAGTGTATTATATGTCCTCTTAGGTATTTGTGGTAAAAGTGCTCTTGTCAAAGTGCCTTTTGGATTCTTCACTTTCGTAAAATAAAATAGGGAGAGATCCTGTACATGAAGGTGTTCCCTAATCAATTCTCAATGATGCAAAATAATATTTTTAATGTTGTTACTAGCCGGATTGAATGTAGTTACACAAGATAGTCTGTTGTTACTCTCTTTCAATAGCTTGGGTTCCAAAAGACATTCTCTATGATTATACCATGCTCTCTTTCTTGCTCTCCTTACCAGTCTTTTGGGATAGCCCCTCTCTATGAGTCTTTCTATAAGGGTATCTGATTCTTTAAAGTAATCAGATTTTTTTGAACAATTTCTCAGAATCCGGAGAAACTGCCCAAATGGGAGGTTGTCCCTCAAACTTCTTGGATGATTGCTGGTATAATGTAGTAACGTGTTCCTTTCCGTCGGTTTTCAGTATAAATAGACAAATAACTTGTCCTCATCTACTCCTATTTTTAAATCTAGGAAAGGGATGTTTTCTTTATTATAATCCATAGTAAATTGTATATCATTTGACCTTTTATTCAACCAAATGTGAAATTCTTGTAGTTCAGTAATTGAACCACGCCAGATTAACAAAACATCATCGATGTATGTAGACTATTTCCGTATATTTCCTAAAAAAGGATTTGTCTATGTCTATAACTAACTCAGAAAATTCAGAGGCTTTTTTAGGGAGGGGCCGTGCAGAAGGGAACAGACAGAGAGGGAGAAGGGGGAGAGGCAGAGGGAGAAACAGAGGCCGTGTGTATTTCCAAGAATCCCATAAAGAACGACAAACCAGGCGTCAACAGTACTCCTGGTGAATGAAACTTCAATTGATCTCTTACCCCCTGTACAAGAACATATAGCTCTACCTGAGAAACAGCCTACTACCAATACAGGGAATCCTGCAAATATGGCCCCAACTTTTAATCTCTCAAAACACAAATTGATATCATATGAATTATCGGTACTGAGCAAGGGTCTTTCATTTGTACCGACTGCTCGTATGAATTTTTTCGAGGTTAAATTAGAAATGCAAAGATTCTTGACTTCAGGACTCCTGGATTGAAGGAGCCTTTAGAAGCTCACGATTCATTGTTTTTAACCACATATTTTGAATATATTGTATATATTGTATATAACACTGACACTTTTTTCACAATATTCACTTTCACTGTGTTTGTTTGTTTAGGAGCACCTAGGATTTTATTATAATCATAAGACGTTTGTGATTAGATTTATAGATTGTAGTAATTGATTTGTTAAAGGAAATAAAATATAAATTAACCCAAGGATATTGGATAAAATAAATGTAGTCCCTTCCTTGATAGAGTAATTTTACTGTGGAAGCCTAGATATACTTCCCCCTTTTAGGGACCATATATTACAGCTTTTTTCAACTGAGCATAACATTACTATATTAAATCAAATCTCTCATTTCCGCAAAGTCAATGATTACCTGTCAGCCCCTGCCCCACTTCGCCCAGTAAGCATAATTATGCAGTACACAACATAGTTCTGATGACAGTCAGACATTACCTGTCACTGTAGTACCACCTGTAGCTTAGCACTTTAAAAATGAAAAAATGTAAAAGTTTACAAAAAAAGATATAGAGAACCTAATCCATTTTCTGAACCAATCTACGACTCAAAGAGTCATGCTGTGCTGAAAAGATGTTGGTTTTTTTAACCATTGATATTACAATTTTAATATGTGAGATTGCATCAATTGTTGAAAAACACATGGCCGGAGTAAGACTGTTCCAACTGCACTTTAAAACTGTGGTTGTATTGAACTGTATTTGTGTATTTATAAAGAGCATCACAGGCATTTTTCTATTGTTGATTTGATAACTGGGTTATTATTATGGAACTAACATACGAATGAAGATACAGCCAAATATTTAAAGTCTTGTGGGATTTGAAAAAAATCTTTTCTGAGTGATTTCCATTGCACTACTGTTGCCACGGAGAAAGCTATTTCTCTGATTGAGGAATGCTTAATTCTTGGAATTTGTAGGATGAATTAGTCTTTTGATCTTAAGGCACAGAGAGAATGGTACAAAATAAAACGTGATTGCTTGTCAGCTAATGGAGTGTATTAAGGGCTGGCGTATTGGTATCCTTTCTACGTTACTCCAGTGTCAACCGGGCAGCAACCTGTGAGCTATATCACTATCTTTAATTGCCTTCAAAATCAAATGTCTATCACTGACATACCCAAAGAATCTAAAACCAAAAGACTACATACACAAACAACCTAAAACCAAACGACTGAATTAAATTTGCCAGTTGGACTATATATAGATTAAAAAGGAAGAAGGGAAATGACTAATCCCTATGAGTCAAAGGCTGCTGACCAGTCCATCAGTATCAATGCATACCATTCCCCTCATCCTACTGCTGGCATAATTCAACTAATGCCACAGTAATGAGTGATTCAGTATCACATCCAGAAGGGAACCGTGCCTGCATTTGATGGAGATGCCTTTACAAATGCAGATAGTTGCTCATAGGCTCCCTTCTTTATCAATTTAGAGAGGAAAGCAGCTGAAAGGCTGGGCAGTCGTTTGTAGGCACTCTTGGGTCAAATGCTGTTTGTGTAAAGCAATTACTGCTGCTGGCTTTTGCTCTTTTGGAATATGCTTGCTGATATCGAGGCATTGTGATAAAGTGGATTATTAGTTGGAGTGGATGGTTAACCATCACAAATGGTAATGGCATTATCTCCACCAGGTATGGCACAAAGCAGACAAGCTTAAAAAATTCAACTCCAATTTATAAAAATAGAAAACCTTTTAATGGACACATGGCATTAAAACAACAAAAATCCAATAAGGGGGACTAGAGATATGAATTTTTTTAAAAATTTCTATAAAAATAGGACCAAAAATGCTCAAAGAGCAATTGGTTGCACTAGTCTGAGACAAAGATAAGGTTTGAGGTCAACCACAATGGAGTGCAGCTCAGATACAAAGACCAGGTTTGTATAAGTTGAAAGTTTTATTCCTTGACTTACGGCCTGATTTACATCTCAACGGTAATGGTCCCGGCATCGACTTTTTGACTGAAAACCCATCTGTCCCGCGATGGTCTGCCCGCCATATCTGGATGTTGGCTTTATCATAAACAAAAGCCTGCATTGGAACAGCCATCTCCACCAAAAAATAACCCCCACATTGACAGCGGGAGAGGGAAACATAGATGACGGTGATACCCATGACTCCTTTCCCGCCAAGCAGATTTGGATGTGCTTTACTGGAAAGAAAAAAAGCGTTGGTCCGACCTCCAGGTTTGAGTTGACGGATTTGGGGGGTTGGGTGAAAACTCACTTTTTCCCCCCATTCCACCCCTGTCTTCGACTGGACATGACTGGACAGCACCTGCTGTCACTGCAGCCACTAACCCATTGAAAAAACATAACCTTCCCTGTTGCTCGACTGAAGGTAGGCATGCCACAACGCCAGGGTACATTAGGTAGACACTGCATGGTAGGTCAGGGCCACAGCAGGCATTTACCTATGTTTTTTAAAATTACTGTGACATGCATATGTGGGGTACACAATGGTGTCACACATTGCTGGGGATACACTAGCACAGCAAGCATATTGCACACATATACAACTGTGACTGTGGTGTCATCATTTATTGCAAAATGAATGCTGGTGCCACAATGACACTAGACTCATACTGGACAACTGTGTCCATGTCTGCACATTTCAAGTGGACCTGTACGGGGAGGTTTGTGCTATCTTTTGTACATGAGTGTCTGTATGAGTATGTGTGTGTGTGTGTCTGTGTGTGTGAATAGTATGGTTGCGGTGCAGGGAGCTGGAATGGGTGGTGTGGTTGTATCTGTATGTGTGGCACTTGCATGTGAGACTGATGTTGTTGTGTTTGCTGTGTTGCTGCGTAATTCATTCAGGTGAGTGTTGTTGTGTGGCAGACGTCGTGCTGTGTGTGAGTTTGTTTGTATAGCTCGGTGTATAGTTGTGTTGGTTGTTGTGGTTGTGTCATTTGTGGGTGCAAAGTCAATAGAGCATGAATGCTGTTGCACGGATGTATATCAATATTTCTTTTTGTCATGTATGTGTTGTGTTGGAATGACAATGGATACAAGTGTGTATGTGTTGTGACCGAAATGGGTTCAAAGAGGTCATATAGGTATCAGATGAAATCTCTGTAATTCAGTTAACTTTTTGGTGGGAAAGCTCAGAGAGGAAGAA
Organism: Pleurodeles waltl; assembly: GCF_031143425.1. Taxonomy (NCBI): domain Eukaryota; kingdom Metazoa; phylum Chordata; class Amphibia; order Caudata; family Salamandridae; genus Pleurodeles; species Pleurodeles waltl. The sequence continues at coordinate 875,565,462 of NC_090436.1, forward strand.
ATTCAATATTCATGCAGAAGGAAGGTCTCCTACCCGCCAGACACCTTTGATGCCTATGCCCAATTAATTTCTTCAGTGCAGCAACTCTACAAGCTAAAGCCAAACAGGGCTCCACGAGGACAGATACCTTCTTCACAATGTCATAATAATACGGTTTTACTGCTACAGAAAAGTTCCAAGTAGGGAGAAACTCAGTCTTTGGCCCAGAGTCAACATACCCTCATCAGGCTGACTTGGCAGGTTTTTCTTGGTCTTCTGTCTGTTCTTCAGGTAAAATTCTTTGAAAAAGTTTCAGAGTCCTAGCTTTTGGGGTTAGTCAGGAGGGTTCTAGGACCTCAGGAACATTACTTGGAGGTCAGGACTCATCTTACAGAAGCCACCAGCAGGGTCCATTGAAGGTCCAGTTGAAACTGGTCAGCTAGGCCTTTTCAGAAAAGTGGGCTTCTTGCAGTTTTTGTGTCCCTATAGTTTAAAAGGAGGTCAACTAACTGACCCCTGGAGTACAGTTCTCAGCCCTAGGTACAAAGGGGAGCAGTTCCAGTTCTTAGGTTTCTCCTCACAGGTCACAACGGCAGATGCAGTCTTCCACAGGTTCAGTGGTGTTTTTAAATGGATACTGGCATTTCACATTTATGCCCAATGCCAGACTGTGAGTGAGGGAAACTTGTGCCCACTCCCTAACCAATGGGGTAAAAGTCACCAGGGGTGAACCTACATCCATTTGCAGAACCTGTACCCACCCTGAGGTGTGGGCACGATATTAACTATAACTCACACCTTCTACATCCACTGCTTAAACTCATATTAAATCATTTATACCATCTAAAATAATAGCATTTACAATAACAGTAATGATGTTGTAAATCACATCTTTTGTGAGAACAAAGTGCACGGCAGAGTGACAAGTTAAAGTTAATATTAGCATGGCTACCGAGCTGAACACATGGGGCCATATTTACAAGAAATTACGCATCGCTGCGTTGCGGCTGTTATGCGTCAAAAACAGTTGCGATGTGAAGGAATCTGTTACAAGACCATGGATGCTCCATATTTACAATATGGGGCACCTTGGCACAAGGACCCAAAGTTCGTCAGAAATTCTGACGCATCTGTGGGAGTTTTGATGTAATGTTTCTGCCCAAAAAGTGGGCATAGTGTACATATGTGTATGTAGAGTCGTAAGTATGTGTGACATAGTGAGTGACAGTGTAATGAAAGTGAATACAAGTACATGGAGCAATGTAATGTCACTGTGCATATATTACCTATGTATTACCTATCTTGTACTTACCTGTTATCCTTTCAGAGTATATAGACCTGGAACTGGGGACCCCTTCCTCATGGATAAGTCACAATCTTGGCCTGTCCCTTGCAAACAGTACACAAAGTCACATGGCCATGATGCAGGGGATGACAGAATATTATGTGCCATGGTCCCAGATTGGTCAATGGGTCCTATACCATGAGTGGCATGTGTGGGCTCACTACTAGAAGAGGGAAAGTGAAATACAGATATATTCCAGTGTGTAAAGTGACTTCAGCTGGGGAGATAACTATTGAAAAGCCACTGTGTCATTTTTACACCTGAGTTAAGTAGGCATAGGAATTTTTACACATTTTGGCCATTTCCTAACAATGCGTCATTTTCCTAAAACCTTGCAAATATGGATGCGTCAGTTCCGCGTGGGATTTTAAAAGGGAAGGCCTACCTTGGTTATGATTAACTTAACCTTGCAGAGCCAGTTGTAGTACAGGTTAAAAATGACACATGGGAGAGAAAACTGACACATTTCACCAAATGCTTCACTTTGTAAATATAGAATTTTGAATGCTCCGTTCGCTGCACCAAAAACAATGATGCAGCAACAGTGCAAGCTCCACGTAAATATGGGCCACTGTGTATGGAGGTGTGTGAGTTCTAATAATATGAAGGTGTTGCATAAATAATAAATGAAAAGCCAAAGTACAAGTTTAGAATTTGAGGGGCAGATTTAAGAGCCCCTAGTGCCTCCTTGCGCCACACTGGCCTAATGTTTTTTATGCTAATGTGGACCAATGAGCCCAAAATCGCAACACCAAATTTACAAAGTGGTGCAATGCATGAATTGAGACACTTTGTAACCCTTTGTGCTACATTATGCACCAGGCATAATGTTTGCAAAGGGGGGTGTTCCCTCATGATGGGGGGCGGCGAACAAATGGCGGAAAGAAATCAAAGAGATCTTTTTGGGTGTAATTTTTTGGCACTTTTAACGCCAGCTGAGAGCAGGCGTTAAAAGGAGGCACACCATTTTCTACAAACAGCCTCAATGGGCTTTGCAGGATTAGTTTGAAATCTTTTTATGCTAATCCTGCAAAGCTCCGAACTAGTGTCAAAAAAGTTGTCGCTAGTTCTCTAACTACCGCCATGGTGCGCCGTATCTTAGATATGGCGCACACATGGTGTTGTTAAGGGGGCGCTATGGAGCACAAGAAAAGTAGCTTTGCACTTGGTGCAGCGCTACTTTTCTTTAATCTGGTCCTTAACTTTTTGTGTAGTTTAAGTTTGGTTTATAGATAAAGGATAAATAAAGTCATAATATTTTGAAGGTGGTGCCTAAACTATACATTTAGAGTATAACTATAGGTTTAGAATTTGTAATGTTTGTATATTTTAAGTTTGGCTTTTATAGAAAGAATAAATAGTGATTTCCTAACTATAACAAAAGTTTAATCTTTGTTTTTTTCATTAGATTTCAATGTTTTTCTTTATTCAAAATGTGTTTGAAATCGTAGAGTTTAGTGTTGTTTAATATAGTGCCACTAAGTGGAGTGTGCTACAGTATATATATATTACCCAGTGGCAGTCACCAAGCGTAGTTGCAGTTAGGACAGCTGTCCCATAGGAAAAGCATTTTTTGTGTTGTTAATAACTTTGGTCCCGTTTGACAATCTCCAAGAAACATTCGGAAAAAGTGCTACTTTTTTAACTAATTTTTGCATTGAAAGTTTTGGTGTGATGCATCTAACGGGGGCAGAGAAAAAATGGGGATCCCAAAATGCAAAATTCCCATGCAATTTCCATAGATTTGTTTAAGCAGAGCTACAGCAAATGCTGCTGAATGAAATTATACTATATTTGGCAGGAAACTAGATATTGGTGCACACATTTCATTTTTTTGTGATTTGGTGTAAATCTATTCTCGAGTTTTGTAGAAATTAAGGGTCAATATTATTTGTATCAATGAGGTGGGTCAGCAAGAGGCTAGTGAGACCCTTGCAGGAGCGCCAATTCAAAAACAGAGCATTCTGATTGACCCAGGGAGCTTTATTTTCCTTAGGCCAATTCACTCCTGTGGGAGTCAGACTCCCGCAGAGGCAAGCAATTTGATGGCTGACAACAACATCAGATAAATGTTGCCGGCAGCCATTACAGGTCTCGGGGACTTAGTCCCCTGTTCTGAAGTTAAAAAGAAAGTGATATAAGGGGGCAGGGTAAGTATACTCTGCCCACCAATGCCACATGGGGGGGATTAAGAGGGACCCGTATGGAGCCAAAATACCAAAAGAATTGCAATTGTTTCTGTGATACTGCAGGACGCCCACAGGAGTGAAAAAGACAAATGGTGGCCCCGGACCACATTTTGTAATTAAGGGAAGGGGAGTCATGTGACTTCCCTCCCTGAGCCATTATAGACTCCAGGGATCCCATCCACTGGGACAATTTAATGAAATAAGGGTAGGGGGCCAAGAACGTCCCTCCCCGAGCCATTATAGACCAGGGAAGCCCACCTTGGGGATGAAATGTGCCAAAAATGGGAGGGGGGCATGCAGCCCCTCCCAAGCCATCAAAGGCCCTGGGGACCTCATCCCCTGGGCCGATTAACTTTTTAAAAGAGAAGGGGACTATGTGGTCTTCCTACCTGAGCCTTCTATGGCAACAGAGACCTAATCCCCTGGGCTGGCTTACTTGTTGTGCACCGGGGAGCCCACCACAGAACACAGTGGTTTCCTTGCCCACACTAGAGTAGGCAGGGAAACCTATGTTTGCTCCAACCTGGCGAGAGCATTTTTGAAACTCCTACCAAACTGGAGCAAACACAAAGGGCCTTATTTAGATCCTGGTGGAGGGAATACTGCATCACAAACCTAACGGATAGCCTATCGGCCATATTATTTAGACTACAATTGGATGATAATATGGCAGACAAGATATCAGTTACTTTTGTGATGGAGTAACTCCCTGTGTCAGGATCTAAATCAGATGCAAAAACAACAGATGATGATCGGAATGCAGAACAAATCAAACATTCACCCCCAGTCACAGATCTGGGTTCAATCCATCAGTTCTTTTGCTTGCCATGCCATTCCAGTTTGGACACAGCCATATGCAAATCAGTCTTGACCCTATTTCCCATGGGAACAGTCCAGCCCAAACTGCCAGGCCAGGTCCTCCTTGTACCAGAAACAAGCATCCTGGGACCAGTTTCAGGGTATCACCCTTCATCAGCCAAGCTAGTTTGAATCTGGTGGCATAGCAAGCATGGGACCCATGTCTGGGCATACCCTTCCCACTTGGTGCAACAAATGCAAAAACAATAGATGACAGATGGAATGCAGAACAAATCAAACATTCACCCCAGTCACAGATCTGGGTTTAATCCATCAGTTTTTTTGCTTGCCATGCCGTTCCAGTTTGGACCCAGCAATATGCAAATCATTCTTGACCCTATTCCCTGTGGGACCAGCCCAGCCCGAACTGCCAGGCCCGGTCCTCCCTGGACCAGAAACAATCATGCTGATACCAGTTTCAGGGTATCACCCTTCATCAGCAAGGCTAGCTTGAATCTGAAGGCATACCAATCACGGGACCCACGTCTGGGCATACCCTTCCCACTTGGAGCAACAAATGCAAAAACAACATATGATGGACGGAATGCAGAACCAAACTTTTCATTCACCCCCAGTCACAGATCTGGGTTTAATCCATCAGTTTTTTTGCTTGCCATGCCATTCCAGTTTGGACCCAGCCATATGCAAATCAGGCATAAAGTCTGTTCTCCGCTGACTGGAGATTTAAAATGCTCCTGTCAGCTGGGAACAGACTTTTGATCAATTTCCATGCCCGTACTGATGGGGACAGGGAAACAGATCAAGATATTGCTCCCAATTGGAGGGAGCAGCATAAATAGCTGCTTCCTGTGGACAGGAGAAATGCCAGCTCCATCAGCACGAAGGGAGCCAGCTTAAGCTGTTGGGGCCCTGGGGCTCCCCCGGTCCATAACACTGTGTATGGTGGGTGGCCTGAGTGGGTACCAGGGCACCCACGTATATTAAAAATAAGCCCGGGGGAGGGTCTCTGGGGCCACAATAGGCTCATGGGCTCATTAAAAGGGCTGTGCAGCTCTCCTCCCCTTAAGAAAAATAATGGCCCTATGGATGGAGTCCTGGGGGCCTAATAGGGCTTGAAGAGGGGGGCTACATTGCCCCTCCCCTTAAAAATCCCTGGGGGATGGGGTCCCTAAGGCCTAGCAGTGTTAGGATGGGGAGCCAAATTGTCCCCTACCCTTTAGAAAAGGCCCTGGAGGATGAGGTCCCCAGGGCCTCATGAGGCTCAGGGAGGAGGGGGCCATGTGGCCCCATATCTCTGTAAAAAACACAAGACCCTGGGTGATGGGGTCCCCAGAGCCTAATGAGGCTTGGGGAGGAGGGCCATGCTGCCCCCTCCACTTAAAAAAAAAGGCCCTGGGAGATGGTGTCTCCAGGGCCTAAAGAGGCTCGGGGAGGAGGTTCATGTGGTGCCCCTTACCTTTAAAAAAAAGGCCCTGGGTGATGGGGTCCACAGATCTGAACAAGGCTCAGGGAGGGAGGCGTCTGTCCCATTCCATTTAAAATACTTAAGGCCCTGAAGGTGGGGTCCTCAGAGCCTTACGAGGCTTGGAGAGGAGGGGCCATTCAGGCTCCCTCTCCTTAAAAATATATAAGACAATGGGAGATGGGGTCCCCAAGGCATTTGAGGCTCAGAGAGGGTCCCCCTCCCATTTGTATTGGTTTGGCCTCAATAGATGGAGTTTCAGGGTTCTATTAAGCCTTGGGAAGGGGTCAACGCAGCCCCCTCCCATTCTTCATCATATTTGGTGTGGAAAGATGGGGTCCCTGGGACCTGAAGGCCAATAATGTGCTGTGCATGGCAAAGGCTGTGCGCTGTGTGGGGTTGTCAACCTTCTGGGAGTTTGGCCACACGGCCTGGTGGCAGGCCAAGCCCTGTCATCAACCCCTACTGTGCACAGTACAAGGCTGTGGGCAGAGGGGTTTGACTGCCTGCTGCAAGTTGGAAGCAGGGTCTAGCACCTCTCATACTTAAGGACAGGGGGTAAGGTTTCACCTCTCATACTTAAGAACTGGGACGAGGTGAGACTCAAGAATTAAGAATTACTGGTAAGTAATTGGGACATCCCCTCTTTGTCAGTTTCCAGTGTAAATGCTAGCCAATAATGAGAATTACCATTCAACTCCTGCTCAGTTGCAAGGCTACACAGGCTCATGACATCCCACTATGCCTTGACCTTTCCAAGCAGAAGATAAGCAAGTACTGAGAAGGCAGGTAGGATTGGTTTTCTGAGAATAGGTGCTTCTTGACTGATTGGTTCATTTGTTTGTGTGTTGTGAATGAATGGATAGATAGGAAGATCAGAGTGTGTATGAGTGATTAAATGATAGATAACTTAATGGGTGAGTGCATGAATAGATGAATGAATAGCTTAGTGAGAGAACACATGGTTGAATGTATAGTGAGTTCAGTTGAAGTAGCACACACACAAACATATTTATACATTCCTTTTGAAGATCTTTTTACCAAGCAAAATCGACAGAGTGCTTTCGAAATTTAATACTGTGGATGTCCCACAATAATATCATTCAAGCCCTCTTGTGTTGATGCTTTTCAGTGGTCTGAGGTGGCAGTCTGGCAGTGACAGTTCAACAAGATCCACTCTAAGCGGCTTTATTCAGGCTTCAGCTTTGGGGTTGTGAACTGGGCAGCTGACATCACATCCATGGAGAGCCAGCCTCAGCACACACACTCACACTCACACACATACACACCATGTAAGTTAAGGACATAGGAAGTACAAGCTTTCCACCCACTCTGCTACCAAATGCCTCACGTCAGTGAGAAGAATATGGTAACTCAAAGCATTGTTATTGGAAAGTTCCTGGCACAAATAAGGTATCCTCAAATTCAAAGATGTAAAACACAGGATAACGCTTTACAACCCGTGCTGTGTAAAATCCACTGCAAAGCAATCTTCATCATATTCATCAGGCATGAGGTGGTCACCGCTGTCAAGTTCGTAGGAAGCTGTAGGTGTAGTGTTTGGAGGTGAGCATATAGAGTCTGCATGTAACACTTGCCAAGGTCATGAATGCCAATAGTGGAACACAGGAAAAAGGAAGGACAACCCATCCAGTACTCATTCCTATTAGCAGTTGCAGTTCATCTCTTAAGCGTTCCCACAAGCACCTAGCCCCTCCACTTCTAATAGTGTCTCATGGAGGGAGGAGGAGTCACTCATGGTTGGCTCCTGCGTTGTTAGAAAATGTGCAAACAATGCTGCTTTTCAGAAGCATACAGTGACTATGAAATCTGATGCTAATTTCCTTTCTACCATCCAAGTTGGATCTCTGTAAGGTCATGTTCTCTTCTAGTTTTGACTACAATACATGCACCAGAGATGTTGAAAAATTCCCATCTCTGCATTTTTGGTAGACACTATACATGCAGTTTATAATAACAAATGCAGTCACGTTTATATACAATCAGGCCTAATCTGCATGTTACATTCATAGGTATCATACATAGCCCTGCCACACAGGCCAATACCCCAATTTCATTATAAAACCTCCCATTCTGAGTGCCACAGTGGATTCGGGCACAATAAAACTTACAGAAGTATTGTTTCTGCATGATATTGGGTTCTTTATGTGCTTCATACTAACTTTTACACTGTGCAATGGTGAGTTCTTCATGATGGGTATTTTCACATGTATCGTTTTGTCGGCACAGGCTCAAATAAGCAAGACCTGAGGGTAAATTTAGGCACAAACACCATTTGCTCTTATTTACCATGGCACTCAAAGAAGCCGGTACGTCTACATAGTGAGTCACTTGCCATACTCTTACCAGAATAATGGGACTAAGGATTGTTGTGGTAGGTCAAGGCAGAAACTCCAAGCAGCCTTTGAAAAGAGATCTAACCTGGCAGCGACCATTGAGGAAGAGATTAGAATGGACAAAACGCCCCACTATCTTAAAGTAGGTGAAGAGATTGAAGCCAAACCAAACTTCAGGTAAAAGAGGCAAACCCATTTTAAAGTGACTCTCTTGTTTCAGAATTACTTTGTTGCATGAAACTGTACTCGGTGATGAAATCCTGCTAATGGTCAGTAGTTCTGTCGGTCATTGCATTTCCTTATGATGAATGAAGGGCAGCTCCAAACTGAGGCCCATATTTATACTTTTTAGCGCCGCGTTTTGACGCAAAAAACGACACAAACTAACAAAATACAAAGGCCCATATTTATACTTTTCTAGCGCTGCAGTTGCGTCGTTTTGTGTGAGTTTGCGGCGTTTTTGCGCAAAAAAAAACCGAGGCAAATGCGGCGCAAAAAAGTATAAATATGGGCCTGAGTTTTCTGCATCTGCGGTATGATGAGGCAAAGCCTTGTATCAGCAAAAATACTATTTCCAATTGCAGGTCTGGTTCAGCTGGCATCCATTAGATACTTGAATAATGGAGAGAATTACCTTTCAAATCAATAGTGAAGAAAAAATCTGTATATTGCCAAAAGGGGAGACGTCAGTGAATGATTTGTCATTTTCTTATTTAGCCTTTTCCATTTGTTTTTGATTTAGTGCTAGACCTCATAAAACAGAATCCGGCATCACAATACAAAAGCTGTTTCAGATTTTGTGCAGCACGTTTGTAAGCACATTAGCAACAAGAACAAGATGTGCTCGTGCTAACCGGTCCAGCTTTGTTCTTGATTGTGGAAAATCTCACTTTAACTGCCCTCTAATCTGTTGCAGAAAGCTACCGCGCCAGCAGCTGCCATGGCACGTTATTAAACGCACATAAAAAAAAAAAAAACATTTTTCCACACAATGTGTAAGCGGAGCCAGAAGCCACAACATTCTCAGTGAAGACTGTATTTTCCCGCCGAGACCAAAACGCCCTTAAAGAATTACACCTTGAAACTTTTGTGGATAGAAACATATGGAAATGTTTCTCGAAGCTCTGTTTTTAATGTAGCTAAAAATTAACAAAATAAATATAATATGTGGAATTTTACAGTTCCTTATCAGAGCACTGTGTAAGTTTAGGACACAGTGAGAGGCCATACTGAAGAAAAAATGCCTAGGTTCACAGTGCTCTTGTAAAATTTAATTTTAAGCAGAAGGCGTGGTTGTCATCTGGGCTGAGAATTAACTATCAGGTTTGTCTATTGTCTCTGTAATATTCTACTACGGCTATTATTTTGTCCTGAAAACTAATCGCTAGAGGAAGAGGAAACCTTAGTACCTTTTGTAAACTGTAATCCTGTACTTAAGGGAATTTAACTGCAAACATAGTATGTTTCATGAACTGGTGAATGCTTTTCTTAAAGTTTGAGTTTTAAATCATTCTTTTTTAGATATGTTTTTGTTTTGAAAAATATTGCTCTTGATTTTCAAGCAAACACACCTGTCACTTTCTTCTTTTGTGATGTCCCTTACATCATACTTTGAAGCTTTGTAAGAAAAGGTAATGTTACAATATTCTCACCATCTCAGCCCTACTTGCTCTACA